>NC_090437.1:722926043-723526043 GCF_031143425.1 Pleurodeles waltl | reverse complement strand
ATCAGCGACAATGCACAAGGAATTCGGTTGAACTGTGTTAGAAAACTACGCTGTGTGGGGTTTGCATCGTTATCAGCAACCACAAGCGGGTGTTGCGTTGTTTCTCTAGCCGCGATGCAGGTGGAGTGTCGATTTTAGCCGCGTTGCAGATGGTGCATAGAAAACTTCCCAGCACAGCGTTCTGTGCATGGATTTCAGGCCTTGTTCTGCCAACTTCACCTTTCAAAGGCCCAGGAACTGATTAGGGCACCACTTGCAGGGAAGGAGTCTCACAAGAGTCCAGTTGCTGGCAGAGGAAGTCTTTGATGGCCATCAGACTTCAAAACATGAGGCAAGCTCAGTTCAAGCTCTTGGAGATTCTTTTCAAGCAGGAATGCACAACAAAGTCCAGTCTTTGTCCCCTTTCACAGGCAGAAGCAGCAACTGCAAGGTAGACCAACAAAGCACAGTCGCAGGCAGGGGCAGCACTTCTCAGCTCTTCTCCTTCGCAGAGGTTCCTCTTGGTTCCAGAAGTGAGCTAAAGTCTGGAGCTTTGGGTCCACTACTTATACCCATTTCTGCCTTTGAAGTAAGCAAACTTCAAAGGAAAGTCTCTGTTGTTCACAAGATCCCACCCTGCCCAGGCCAGCCCACAGACACACACCAGGGGATTGGAGACTGCATTGTTTGAGGGCAGGCACAGCCCAATTAGGTGTAAATGACCACTCCTTTCTCCACTCCAGCTCAGATGGCTTATCAGGATATGCAGGCTAAACCCCAGCTCCCTTTGTGTTACTGTCTAGAGGAGATTCATAAACAGCCCAACTGTCAGTCTGACCCAGACAGGGAATACACAAACAGGTAGAGTCACAGAATGGCTTAAGCAAGAAAATGCCCACTTTATGAAAGTGGCATTTTCAAACTGGCAATTTAAAAACCAACTCTAACAAAAGACTTATTTTTAAATTGTGAGTTCAGGACATCAAACTCCACATTTCTTTGTGCTCCTAAAGGGAAACTGTACTTTAAAGATATTTAAAGGTAGCCCCGTGTTAACCTATGCGAGACCAGTGAAAAACAAATTTGGCAGTATTTCACTGCTAGGACATGTAGAACACATCAGTACGTGTCCCACCTTTAACATATACCTCACCCTGCCCATGGGGCAACCTACGGGCTAGCTTAGGGGTGCCTTACATGTATAAAAAGGGAAGGTTTAGGCCTGCCAAGTCGAATTGGCAGTTTAAAACTGCACACACAGACACTGCAGTAGCAGATCTGAGCCATGTTTACAGGGCTACTAATGTGGGTGACACGACCAGTGCTGCAGGCCCACCTCTAGTGCACTTAACTAGCAACCTACTAGCAAATCAAATGTACCAATCATAGAAAAGCCAATTACACATACACTTTACACAGGAGCACGTGCACTTTAACACTGGCCAGCAGTGGTAAAGTTCCCAGAGTATCAAAAACAGCAAAAACAGAGTCCAGCACACAGTCAAAACATTGGAAGCACAGGCAAAAAAGACAGGGGAGACCAGGCCAAGGATGCCAGGTCTAATAGTGGATAACTACAATGGGTGACAAGAACCAACTTAACAGGAGAAGTCCAAAAGGGAGTGAATGGACAAAAGTGTGGGAGGGTGTTCTATGGGATAGTGAAAATGGGGAGTGCCTAATCTATGTAAAATTCAATACACAGTGGTCGTGGTTCTTTTGATCCCTGTGAAAATGCAAAGGATTGTGGTCCGTGAAGGGGTGTGTTTTATAGTGTGATTTGCAGGTATGTCCAGTGGAGCCATGTGTCAGCTATGTTGTTTTCAAAATGATTTAATGTGCATTTATCTGTGACTTTGGTGGACATGAACCACGGTGGTTGACTGCCATTGGCTAACTGCCGGAACGGAGACTGCCAGGGTGAGTGTGTGTTTGTAATAAGCTTGGTGGTTAGCAATGATGGTGGTGGTCTGCCTTTTTTGCTTGGCAGGTGACAGACCTGCCTATTTGCGTCGTTTATGCAGCAGTCTGGGGGCTGCTGGCACAGCAGTCTTTTTAGGACACCCAACATGGTGTTCTTGTTGTCCAACTACCAAACACGTAATGAGGCCCTATGTCATGTTTGTTGATGGCTCCTTTTTAAGAGACAAAGATGGTATACTGACAGCTGGTTATGCAGTTTGCACAGTCTCAGGTATGATTGAAGCTTACAGGCTTTCAAGAACCTTTTCTGTCCAATTAGCTGAATTAGTTGTTCCTACTAGAGCATGTCATGTCTACCAACAGCTGAAAGTGACAAATTTCACTGAGCCATTATGGTATTGGTGTTTTTCATGACTTCGGACAGTTGTAGTCCCAGAGAGGGTTCATGACCTCCTCTGCATCCCCTAGCCACAATGATGACAACATTTATAATTTGTTAAATGCATAACAGTTGCCTACAATAATTGCTATAGTCAAATGTGCTAGTCATAACAAATCTATTGATTAAGCCACTTTGGTATGTACATATGCAAAAGAAGTGGCAAGACATTGCGCCCTAAGCAGCACTTCCTTTAATAGAAAGTAGTACAATAGTAAAAAAAAATGTCCTGTTCACTGCTGTTGATACCTGGGAAGACATTAAAAGATTGCAGGAAGAAGCGTCAAAAAAGGAACAGCAAAGTTGGGTTAGAGCAGGATGTGCCAAGAGAAATGAGGATGACATTTGGGTTTCTAGTGATGGAAGAGCTATGTTGCCAAATAGTTTGTTGTGGCCCATGGTCATGCACAGGCCCATGTGTGTCGAAACACAATTACAAGAACCTTTAGACAGGCACGGTTTGACCCCAGATTCAGAGTGATAGCAGATGCCATGTGCCATACGTGTGTCACGTGCCAGTAGATGAATGTACAAAAATGCACAGCAGTTACACTGAGTCACATAGGTAGATCAGGAGTACTGTTCAACAGGATTCAGTTGGGCTTTATAGAGTTACCCATATGCAATGGGCTGAGATATGTTTTGGTCATTGTGTGCATTTTCTCTTGTTGAGTGTTCGCTTCCTCAACCAAGAGAATTGACAGTCTCACAGTAGCGCAGTTGTTAATTAGGGAGTTGATTCCTAGATTTGGCTTCTCAACTTCTCCGCAGTCAGACAAGAGACACACTTCAATAATTAGGTCCTGAAAATGTTATGTGCGGCATTGCAAATTGAGCAAAGACTACATTACAGTTACAGACCTGAGGCTTCTGGACTGGTGGAGCAAGTCAATGGCACTCTGTAGACTAGATTAGCGAAAGTATGTTCATCCACCACTTTGAAATGGCCAGATGCATTGCCTCTTGTTTTGATGAGTGTAGGCAACACGCCCAACAGAAAAACGGGATTGTTACCGCACAAAATCATAATGGGGAGAGGAATGAGATTGTCAGCTGTGCCTGCAAAAAGCTTGTGAACATTACAGATGACTTGGTGCTGGATTATTGCAAAAAAATGGCTGACGTGGTTCGCTTTGTGTCCCATCAGGTTGTAGAAACAACATTACAGCGGCAGCAGGAGCTCTGCCATGGCATATGTGCAGGCAATTTGGTCATGGTGAAGAAATATGTAAGGAAATCCTGCTTGGAGCAAGATTGGAAAGGTCCTTACTGGGTAGTGCTTGTCACTACTACAGCTGTGAAGTGCTCTGATCTCCCTAACTGGATACAAGCTAGCCAC
Source organism: Pleurodeles waltl (assembly GCF_031143425.1). Classification (NCBI taxonomy): domain Eukaryota; kingdom Metazoa; phylum Chordata; class Amphibia; order Caudata; family Salamandridae; genus Pleurodeles; species Pleurodeles waltl. Next base: position 723,522,363 of record NC_090437.1, on the reverse strand, counting down.
ACTCGCAAAGTTCCTGGTCCCCTAGATCAGTGCTCCCCAACCTTTTTATCGCCGCGGACCGGTAAATGTTTGATAATTTTTCCGTGGCCCGCTTGTTTTGATTGCAATGCTCTGAGCCTCGGCCGCCCACCACAGTGAAATGATTTGAAGTTCCTCGGGCGGCCCGGTGCCGATTGATCCACGGACCAGCACCGGTCCGCGGCCCGGGGGTTGGGGAACACTGCCCTAGATGATACAGCACCTGTCCCTGAAGGTTCGGTTACAGTGAGCAAGAGGGTAAAGTTAGTGAAGCTGTTGGGGCTGGACATGTTTCTGCTACAGCAAAAGCCTGGTCTGAGGGGGTTCTGAGTGAGTCAACATCAGTGATTGGTACAGAAGGGTAGAGACAGAATCAGTTGACTCACGCGAAGTTAGATGCTGACGAAGGACCTATTGCTGTAGACAAAAGAGCAGTACCAGGAGACAAGTGGCCAAGTGAAAAACAATGTCAGCTGTACATTGCCTCTGACAATTGATAAAGAGACTGAAGAGTCATGTCAAAGTGATATGGGTGGGTGGTGATGGGTGAAGTGAATAAGAGATCAAAGAGGAGAGTACGATGCTGAAAATATTCACTACATGAATGAACATATTTTGCTGCCAATGACTGGGGCAAGAAGTTTGCAACCTTTTATTTTAACAATTAGAATCCAGTTCAATATTTTTGAGTTTGAGATTATGGTGGAACTGTAGTATGAAATCTCATTGCCGCTTGATGAACTAAGACATTAAGGTCCTCATTACAACCCTGGCTGTCGGTGAAAAAGCGGCGGTAATACTGTCAAAAGGCTGGCGGTAAAAAAAATGGAATTATGACCATGGCAGAAACCACCCACACAGACAACCACTTCAACACACCGGTGGTAACAAGCACTGCAGTGGTAACCGCCAACAGTCAGGCGGAAGACAATGTTCCTCCCACAGTATTACAACAGGCCTAGCCGCCATCTTTTCCGGGGTGGTACCAACGATATCAAAAGCACGGCGGAAGCAGTACACAGAAGGTAAAGGACTCACCTCTGGAGACTCAAGGAACAACCACAACGCCATGGAGCCCGAGTTGCACATCTTCCCCATGCTTGAATACCTCTTCATGCACTACGAACATCAACTCCGGTGAAGACAACCACAGTGAGTACTGCCGCCTTGCACACAAGGGAGGGGGGAGGAAAAAGAGAGCGACACTCACACACACAACATGCAACGCACCCACCCCCACCCCACCCCCAACACCATACACACAAACAGATGCAGTAACATTACATATTCACCCGTATCCCTCAGGAATAATGCAATGACAAAAGGGATTGATTAAAGTGAGTGTAAAATGATAAAATACTAGAAAATCGTGCTTCAAAATCAAAACAGTATATATAAAAATACAAATGGAGGGACACTGCCCAGTCCTCAATGTTTGTGGGCCACAGGGCCACATCACATAGGCCAAGGCCCCACTGGACTCCTACAACAACACGGAGAGAACACGGCAGGGGCATCAGGTCCGAAATACACAGGCACCTCAGGGGGACGGGGAACAGGGGAGGGGGCACCTCTGCCGGAAGATGGTACAACACCACTGTTCCTGGAGGAGGCTACATGACCTGTGCTATGTCCTCGGGAGAGCAAAGCCACAGTCTCTCTAGTGGGTGGTTTGCCCACTGCTTGGTCCTGGAGAGTGCAAAGCCACAGTCTCTCTCTAGTGGGTGGTTTGCCCACTGCTTGGTCCTGTGGAGTGCAGAGCCACAGTCTCTCTAGTGGGTGGTTTGCCCACTGCTTGGTCCTGGGGAGTACAAAGCCACAGTCACTCTAATGGGTGTTTTGCCCACTGCTTGGTCCTGGGTGTTGAGACGGTGCCACTCACCTGAAAAGCAGGATGTCTGCAGGGGTGATGGTATCCCCCCAACCTACTGGAACACCTCTTGGCACTTCCTGGTGGACACTGAAAACCCGGCAGGTGTCCCAAAAGGAAAGAGGGAGTGGAAGAGAAAGAGACAAAACACTGCCACGTTTTGCCGGTCCAGCCAGGCACCCTGTATCTTCGGGGACAGGTCATTGTTGACAGAGTGATAGTAGAGTTAGTGCACTCAACATCCTTGAAACTGAATCTCTCTTTCTGATATGGGCACGGGAGCGGTAGAAGAACACCGGGATGCTCCAGCACTTTTCTTGATAATAATAACTGTTGCCACAATTACTAACACTGCATTACCAAAACCCCAAACTGAATACCATAACAATAAGTACTGCAACACTAGGGCTGGCTTCACAGGGATTCATTGTTGCACACTACAATTAGATACTGTGGTTGCACTTATCATGTACAAGAAAGACAAACAAGGGCTTTAATTATATCTCGTAAAACTTTCCTGCATGCATAGGGTTAAACTAAAAGGAACAAAAACAATTCAAGAAATACAAAGCCCGTATTTATACTTTTTTAGCGCTGCGTTTGTGTAATTTTTGACGCAAAAGCGGCGCAAACTTACAAAATACAATTTAATTTTGTAAGTTTGCGCCGCATTTGCGTTAAAAAGCGGCGCAAATGCGGAGCAAAAAATTTATAAATATGGGCCCAAATGTCCAAAAAAGTATAAATATGGGCCCAAATGTCCACTCTAGGTTTAAACAGTTAGGGTGGCACAGTTTGGTTTGGTTTCACTGTGTGTGTGAAAAATACTTCAAAAGCAAATTCCTCAAACCTGAAACACACGCATGAATGACACAATTTAAATTCAAGAGTTATGCTATTTGAGAAAGAAAAGTCATGTACATGCTCTTTAAAAATTGCAGTCACTTTTTGTAGCACTTGAGCTCAAGCAGATTTCCTGGAGCACATTTAGGCAAGTAACTACAATAATAATGTAAAATGTTCAGAAATGCATTTGTCTCTTCAAGATAAGCACTCTGCCAAAATACGAGGTCTGAAATACACCAGCTGTTCCAGAAAAGCGCGGCGCTCAAAGAACAAACTCCCTGGAGAATACTAGTCACTTAGCTGCAGTCTTTTCCAGAGTGCTGGAGGAATGCCTGGTGTCAGCTGGTACAGGAACGAAGAAAAGACTTGCCTCAAAAGTCCTTAATACGAGAATGACAGCAGGAGCTGGACTGTCAAATCAGATGCTGAGATTAGGAAGCAAAACAAAGCCAAGGAGGCATGCTTCACTCTGCTATTTCTACCCAATCAGGAAAGCAGTTGAGTTTCCACATGTGGATAAGTCACCACACCCAATTAGAAGCACATGTCTATACCACACCCAATTAGAAGCACATGTCTACACCTGCTCACATTAGCAAGCAATCATTGGTAAAACAAGCATTGATAAAACCAATTGTGAAACACAGCACATTATGTTTACTTAGAAACATGAAGGTTTAACCAAGAACAGAGATATGATTTAACCCTAATCCCTGGGGATGCTGACAGATAATGCAGGAGGCACCTTGGGGATTCCTGACACTGGGAAGTGCAAAGCTACAGTCTCTCTAGTGGGTGGTTTGCCCACTGCTTGGTCCTGGGCAGTGCAAAGCCTTAGTCTCTCTAGTGGGTGGTTTGCCCACTGCTTGGTCCTAGGGAGTGTAAAGCCAAAGTTTCTCTAGTGGATGGCTTCTCCACTGGTTCCGGATTGGGCCTTGTGCCCAGCGTACTTAATCCTCGCAAGGATGCAGTGAGTGGACGGCTTCTTCCACTGGTTCAGGAGGGGGCCTTGTACCCAGTGTGCTTCATACTGGCAAGGATGGGGTGAGTGGATGGCTTCTTCCACTGGTTCTGGAGGGGGCCTTGTGCCCTGAGATGCAGCATGTGGGGACTGCAAGGTCACAGTCTCTCAAACCTACAGGATTTGCAGGGTCCAGGATGCACTACAGCCCATGGAGGCAGGACTACACACTGCCCGCCGGCTGTGACGGCTGCTCAGTAGTGGCAGTGGCAGTGCTTATGTCGTGGATGCCAGTGGTGCTCCAGCCCTTCCGCTGCAGCCTCGGACGGCTGCCCACTGGGGCTGCTACTGCTGGCAGTGGTGCTGGTGGCAGTGCAGGCAGTGGTGGGGGAGGCTCCATCCACTGCAGCCTCAGGTGGCTTCCCACTGGGGCTGCTGCTGTTGGCAGTGGTGTTGGCAGTGGTGCTGGTGGCGGTGCTGGAGGCGGTGCTGGTATAGGGGATGCCAGTGGTAGGGGGAGGCTTCAGCCCTTCACCTGCAGCCAAGGACGGCTGCCCACTGGGGTTGTTGCTGCTGGCAGTGGTGCTGGTGGCAGTGCTGGTGGCGGGGCTGGTGTCAGGGATGCCAGTGGTGGGGGGAGGCTCCAGCCCTTCCCCTGCAGCCTCGGATGACTGAACTGCCATGTGGTGGGGGCTCAGAATCAGTCCCAGCACCAGGCCTCCTGCCCTTCCTGCCTGCAGGTGCAGGCCCCTTTCCCTACCCCTTGGCAGCTGGTGGTGCCTTCTTGCCCATATCATTGGCAGCTGGTGGTGCCTCCATGCATTCCCCCTGGCAGCTGTCGGTGCCTCCTTGCCATTCCCCTTGGCAGCTGGTGCAGGCACACTGTCAGTGCTGATGGCTGGTTCCCTGGAGCTTCTCCCACCTGCAGTAGCTTCCGACACTACTGTGGCAGTGGACTAAGGGGGTCATTCTGACCCTGGCGGTCATGGACCGCCAGGGCCAACGACCGCGGAAGCACCGCCAACAGGCTGGCGGTGCTTCTGGGGCCATTCTGACCGCGGCGGTAAAGCCGCGGTCAGAAAAAGGAAACCGGTGGTTTCCCGCCAGTTTCCCGCTGGCCCAGGGAATCCTCCATGGCGGCGCTGCAAGCAGCGCCGCCGTGGGGATTCCGACCCCCTTCCCGCCATCCTGTTTCTGGCGGTTTTCACCGCCAGAAACAGGATGGCGGGAACGGCTGTCATGGGGCCCCTGGGGGCCCCTGCAGTGCCCATGCCACTGGCATGGGCACTGCAGGGGCCCCCTAACAGGGCCCCATTAGGATTTTCAGTGTCTGCTTGGCAGACACTGAAAATCGCGACGGGTGCAACTGCACCCGTCGCACACCAGCAACTCCGCCGGCTCCATTCGGAGCCGGCTTCCTCGTTGCTGGTGCTTTCCCACTGGGCGGGCGGGTGGCCTTTTGGCGGTCTCCCGCCAGCCCAGCGGGAAAGTCAGAATGACCGCCGCGGTCTTTTGACCGCAGTACGGTCTTCTGGCGGTTCCCGCCAGGCGGACGGCTTCCGCCGCCGGCGGGGGTCAGAATGACCCCCTAAGTGGCTTAGGTGCTCGTCTGGGCTCTGACCACCCTGGCCCAATGTGAAGGATGGGGGGGTAGGGAAGAGATCAACGGTGGAAAGGGAAAGATTCTTAGGGACACTGGGGTGGGAAGAGGGTGAAGGTCTGGGAGTTGAGGAAGGGGGAGTGGTTGTTTCAGGTGTCTGTCTGCTGTGTTTGGGTGCAGGTGCATAGGCTGGATGCTGTTGTCAGGTGGATGGCTGTTGGGTGTCTGAGTGCTTGCGTTTGTGTAATTTGGGAGGAGGGGGCACAGACACAGTGGGAGAGGATACAGGTGACATGTGCATGGATGTGGGGGTGGTGACTGCCAGTGAGGGGTGTGTAGTGATAGACGTGTTGGTGATGGGGTAGTGGATGAGGATGTAGTTCATGCAGGTGTGAGTGGAGATGCTACTGGGGGTGGTGGACGACAAGGAGGAGGGGGACACAGTGGAGGCAGTGGATGCTGGTATGTCTGCATCTGGATGGTTTGTGTGAGTGTCTGTGAGATGATGTGTGGTTCTTGTGTTTGTCTGAGCCACTCCAGTGTGTTGTCTTGGGTGCATGCTGGTCTGCCTGTGTGCTTGGGATAGGTTGGGATTGAGGGGAATGGGACTGGGTAGAGGAAGCTGGAGTGGGGAGGCTAGAGACAGGAACAATGGCTGCAATCAGGGAGGAGGCCAGAGCCTGGATTGATCTCTGTTGGCCCGCCATGCCAGAGTGAATGCCCTCCAGGAATGCATAAGTTTGTTTCAAATGGCTGCCAGCCCCTGGATGGCATTCACTATGATCGACTGCCCAACAGCGATGGAACGCAGGAGGTCAATCGCCTCCTCACTCAGGGCAGCAGGGCTAAATGGGGCAGGGCCTGGGGTGAAGGTGTTGTCCACCCTCCTGGGTGAGTGGGCACAGGAAACTCGCTAGGGGCTTCTGGGAGGGCGGTGCTGGTACAGGGAGTGGCAGCTGTCCGGTGGGCACAGAGGTGTCTGCCACCAGCAGGGAGCTTCCATCGGAGGAGGTATCACTGTCTGAACTATCCCCTCCTGTCCCCGCCGTGGTGCTTCCCTCACCCTCTGTCCCACTGGTGCCCTTACCGTCAGTGGATTGCGCCTCCTGGGCCCTGTTGGATGCAGCTTCCTCCGTCGCCGATGCCTCAGCTCCACTGCCAGATGATGCTAATGCACATAAGGACAGGGTGACAAAACAAAAAGGGGGGTAAGAGACAAACTATACACTTGGTCAATGGCAGCAACAACACCACCGTTGGTGTACATGACACACACACAGGGAACAGCCCTACGCACTAGGCAAAGCACTACCAGTCACAATGCTAGTCGCCAGCCCATGGACAGGAATACCTAATGCCAATAGCATCATACCTGACACTCACATACCCATGCCCAGTGGTGGATGCCTACTAGCTTGGTAGGAGGTGGTGTTCATCAGCCCCTGCCACAATGGGACCTGCCCTGCAATGTCTGGCCTGGTCTAGGGGCACCCATAGGGCCACATCTCCCACCCGGAGACCACCCCACCACACACAAGTAGTATATTGGGAAACTGTACTCACCCCCTTGTGGCAGCTGAGATGCTCTCAAGCGCCCATCTAGGTCCGGATAGGCCACTGTCAGTATGCAGGCCATCAAGGGGATCAGGGTTTGATGGGCACCCCTTCCTCGTTGGGAAGCCATCCTCAGCTGGGCCTCCGCTGTCTTCCTTACCCTGCATCTCAGGTCCTCCCACCGTTTCCGACAGTGGGTGCTCCGTCTGCTGTAGACCCCCAGGGTCCGCAAAATCTTGGCAATGGCACGCCATATACCCTTTTTGTGATGGGCGCTGACCTACTGAAAATTGAAAGAGCTTTCACTCAATGAATGTTCAGATAGTGTGCCTGCCGGACCAGTACATCTCCACTGTCAATACAAACTATCCTGGCTCTGTGCATGATGCCTATATCCTGAGGATTAGCAGCATCCGATATGTGATGGCTCAACTCCAGAGGCACCGGGTGTGACTAATAGGCGAGACCTGGTTCCCACCCAGTGGATGTTGGTGTATGGGTATGGTGTGGGCCCTAAGGGTTAGTGTGTGGCTAACAGTTGTCCCTCGATATTTGCAGGTGACTCTGGTTACCCCATCCTCTCAAGGCTACTGACCACTGTGAGGAATCCCAGGGCAAGGGCAGAGGAACATTACAATGAGGCACATGGGCGAACAAGGAGAATAATAGAGAGGACATTCGTCCTCCTGAAGGCCAGGTTTCATTGCCTCCATTTGACAGGTGGATCCCTGTACTACTCGCCCAAGAAGGTGTGCTAGATAATCGTGGCATGCTGCATGTTGCATAACCTTGCCTTGAGACTCCAGGTGCCTTTTCTGCAGGAGGATGAGTCTGGAAATGGGCATGTGGCAGTAACGGACCCTGTGGACAGTCAAGATGAGGAGGCAGAGGATGAGGATGAGGACAACAGAACAGCTATTATACGACAGTACTTCCAGAGACACACAGGTAAGACACTGTAACTTCACTTTGCATTGACAGTTTTGAATTTGACATTGTACATGGCAGGCAGATTCTCCCAGTTCTATGGCCACTTATTGTACCCTTTGGCATCTCTATTTTCAGATGTCTGTGCCCCACTCTGGCACCTGGTGTGTTGACTGCAGCCAACTACACGTCATTCCTGTGTATACATTACTGTACAGTTGTATTGCAGTGTTTAAACCTTGTTCAACGAATACATAGTTAAATATTTTGACATGCTCCATACTTATATTTTTTCAAAGGGTGTTTATTTAAGTGCTAATAAGTAGAGGGGTGATGGTGGAGGAAAGTCCAGGATGGAGTCCAGTCTATGTGTATCACAAGTGCATTGTCCAAGGGGGCATCGAAGGGGAGCAATGGCAGTTCAAGGTGGACAGGGTGACAGAGTGGGACACAAGGGTGACAATCAGGAGAGTCTTATTTCCTGGCGGGGGTCTTGGCAATGTTCTCTGGCTTCTACCTGGATCGCAGCGACTGTTTGAGGGATGGTTCCCCTTCTGCAGGGGGAGGGGTGCTGGTGGCCTGTTGTTCCTGTGACGGAGCCTCCTGTCCACTAGCATCAGCGGAGGTGGAGGGCTGTTCATTGGTGTGGCTAGTGTCAGGAGCCTGGTGGTGTGCCACTGCCTCCCTCATGGTGTTAGCCATGTCTGCCAGCACCCCTGCAATGGTGACCAGGGTGGTGTGGCTGTCCTTCAGGTCCTCCCTGATCCCCGGGTACTGTCCCTCCTGCAGCCGCTGGGTCTCCTGCAACTTGTCCAGTATCTGGCTCATCGTCTCCTGGGAATGGTGGTGTGCTCCCAGGATGTTGGTGAGTGCCTCGTGGAGAGTTGGTTCCCTGGGCCTGTCCTCCCCCTGTCACACAGCGGTCCTCCCAGCTTCCCTGTTGTCCTGTGCCTCTGTCCCCTCAACCGTGTGCCCACTGCCACTGACCCCAGGTCCCTGATCATTCTGTGTTTGTGAGGTTGCCTGGGGTCTTGTAGTCGTGGACACACTGCTGATTGACGTGTCCTGGGGACAGAGGTATGGGTCCACTGGGTGGGTGCTGTGGTGGTGTTTCCTGAGGGGAGAGGCTCTGTGGTGGTATGGGACTGTACCTGGGTAACCAACTGTCTGGAGATCCCTGATGGGCCAGGTTGGTCATCCAGATTCAGGCGACCAGAGGTGCTGTCATTACTTTGGGCATCTTCTGTGGGGGGATTAGAAGTTGCTAGTACCTTCTCTCCGGTGATGTTGTGTGGGGGACCTGTGGGGATGTAAATGCAGTGTTGTTGTTTCTGTGTGTGACATCTTGTGTATGGGTGTGTTGCCCTGTGTGGTTGTGATTGCCCAGTCAGCTTTGCCTTGTGTGAGTAGTGATTTTGTGGGCTAGGTGATTCTCTCTAATGTGCATGCTTTAGTGAAGGGTGTCCATCCAGGGCTGTGAGTGATGTCCATGCATTGACGGTGCATGCAGGGCTTGGTATTGGGATGGGTGGGTTGTGATGGTAGGGTGTATGTGAGGTGGTGGAGTGATGGGGTGAGGGTAGGGGTGAGGGTATGTGATGGCATGCAAGTAGGGGGGGAGATAGTAATAGAGATTTGACTCACCAGAGTCCAGTCCTCCTGCTACTCCTGTCAGGCCCTCAGGAGGCAGTATTGCCAAGACTTGCTCCTCCCATGTTGTTAGTTGTGTGGGAGGAGGAAGGGGGTCCACTGCCAGTCCTCTGTACAGCTATCTGGTATCTTGCTACCACAGAACGCACCTTCCCCTGTAGGTTGTTCCACCTCTTCCTGATGTCATCCCTTGTTCTGGGGTGCTGTCCCACGGCATTGACCCTGTCCACGATTCTCCGCCATAGCTTCATCTTCCTAGCAATGGATGTCTGCTGCACCTGTGATCTGAATAGCCCGGATGATTTCCTCCACCATGACCCTTAGCTCCTCCTCTGAGGACCTGGGGTGTCTTTGTGGTGCCATGGGCGTAGTGTGTGTGGTGTGTGTGAGGGTGTGTGGGGTGATGTGTTGGGGTGTGTGCTGTAAGGTGCGTGTATGGGTGATGGTGTTCTGTGGCTCTGGTTCTGTGGGTGCTCTTGGTGTGTCTCTCTCTGTTGTCAATTTATTTGAGTCGTAAAGGGTTGTGGATAATGTGTGTCTGTTTTATAGTGGTGTGGGTGTGGTGTGTGTATGTGTGTCAGGTGTGTGTAGTTTGAATTGTCCAATGTAGTGCTGTTTTGTTAGTGTGTGTGTATCTTGAGTGCTGTGGTATGTACCTCCAATGGTTTACCATGGTTGAATGTCTGCGGTGATTCGTGGGTCATAATTCTGTGGGCGTAGTTCTGGTGGCGTAACGGTGTGGGTTTGGATACCGCCAGTTTATCACTGACCTTTGGGTTAGTGGACTTGTGTGTGTCTGTATGGTGATGGATTGCTATGTGTGGGTCATAATATGGGTAGCGGGAAACCGCCACTGCAGCAGCGGTATGTTGGCGGCAGTCAGCATGGTGGTAAGCGGGACTTACCGCCAATGTCATAATGAGGGCCTAAGTTTTGGAAGTGATTATTAGTAATTAAGAACTCTGCTTTTATTAGAGACATTTGAACTTTGATTAGAAGTAGAGAAACGCTTGATGAACTTTACAGAAAATCAGTGAGCTTTTTGGGAATATTTTGAACCTTTTGGAGAAAGAGATTATTTTTGATAATTGCTTTGCTCACAAATAAAAATGACTGAAAAGAGACAGCGATACAGTAAAGTTGCTTTCCATTTTTGACTTTTGAATTTTAATTTTAGGTTTGAAATTAGAGAACTCATGGAGTCGAATAGAAATAGAGGTAATACATGTAAAATAGATATGTATAGGCTATATGTGTAGGCTTATTAGCTGTGACAATTATCATGATTATATTATTGCTTATTGGACTGAGTATACCCACAACAAGCGATTCCAAGAAATTTAAATCCACAAGTGCTCCGGGAGTAGCAAATCTCATAGAAGATCAAGATTTCCCTTTACAATGTTGGTACATCCTTACATACTGATAGTTCTAGAGGAGATTTGTCTGCAAATGTATATTTTAGGTTGTGATATGAGTATATAGATACTATGGAAGCTAGAGACCGTTAGGTGTGCACACACTTGCTTTCATCTGTGAGTTAGGGAATCAACTATAATAGTTGACCCTTAACCTATGGAATTTCCTGTATCCTGTCGCTAACACTTTTGTACCAACAGGAGTATTATCAGTATTATTAATCTAACTATGATCATGAAACGTTTGAGCAACATTGCAAAAATGAAAAACATTGGCACAGTAGGAGGTTTCTTTGAGCCGACATTGACATGTGGTTAAATGTATGCCCTTAAGAATGATTTGACCTGTATTCTTACCTCAGTAGAAAGGGAATTCAATGGACACTTTGAAGAAAGGAGAAGAGCTGTGAAGAGTGAAATAGAAAAATTAATTGTTTCACAAAATTGGGGAAAGGATGAGACACATATATAAGCTGGAAGTCAAGGATCCCTTGCTTTAAATTTGGCAACATGTAGGGAAGTTATGTGTATAAAGACCCATTTCAATGACTGACACACATTTTGTAAGAACTAGTGAATTTAGACGTGTATTTTTTTTAAAGATTGCTTGGACTTTTATGCTGAAAGGAAAATACCCAGCCATACCAGGTGTTTATTTCATTTGTGTAAAGAATGCCTATTACAAGCTTCCAAAAGGCTTGTATGGCAAGTGTTACCTAGTTTTCCCAAAGATTTATGATATGGACCAAATTAATGATCCAGTCTGGGAGGAGAAATCAAACACCACAGTCAAGAGCGGTGTTAGTGCTTCAGAGACTATTGGCGATGGCTTCAGTGATGTAATTCCATCAGAAGGTGTTATCTTGAATGATGTCAAGGTAAGGAAATTGTAATTGATAGTAGATAAAGTATTTATAGATAGAGCAGATGCCATCTTGTTAATGGACACAGAAATGGTTGCTGTAAATCAATATTTTTACGAAATTGCTTTGCGTAAGACATTCTTCTCACAAAGAAGTCGGAGTTTGTAAAATGTTGCAACCTCCACAATGCTGCACACATATCCCTGATAATAGTAAGGAGAAGAGGAAGTACACTGCACATATGACAAACTTGAGACAGGACCTGAAGGAGTTAACAGCCACAGGTGCCTGGGAAGCAATAGGTAATAGTTTTTCAGAAGTTGAAAGTCGTTTGGAAATCTAGGGAGAGGAATTGTTGGAACCATTTTGAGACCTCTATTGCTAATGGCCTTGTGTGCCTTAGTTACAGTTGGTCTTTACAGAATGGTCGATCTTGATGATGATCACAAGACTTGTAGAGCGAATCGTATGTCTGGCAGTGTCTTGGTGCTTTAAGTAAACAATGGAGTGAAGTGAAAAAGTTCTTTGGTAGAGTTTTTGGACAATTCGATTTGCTTTGTACAATAAATTGATTTTGCTTGTACTCAGCAATACTAAGTTTGCATTTTTCTTTTTCTCAGGAGTTGTAGTCCTTCCTCCACAATCGTTCTTGCCTGCGTCAGCTTTAAGGGCTTTAAGATTTTTATTAAACCAGGGCGGTGACAGTTTCCTTCATTTACCAGTCCTTGTTTTAGTGGAGGCAAGACTATTAACTGCTGATTTTAGCCATGGTGAGAAGTTCAAAGAAAACTGATCTAAACCCTACATAGGAGCTGGCAGTGAGACTTCCAGAAACAAAATGAGCTCACAAGCCTGAATTTTGTGCCAAGCATTAGAACCATGCAAGTTATGGGAATACTTAGTAGAGGGATCTTTGGATGGAATCACGTTATCATAAATAACAGCTGTGTTATCCATTCAAGTTATTGTGATGGTAAATGCACTAGTGATGAAGCGATTGTCAACAAATATCCCATCAATAGTATGCCCTGCGAGGTGTGTAGGATCAGCCACTATCTGAGAGAGGCCAAGACAAAGTGTGGACCAGAGTTTCCATATTTTTATCTAGCAAATTCCCTAAATGAAAGTTAAAGTCGCCGAGCACCACAAAATCCTTTTTAAGAGACAGATTCCAGAAGAGAGGTGATTGCTAGGATAAATGGACCTCTCGGTCCAGGAGTCCTTTGGACTAGCAAACCATTAAAACATAGATTTTTTTGTTAATTGTATGTTAAAAAAGAGTGTCTCACACTCATTAGATGAGCCTGGTGAGTAAGTAGCGCCCATGGAGTCTCTATATATGATGGCTAGTCCTCCGCCTTTCTTGGGAGGTCTATCAAGTCTATAGATGGCATATCCAGAAGCGACAGCTACCACACCTGGGCAGAACGCTGGGTCTGCCCCGGTTTCTGTAATGAAGGCTAGATCAAACTGGTAAGAGTCTAGGAGATCAACAAACTCAAAAAGATGCCGAACCAAGGACCATGAGTTAATCAAGATGGCAGAATTTTTTAAGCACTTGGGCATCATGTAATTTCCTAAAGTATCCTGTGTCAGATTGTCAGATCTGCCAGCAGCCTGCAAATTCCTTTTAAAGGGCTTACGTTCATAAAACTGGCAGACCGCATCAACGAAATTTATAATTGGCATAGGGTAAAACTAGGGGCAGCCTGAAATATTTCCTGATAAATTAAGGGCTAATTCCTCTCTGGAATACAATTTACATGGGCAAACATGCAGGGGTGGCTCCTCCATTAAGGCAAAGGAGCGTCGCCCCCCCAGCCAGCAGTAGAAGCTACAAACGTTTCACTAAGAAGGGAAAATGAACTAGAGGCCTGATTCATGAAAGGTTTGTGCCACCTTTGTGTCATTTTTTGACGCAGAAGCGTCAAAGAATTACAGAAAGGTGGTGCTAGCTTGTCATAAATCAGGCCCTAGGTTTATTTTCCATCCCTGGTGAAAGGGGCAGGGCCATGGACGTGATGGGCAGTGAGGGGAGTGCACAGAGCACTTCATCATAGAGAGGGGCGTGTCTGGGGCATGTCCATACTCCAGCACTTTGCAGCGTTAAGACAATGCAAAACAGGTAGGTGAAAGTAAAAAACAAACAGGGGTCCTGCAACCCCTTACTCTGACCCCAGACTCCCCTGAGGACAGTCCATTACTGGTAAAGTAATATTTAACGTAAAATGAAAAAGGAGAAAGTTAACACATAAAGGGCCAGATGTAGCAAAGGGTTTTACCCATTTTGTGTCTATGGGAAAATGTGTTCGTACATATGGCCCAAAACTTCTTAAAAGAAGGTCAGAGCCCTCAGCAATATGGTGCCCACAAGAGAGGAGCCCAGCAACTCCAAAATAGCACATACGTGCTTACAAGGAAATAGAAGTAGTGGGTTACACCAAACCTTGTTACACTGTTGAAGAAAGGCTGAAGGAGAGAAGAGCAAAGAGTAAAAGGAGCAAAGAAGAGATTGAGATGGAGACCGGAAAGGGCATATACTATGGTAACATCCAATAGTTAGAGGAGTCCAGAAGACCTTACCTGGATTGAACTTTTGAATTGTCTCATTGAAATGAGAGTTTGAGTTTTGTGTGATGGTTTGATTCGCCATCAGAGGGGGGACTGATGTAGCAGACAATTTAGTACTGTCCCTCATGTCACAGTGATAATCTATGTGTGACAGTTTATGCATTTTGTTAACCAAAACACTAGTAGATTGAATGTAAAGTGATGCACTGAGAAGTCATATTAACCCCTTTGCTGTAGAGCCTTTCCCTCTCCTGTGTTAAGCATTTTTTGGCTATTTGGAGTAGTTCGCCCTTAGGCCCTAATAACCTTTTGTCCACATAAGGAATCCACGTCAAATTTGCATCCTTTTTTTCCAACATCCTGGGGATTCTAAAAGTATCCAGGGTTTGTAGATTCCCCTTGTGGGGACCCAGAAAATAGCCAAAATACAGCTAAAATTTGGGTTTTTCAGGAAAAAAGTGCTGCAGAAGAAAGCATACAGAGTTTTCCCTGTAAACAGCATCAACAAAGGATTTGCTGTGCTAAAATTATCATCTTCCCGGCTTTTAGGAACAGACAGATTAGAAACAGAAAACCTCTTTTTTTGTTGGCATTTTACTGGAACATATCCCATTTTCCCTATTTTTGTGCTTTCAACCTCCTTCCAGTTAGTGACAGAAATGGGTGTGAAACCAATGATGGATCCTGAAAAACTATGCATTTCTGAAAAACAGACATCATTCTAAATTCATCAAGGGATCATTTGTGTAGATCTATCAAGTTTTTTCTATAGAAAATAATAGTTAAAATGAAAAAATATCGAAATTGAGTTGAAAAAAACAGCCACTTCTGTCTACGTTTTCATGTGTAACTTTTTTCAGCCATTGCAGATTTTCAAAAACAATATACCATTACTTCCACTGGACCTTTCTTGTTGTGGCGATATATGGGGCTTGTAGGTTCACCAAGAACCCAAGGTAACCAAAGCCAATAAATGAGCTGCACTTCACAATGGGTTTTCATTGTGTACCTGGTATTCAGCAATTTATTTGGTAAAATATAAAAAGTGAAATATAAGAATCAAGAAAACCTATTTATTTCCAAATGGGCACATGATATGGAGTTTAGAAGCAGTGGTTATTTTCACATCTCTGAATTTGGGGGTACCCATACTTGCATGTGAATTACAGGGCATTTCTCAAAATGACTTCTTTCTTACACACTATCTTACATTTGGAAGGTGCAAATGCAGAAAAAGACAATCGTTAATAACACTTGTTCTGCTATTCTGTATACCCCTAAGTCTCCTGATAAAAATGGTATCTCATTTGTGTGGGTTAGGTCTGGTTCCCGCAACAGGAAATACCACAAAACGCAACATGGACCCATCACATTTTTCCATTAAAAACCGACGTGTTTTAGCAAAGTGCCTAGTTGGGGATTTTGGGTTCTAGCTTACTCAGCACTTAGGGAAACCTGGCAAACCTGTACATTTTTTAAAAGTAGACACCTAGGGAAATTGAGGATGAGGTGACGTGAAGGGTTCTCACCAGGTTCTGTCACCCAGACTCCTTTGCAAACCTCCAACTTTGCCTGAAATCACGCATTTTCCTCACATTTCTGTGATGGAAAGTTCTGGAATCTGAGAGGAGTCACAAACTTCCTTCCACCCAGCATTTCCACAAGACTCCTGATAAAACTGGTACATCACTTGTGTGGATAGGCCGAGTGCCTATGACAGGGAATTGCCCAAAATGTATTGTGGAAAAATTATTTATCACAAAATGAGTCTGCATTTCTGGTCTCTGGCTTGGCAGCCATTTAGGGAAACCTACCAAAACCCGATATTTCTGAAAACTAGACACCCAAGGGAGTCCACGGAGTGTGGATCCCCCAACATCTTTCTTACCCAGTATCCCCTGCAAACCTCAAATTTAGCACAAAAAAATCACATTTTCCTCACATTTTTACGTGGGATCATGGCAGCAGCATAACACCACCCAACATTCCCCTTGGTCTCCCAATAAAAATGATTCCTCACTTGTGTAGGTGGGCCAAGTGTCCGTGACTGGGACTGGGAAGGGCCAAAAGCATGTAGAAATAGAGGGGGAACCAAAGTGGGTCCAAAAGGGCAGGTTTTTTTTACAAATGTTTATAGGCTGACTCTGCTTTGGACACCCACACAAGGGGGGCAGAATTTTTATTGGTACATGTGGGGCAATGCTGGGTGGTATTTTGTGGATTACGGGTTCCAGAAGTTTCCATCACAGAAATGTCGGGAAAATGCGTGATTTCAGGCAAAGTTGGAGGTTTGCAGGGCATTGTGGGTAAGAAAATGGTGTTGGGTGCATGTGAAGCACACCACCATGGACTCCTCCAGATGTTTAGTTTTCAGATGTGTCTGGGTCTTGTATGTTTTTGCAGGTAGCAGCGTACTCAAGTTCAAGAAGTGCAGCTACTCACCATTACAAGTGGGTTTATATTGAGAGTTACCCAAGCTCTCTTGTCTCATATGTAAAATCAAAACCCAAAAGAGTCAAATGTCCTCTTGCTTGCCATTGAAATGGGAAGCTTCATTCTTGGGGACTAAAAGACTGTTCCCCGCTTCAGTTGAGGAGGGGGCATAGCCCTGCCTATGGTGGTGGGCAGCTCCGACCCCTCTATTTTGTTTTTACTTCCATAGCGTCTAATGGGCTTTCTGTTCTCGCAGGGGTGGATCGGGGGTAGGTACCACATTTGCTTCCCAGGAGGAAGAAAGAATTTGTCCCCATTTATTTGAGATGGAGGCAAAGCTATGCCTCTTTTAAAAAAAAAAAAAAAAAAATCTTCCCCACTTCCCCGGGGGCATATCAGGGGTAATAATCCCCATCTGGGGGGCAGAAAGACAGAAAGACTGTTTACATAGTTGGGATGGGTGAGGGGCATGGATAAGCCCATTTTTGGCAGCCCCATCCCAAAGTTTATAAAAAAGGTAATCCCTGGTGCCTAGTGGGCTTTCTGTCTCCCAGGGTCAGATCGAAGGCTATTACCCTATCTTATCTGGGGGGGGGGGGCAGAACAACTGTTTACTTATTTTCTGTGAGTAGGGAGCATTGCCCATTTTGGGCAGTCCACTACCCCAATACATTAAAACAAATTCTGGCACCTAGTGTGCTTTCTGCCCCCACCACAAACAGTTTTATCCTCAAATATTTTACTACAAATAGTATATTAATATTATCAATGATCTTATGAAAGATGGCATGGGTGCTGTAATTTGTGGGATAATTAACAGTGCATGGCGAGGTCACAAGTTATAGTTACCTAAGGGCGCAATTTATAGTTACTTAAGGTAACTAACTAGAACTGGTTAATTTCTGTGGTTTTGTATATTTAAAATGTGAGCCTAACTATAACGTCCTGTAACCTTCAGTTTTTTAAGTGACTTTCTATGTTTTTTTAAATTCTATTTCCTAACTATAACGCCCCTGTAACCTTTGTTTTTTTCAGTGAATTTCAATGTTTTTTAACATATAGTGACTCCATCATCGCGCCCCAACTCTGCAAGATCATCAACGCCTCCTTTGAAACAGGCACCTTCCCAGAAAGCTGGAAGCACGCAGACATCAACGCCCTCCTCAAGAAACCAAAAGCCGACCCCAAGGACCTCAAGAACTTCCGCCCCATCTCCCTCCTCCCCTACCCAGCTAAAGTCGCAGAAAAAATCGTCAACCTTCAACTGCCACGCCACATCGAAGACAACAACGTCCTCGACCCCTCACAAACCGGATTTAGACGCAACCACAGCACCGAGACCGCCCTCATCGCCGCAACAGATGACATCAGACGCCAACTCGACCGCGGCAAGACCTCTGCCCTCATTCTCCTAGACCTCTCCGCGGCCTTCTACACAATCTGCCACTGCACCCTACTGTCACGCCTCTAAGAAGCCAGCATCCAGGAAAAAGCCCTAGCCTGGACCTCATCCTTCCTCTCTGGCAGAACACAGACCGTCCGCCTCCCACCCTTCCGCTCAGAAGCCAACAACATCATCTGCGGCGTCCCCCAGGGCTCCTTTCCTGAGCCCAACGCTGTTCAACATTTACATGGCCCCCCTCGTACAAGTGGCCCGCCGGTTCGACCTCAACATCATCACCTACGCCGACGACACCCAGCTCATCCTCACCCTCACCAACGACCCTGCCACCGCCAAAGGCAACCTCCACGAGGGAATGAAAGCAGTCGCCGACTGGATGAGGAACAGCCGCCTGAAACTCAACACCGACAAGACAGAAATCCTCATCCTCTGGACATCTCCCTCCGCCTGGGACGACTCGTGGTGGCCCACCACCCTCGGAACTGCCCCTACGCCCACCGACCATGCCCGCAACTTGGGATTCATCCTCAACTCCACACTCTCCATGGACAGACAAGTCAGCGCCGTCACCTCCTCCTGCTACAACACCCTCTGCACCCTCCACAGGATCTACAAGTGGATCCCGACCGACACCAGGAAGACAGTGACCCACGCCCTCGTCAGCAGCAGACTGGACTACGGCAACGCACTCTATGCAGGAATCCCAGCAAAACAGCGACTCCAACGCATCCAAAATGCCTCAGCCCGACTCATCACCAACGCATCCCGCCACTGCCACATCACCCCTCACCTCAAAGGACTCCACTGGCTCCCCGTCAACAAAAGGGTCACCTTCAAGCTCCTCACCCACGCACACAAAGCACTCCACAACGCCGGCCCCTCCTACCTCAACGACAGACTCAACTTCTACACCCCGACCCGCCAACTGCGATCCGCGAGCCTCGCCCTCGCCACCGTCCCTCGCATCCAACGAACCTCCTCCGGCGGCAGATCCTTCTCCTACCTCTCCGCTGAAAACTGGAACACGCTCCCTACCTACCTTCGACAGACCCAAGACCTACTCGCCTTCAGAAGACTCCTCAAGACCTGGCTCTTCGAACAGTAGTAGTCCCCCCTCCCCCTAAGCGCCTTGGAACCCTAACGGATAAGTAGCGCGCTATACAAATATCTGTGATTGATTGATTGAATTACTATACGTTAATCTAACCACCGCTGCGAATGGCCTTTGGCTTTGATTGAAAGAGAGACAGAAAGAGCGAAAGAAAGTGAGAGAGATAGAGTATTTTTAGGCTTTAATATCTCAAATACTTAAATTCGATTTAAAATTTGAAAAATGTATTTATTATTTTTTAAAGAACTATACTAATCTGTTTTGAAATTAGTCCTGCTGAACTCGAACCCCCAAAGCTCAGTTTGAAGGTCTGCGACATTCACACTGAGCTATGAGTTTTTTTTTATTTAGATTTTTTTTGGGCCTTTATGGGCTTTCTAGTACCACGAGGGAGCTCTCAGGGGATCCCCTCACGGTCTTTATTTATTTATTTGTATATATATATATATATATATATATATATATATATATATATACATATATATATAGTTTTTTTAAAACACTTAAAAAAAAAAAAAAAAAAGCCCTTACGGCTACCTGATATTGCGGCGAAGTCTTTCTCATGCCTTTAGGTGCTACTATGACTTAAAACTTCAAAAAGTCAGATCTCTGGTTCCCTGTATTCATTGTTTGTCTTTTTGCTGTCTATTTTTTATATTTTGGCTTGGGATTTTTATTGTGTTGTGTTTTCTACTATTAAACTGTTTTGGTAGTTAATAATGCTTTATCCTAAGTTAAGCCTGTCTACTCTGTGCAAACGGTTAACAAAATTTAACTCAGGTTTACATTTGTGAGACCTAACTATACATGTTGCAGAATTTTGACCATATTTATTCCTGAGGAATACCAGCTCCTCCAGCTATTAGCCCACTTTTTCGACTTGAAATAGAGGGAGTACCAAACCCCAATGTAGATAGCCAACCCCCTGCCTTTGAGCATGTATAGGTGGGGGTTGGCCTGTAGGGCCTAGCATCTGGACAAGCCCGGTACCCAACCCTTCTGCAGGTGGCTAATTACCTTGTTTTTTTTTGGTTTTTAGACATTAGCTTTACTTTAATTTCAACAACCAACTGTAACACCACTTCAACCTTTGTTTATTTTTTACAAATTCTTGTTTTATTGATCATATTCAAAGGTAGGCATAACCCCTCCCCCTCTGTCAACCTGCAGCTAACGTCCTAACTGAGCATGGGCCAACCCTCTACTGATCACATTCATAGGATGTTTTTGGGCCGGCCTGCTGCTAGACCCTGTGTTCAACATGCCAGAGTGGCCAACTGTCCACATGGCCATTGGTGTTGTACAGTGGGTAGATTGGCTGCCGGGCCTGGCCTCTGATGAGGCCCGGCACCCAACCCTCCAAGGTGCACAACCACCCACACCACGGAACTCGCATTCTCTTTTGTTTTAATTACTTTTTTATGAGCAGCAGTACTCCCCGGTACCCACTACACAAGTTTTCACCCTATGTTACTACTGTACTGCTCAAGCTTCCCCAAGGAAGCTTGTATGTTACCCTGGCACCATGAGGAGGAAGCTTGTTTAGCTGTTCTTGCAGTATTTCAGCGGTACCACATATGATGGTTCCCACAAAATGATTGTATTCTCCATTGGGGCTTCTGGGCCTCCCCCAAGTGCCTTGGGGTCATGGTGTCCCTACTCTGTCCCCTTATGCTCTTTTTCAAAAAGCTTTTAAGGACATGAGGACAAGAGTCCTGAAATGGCAGTCACAACATTTTCTTCACATTAGGGCATTCAATCAGATTACTTAGCACTGCCGTGAAAGCAACAGTACTGGGGTACAGAAATGACCAAGCTCCCTTAGTCTATCTGAAGGCCTTGTTCTTTGACTTTTTATTACAGAGGAATTCCAGGGGAGCAAATGTCCAGATATACTTAAATTTGTAACTCCTTCATGTCAAACCAAAGTCCCTCTTTAAATACTAATTTCTTATAAATGGCTGAACGGTTTTCCCTAAATCACAAAAACTTGCTTTCCGAGTAGAGTTATTTTTGACTAATTCTGTGTTCACTCGTTTTTCCTGTATTTTAGAGCAAAATGTTCTATGGGAACTAAAATGAATGTTTTGGGATTCTGCCTTTTTCTTCACCTTGCTTAACAGATCAATGCCAATCTTTCCCTGAAGGAGCCAGGGTGAATGAACTTTTTATGTAAAGCTTGCTGTACACTGTAAAAGACACCAAAGTTATTACCAAAACTTAAAGCATTGTTCCTATAGAAACTCTATAAAAGAAAACAAAAGAACAAGAAAAACAAAAGTTAGACGGATGATATAGTTAGTTGAAAAATGTCATTTTAAAAATGGACATTACCACTGAAATTCACCTGTTATAGTTATCTCAAGGAACTATAACTTGTGCCCTAAAGTAACTATGACTTATGGCCCCATCATGCACAATTAGTTTGTTGCATATGTTACAGTGATACTATCACTGATGTCATTGATCATGTCATGGGTGATGTAATATGTGGGGTAATTACCAGTGCATTGCGACAGCCTGAGTTGAAGCGACCGTAGGGCATTGAGCTGTATCAGATCAGAATTGCTGTGCTCTTTCCTTAGATGTTGCGGAGACAAGAAGCAATATATATATTTACATATATATATATATATATATGTATATATATATATATATATATATATATATATTTAAAAAGAGAGAGAGAGAGAGATTCGTCAAATGGGGCCAAAATTTCTAGCACCACAAAAAATCTAATTCTAATTGAAACATGATCCTATGTATAATATAAATATATATTTTTTTTTTTACCTAGTGGCAGTCTCCACAAGTTAGTTATAGTTAGGACCTAGTTTCTATAGTTTTTTTACTTGACTATATCTTTGGTGCTGAATGACGAATCTTCACAAAAGTTTCTAATCAAATTCAACACTCACATGAGCTGCTGTCTAGAAAGTTTTGGGGTGATCCATCAAGTGGAGTCCAAGAAAAACAGGGGCTCCCAAAACTCTTTTTTCCAGTTCATTTTTCCATAGGGATTTTGAACAGAGATATCGCCCAAACCATTGAACAGAATTACACCAAATTTGGCAGAAAGCTACGTCCAGGTCCAGAAAGGGAACTTTTTGTAATTTGGTGTGAATCTGTTCAGTGGTTTTCTTGTAATGAAGTAGAAAACAATTAATATGTAGAGACACAGATCCGCACAAGTCTACATGCCAGAATCAGCTGTGTGATTGGCTGCCCGTAACCTGTGCAGGAGGTTGCAGCCAACTTTTTATAAACTGGGCCATGGTCCTGGGAGATGGAAGTTGAGGCAGAAAACAATAGAAGTGGTCAGGGTATAGGTACTCTGACCCCATGGGAATTGTTCATGGGTGTTTGAGGGACACTTTATTAGTTATAAAAGGTTACAAGTGCTTTTTTTGGCCACAAGCATGGAGATTCAACTCCGTTGCGGCACTCAGTGCGGTCCCCCATGTAAGGTGGTGACTGAGTCTTGAACCCTGCTGATAAAAAATATTAAAAATATATATATTCACATGCGAGTTATAGTTATCCTAGGGTGCAAATTATAGTTACTTGAAATAACTCTAAGTATTCAGCAGTCAAAATTATAGTTGGCTGAAGCAACTAAAACTTGTGCCCTAAGGAAACTATAGCTCATGCCCTCACCATGCACTGCTAATTACCCCACATATTACAACACTCATGACATCTTTATTAGCATCATTCATGATATCAATGTAACATTTGCAGTTAAATTACTTAGAACAAAACTGTGCATGGTAGTGGCACAGTTTATAGTTACCTTACGACACAAGTTTTAGTGTGTTTCCCATGTTAATTCCCATAGAGATTTTAGACATGACTCCAGCCTGAACCACTGGACAGAATTTCTCCATATTTGGCAGAAATGTAGTTTTTTAGTACAGAAAACACACTTTTTGTTATTTGGTGTAAATCCATTCAGTAGTTTCTGAGATATTAGAGGAAATCCAAATGTGTGTCTCTAGAAATGTAAAACCCTTAGTGAATAGTTCCACACTTGTGCAGAGATCTGATTGGCTGCCAACACTTCAGCCAGAAAGTGGTGGCAGCTATTCTGGGACTCAGTTTCAGCTTAGTCCCCAAAAAAATATAAAAAAGAAAGGGGGCAGGGGTGGAATGCCCTATCCCCCAGCCTTGGTTCTGGGGGTCCCCTTGGGACCTTCCCAGGGCCAAAAAGCATATTTAAAAAATTGACAGTGAGTGAAGTTTGTGAATATTCCTGAATTTTGCTGTGAATTACCAAAAAATAAAAGCATGGTCTCCAGCGCTTGCTTTTAATTTTGCCCCGCGTTGGCCAGGTCCCAATGGCATGGTCACTTTTAAAAAGAGGGAAGGGAAGCAAGGGGCACCACTTGTAGAGCCCTGAAAACCCCAGGGACCACCCCAATTACCTCCCTGGGGCTACATTTTTATAAGTATGTGGGGGTGTTGCATGGACTTCCCCCCCATGCCTGGGGCTACATTGACTTATAATTATGGGGTCCGTGCAGATCCCCCAGTCAGGGGAGCCATCATCTCCCCAGGGCCAATAACATTTAAAATGAAGGAGGGGGCCACATGGGGCCCCAGGAACCACCACTTCCCTGGTGCCAGCCCATACTAAACAAAGGAGGGGGCTGCACAGCCTCCATCCATTCTGGAGCCATAAATTGCCCTGGGGACCACCCTCCCCCTGGGCTGGCTCCTGATACCTTGGGAGATGTTTGCTTTTGCTTGGGTGGAGCTGTGACTGCTCCCGCCAAGCAAACGCAAACAGTTCACTTCCAGCAAGCAGGAGCTGTCAAAATGCTTCTGCTTGCTGGAAGCGGAATTTTCATCTCTTTCCTTGTCAGCCAAAATGCTGGCAGGGAAAGAGATTAAACGATTGCTTCTGCACACAGGAAGACGCATTTACAGCATCTCCCTGCATGCAGGAGCAATGCTGATTTCCGCAGGAGGTAGAGAGCTGTCTGGGACCGAGGGGGCTTTCAGACTTCTACCACAGGCGCTGACTTTAAAAAACAAAATGAATGAGTGCTGCCCGGCTGAGAGTAAGGAAAAGGCAATGAGAAGGAGAGAAAGTAAAACAGCAGGCATTCAAAAAAATAGAGGAGAGCAAGGAGAAAGCAGTGAGAACGAGAGAAAGGCAACCAAAAGGGAGCACAAAACAGGGCTGCAAGTAAGAAGAAAGCAGTGAGCAGTGACGAGTGAGCCTTAAATCAATCAGATCAAAATATCACTCCCAGCCGGAGGGTGCAGCATAAGTAGATGCTCCCTCCTGGCAGGAGCAATACTGGCTCCTCCTCCATGCGGGGAACTGGCTGGGGTTAAGGTTGCCTTGGGGCTCCCCCCATTGCCCCACCAGATTTATGGTGGATGCCCTTGGTGACAGCAGGGCACTTACCTTTAATGATGCGCGCCTCAGGAGCTGGGGCCCCTGAGCCTGGAAAAGGCTTGGGCAGGGAGCTGCGTGCTCCCCTCTCCTTTAATTGTTGTAGTGGGCCTGGGAGATGTAGTACCCAGGGCCTAAAAAGGCCTTTAATTAATAAAACTGGCCCTGAGGATGGATCCCCAGGGTTAACAGGGCTTGGGGAGTGGAGCTGCATACCTTCCCTTCCCTTTATTTTAAGTAGTGGTCATGCGCTTGGGGTCCCAAGGCCAAAATCAAATTTGGGGAGAGAGACCACACAACCCTCCTCCTCTTTAAATAATAAAAAAAATGGTCCTGGGATGGGGTCCCCAGGGACTAATAAGGTTCAGGGAAGGAGGCTGCATGTCGCCCCTCCATTTCAAAAGATATATGGCCCTGCGGGATGGGGTCCCCAGGGCCTGAGTAGGCTTGGGGACATGAGCCACAAAGCCCTCCTTCCCTTAATTAAAAGAGCCCTGAGGGGTGTGGTCCATAATAAGGCTCTAAGAAGGCCCTAATAAGGCTCAAGGAGGGGCGCTACATGGCCCCCTCCCCTTTAAAGTACATGGGGCCCTGAGTGATGGTGTCTCCAGGGCCTAATGAATCACCAGAAGGGAGCCATGTGGCCTCCCTCTACTCTACAAAATAAAAAGACCCCGGGATGGAGTCCCCAGGGCTTAGTAGGGCTTGGGAATGGGGACCACGTGCCCACACTCCCCTTTAAAATACATAGGACCCTGGGCGTTGGGGTCTCTGGGGCCTAATAAGACTCTGGAAGGGGGGCTGCTTGGTGAAGGGTTGGCTTTCAGGACCAGGGCACCCCATCCCCTGAAGCCAAACATATGTATAAAGGGGAGGTAAGTGTGGAGCCTTCTCCCTGCCGCTTAATTGGTCCAGAGGAACCTATTCCCCAAGGACAAATTTAATTAAACAGGGGAGGCTCCTCTGAACAATTCTTGATCCTCCAAGAGTCTCGTTGAGAGTAATAGCAACTAGTTCAACAGGTCAGTGATTTCTTCACTAACCTGCTCCCATTTATACCTAGCTTTATCTTCCACCTGTTTAAAGGATCCTATTGACCAGAAAAGCCTTTTGTAGTTAATCGTGGAGATTGAACCTATCTCAGGTTGGGCTTGTTCTGGAATTGGACAGACTGCATGTAACAATATCCTCTCCGGTTGATGATCACTTTCCAGCCGAGATCCCTGCTCATAGTATTTAGCCATTTGAAACCTGACACAAAGATGTAATCAAGTACTGAGTTAGAGATTGCTGAGTGGTAGGTTAGCTGAGCTGAAATATCCGGGCTAATGCCACCGTTGGTAGCTCTCAAGCCTATGTGCTCGACTTCAGTTACAAATTGTCACCCCCGTAATCCTTTCTCTGCAATGATGTCTGAAATGTAGGTATATGCCAAGTCTGTTCAAATATATCAAAAGTTTGATCCCTTGTTCTCCTGCCATCATTATGAGCAGAGCAGGATTTAAAGCTGTTTGTGCAGAGATAAAGGCCAATAAAACATTGCTTCTTGCTTTTTTTCCAGGTGAGGATGGATATAAATATTGATCAAAAGGAGTAAAGCACTGTACATCAGGAATTCTGAACGTTTTACGATTTGCAGATTAGGGTGGTCTATGCTAATCTCCTCTATTCCTACTTTAAGTTCAGCTGCAACATACATGACTAGTTCCCAGGGGATAGCCAAACATATGTGATTTAACTCCTGGCTTGGAAGATTTAATGGTTCTATGGCTCACGTTTCTTAAAAAATCACCAGATTAAATGAATCGATATAGGCAATGAAGTGCTCTTTATTGACCTTATTAGAAAGCCCTTCTATATTCCATACCCATATTCAAAAACTTTCCTTGAGGAGGCCATCAACAGGACTTTCACTCTGCCAACACTTCCTGCGCCTGCGTGAATCTGATAACCGGGAGCCTGGACGTCAAAGCCCAGTCCGCTACAGAGTTTTGGGATGAATGGTGGATCCCATTTAATTCTTCATGACTAGTTTCAGTGCCTTATCCCCTTTTCTTTGAGACAAAGAATCCGAGCCTTTCTTAGGACCTACTTTTGTCGGAGTGGCTCATTAATTGCTAGCCCCCTAATTTGTTTTACTTGTTTGGTCCATCTTCCCGCATGCTCTTGGGAGATGTGAAATTTCCCAGAGTTTGAAAGCCATAAAAATTGTGGGTAAACTTCAACCATGTCTCGGGTGATCTCAACTCCCCATTTTGCAAATTCCTGCCTCTCTGCCCGCCACCTGCTCCACAACTCTTTCAGTCACCCTAGTAATTACTGCATCTTCAACTGTGTCGGTGTTTGGGGAGATTAAAAAGGATACTGAATTAATTTCAGATGATTTATTATGAGGTAAAGTTGGTATTTCCTGCACCATACGTAGCATTGTACCTTTGTTAATTATGTCATGTCGACCCCTCGATTTATATTTTGGGATGAAGTGAGGCTACAGGATTTGTTGTCCTTGAAAGCCAGTTTCAACACTATGGTGGTCGTTATGGCTTTGGTAGTCCTGCACCGCCACACCTGCGGTTGCGGTCAGACCGCCGACAGTGTGGTGGTGCAGGACAGCCAAATAATGACCACGGCAATGAACTGGCTGCATCACAACCATTTCACTGCCATTACCGCCAGGGGAGTGGGATCCCCTGGCCGAAGGTTGACCACCTTTGACCCGGCGGTCCACCTTACACCACCCACAGTTTAATGATATTCTTAATGTCAGGGGTTCCGTGGCAGCATCCCCACCAAGAAATCCCTGGTGGTAAGGATACTGGTGACAGGAACAATAATTCCTGTCGCCATAACAGGACTCCCCAACCCTCCCCCCAATTTAGGAGCTTCACCCTGACCCCATCAGAAGGCCCCCATACCACCAAACAGCAACACCCCTCCTCCCCCAGTCCCTGTACTGACCCCCCACCGCTCCCCATCCATGCACGCACACATCACACTTACATACATACACGCACACATCCACGCTCACTCATTCACACACATATACACACAAGGCCACAACACCCACCCATGCCAGCATACACGCACACATACTCCCCCACTCTCCACATACATGCATTCACACAAGCACACAGACACTTGCACACACACGCACACAAACACACACAAATCCCCTCCAACCCCCTCCATTCACACACACACCCTCATTCACGCACACAACACTCAACACCCCTGTCCCTTGTCAGTTGATCACCTTACCTGGTGGTCGTGGTGGTCTTCCAGAAGGAAACGGGATCCATGGCGCTTGCTCTGCTGCCAGCAGCCCTTCAACACAACACCGTCACGCCATTTACAATGTTGTAATACGGAGGGCGGTGGAGCAAGCTCCACTAGACCGCCGACTACCAGTATGGCTGCTGGCGGCTTGTCTGCCAAATAGTGGCGTAGAGTAGCCAGTAGCCATAATATGGTGGTCTGAAGCCTGACAACACTGGTGGTCATATGGCGGGTGTGACTTTGGCGGTCTATGAAATAGACCCCCGAAGTCATAATGAGGGCCAATATACTTGATGCAAACTAACATCAGCAGTTTGTTGGCCTGTATTGGCCTGCATAGAAGGGCTTGCATCATTATTGGTAACCACGAAGGGTTACAATGCTGGATAAGTTGGTTGCAGTTTTTCCTTACTGCAAAACCATACTGTACATATTTATGGGCCCAGCTGCCACCACAGTGATTGTCGGATGCTCTGATGTAGCTAGTTGCACAGGCTGGGTGACTACTTCATTTACTGCCAGATTATTTACTTGATTACAAGTACCCCCCTTGTTCCTCCATCATGAACCAGGCTATTTAAAGGTTAGCTAATCGAAGGTCGATGCCTTCCTGTGGACATCAATCCTGTCTCAGCCTTAGATGCACTTTTGGAGAGGACTTCTTTATTGTCATTTACTTCTTTGTTAATATGAGCTCCTCTGGTCACCCCTCCTTCTTTTCCAGTGCCACTATTAGCTTCTTGAAGTTTGCTTGATGGTCTGATGATCGAATAAACTTGCTCCATCTGCGTTGTTGCAGTGACTTTGGCAATTTGCTTCTTATGAGATTTCCTGAACCTATTGAACTGCCTTTTTGTCAGTTGCATATTACATGTGGCATGATCACTTCTTGCATCTTGACTTAAGAGCAAGTTATCCAGGAAGGAATGTTGATGAACCTGGATAGTTGACTTGATATTGTATTCATTACTTGGTTCTTGCCCCTGGCCAAGTGCAGTAATTTGTTGTGTTGAATCCTGCTGACTACTAGAAGGACAATTATCAAATTCTGTAGATATTACATTATTGCAAGAGACGACATTTTGTACGTCTGAAGAATCAGATTTTAAATGAGTTTTTATATCTAATAACACTGAGTTTAATACATTTGGAAAACTTGCCAACTTATTAAGAATTGAGTTGCATACAGAAGATGGAACTGGTTGTGCTGCATCAGCTTGAACACGCTGGATCAATTAATTTAAAGCTTCAATTTTTTATTCCATTGCTGTAACGTAAATAGGCATGGTATTGAGGAGGTCCAACTGCAGGTCTAACTTACTTGAGTGGTATGTTAGAGCATATACTAAAGATTGGAATGCATGAAGCAGAATGTGCCAGGTTTTAATTGTCTTGCCTTCCTGCCGGGGGGGGGGTAGAACATTGGGGAATACCTGATCTATAGTTGTGTAAGGATAAATCAGGACTTGCTGATAGATGTGAGCCTGTTGAGAGCCTCCTCCAGTCCATTAAAGCCATGATCTCTGCCTGAGATGCAGGAAAACTCTCAACATCTACTAGTTCCAAGGAAGGTGATCTACTTCTTGACCAGGCTTGAGTTACCATTTTTTGAGCCGTCAGCTGAACTGTAAGCCAGGGAGTTTTCGCTAACCCAAACTCACCAATTTCATGCTTATTCATGGATGAAGTTAACTGATCACCAAAAGGTGGTTTATGCACCTCCACATTAACCTGCATAGTCTTCCTCTTACTTAAGGACTCAGTTGCATTTACATCCACAATGCCAACGGGGGCCTCTATTTCGGTATTGCTCTGTACGCAGTCCTCTTTGCCCATTGATTCTATAAGCTGCATAGCCCGTGATTCCTTTGCTTTTGAGCTTTTTTTGCCCGAGCCTCCCAATAAAAAGATGAAAAGAAGCCTTCCACTTGACTGTGGCACAGCCATGGTTTTCTGCTGACCGTGCATTGAACATACTGTGTGTTTGGGGCTGAATAAGTGTTTGTAAACCATGCATGTCTCTATTTTGTGGGAGCAGTACATCCATTGGGTTTTTAAAAAAAGCAAGTTCATTCCATTCAGCATCCTGATTGTTTGGGGGGGGCTGCCGTCATTGGTGGTAGAAGCTAGGGCCCTGCGTGCTGTTTCAGATTACCTGTCACCAGACCCATTGCTGAAGCCTCAGTAGTGCCACTATTATTTAAAGACAGCTTGGGTGCATTTGGGCATCTCTGCTTGCGCCTCCTAGTTGCCGGGGTAGCCATTATCTTGCTGGAATGCATGAGAGTTACTAACCTTAACAAAAGGATTCCGACTTTAAGGTTGTCAGACAAATTGAACAAAAAGGCAATCTGAACAAAGCAAGCCACACTCCAGTCCTACAGTTCTAGACAGACCACTTCTTCACGCCACTGGCTCTTCCTTCTTGAGACGCCCTGTGCACCCTACTACCCCTTTGAAAAAACTGCCATGGGCAACAGGTAAACAGGAAAACAAGAAAATATGCATCTTCTTTAATGATGTTGTGAGTAAGTTAACAGCACCCACCTGTGTACCACAAATGCAGCCCCTGTGCACTACAGATCCAAGGGCCCTTTTCACCAGGGCACACAGCAGGAAGGGCAGGATGCGGTCCCTCCATTGAAACAAACCTCTCTGCCTTAGCTCTGGCTGCTTCCACCCCAAACAAAGAAGGCCATGGCCAAGAGCCTTACCTGCCCTTCACCACTGCCGTCGGGTCCAACAAGCACAAATTTGTCTGCCCTGCTTGGGTTCTCAGGGCCACTCCTAGGAAGACTACTGTCCACAAGCAATCCTCAGGCCCCAGGCCTCTCCCATTACTGCCACAGGCCTTAAATGGGCTTTCCCAATTGCCGCCGTCAGCCTCAGGCAGGTGATGACGGCTCTCCAAACCACAGTCTCCCGGCGGCTTCCAACAGCTCGCAGCCACTTGGCGTGGTGTGTGACTTCAAAGAAAATGGAAGGAAATGGGGTTGCCGTACTACCTTAAGGCAGCCTTGTGGAGGGGTATGGATGCTAAGGGTTTATATGTTTTTGCATTATAAATTTTCCTAAGCTTACCTTGCTTTCAAATATCCACTAGAAACATGTCAGAACTGTGTCCATTCATTTCTTCCTTCCAGATAAGATTGTTTTTGGTATTGTCTGTATTGATAAAGGAAATTACAATGTAAATCAGGTTTCTTAACTATAACTGTGTTTATTTCTTTGTTTGCTCCTATGTTTCCTGATTTTTTAAAAATAATTAAGTCTTAGTAATTAAGGTACATTTTATTTGATCCTTGCTTGGCTAGAAAGAACATATGATAAACTTTACCCTGTACAAAAAATAGAAAAAGGGGATAGCATTAAGACCCTCTTTCCGAAGCTGGCGGCAGCGGTCTTACAGCCGCAGACCCGGCGGTAAAGTCCACCGCATTACAAGTTGTGGAGTTTGGATGAAGCCATACCGCCACAATGCCGCCTGGCCTGCTGATGCGGTCTTACAGACGTGCCCAGCAGTAAGTCCCCCCTGGACCTGCTGCAGGCCTCAGGTTGCCACCCCCATTACGAAGCAGCAATCCGCCAGGATTTTCCTAGCGGTCACCCACCACAAAAACCCTGGTGGAAACACACCCAGCAGCAGGAATGCCCATTCCTGTCACCGGCACCCCCTTACGCCCCTCAATACCTCCATGCACCCATCCACACATGTGCAAACACCCTCATCCAACCGCACATATCCATAAAAACACCCCCACCCACTCTCACACTGACAAACACAACATACACACCCCCACTCACACATATGCATCCCCAACAATCATTCACACCCCAACCCCTCCGCATTCATGCACACCTCATCCATGCATGCATACATTCATACACTCCCCTTCCGCATCCGCACACTTGCACACTGACACCCCCACTCACTCGCACACTTGCACACATGCACCCCACTCACATGCATCCAAATACACAAACCTACTCACTCACTCACACCCAATACCCCCTACCCTGCGCATACAATCACCCACGCATCCCCAACCACATGCAAACTTCCAGACACCCCACTCACTCGCTCACAAATATGCACTCAGACACCCCCATTCACACACATACACGCACTCAGACAGATACCCCCACTCCTCTGCATACAGACACACACAGCATCCACTCACACATACATACACACTCACAGCTATTCAGGCACACATAAACGCACACACATGCATCCAACACCCCCAGCACCCTCTTTCAGACAATCAACTTATCTTTTCTGGCCTGGTGGTCGTCCTGGAGGGGACTGGTCCTGGTGTTTTCCACCACTAGCACTGCACCCCCGACTGGACTCTGCCATGTTGTATTACATATCGCAATATGGTGCTCAGTGCCTTGTTGCCGTGGTGGTGCTGGTGGTGAAACCGCCTCTTCAACTCCATTGGCCAGGCCGACGGAGTCGGATTTCCACCCGTAAATGGGCAGAAGTCCTTTCAGATCTTCTAATATGGTGGTCAGCAGAAAAAAGGACAGCCAAAGTCATAATGAGGGTCTAAGTTTTGGCTTTTCTCATTCTTACATTGGCAGTTTCATTTTATTTTAAACATTATCTTATCTTGTGGATGAAGCGTCTTAAATTATTTATTCTGCAAAAACATATTTTATTTTGATGTTAAATTAGGCCACTGTTTTCCTCCCAGTACCCCTTTCTGTTGAAGAGAAATTAGCACACAAAAAAGTTATTTGTTCAGTGCATCATTGTTAACCTTACTTCTGCTCAGTGTTATTTATAGAATTGTAAAAGTTATGCCTACCTTGAAGTCAAATATATGCCACTCTGTTACTTGGTCCTCAGGGCTTTGAGTCACTCATGCTGTCACCTCCCAGGTCTCCAGAAGAGTGATAATGAAATGGTGAACATTGTCTTTTATGTTTTTATGGGTTTAACATGATCTACTTTTTTACACTGCAATTTAACAACAGAAATCTATTTCAAAACTTATGTCAAGGCCATTTAATATGACCTTCTTGCATGCTTTTCTGTAAGTGCAAAATTTGTTGGGGACATTTAATATACATTGAAATGTGTTATTACTGTAAGTATTTCTGAAACATATGGACTTGGTAAATGTTTGGACCAACAGACCTCTGAAAGACAGGAACCAACCACTCAAGCCAATTCACCCAAGGCATGACCTTGCTGGCTAAGAAAAGTTGGACTTGCTTCTGGCTTTTTGCTGCTTGAAAATCCAGTGAAGCGGAACATCATGGAAAGCTTAGTTGACTTTGGTGTAGTCTTCCTGGATGCAGCATGCTGCCTTGGCCCACTGGACAAATCCGAGCTCTGAGAAAAGAGAATAATAAGGGCCTCATTAAGACATTGGCAGAGGGGGTTACTCCATCCAAAAAGTGACGGATATCCTGTTCGCCATTTTACAAGTTCCATGGAATATAATGGAACTTGTAATACGGCCCGCTGGATATCCGTCACGTCCTCTACCAAGCTTGTAATGAGGCCCTCAGTCTGAAGATAGAAATCTTGACCAGACAAAGGTGCAAAAAGTACCCAGCAAGTGAAAGACTTTGCTGGGCTAGAAATGTGGCTTTTCCTACTGTGAGCTCTGCCCACCAAAATCAACAGCTTCTTTGGGACCTCACTTAACACCTACCCATCTTCGAAAGGACTTTGCCTGATACAGTCTACTGCTTTGTCCCACTGATCTATTTTGCCTTCCATTTCAGAGACAGAAGGTAAACATTTTTTACCAGTTCAAAAATGCTTGGTGTATCTGACTCATGATTCAGTGCTGTCTGAAAATGTGCCTATGTCTTGGTCAGATACTATTTCTATTGGCACTTTACTTTTTTCAGCACTTTTCTCTAAAATCTTTAAACTTTCATATTCCTGTTTCACATATTGGATTTTTGTCTTTTTGGTGTCTTTTACTCATTGTGGGCCTGATTATGATCTTGGCGAAAGGGCAACTCGATCACAAAAGTGACAGATATCCCGTCCGCCGTATTACAAGTTCCATTTTATCCTGTGGAACTTGTAAAACACTCACTTTTGTGACGGAGTAGCCCTTTCGCCAAGGTCATAATCAGGCCCTACATGTTCTGTATTTTCTGAATCAAATATGGGATTTTAACTATGTTTTGTTTTGACTTTTCAACTGTTTTAGTACTAAATGATTTACAAAATTCTTCAAGTTAAGCCTAGATAAGCCTAGGTGCTCTGAGCTACAGCTTTCATAGGTTGAGCCCAAATTTTACTTATTGAATTCTTGTATTGGACCCAACAAATAGATGACTTTATTACTTCTGGTGGACTATCAGCCCCCTTAATTATAAATTCACTTTCTTACAACAACACTATGAATAACCATAAAACAATAGTTCACTACAACATATACAACATATAGACAAATATTTGTGTGAATGTATATATACATACATATATATACATATATATATATATATATATACATATGTATATATATAGAGAGAGATATATATAGAGAGATATATGTTGAAAAAATAATCAAATAATATACATTTTAGCTGCCCCATATCCCAAAAACCTCACAATTCAAATCTAAAATGTATTTATTTTTAAAATGTAAAAGGTTTTTAAACATAAAAAGAAAATCATGCCCACTTAACCCACCAATAAAGCTACACAACCCAAATGTATTCAACTTGTAAATAAATAAATAAAAAAATAATTTCAAATTAAACATTTAAACACAATTGATCCATATTTAAATAAGTACTGCCCACTCAATCCCCCAAGAAATAAAATATCAAATACAAACTGTGCACTAGTACAACAATTACATTTCATAATAACATAAATAATGAAATACCTGCATAATAGAATACAAATAGAAAACATAAAACAATCCTATAATAAAATATGTGTTGTTTTAGACTTTGAACCTGACTACAATTATGGTGGCCAACCATTCGTCGGCTGCCTCGACGGTGCCGTGGGGAACAGCAGCTATCAGAGGGCAGTACAGACAAGGTTCCTGCCGTCCGGATTAGGAAGTGCCTTTCCATCAAGGTGACTGTGGCTGGGAGACAGCCTACTTCGAGATGGCGGAATTGAAGGAAATGGGGTGCGAACTCACCCATTCCCTTCTTTTCCCTTCAGTCTCTGACATGGACCCCTTCCTCCAAGCCCCGCTTCACAGGAGCAACTTGACCCCAAAGAAAAGGATCTCATTTGGGGCAAAATCCAGGTAAGTACGTTTTGCGCTTTTCTTTCATTGACTGGACTGGGCACATATGGTCTGGACTCCAGCAATGGAAAATTACTCGTAAAAGGTATATTTTGTCACTTTTGTCATGCATATGTATACATTTTACACTTATTTACTCAAAATATACACACCTGCATCAACACATATAAAAAATATTTTTTGAATTGCTGACTGCGTCCTGCACTGGTCTCCTGCCCTCAGAAACACCGCCACTGGGCCAGCGGTGACATCCAAACACGACACGCAAAACACAGCTAAGTCAACAAAGTACTTATACTTAACTTCGATATTTTTGTCAATTATATTTTTGTAGACATCTTATTTTGATATTTTTGTCAAACAATGTTTTTGAGTCAGAATTTAGGGGGAACACCTTGGTATTGACACAAACATCTCAACTGAGATTGACATTCATGCATCTGCCATTCTACACATTCTGTTGTTTTTTCACCTGTGTACTTGATGACACAGGTGATTTTGCCTGTTGTGTTCTTTTGCTGTCTGTCATCCATACAAAACTGTTCCTGATTGAATAAGACATTTGTGCATCTAAGTGATACTTACATGGGGAAATATTATAATTTAAGAGTGAAAATTAATGTCAGCAACTCAGAAAGCAAGAATTTGAACATTTACATGCATACATGCACACATACCATACAGCCCTTTTGGTAGATTGTTTTAAATGTGATTTGATCTCCTCAGAGTTGTGCAAACATAGAATAGTAACAACCCATCTAGTTTGAGGTTATTTACAAGCATTTTGCAGGCATGGTTCTCACTCTGACATTGCCTAAATCGTGGATTTGCTACATTTCTGCATGCACATGTATTTATGCATGTGAGTACTTCTAAAAATCTGCAATAGTGACAGATTCCCACAAGGAGTCCTAATATTCTTTGAGATTTGACAGCCTGTTTTCATGTAAATTAAAGACACAAGCCTGTGAATGCAAATGTCTTGTTTTTCATCCATGAGTTTCATCAATTGGGCTGACTGTGTTTAAGCATAGTAGTTAATTTAAATTGAATGGTGTTTGCTTGAGTCACAATGTAAGCATAAATATTCTATTTTGTTTCATTGAATTGTTATATGGCACATGATAACTGAGGTCCTAAGTACTTAACAGTCAAAATGTGAACAAGGATATATATACATACCAGTTGAGGGGAGTTTTCCTGACTAAACATTTATACAAGAGACTTTAACATATGATCAGAGTGGGATATACCACCATCTGACACAGGAGGTGGCACACTCATCTAGGACCTTGTGTGTATTTAGCACTGAGGTACTATTTTGAACTACATGCCATGTTCTAAGGATGAATTACTTGAAAGTATTTCATTCTGGGGTGGTGGATGCCAATACTTTGAAACAAAAATAAATATTTGTGTTTTGCCTACAATGTAACAAAGTAACATAGCACCGCACCAGATACTGAACTCCTGGACCTCCATCGCCATAGAGGACACCAAAAGACTGATGAACTCCATCCACTCAGGAGCACCCTTGGATCCATGCCCTCATCACATCCTCAACCTGGCCAGCACCACCATAGCACCAGAGCTCTGCCGAACCATCAACCTATCCTTCGAGACCACCACTCAGACTGGAAACATGCCGAAATCAGCCCACTGCTCAGGAAACCCCCTGCCGACCATAGGGAGCTCAAAACCTACAGATCCATTTCTCTGCTCCTTTTACCAGGCAAAGTAACGGAGAAATCCGTCAACAAACAACTCACTGAATTCCTCGAAACACACTGCATCCTAGACCCATCCCAGTCCAGATTCAGAAGCAACCACAGCACTGAAACTGCATTCTTAGCAGCCACCAACGATATATGCATCATACTGGACTGCGGAGGCACAGCTCCACTCATCCTCAACTTTTCTGCCGTAGTTGACACTGTCTCCCACTCCACCCTCTGTGACAGACTGCACGACACCGGCATCCAGGACAAAGCCCTGGATTGGATCAGGTCCTTCCTCACCGGAAGAACACAGAGGGTCACACTTCCACTGTTCACATCAGAACCTAAAGACACTTGATGTGAGTGCCCCAGGGATCTTCTCTCAGCCCAACGCTTTTCAAAGTCTACATGGCCCCGCATGCCAAGATCACCATACAACACGAGCTAAACGTAGTCTTCTATGCCGACGGCACCCAAATGATCTTCTCCCTGTCCAAGGACTCTGCTCAAGCCTAGAGGAATTTCCACAACGGGATGAGAGCAGTCACCGCCTGGATGGAGGCCAGCTGCCTCAACCTCAACTCGGACAAGACAGAGATCCTTGCGATCAGCTCAACCCCTTCTGCCTGCAATGAATCCTGGTGGCCCATCGCCCTGGGTAACACCCCCACCCCCACTGACTATGCGCGCAACCTGGGCATCATCCTACCAAGTCCATGCCATCTCTTCATCATGCTTCCACACCCTTCCACTCCTGCAGAAGATTTTCAAATGGATTCCCCCTGACACGAGAAAGACAGTCACCCACACACTCATCACCAACGCACTGGACTTTGGAAATGCACTCAATGCCAGCATCACTATGAAACTTCAACCAAGACTTCAAAGAGTCTAGAATGCAGAAGCCATACTCATCCTGGACATCTCCTGACACAGACGCATCTCCTCCCATCTCAGAGACCTACACTTGCTCCCAGTCAACAATCGCATCACATACAAACTCCTTAGCCAGACCTATAAAGCACCGCACAATATACGACCGGCTTACTTCAACCAATGCCTCACCTTCTTCATACCCAACAGACGTCTCTGTTTCTCCCAACTTGCCCTTGCAGCCATCCCCAAGGTAAAGGAAAAGTACAGCAGGAGCAAGATACTTCTCCTACCTAGCAGCCCAGACATAGAGCGCATTACCTCTCAAGCTCAGGCAGACCGCATCACTGAAGCAGTTCAGGATGGACCTCAAGACCTGGCTCTTCAACTGAGAAGCACACCCACATGCAGCACCTTGAGACCCTATGGGTGATTAGCCACGCTATACACATGATAGACTGATTGATTGACATGTAACACAGTAACAATGCAAACCATGGATTTTTGCTACCACACATGAATAAACAAAAAGAAACAGAGCAAAATAGTATACTATTACTGTTGAACTTGGCCCTTTTTGCGGTGCCATCTCCAAACCTGTTGCCTTCACTCTCCTGTATTCTGAACTCATTTTTCTTGGCTTTTAGGACTGTGAGCACCTTACTGCTGTGAATCAGTGCTAAAATGATTGTGCTATCTCCCATAAACATGGTAGAATTGACTTATACCCATTTGGCATACTAATTGTACTTGTAAGTCCCTAGTAAACTCGTACTATGTGTACCCAGAGTCTGTAACTTAAATGCTACTAGTTGGTCAGCAGCACTGATTGTGCCGCCCATTCGAGTTGCTCTTTAAACATGTCTCAGGCCTGCCATTATAGACTGTGGCCCTCATTACGGCTTCGCCAGTCTTTTTTAAAGACCACCAAAGATGCTGCAGCCATCAAACCACGAGTGTTGGTGGTAGCTGGCCACCCTATTAGGAGTTTTCTGCTGGACCTGCTGGTGAAAACAACATTTCCGCCCGCTGGCCCAGCGTAAAATTCACCACAACATTGTTGTGGTGCGTCAGACCATGGCCCATCTGCCACAGTCGTAATAAGGCGGTCGGACCGCCCTGTCTGCGGTGGTCCAACCGCCAAGACCACCACACTCGTAAATGAGTGCCTGTTTGTGTAGAACTAAACTGTCATTTCGACCCAGCAAAAGATACATTTTGCTAGGCCCTGGACAGCCCAGATGGCAGGGTGCAGTGCAGTTAAAAAGTTGGACCTGTACATTTAGCTTTTCCAGTCACAAAACAATCGAACATCCCCTTGCGACTCGCTAATAGAAAGGTACACCCTTGGCGTACCTGTTCCTAAAAGCAACTCACAAACCCTATTTTGCAAGTCAGTGGTGTGTTGTGAAATAACGTGCCAGAGGCTGTTTTTGCGGTCACTAAACAGGACGAATCTCTGTTTGCGGCTACTAAAAACGGTCGAACATCTGGGGCCATATGTACGAACACTTTTCCCCATAGACACAGAATGGTTAACAACCTTTGCTACATCTGGCCCCTGGTCCCTGTAAATTTGACCGTTTGCAACCGCTAAATAACTTTGTACATGTGGACCTTCAGAGTTCAAAGAAGTTGGATAAGGTGTCCCAATATAAATTAGAAATGTTCTGCAAAATCGGCAACAGGCAAATCAGACAATTCGGCAGCTATCACACACGGCTGTTAGGACACGTCTGGCTTGATTTATTTGAGTTTCGCATGCATGATTATACTTCTCCGTTTCCCCATGTGCATCGCTCTTTCTGGCCTGGCATTATTAACTATTGCACTCGGTGTTTTCCACATTCAGCATTCCATTATGGTAATGTATTACTTGAGAATTGTTCAAATTGCAATAGCACGTGAAGCCCGCAGTTTTTATGCATCTTACATATTTCTGATAACATTGTCTGTGAGTATAATATAATATTGTCGCTTTGCTGGCTGTGGGTAGACGCAACAAGTCTTGCTTATTGCTTGCTGAAAGGGAAAAACATTCCTTGTTCACGTTGTGTGCGCTGCAGTTTTGTGGGCGTTCATGGGCTCTTCTCCCACTAAACAGAAGATTCTTTAGTGCATTGCTGCAAATCACAAAGTGTGGTCCTATAAGTGAGCTGCTATTTATATCTGCACAATGTCAGTGCCGAAGATGAGAATTTCAAGTCAGACTGAACAGCTCACGCTGTGGGTTCGAACAGAGCAGGGCCTGCTTTGGGTGTGGGGTGGGGGAGGGTGTGTGACTAGGCGCTGAACTGGGTGGGGGGCGTTGTGTTTAGCAATAACCTACAATTTAAAAGCACCTGAAGCAGAGTTCCTTGTGCTGTAGCTGCCAGGCAGCAAAAACATGTCAAGATCACTTATGTAAATAATGTTCCTGATGGAAAGATTGAGTTTTGTCAAGTTTTGACTCGCCATAAAGTAGCACAGAGGGTTAGTATGCCTGCTGCAAAGAACAGATCTGTATTTGTGCGGATAGCTGAGTGGATTAGCAAAGTTAGCCTTCACCAGCGCTTTAAACAAATGAAAAGTATGTGGGGGGAGGGAGGTGCCAAAATAGATTGCCGCACAGGGCGCCACCAGCTTTAAAGCCAGCCCTGGAACAGAGGACATATAGACGTATTTCTATTAAAGTTTTAACTTTCAGTTCTCCCTTTAAAAGTTATATGTTGTGTTCGGATGATGTCACAAATTGTATTACATAGCACTGTGTCTTTTTTAGAACAATCTGAATATTTTTT
Organism: Pleurodeles waltl; assembly: GCF_031143425.1. NCBI lineage: Eukaryota > Metazoa > Chordata > Amphibia > Caudata > Salamandridae > Pleurodeles > Pleurodeles waltl. The sequence goes on along the minus strand of NC_090437.1, from coordinate 723,481,844 downwards.
AACACACTCACCTCCATCTAACATTTACATCCATACTTGCCTTTTAGACTGCATTCCTTGATTACAATGATAATCAAGAAAAAATATTTTGTGTGTGAATGAGGAATGTCTTGGGCTATAATATTTATATGCATTAAGTATGTATTACGTTTATCTTTTTTAGTACTCAAAAAGTGTACTTTAAATGTTCCGTTTTCATTTCCAATAATTGGCTTCACCCTGCAAACCACAGGAGCCAGGGGATAATGGAGTTCAACTAGATTAAACAATCCAATTTGTGGGTAATTTCAGTGAATTACTAGGGCATGCCAATTCATAATGAATTTCTGAACATAGAAAGAATAATGTACTTTTGGAAAACCTCACAGGGCATAATTTCTGAAGCAGTTTGTTCTATATCCAACTATGTAGGATACATATAATAACACCCCCATTACCTTTACATTTACTTTAAAAGGGATCTATCGTGCCCATCACTCCTCACGCCATGACCACACCACTTCACTTCACTTCCCTTGCCTGCCATACCATGCCACTCACACCTGCAAACCCCACGATTCTTCCTTTCCTTTCCTTTCCTGCCCTGCCCCGCCCTATCCTGGTGCAAGCCTGGAGCGGGATGTTCTGTTTGGTTTGTATTGCTTGAATTTAACTTCTAGGTATAGCTGTCTTTTTTCTTGGGAGTCTCTGTGGACAATGCAGAGCACCTTGTACATTACCCTTTTAGCTATAGGTAGCCAGAAGAACAATTGCAGGACTAAAGTCATACATACTCTTGGAAGAAGACGGTGAAGAAGTCGTGCAGCAGCATTTTGGATGAATTGTATTTTGGGCATAATGAACATGGGTGCACAAAGGTATCTGTTGGCATAGTCAAGCTTGGAGATTATGGGGGTTATTCTAACTTTGGAGGAGGTGTTAATCCGTCCCAAAAGTGACGGAAAAGTGACGGATTTACCACCAGCCGTATTACGAGTCCATTATATCCTATGGAACTCGTAATACGGCTGGTGGTATATCCGTCACTTTACCGTCACTTTTGGGATGGATTAACACTCCTCCAAAGTTAGAATAACCCCCTATGGGTGTGGGGATTTGTAGTTTATGTTGTTGTGCAAGGTGTGAGATGATACAGTGTTTTTATTATGTTGAAGGCACTTTTCTGTGATATTGTTGGCACACAGTATCAAGCATATGTCTGAATCCATGGCTACTCCTAGGTTTAGACCTTCTCGATGTTGTTGGAGGACTTCAAGGGGCATATTTATAAGTCCCGTGCACCTCAGGAGTGCCACTTTTTGTAATGCTTCGGCGGCACAGACTACAAAATCATATCTATGTGGCCACACAAATAGCTGCGTTGCCTTACTCTGCACTTGGGAGTCGTTCCATAAGTATTGTGTGGGTGTTCCCATGCAACACCCATGGATTTTGACACTTTCCCAGATTTCTAAAACCATGTAAATCTAGGGATGCGCCAAATCCCTATGCCTCCTGCGGTGAGGAATAATGAGGAGAACTATTTTTATTTCTCTTCAGTGTTTCCTCTTTCTATGTGTGCTGCATTCTGCAGCACACTGAGAAAGAGGAAAACACCTCTCAGGATTGTTTTTGTGCAGGAAGGTGGCCTTTCCTGCACAAAAACAATCCTGCTGACAACACAGGTGCCCTTGCACCATGATGTAAGGGTGCTTGCATTGGTGTTAGCTGCACCAGCGCAGGGGTAAACAACAGGAAAGCACCATATTACATAAATATGGTGCATTCCTGCCCTTTGACTTTGGCGTAGGGCTGCACAGGAAGGTGACTTGCCTATCCCCATAAATGAGGGCCAAAATGCCTTAGGCCATATGGTGGTGGGCTGGCAGTGTTGCCATTGCATGTAAGCCATAATCTATGCCTATGTGTATTGAGTTTTAAATGGTTAATCATCATCCATTTGTTACTTGTATGAAGGCAGTCATTGAATTGTGAATTATGGAGGTCTTCCGAGTTCTCCATTTTTTTAATGATTTTGGTTTCATCTGCATAGTTGTAAAAGAAGCTAGGTAAATATTGAATGAGAGAGGGAATGGGATGGACCGCTGAGGAACACCAGATTTGTGTGTGACAAGGTGATGGGAAAGATGGCAGCTAGACTACACTTTGTGTGTGAAATAAAAAGCAGCCCTTTTCTAAGCATTTTCATGTATTCCAATATCATGTGAAGTTTTTGGAGTGGTGTGTGGGGATGACGGAGTCAAATGCAGCAGATAAATCCAGAAGTAATGAGGCAGCTACTCTATTTTCATCCACTGTGGTCTTTAGACCATTCCATATGGATAGGATGGCTGTCTCTGTGCCTCTGCTTCGTCCTGAACCTGGACTATTGGGCTGGCAGTAAGCTGTAATACGCAGTATCATTAGAGAGTTGAGTAAACACTGCTCTCTCAAAAATGTTTCCTAAGAATGGGCCATTTGATATTGGCTTGTTGTCTGCTGGGTGAGATGGGTTGAGGTTTTCTTTTGGGGGGGGGGGAGTCTGATGTCAGAGGTTTTGAGCTCAGGTGGGAATGTTTTTGTGGTTCTAATGGCTCTTTTGTAGGTTGTGTTACAGTGCTGGAGCATGCTTTTGTCTGTTTCCTCTCCTGCATTTCTCCATTTGTATTGTAGTATGTTGAATTGTGTTTTCATGCTTTAGCTTTTGCCACTAAAACATGTGGTGTTCTTTTTGTGGTCAACATGGTTTGAAGATATCTGTTTGTCTAGTGTAGTGGAAATCCAGTTGTAGAAGGTGGTTGTGGTTAGAGTCTTGTTGTCAAACCATATGTTGATGTCTCCTAGAATGTATAGGTTCGAGTGATCCAAATGGGTGTTGGTTACTGTATATTTAAAGTTACCATTGCTGTATGGTGGTCTATATATTACGAGGAAGAAATAATTAATAGTTGGAGTAGGGTAACATCTTATCATCTAGAATTCACTGCCATCCGTAGTAAGGTAATGATTGTTATTTGTAGTTTTTTTTATGAATGACAGCAAGGCCTTGTTGTACAGTGTGTAATAATGGACCCAGTCAGGCATGGGCATGCAGGTATGTATCAACTTTTAGGATGGGCGGTGTTATATGTAGAATCCATGTCAGCTGCTGTGCATCTATAGGTTCATTGTGATATTTGGCGCTTGCTAAGAGGCATCAAAGGAGCTAAACCATAGGAGGCACTGGTAAACCACCAAGAAGCATTATATGGTGTCTAAAGAGATGTGGCAAGGCAGCAGGAATAGAAGAACCTGTTGGATGTGCTTTTAGAACACAAATGAGAATATATGGAGTTTACCCAGGACCTACAGAGAAGCTATCCAATGGAGGCAATGTTAAGCAACCAAGGATTATTACATAGAGTCTAAACAGGAGTGACAGAGTGCAAGCCATTGATGCCACTGTTAACACCCCAATGAGCATTATAAGGCATTCACACAAGTATGAAAAAGGAGCAATCAATTAAAGGTACCAGTAGACTACCACTGTGAGTTATATGGCATTTAGCTTGGCACAACAGAGATGAAATAGCACTGAAGGCACTGTTGAGCCAAGAAGTCCAAAGTGAGAAACAAGAAACATGTTGCTTAGGAGCCACTCTTAAACCACAAATATAATCATGCATGGTCGGTGGAAGGGTTCATGGAAGATCAGACGAAAGGACAGTGGCTATGGCTCAGGCCACACCGCCTGAATTTAACTTGTAGGTATAGATGTCCTTTTTCTTGAGGCGCTCGGTGGACAATGCAGAGTCTTGTGCTCTGCCCTTTTGGCTATTGCTAACCAGTGATGATTGCAAGACTGGAGTCATGCATTTTCTCAGATGAAGGCACAGAAGAAGCTGTGCAGCAGCATTTTGGATGAGTTGTATTTTGGTTATAATAAATGTGGGTATGCTAATGTCCCTGTTAGCATACTGAAGCTTGGAGATTACAAGTGTGAGGATGGTTTGCAGTTTATGTTGTTGTGCAAGTTAACTGAAGATACCACATAGTGTTTTCATTGTATTGAAGGCACTTTTGTGATGTTTTTTGGGCACCAATGGGAAAAAACTGAAAAGGCGCCACAGTAAGATTACATCAATCCTACACACCCCTCGCCCCCCACATGAATATGGATAGTTCAGTCACCATTACTCTTATAGAGATATTCATCATTGTGCCATTCATAAATTTATCACTTACATTACCATGGCAGTTCAAAAGCAGTTTCCTCTAATTCCCCACTCTAAAGACCTTGGAGTGCCACTATGATCGCTTTCGTTTTTGTGAAGACTTGTGATGTCTTTCCAACTTTGTTGGAGACTCATAATTGTCATGCACGTTGGGGCATAGATAGGTCTCTATGGGTAGACTGTAATGTAAAGAACATCTCTTATAAATGCCGCAAATGACAGTCATATGATTGCCATTTTATTTGGAGCTCACTTATGTAATCTGGATGTATAATAATGATACAAATATAATAACATTAGATTCTTTATATAATACTACAATTATTCCATTCCCTTTCCTTCCCATTCAACTTTGCTTCATAACGTTAAACATAATTTTACTTTGTAATCAAAAGAGCATCCTGGCTTTATTTTTTTAATGTAATAGTTTATACAGGTATAACTGTTCATTGGAGTGTTTAGCACTGAATGCGATGGACTCTGTTGTGTCAAAATGTCAATTTACAACTAAATGTAACTTTTTACCCCAGCAGAAATTAACATTAACAGTAATTACATGCCACTGTCTCTGACACAGGTCTTTCTAGTGGTAATGAATTGTGTGTTTCAAAGTGTGCTTGGCGTTGAAAAGATAGACTTTCCCAAAGTCTTCTCATTAGCCTTTCAAACCAAATGGGTTTTACTCCAGCTAAGGGCTGGTATAAGTCTCTTTATAGGGAGGGAAGGGGAATTGATCATCCCCAGATTTGGTGGGTAGCAGAAGGGTTTTCATCAAGGAGAAAATATTTTCCCATAAAGAAAAAGAAACAAATAAAAAATGTGCATTTACACATGGGATCCTATTTTCCCTGTGCCGAGTTCTCTGTTAATGGGAACTCCTTATAGGAGAGATGGTCTCGGTGGCTTTTACAAAAGTCACCTCACCCTCCTACTAGTACATCTGGAAATCTTTGGGCTAGATTTACTATGATTTTGCATCCATGTTGCATCACTTTTGTGGTGCAGCCCAACACAAAATCTTTTTTTGTGTTTAGAAAGCCCCCAGCACTAGTACTGCAGTGCAGTATAGTCAAGGACACCTGCAGAGTTAGATACTGGGGCACAGATTTACAAAGTCCTTGCATTGCCATTGCATCATGCAAGGTAATGCAAGGGCTTCAGTGAGATTTACCAAACCACTCAAAACCATCTTGCGTGGCTCCAAGTAGCTTGTTAAATCTGGAGTAAGGCAAGGCAGTGCAAGTCGCTGCCTTGCTTTACTTTGCACTGGGAAGGCATTCCAATGGGTGAAGCGTGGGTGTTCCCATGCATCAAGTTAAATAAAAGAGAGGGCCCCACACCACAAGGGGACGGACCACCGTTATAAACAGGAGTATCAAATCTCCCCTTGGGAAATCAACATACCATATTTTAACCAAACAAATATTCATCCAATTTATGAGCAAATCTCGCTCCACAACAGTTTTTCCTACAATTCCAGTACCACAACACTATAGTAAACAAAAACAAGTTTAAATGGCATATTTCACAAATTTGTTATCAAATTGCAACTATTATAGTATTTGTGTCGCAAAACATATAGGGGGTCATTACAACCCTGGCGGACGGTGTTAAAGCTGCGGTAAGACCGCCAACAGGCCGGCGGTAACATTTTTGCAATTACGACAGTGGCAGAAACCGCCAACAAAGACAGCCACTTTAACACTTGACCACCACGGCGGTACAGACAAACAGCGCGGCGGTCACCGCCAACAGACAGGCGGGAGACAATGTACTGCCCACAGTATCACAACCTACCAATCCGCCACCTTTTCCGAGGCGGATTCACCGCGGATAAAAACACGGCGGAAACAGGAATTTCCAAGGGAAAACGCTCACCTCTACACACTCCACAAGGAACGACAAAACCATGGAGCCGGAACTCCAAATCCTGCCAGTGCTAGTCTTCCTGCTCATCTACGAGGAGCATCAACACCGGCAGCGAAGACCACGGTGAGTACTGCACCTACGACATAGGGGAGGGGGGAGGCAAAAACACAGGGACACACACAACCAACATCCCTACCCCCACCCTGACCCTCACCCACTACAACACACACACCAATGCATAGCTATACATTACAGTAACATCCCCCAACCCCCCGGAAGAATGCAAAGACAAAAGGAAATGAATTGAACCATTGTAATATATCAAAATACAGGAAGCAAATATATACATATATATATACACAATAAACAAAATATGCACCACGATTAGTAGTGCAGGTATTGTACCATTTATAGTCCGTGGACCACTGGGCCCAAAATGCATGGGCTAGGCCCACACTCAATACCTGATCAAAACGGAGAGAACACTGCAGGGGCATCAGATCGAAATACAACAGGTTCCTCAGGGGGAACGAAAGGGGGGGCACCTAGGCTGGATGAGTGCACCACGCCAGATGTACGAGGGGGCTCCATGCCCATGCCCATTGATGTATCCTGGGGAGTGCAAAGCCACAGTCTGTCAAGTCTCTACAGTGGGTGGGTTGCCCACTGTTCAATCGTGGGGAGTGCAAAGCCACAGTCTCTCAAGTCTCTACAGTGGGTGGGTTGCCTACTGTTCAATCCTGTGGAATGCAAAGCCACAGTCTCTCAAGTCTCTACAGTGGGTGGGTTGCCCACTGTTCAATCCTGGGGAGTGCAAAGCCACAGTCTCTCAAGTCTTTACAGTGGGTGGGTTGCCCACTGTTCAATCCTGGGGAGTGCAAAGCCACAGTCTCTCAAGTGGATAACAGTCTCCACTGGTTCTGGAGGGGGCATGGTGCCCAGAGTGCTTCATCCTGCCAAGGACAGACGGAGTGGATGCTGTTCTCCACTGGTTCTGGAGGGGGACTGGTGCCCAGAATGCTTCATCCTGCCAAGGACAGACAGAGTGGATGCTGTTCTCCACTGGTTCTGGAGGGGGACTGGTGCCCATAGTGCAGCACACACCCCGTGACGTTCCCAGTTGCGTCACTGCCACTGCCGCAAATGGGCTAGCGGTGCATTCCATGGCGGTTTTTGCCCTGTTCAGCGGTCCTTGGCCTTTTCAGTGGTGCTTGAGTTGCCAGTGTCGGACCTGTTCAGCGGTGCATTCCATGGCGGTCTTTGCCCTGTTCAGCGGTGCTGGAGTTGCCAGTGTCAGACCTGTTCAGCGGTGCATTCCATGGCGGTCTTTGCCCTGTTCAGCGGTCCTTGGCCCATCCAGCGGTGCTTGAGTTGCCAGTGTCAGACCTGTTCAGCGGTCCATTCCATGGCGGTCTTTGCCCTGTTCAGAGGTCTTTGGCAAGGCGGTCATTCATTGCCCAGCAGGGCTGTGGCTGGCGGTCCTTCATGGGTCAGCTGGGCTGCGGCTTGCGGGCCCCTCCTGGCCAGCTGGGCTGTGGCTGGCGGTGGCATCCTGGGCAGTTACTCTGGCGGTGGCCTCCTGGTCAGTGACTCTGGCGGTGGCCTCCTGGCCAGTGACGATGGGGCTGGCGGGGGCCTCCTGGGCAGTGACTCTGGGGCTGGCAGTGGCCTCCTGGGCAGTGACTCCGGCGCTGGCGGTGGCCTCCTGGCCAGTGACGATGGGGCTGGCGGGGGCCTCATGGGCAGTGACTCTGGGGCTGGCGGTGGCCTCCTGGGCAGTGACTCTGGCGGTGGCCACCCGGCCAGTGACGATGGGGCTGGCGGGGGCCTCCTGAGCAGTGACTCTGGGGCTGACAGTGGCCTCCTGGGCAGTGACTCTGGCGGTGGCCTCCTCGGCAGTGACTCTGGCGGTGGCCTCCTGGGCAGCGGGGATGATGGCGGTCTTCTCCGTCATGCTGCTCCTCCCAGACTTTGGAGATTTCCTCTGCCCCTTCCCCACCTTGGGAGGAGTTACAGCTGAGTCGACACTCCCCCCGGGACCCCTGGGAGCGGCTTTGCTGGCTGGAGTCTTCCCCCTCTCCCACCGGGCACTGTACAACTTCTGGTGCTTCATAGGGGGGGGACTGGCTGTGCTGTGGCTCCGTGCCACACTGGCTGGCCTGGTGGCCGGTGCACTCCACATACCTGTAACAACAGGAACCACTGGTCCCGGAGATTTTTTGGCTGAGGTGCTGGTACGGGACCTATGAGTTGGAGGGGGGAGAATAGGTTAAGGCTGGACAGGAAAAGTTTTTTGGAGACACTGGGACGGGTAGCTGGAGGGGTTTTGGGAGTGGAGGAAGAGGTGGTGGTTGTAGGAGGTGTAAGTTTGTGGATTTGGGTGCAGGTGCATGCGCTGGAGGCTGTCGTGAGGTGGATGGCTGTTGAGTGGGTGTGTGCCTGCATTTGTGTTTCTTCGGAGGGGGCGTCACAGACACACTGGGAGAGGACACAGGGGATATGTGAATGGTAGTGGGGGTGGTGACTGCACATGAGCGGGGTGTGCTGGTGGGTGTGCTGGTGCGGGACGTAGTGGCTGTAGTGGCAGTGCATGCAGGTGTGAGTGGAGACGAGACTGGGAGGGAGGAGGGAGACAAGGAGGAGGGGGACACAGTGGAGGCAGTGGATGTTGGCGTGTCTGAATGTGTGTGATGCTTGCATGAGTGTCTGTGGGATGTGTGGTGCTTCTGTTTGTCTGAGCTTCCCTTGTGTGGTGAGGTGTGTGCAGGCTGGTCTGATGGTGTGCTTGGGATAGGCTGGGGCACAGGGGATTGGGTCTGGGTGGAGGAAGTTGGAGGGGGGAGGCTAGACACAGGGACAATGGCTGTCATCAGTGCTGAGGCCAAAGTTTGCAGGGTTCGATGAAGGGCAGCCTGACCAGAATGAATGCCCTCCAGGAATGCATTTGTGTGTTGCAATTCCCTTTCTACACTCTGGATGGCATTCAAAATGGTAGACTGCCCAACAGTGAGGGACCTGAGGAGGTCAATGGCCTCCTCACTGAGGGCAGCAGAGGTGACAGGGGCAGGGGCTGAGGTGCCTGGGGCGAAGGTGATGCCCACCCTCCTGGGTGAGCGGGCACGACGCGAAGGCTGAGGGGCTGCTGGGAGGGCGGTGCTGGTAGGGGGGTGGCGGCTGTACCTGTAGAAGTGGGGGGCACAAATGTTGCCGCCACCACAAGGGAGCTCCCATCGGAGGACGAGTCTGTGTCGCTGGTTGCAGATCCTGTGACCGCCGTGGTGCTCCCCTCGCTCTCGGTCTCACTGGTGTATTCTGAGTCCGTGGTGTGGCCCTCCATGGCCATGTGGGATGCAGCTCCCTCGTGCTCCGGTGCCACTGTACCTCCACCTGATGATGCTAATGCACACAAGTACAGGGAGACCACAAAAAGGAAGGGGGGCGACAGAAGAAAGACAGGTTGAGTGCATGGCTTACCGCTACCGTTGGTGGACAATACAGACACAGCAGCCCCCTGCACTACGTCGCGCTGTTGGGCTCTACATATGCAATTCCTGGGATATGGGCTACATGGCTATGGACGACATCTGCACACATAGATGACACAGGGGCATTAATATCTGTACTTGGCACTCTACAGAGGTGGGGTGGGGTGCCACATGGCCTGCATTACAGAGGGGCCTAGCCTACGGAACTCGCCCTGGCCTAGGGAAACCCACATCCCTCCTCCCCCACCCAGACACCTTCACTGTGCGCAAAGTCAGCTGAATGATGTTGTACTCACCCCCTTGTGTCTGCTGTGATGCCCTCAAGTGCCCATCCAACTCCGGGTAGGCCACCGCCAAGATCCTGAACATCAGGGGAGTCATGGTTCGACGGGCACCCCTCCCAAGTTGGGAAGCCATCCCCAGCTGAGCCTCCGCCGTCTTCTTGCTCCAGCGGCGAATGTCCTCCCATCTTTTCCGTCAGTGGCACGCCAAATATCCTTCTTCTGGTGGGCGCTGACCTACATGACATGTACAGGGGAAGAAGAGAAGTCATTACCAACTGCACCATCTAAGTGAGTGGCCCACATCCCTACCCTTGCCATGTGGCACATGCATTCACAGTCCTTCATGCACGCAGAACTGTGCCCCCTTCCTTCTTACAACCAGCCCTCTCCACACAGGCATAGCCCATACAACATGCTCCCTGTGTACTTACCTGTTGGTCTGGAGGACCGTAGAGTAGCGTGTACTGGGGGAGGACCCCGTCAACGAGCTTCTCCAACTCCTCTGCAGTGAAGGCAGGGGCCCTTTCCCCAGACGCACAAGTCATTATCTCTTCCAGACCGAGGTCACAGCAGCACTTGCAGTGTAGGCTCCTGTCAAAGATCAGGTATCGAGTGATTAAACAGTTAGAAAATGGCGGTCATGTCCGCAGCGGTCACGTCCGCAGCGGTCACGTCCGTGGCGGTGCGTACTATCACCGCCGGCATACATCGTCATTGGCTCCTGGGACCCATAGAGTCCTATGTTAACCAATGCAGCATTGCGCCGCAGTCTTCGACCGCCTACCGCGACGGTGTACAACGCCAGCGCAGTTACCTCACATCCCATTGTCCCAGTTTAGAGGTCAGGCCTAATTACCAACTGTGTCACACATAGCTAGGCCTTGTCTCACAACACAAATACAGGCCACATTTTGTGTGTGAATGGTGTTCTGTGTAGACTGTGGGTACATACCTCTGAGTAGTTTGACTCTGTGGTCGCTGTTGTCCTTCCTAGTCACCGTCCGCTGGGACATGTGAGGAGATGGCAGAATCCTCCGGTGTACCGACCGCTGGTGGACCTGCCGACAATGGAGGAAAGAAGTTTGATCATCACCTACAGGTTTGACCGTGCCACAATCCAGGAACTGTGTACCCAGTTGGAGCCTGACCTGATGTCAGCAATCCGCCATCCCACAGGAATCCCCCCTCAAGTGCAGGTGCTATCAGTGCTCCATTTCCTGGCAAGTGGGTCATTTCAAACAACAGTGGGCATGGCATCAGGGATATCCCAGCCTATGTTTTCCAACGTGTTGTCCAGAGTGTTGTCTGCCTTTCTGAAACACATGCAGAGCTATATCGTTTTCCCTCAGGTGGAGGACTTGCCTACAGTGAAAGGTGACTTCTATGCCATGGGACATATCCCCAACATCATAGGTGCCATTGATGGGACACATGTAAATCCCCCCCCCCACAGTAGTGAACAGGTGTACAGGAACCGAAAGAGTTATTCCATGAATGTACAGATGGTATGTTTGGCAGACCAGTACATCTCCGAGGTAAATGCCATGTTCCCTGGCTCTTTGCATGACGCCTACATCCTGCGGAATAGCAGCATCCCTTATGTGATGGGTCAACTCCAGAGGCACCGGGTGTGGCTATTAGGGGACTCTGGTTACCCCAACCTGTCATGGCTACTGACCCCAGTGAGAAATCCCAGGACCAGGGCAGAGGAACGCTACAATGAGGCCCATGGGCGGACTAGGAGGGTGATTGAACGCACCTTCGGCCTCCTGAAAGCCAGGTTCAGGTGCCTCCATATGACAGGTGGTTCCCTATTCTACTCACCAAAGAAGGTGTGCCAGATCATTGTAGCCTGCTGTATGCTTCACAACTTGGCTTTGCGACGACAGGTGCCCTTTCTGCAGGAGGATGGTCCAGATGGCGGTGTTGTGGCAGCTGTGGAGCCTGTGGACAGTGATGAGGGGGAAGCAGAGGAAGAAGACATTGACAACAGGGACTCAGTAATCCAGCAATATTTCCAGTGACACACAGGTGAGAAAACATTCCTGCCTACTACAAGTACTTTAACACTTCTACCTCTATCTTGTCTGTCGATTTCAACCACTATATGGTCACTGAGTAGTACATTTCCCTTACGGTTTCACAGGTGTGGTTTCCAACGTGTGTCATCTGCTTAGATTCCTCATGGACTTGAGCTGTGTGACATAGGTATGTTGCCATTACATTTGAAAAAGCAATTTGTCACTGTCATTGCTAATATACAATATCGAAATCACAGACTGACTCAAGATTGTTTTGTGCTTCAAGGGTGTTTATTGAAGTGCTCAATATTGGAGGGGGTTGTAAAATGTTGAGAGGTGATAATGGAGGAATGTCCATGGCAGAGTCCAGTCTATTTGTCTCACAGGTGCATTGCCCATATTGGCATAGGAAGTGGGGCTGGGGCAGTTCCAATATGGACAGGGTTACAAAGTGGGACAGTGGGTTGACAATCAGGGTGGTCTCATTTCTTGGCGGGGGTCTTGGCATCGTGCTCTGTCTTGTTCCTGGATCTCAGGGACCGCTTGCGGGGTAGTTCTCCGTCTGCAGTGGGTAGGGTGCTGGTGTGGTGGTCCTGTGGCGGTGCCTCCTGTCCACTAGCGCCGGCGGAGGTGGTGGGCAGTTCATCGTCCATGCTAGTGTCAGGGGCCCCTTGGAGTGCCACAGTGTCCCTCCTGGTGTTAAGTATTTCCTTCAGCACCCCTACGATGGTGCCCAGGGCGGAGCTGATGGTTCGGAGTTCCTCCCTGAACCCCAAATACTGTTCCTCCTGCATGCGCTGGGTCTCCTGAAACTTGGCCAGGACCGTTGCCATCGTCTCCTGGGAGTGGTGGTATGCTCCCATGATGGAGGAGAGGGCCTCGTGGAGAGTGAGTTTCCTTGGCCTGTCCGCCCCGTCGCACAGCAGCCCTCCCAGTTCCCCAGTGTTCCTGTGCCTCCGTCCCCTGGACTGTGTGCCCACTGCCACTGCCCCCAGGTCCCTGTTGTTGTTGGGGTGGTGGGTTATCCTGGGTTCCCTGTAGTGGTGGACACACAGCTGATTGACGTGTCCTGGGGACCGAGGTATGGGCCCCCTGGGTGGGTGCTGTGCTGGTGTTACCAGAGGATGGAAGGTCTGTGGTGGGCTGTGCCTGTGTGAGGGGAACTGACTGTTCCGAGGCCCACAATGGTCCGGGCTGGTCATCTGGATCCAGTTGGACAGAGCTGCTGTCATCACTGTGGGCCTCTTCTGTGGGTGGGGTGGAGATGTCTGGACCCTCATGTCTAGTGACCTTGGGTAGTGGTCCTGCAGGGGTGTAAAGCATGATTATTGCATCTGTGTGTGTCATGGTGTGCAATGGGTGGGTGAGCGTGTACCCCAGTGCTAGCATTCCTGTGTGGGGGTTTGTGTGATGATGGTTGAGGGGGGTGTTAGGGGTATGTGCAGTGGGCATGCTTTAGTGATGGCTGTCCATGCTTTGTTGTGTCATGCAGGGCTTGGTGTTGGGATGTGTGGTTTGTGTTATTAGTACATTTGTGAGGAGTTGGAGTGATAGGGGAGGGGGCGAGGGTGGGGGTCTGTGATAGCATGCAGGTAGGGTGGGGGATATGATAGATAAAGGTTTGACTTACCAGAGTCCATTCCTCCACCGACTCCTGCGAGGCCCTCCGGATGCAGAATCGCCAAGACCTGCTCCTCCCATGTTGTGAGTTGTGGGGGAGGAGGTGGGGGTCCGCCGCCAGTCCGCTGTACCGCCAGGTGGTGTCTGGAGACCACGGAACACACCTTCCCCCGTAGGTCGTTCCACCTCTTCCTGATGTCGTCCCGATTTCTTGGGTGCTGTCCCACTGCGTTGACCCTGTCGACTATTCTTTGCCATAGCTCCATCTTCCTAGCTATGGAGGTGTGCTGCACCTGTGATCCGAATAGCTGTGGCTCTACCCGGACGATTTCCTCCACCATGACCCTTAGCTCCTCCTCCGAGAACCTGCGGTGTCTTTGCCGTGCCATGGGGTATTGTAGGTGATGTGTGGGGTGGTGTGTGTGGTGATAAGTGTGGTGACATGTCATGGTGTGTGGTGTTTTGTGCATGGAAGTTGTGTGGGTGATGGTGTTGAGTGCCTGTGGCTGCTAGTTTGTGGATGGTGGTGTCTCTCTCTGGCCTTCTTTCGGAAAATATTTGGTAGTAGGGGTTTGTGGGTGATGTGGGTGTGTGTTTTATATTGTAATGGGTGTGTGGGAGTGGTGTGTGTATATGTATCAGGTGTGTGTCTTTCGAATTGTCCAATGTTGCAGTGTTTTGTATGTGTGTGTGTATTTTGAGTGCGGCGGTGTGTACCGCCAATGGAATACCGTGGTTGAAAGACCGCCGCGTGGATTCGTGTGTCTTGATAGTGTGGGCGTATTTCTGTTGGCTTGATGTTGTTGGTTTTGTTTTTGCCAGTTTATTACTGACCTTTGGTGTGGTGGGCTTGTGTGGGTGTCTGAATTTTGTCGGATTCCGAGATGTGGGTCATAATAGCTGTGGCGGAATTCCGCGGCCGCGGCGGTGTGTTGGCGGTTTTCTGCACGGCGGTAAGCGCCTTTTACAGCCAATGTTGTAATGCCCACCATAGTGAAACTGTCACCACCATACAATTGAAAACACTTTTTTTTTTTTAGAAAGCACGCAGATTGTTTAAAAAAACATCCCCACTACTGCACAAAAGTAAAAAAAAAAAACAATATCACAAAATCCAAAAATTGCCATAAGGGAGTACAAAAAAGTCACAAGATTATTTAGTTCAGCATCCTTCCTGATCTGTCTCCTTACTATACAAGCATCACAATAAAACATAAAATAAACACTTTCATTGTATCAAGATGTTATGCAGATTAATTTTGTTTATGCGGCCAACACATTTCAGCGGTTTATCCAGTTAGTTACTGCATTTCTTCAGGACAAGAAAATATATTCTCCCACATACATAAAGTCAACAACAATGTGAAACATGTACTAAAATAGACATACATCAATTTAGATGTGTATTTTCTTTTAAGAAAATCAATCGCATACAAACCTTTCCAAATTATACTAAAAATTACAAAATCACAAATTCCTAAACATCCCAGCCCTCTATAAGGGATCTTACACCCAAGGGTACACATAATAAAAAAAAAACAACGTCTCACATATTGCAGTGGTACTATCAAAGAGCAATTTTTACCTCAACCGAATCACACTTTATATTATCCATCAGAAAAACAGTCCATCATTCACCATTGAACTATTTATGCATGTCTTTCACATGCTAACTCTCCTCATCCAACATGTTGCATATTCTCCAACATTTTGGTTTGATTGTCATGCTACTCATAACCATCTTATCGTACACTTACCCGTGGACGCAACTCCAGATTTCCTCAAAGGTGCCTATCCATCTATATTTACATCCTGTGCAGGCTCCTATTTTAGACGTTCCAGGTCAATGTATGCCTGTTCCTGTAGGGGGATATGCAAAAGAAATATAAACACCCGATATGTATACATACCTCTCACTACTATTGCAAATGTCAACTTCCAAGTACTAGTTCCATTGCTCAACATGGTCACGCTGCAATACACATACATTTGCTGAATTTTATAAGTGAAATTAGTCCTCCCTTCTATCTTGTAAGTTCAAGATTATCAGTACCAAGACACAAAACTTTTGAATGAGCGACTCATTTCCTAGAGAGAAACATACAGGCCCTCATTATGACCTTGGCGGTAAGTGCTTACCGCCATGCTGACAACTGCCACCATACCGTGACTGCGGCGGTATACCGCTATGCGTATTATGACCCACACATAGAAATATACAGACACACACCCAAGTCCGCCACACCAAAGGTCAGTGATAAAATGGTGGTATCAAAACCCACACCGTTACGCCAACAGAAATATGCCCACAGAATTATGACCCACAAATCAATGCGGCGGACATTCAACCGAGGTAAACCACTGGTGGTACATACCGCCACGCTCAAAATACAAACACACATACAAAACAGCACCACATTGGTCAATACAAACTACATACACCTGACACACATACACACACTCGTTACCCATAATCCTTTACCACTACAAACAATTTACAACAGAGAGAGAGAGAGAGACACGCCAGGAACACACACTGAACCAGAGCCACAGAACACCATCACCCATACAACATCCATGTACCTCACAGAACACACCCCAACACATCCCCCCACACACCCTCACACACACCACACACACTACACCCATGGCACCATAAAGACACCCCAGATTCTCTGAGGAGGAGCTAAGGGTCATGGTGGAGGAAATCATCCAGCTAGAGCCACAGCTATTCGGATCACAGGTGCAGCAGACATCCATTGCTAGGAAGATTGAGCTATGGCGGAGAGTCGTGGACAGGGTCAACGTCGTGGGACAGCATCCAAGAACCAGGGATGACATCAGGAAGAGGTGGAATGACCTACGGGGAAGGTGCATTCCATGGTTGCAAGACACCAGATAGCAGTACAGAGGACTGGCGGTGGACCCACACCTCCTCCCCCACAACTAACAACATGGGAGGGGCAAGACTTGGCAATCATGCATCCTGAAGACCTGGCAGGAGTAGCAGGAGGACTGGACTCTGGTAAGACAAATCTTAACTACTTTCACACCCCTACCTGCATGCCATCACATACCCCCACCCATACCCTCACCCCCATCACCCCACCACCTCACATACAACCCACCATCACAATCCACCCCTCCCAGTACCCAGCACTGCATGCAACAACAATGCATGGACACCACTCACAGCCCTGCATGGACACCCATCATCACAGCATACACACTAGTGACAATCACTTAGCCAACCAAATTACAACTCACACAAGCCAAAGTTGCTTTGGTAATAACAACCACAGAGGGAAACACCCATGCACAAGATGTCACACGCAGTAACAATAACACTGCATTTACATACCCACAGGACCCCCACACAATGTCACCAGAGAGGAGGCGCCAGAAACATCCAGCCCCCCCCAAAAGGGCAGCAGTGATCACAGCAGCTCTGCACATCTGGATATAGATGACCATCCCGGCCCATCAGGGACGTCTGGACAGTCGGTTACCCAGGCACAGTCCCATTCCACCACAGAGCCTCCCCGTCTGGAAACACCAGCACAGCACCCACCCAGCGGGCCCATACCACTGTCCCCAGGACAGGTCAATCAGCAGTGTGTCCACCATCACAGGGACCCCAGGCAACCCCACAAACACAGGACGATCAGGGACCTGGGGTCAGTGGCAGTGGGCACAAGGTTGAGGGGACAGAGGCACAGGACAACAGGGAAGCTGGGAGGACTGCTGTGCAACAGGGGGAGGACAGACCCAGGGAACCCACTCTCCATGAGGCACTCACCAACATCCTGGGAGCATACCACCATTCCCAGGAGACCTGGGGGCCAGATACTGGCCGAGTTGCAGGGGACCCAGCGGCTGCAGGAGGGACAGTACCTGTGGATCAGGGAGGACCTGAAGGACATCCACACCACCCTGGTCACCATTGCAGGGGTGCTGGCAGACATGGCCAACACCATGAGGGAGGCAGTGGCACACCAATGGGCCCCTGACACTAGCCAAACCAATGAACAGCCCTCCAACTCCGCTGATGCTAGTGGACAGGAGGCCCCACCACAGGAACAACAGGCCACCAGCACCCCACCCCCTGCAGATGGAGAACCACCCCGCAAATGGTCCCTGTGATCCAGGCAGGAGCCAGAGAACATTGCCAAGACCCCGCCAGGAAATAAGACTCTCCTCATAGTCACCCTTGTGTCGCACTCTGTCACCCTGTCTACCTTGAACTGCCATTGCTCCACTTTCTATGCCCCCTTGGACAATGCACCTGTGAATCAAATAGACTGGACCCTGTCCTGGACTTTCCTCCATCATCACCCACATCAGCACATCCCCATTTATTTCTCAGCACTGAAATAAATACCCTTGGAAAAAACAAGTATAGAGTATGTCAAATGATTTAAGGATGTAGTTGTTTAAGTTGTGTTAACAATCAGTTTTGACCTCTAATGTGCTGCAGTCAATACAGCAGGAGCCACAGGAGGGCACAAATATCTGCAAATAGACATATTAAAGGGTACAATTAGTGGCCGTAGTAGTGGGAACAGCAGCCAGCCAGTGAAAATATACAACACAAAACTGCAATAGACGGTGAAGTTACAGTGACTTACCTGTGTGTCACTGGAAGTACTGTTGAATTATAGTTGTTCTGTTGTCCACATCCTCTTCCTCTGCCTCCTCTTCCTCACTGTCCATAGGCTCCACCGCTGCCACACGACCATCTCCAGCCTCATCCTCCTGCAGAAAAGGCACCTGGCGTCTCAAGGCTAGGTTGTGCCACATGCAATGATGATCTGGCAGACCTTTTTGGGTGAATAGCACAGGAATCCACCTGTCAGATGGAGGCATCTGAACCTGGCCTCCAGGAGGCCAAAGGTGCACTCAGTGATCCTCCTTGTTCACCCATGTGCCTCATTGTAATATTCCTCTGCCCTTGTCCTGGCATTCCTCACTGGGGTCAGTAGTCATGAGAGGTTGGGGTAACCAGAGTTACCTGTAAATATTGAGGGATACCTGTTAGCCAGATACTCACCCTTAGTGCCAAACCCACACACATATACCAACAGATACTGGGTGGGGACCATGTGCTCTCCTATTAGCCACACCCTGTGCCTCTGAAGTTGAACCATCACATATGAAATGCTGCTATTCCTCAGGATAAAGGCATCATGCACAGACCTAGGATACTTTACATTCACATGGGAGATGTACTGGTCCACCGGGCACACTATCTGCACATTCAGAGAGTGAAAGCTCTTTCGATTTCTTAACACCTGTTCATTTCTCCGAGGGGGACAAAGGCAATATGTGTACCATTAATAGTACCAATGAAGTTGGGGATGTGTCCCAGTGCATAGAAGTCAGCCTTCTCTGTGGCCAAATCCTCCACCTAGGGGAATACGATGTAGCTGCGCATGTGTTTCATCAGAGCAGACAACACTCTGGTCCGCACGTTTGAGAACATAGGCTGTGACAACACTGCTGCCATGGCCACTGTCGCTTGGAAGGAGCCGCTTGTCAAGAAATGGAGCACTGACAGGACTTTCACAAGAGGGGGGATCACAGTGGGGTGACTGATAGCTGAGATCAGGTCTGGCTCCAATTGGACACACAGCTTGTGGATTGTGGCCCATCAAGTCTGTAGGTTAGGATAATGTGCCTGTCCTTCATTGTTGCCAGGTCCACAAGGGGTCGGTACACGGGGAATGTCTCCATCTCCTATTCATCCTCAGCGGTTGAACTCTAGGGTGAAAAACGGTGAGCAGATGGTCATATTCAAAGATATCCTCAGAGTAAAATGCCTTGAATTTTGTGACAGAAACAGTATGTAAACGTGTAGGTCCGTTAATGTGCCTATGTCTGCTGTGACTCAGTTAGGTGCCATGGCCTGTTCGCCCCTGAAATGGCGTCTGGCTGACCTGTGAGGAGGGACAAGTGGAAATGAGGTAATTCCGCTGACGTTTTGCACCGCTGCGGGAGGCGGTCGATGACCGCCATGCAACACCTCATTGGTTATCATTGGGGTCTATGAGTTCCATTAGCCAATGCTAATGTACGCCGGCGGTGACAGTACACACCGCCGGACAAGACTGTCATTTCTATCTGTTCACCCACTTGCTACCTGACCTTCAACAGGAGAGGACCTACACTGCAAGTGCTGCTGTGACCTGTGTCTGGAAGCGACCATGGCTCGAGTGTCTGGGGAAAGGGCCCCTGCCTTCACTACAGAGGAGTTGGAAGCACTAGTGGATGGGGTCCGACCCCAGTACTGTTTACTTTATGGTCCTTCAGACCAACAGGTGAGTACACTGTGAGCACGATGCATGGGGCATGAATACATGGAGTGCTGTGTGTGTAAGCCTCATGTAGGAGGGGTAGCTGAAGAGTCCTGGGCAGAGTGCTGCATGTGTGGTGGGCAATGTCTGTGCATAAGGGGATGGGAGGGATATGGTGGGCCATGAGTGTAACAGGCCGGACGGTATGACTAATACCTTTTTCTATGTATCTTTTTCTGCAGGTCAGCACCAATCAGAAAAATGGTATTTGGTGTGCCATCACCAAGGACGTGCGGACCCTGGGGGTCTTTGACAGGCGGAGCACCCACTGTCCCAAATGGTGGGAGGACCTACGCCGTTGGGCAAGGAAGACGGTGGAGGCCCAGCTGGGGATGGCCTCCCAATGAGAAAGGGGTGCCCGTAGTACCCTGACTTCCCTGATGTTCTGCATCCTTGCAGTGGCCTATCCGGAGTTGGATGGGCGCTTAAATGCATCACATCAGCCACAAGGGGGTGAGTACAGTTTCAGAATCAGAAAATTGCGCGTGTTGAGGTGTTATCTGGGTGGGGGATGTGGGTCTGTAGGTGCCCCTAGGCCAGGACGAACATGGTAGGGTAGGTTCCATGATGGGCAGTGTCTGATGCACTCCAACCCCAAATATGCTAGTGGGCATCTACTACTGGGCAGGGTCCTGTTGTCACGTAGGCTCTCATTATCTTAATGAGCCTACTGGATTTTGAGCAGCAAGATCATCCACAATGTGGGGGACTGAGTCTGACCCACAGCGGATGACACTTGTCACTCCAAATCCGGGTTTTGCTCCGGCTAACTTCAGCGCCTCATCTCTCCCGAATGATAGAGACAATTGGGCAGCCGAGCGTATGACATATCAGTACTTCTCAGGGAAGTCGTGGTCACTCAGGCCACAACCGGGTCTCTCATACACAGTGCGGTATCATATATAAATGACAATAAGAAGCAGTATAAGTTTTAAAGATTGGTTTAATAAAACTACTGCATTTTGGATAGCAAAGCGTGAGCTACAATAACCAGAAATACACAACATGGTAATATTAAAATAGTAACAACAAGAGTGAAGCACAAGAATAAGGATATCATAGTGGCGCTAGATTATTCTCTCTCTAAGTTATATTTCGAGCACAGCATGTTAAGCTCTAAGCCTGCCTTTCAGGTTCCCCTGAGAGAACATCAACCCTCATACCTGAGCAAAGGCCTGTAACCCGCATCAGCATCTGCAACGTGGCGTTTCAGCATACAGTTGTGGTTCCCTGGCTGGAATCTCCCTCTTGACGTGTACTAGGACTAGAAAGTGTTTTTATAACTAACACTCATATGTTCTAAGAAAATGTCCCTACGTAAGAATGTGTACTTTCTAGGAATGCTGGAGACTAAACTTCTACCACGTTTACCGGCAATGTACCAGACTGTAGCCTTGACTGAAGCACAGGGCAATCAAGAATGTATTATTTGAGAGCACAGTGCGATAGAAGAAATTAAAACAAGATCATAACAACTGGTTATTGTAAAATAACAGTGCAAAGCTGAATAAAATATATCTAGGGCAAAGTGCACAGTGGCCTAGTATGTTAAACTAATGTGCATAGAGCTATACTTAAAATGGCTACACAACACTGTGGGTTTCAGCTGTGCTGCTATTGGCATTAGGCATTGTACTCCATGGCCTGGTGACTAGTATTGTAACTGGTAGTTCATGGCCTAGTGCATAGGGCTGTTCCCTGTGTGTTGTGTACGCCAACGGTGGTGTTGTTGCTGTCATTGACCAAGTGTATCCTCTGTCTCCTCCACCCCTCTTTTTGTTTTGTCACCCTGTCCTTGTGTGCATTAGCATCATCTCGCGGAGGAGCAGAGGTACCTGAGACAGAGGGAGCTGCATCCCACATGGCCAATAAGGCCGAATCCACTGGCGGTGAGGGCACCATTGTGAAGGAGGGCGAGAGGAGCACCACGGCAGAGACAGGAGGGGACAGTTTGAACAGCGACACCTCCTCCGATGGAAGCTCCCTGGTGCCCTCAGT
The DNA here is from genome assembly GCF_031143425.1 of Pleurodeles waltl. NCBI lineage: Eukaryota > Metazoa > Chordata > Amphibia > Caudata > Salamandridae > Pleurodeles > Pleurodeles waltl. Next base: position 723,460,021 of record NC_090437.1, on the reverse strand, counting down.
GAGGAGTCTATTGACCTCCTGGGATCCATCTCTGTTGGGCAGTCAACCATAGTGAATGCCATCCAGGGGCTGGCAGGGCATTTGTAACAAACAAATGCATTCCTGGAGGGCATTCACTCTAGTGTGGCGGCCCAACAGAGATCATTCCAGGCTCTGACCAATCCCTGATGGCAGCCATTGTCCCTATCTCTAGCCTCCCCCCTCCAACTTCTTCTACCCAGTCCCATTCCCCTCAACCCCAGCCTATCCCAAGCACACATTCAGACCAGCATGCACCCAAATCAACACACAGAAGTGGCTCAGGCAAACACAAGCACCACACTTCATCCCACAGGCACTCACACAAGCACCATCCAGATGCAGCCACACCAACATCCTCTGCCTTCACTGTGTCCACCTCCCTACCAGTAGCGTCTCCACTCACACCTGCATGCACTACATCCACAACCTCCATCACCATCATGCCTATCACTACACGCCCCTCACTGGCAGTCACCAACCCCACATCCATGCACACATCCCCTGTGTCCTCTCCCACTGTGTCTGTGCCCCCTCCTCGCAATGTACACAAACACAAGCACTCAGACACCCAACAGCCATCCACCTCACGACAGCATCCAGCCCATGCACCTGCACCCAAACACAGCAGACAGACACCTCCTACCACCACTCCTTCTTCCTCCACTCCCAAACCTTCACCCTCTTCCAGCCCCAGTGTCCCTAAAAAACCTTTCCTCTCCACCCTAGACCTATTCCCTGCCCCTCCACCCACAATCCTTCACTTCGGGCTAGGGTGGTCAGGACCCAGCCTAGCACCTCAGCCACCTAGTCCACGGCCACTTTCGTTTCTGCAGCCACTGCAGTTGTGAAAGGCATCGTTAAAAAACACGTCCACACAGCCAGTGTGCCTGCACCAGCTGCCAAGGGCAAAAAGGGAGCACCAGCTGGCAAATGCAAGGAGGCACCACCAGCTGGCAGAAGCATGGAGGCACCACCAGCTGGCAAATATAAGGATGCACCACCAGCTGGCAAACACAAGGAGTCACCACCAGCTGGCAGAAGGAAGGAGGCACCACCAGCTGCCAAGTGCAGGAAGGAAACACCGGCTGCCAAGGGCGATGACAAAGCCACAAACACTGCAGGCAGGATGGTTGTGGAGCCTGGTGCTGGAGCAGCATCTGGGCAAACAACACCAGCCATGGCACTTCAGCCGTCTGAGGCTGCGGGGAAAGGGCTGGAGCCTCGCCCCACCGCAGGCAGCACCAACACCAGCACTGCCAACTGCACCACCACCAGCACCACTGCCAGCAGTAGCAGCCCTAGTGGGCAGCCGTCCGAGGCTGCAGGGGAAGGGCTGGAGCCTCCCCCCACCACTGCCTGCACCGCCGTCAGCACCGCCACCTGCACCGCCACCAGCTCGACTGCCAGCAGCAGCAGCCCCAGTGGGCAGCCGTCCGAGGCTGAAGGAGAAGGGCTGGAGCCTCCCACCACCATAGGCAGCACCGCCGCCAGCACCACTGCCCGCAGCAGCAGCCTCAGTGGGCAGCCGTCCGAGGCTGAGGGAGAAGGGCAGGAGCCTCCACCCACCACTGGCAGCACCACCGCCAGCCCCGCCACTGCCACCACTGAGGAGCTGTCACTGCCGGCGTGCAGTGTGTAGTCGTGTCTCCATGGGCTGTAGTGCGTCCTGGCCCCTGCAAAAACTGTAGGTGTGACACCCAGGTGAGAGACTGTGACCTTGCACCCTCCAGAACCAGTGGAAGAAGGCATCCACTCACCCCCTCCTTGCCAGGATGAAGCACACTGAACACAAGGCCCCATCCAGAACCAGTGGAAGAAGGCATCTACTCACCCCTCCTTGCCAGGATGAAACACACTGGGCACAAGGCCACCTCCAGAACCAGTGGAAGAAGGTATCCACTAGAGAGACTGTGGCCTTGCACTCCCTAGGACCAAGCAGTGGGCAAACCACCCACTTAAGAGGCTGTGGCTTTGCACTCCCCAGGACATCGCAGAGGGCATGTAGCCCCCTCCAGGAGCAGTGGTGTTGTACTATTTTCCGGCTGAGGTGCCCCCCCTTCCCCTTCCCCCTGAGGTACCTGAGTATTTTCGACCTGATGCCCCAGCAGTGTTCTCTCCGTATTGAGGCAGGAGTCAAGTGGGGCCTTGGCTTATGTGATATGCCCCTATTTTGGACTGGGCAGTGTCCCTCCATTTGTATATATTGTAGATACTGTTTTGTGCTTTGAGGATGTAGTTCTCGAAATTTATATTATTACACTGACTTTACTCACTTCCTTTTGTCCTTGCATCATTCCTGAGGGGTATGGGGTGGATATGTAATGTTGTTGCATCTGGTTGTGTGTATGGTGTTGGGGGTGGGGGTGTTGTGTGTCACTCTCTTTTTCCTCCCATCCTCCCTTGTGTGCTAGGTGCGGTACTCACCATGGTCGTCTTTGCCGCCGTTCGTGATCCTGGTGTAGGAGGAGGTATACCAGCATGGGTAACACCTGTAGTTCGGCTCCATGGCGTCATGGTTCTTCCTTGAGTGTCCAGAGGTGAGTTATTTCCCTTCTGTGTATTGTTTCTGCCGTGCTTTGGATGGCGTTGGTACTACCTCGGAAAAGCTGGCGGATTGGCTTGTTGTAATTGGGTGGGCGGTACATTGTCTTCCGCCTGGCTGTTGGCGGTTACCGCCACGGTGCTTGTTGCTAACGCTGTGGCGGTCGGTGTGTTAAAATGACTGTCTGTGTTGGCGGTTTCCGCCGTGGTCATAATTCCTTTTTTTTTTTACCGCCGGCCTGTTGGCAGTATTATCACCACTTTATCACCGACCGCCAGGGTTGTAATGAGGGCTTTAATATTAAAAAATCTTTGTGGTCCTTATATACTTTCCTACTCTCGTCAGGTTTGTGGCTCACAGAAGTGTACAGGCTCATGGGCTCCAAACTCAGCCCAGTCCAATAACAGCAACCCCCCACTAATTGTTACAAAGGCGGGGTCTATTTCCCGGTTATAAAGACTATAACTTATCTATCAGACATTGGTACCCCATAGCCAAGCTGTTTTGCTACATACTCTATACAACAATAGAGCCAAACTTTTACCTACACATAGAGCACTTTCTCCTGACTTAACCCGCTGATATCTGTATGTACAACAAACTTTACTTTGTGAGGCAGAAACTGCACCCCCAATTGTACCCCAACTACCTGCCGGTAGCATGCTACATGGACAGCAGTATGTGTACCCTTGTAAAGGGCTAACAAAGTTTCTCACATGTTTATATAGCAGCCTCCTCGCTGGCTAAATACTATTATGTGACAAAATACTTAATTTGGCATCTAGACTGTCACTACGCCATGCAGTAACAACAATGGGCACCATCTTAGGTTCACTCAAATGCATACTTGTCCACAATCATGCAGCTGCTAGACCGTCCCTGCTGTGTATAATAACCACCATGGGCATCTTCTTGGGTTTACTAAGCCATATATTTACCCGCAACTAGGATAATTCCAAAATTCCTAAATTCAAGGTTCCTAATCCGCTCATATAGATATGTGACAACAGAAATTCATTAAATAATGTTCATGTGGTAATACAGTCCCATTCTTTTTTATTATTCAGGCCTTGTCTTCTTGTGTTGAGCCTACGTATGAACAATTGTTCCTTCAATTTCCTTTAAGCATCTCTGTTCCCCCCTCTTTTTCTACAGCCCACGTTCTCAAATTTAGGCCACCTTAAATCTGTACAATCATGGCCCATTTCTAAGAAATCTTCTACTAATGTGGCATTTATTTTCTGCGTTCTTATTATGGATTTATCAGCTCTATCAGGTGTCGGTACTCCATTGCTGCATTGTTTTGCTACATATTGTGCAGGACAATAGAGCCAAACTCTTACCTATACAAAGAGCCCTTTCTCCCAAATGAACCCCCTGATATCGATATGTACAATGCAATCTGCAGGACACATAGAAAGAGAAAACATCCTCAAATGTATTGTTTTTCCTGTGTAAAAAAGATTCTGGCCGTAAAGTAAGCACCCTTGCACCATGATGCAAGTGTGCTTGCATTGGTGCTAGGCAACTTCAAGTGCACCAGCACAGGGACATAGCTGAAAAGCATAATATCTACTAGATATTATGCAAATATCTAGTAGATATTTCTGCTTTTCAGCTCTGTCCCATTCATACAAATCAGTGCAGCATCCTGCTTGAATTCTGACTAAATCTGCCCTCCTAGAAATCTGCATCTGGCACAGGTTAACAGACATATTACTTGTGGTGTTTGTAAACAGGAAAAAGTAGTATGTCTGCATCCACACGTAGACACAAATATACATGTTCAGGTGTACTATTTTTTTTCAAAGAGGTTGTGCACATCTACAGTTTCATTATAGTGTGTAGCTATAGCATTAGTAGTCTCCATAGACAGTCATTTTGAAAATGTCTACAAGAATAAGTAAAAGTCAAATACAAAATCAAATACAATTTGCTGTGAAACTAAGCACCCTCCACTTGTGGCATCAGTAATCCAAGACCTATCATGATTATTATACTTGTCCTATGCTCCCTGCATGCCTTCTCCACTGTTGAGGCACTGTTGGCAGTCCGGAGGAGATGTCACACACGACAAGCTGGTGTCCTGTCTAGTGACTGGGCCAAATGACCCGACTCTGTGCCAGAATCAGAAAAGCTTTGATATTGGGAATGGTGACCGCGGAGGGCTGTGGCTAGCACCTGGGCTGCATGGCGGCACTGAAGAGTGCAACTGAGAAGCCCATCACCCTGTGGGGCAGCTTGATTGTGCCCTGCATCTGTTGGGCAACAGCACCAGAGGTGATCGGCATGGAGTGGATGGATCCAGACAGCCAGAAGGCACCCACCTCCAGGAGCCTTACGGTGGACCCCTTGGGGAAGCAGCAGACGAGTGCCCCTTCACCCTACCTCTGATAGTAGAGGTGGTCTCTCTTCACTCCATGAAGTAAAGATTAGACCCTGGAGCCTAAATTGTTGTGTGTCATGGAGGTGGCATGAATTGCAGTGCTGTGAGCCACCAGTGAATGGCTGCCTCCTGTGGCCCTCTGGGTGGGTTGAGTCAGCCCCACCTGGGTCCCCCTGTCATGATCTCAGATAAGATTGAAGAAGAATAAAGAGGTGGGCTCACAGTCTGTAATAAAAGCAAATTGAATCTAACTGCAAAATTCCTTAAATCATTGCAGGGATTTCTTTGCATTGTTGCCTCATCAAAGATAGCTTTCTTTGTGGATAAGGATGCCAAAAAGTGAAAGTAAAACTAAATATTGTGGAACCTGTAAATCTCATCTCATGAGGTTTCATAGTAGCGGCCATCTAAAATCTTCAGTATAAACGATAAAGCAAAGTGAATCAAGTTGCTTTCCAAACTCTGGAGCTTTTTGGAGCTATGCTTTGTTCTTTCTGTTGTCTTGGATTGCTGCTTCTTTTGCCACTACTACTTGTCTAGGGAGTCTGGTAGATGGGTGTACTTTCACCCATGCCTGTCTTTTCCTAAATTTTAATAATCTCTTGCAAGGATTTGCCTGTGAACCAATTCACCCTATGGAATGAACATTGTTGACCTGGGAATCATTTTATAAGACATCAACAGCTGAACTCCCTGCATATTTTGTGACATTTACTGGGTTGTGAGTGTTGTTAACTCATTTCGTATTTCATTGTGACATTTAATTTGTTTTTCTAGAGAGTGTTACAAGTAGGGTGAGTTATTAAGCCCATAATTTTATTTTAATCTCTAAAGAGGACGTCAGCATGAAAAAGTAATCATTGTGCTTTTTTTAACACTAACATGTTGTAAGAATCTTAAGGAGAGCAGCTGAACAGGAGATTGTTGAAAAACAGGTATTAGTTTACCTTAAAACAAAGCGATATTAGGATCTAGCTTATGATAGTAGTCAAAAGAAAACTGATGTTACATTTATTTGAAGACCAGAATAAAGAAGTCACACTGACCGAAATCGGTCTGATAGGAAGAAAGCCTTGCACCAGCTATTTTTCTCTCTTATCCCATTCCACTTTCCTCTTAGGTATCCATGATTCACACTAAATTTGTGTGGTCTGGAGAGTCTTTTGGGAGAGTTGGAGCAAGCCTCAGTGTATTTATGGTACTTTCATAGAACAAAGACTTCCGGCAAGTCCTCAGAGTTCGTCAGACCCTCCCTGATGATCTGGATGGTGTTTCGTTTTGGTGGGGCATGAAAATAGTGCACCCTTTGGACACTGTAAACAAAAGAAAAGGAATGAAAAAGGAAAGTGTGAGACTGTACCTTATGAGGGGATTGCCATAGAGGGGTACAAAGGAGTTCTGCTAAAATACACAGCACCCTTTCAGGAAGGGAAAGGCTGAGTGCGACTTTGCTTTGACACCAGGAAGCAGGAAATCCTGTGAGGCCTACTCAATGGTCCCACTCATAGTCATGCCTTAAGTATAAGAAGTGCCTCCTGTACAGATGCCTTTTACTCATTGTTCCCTCCCTCTCATGTACATTATTTTTGGGACTACTTCATGTAATATTGCCTGCTCACGTTAAAGGTGGGACCCAAGACTGGAATGTCCGATGAGGGAACTCAGTTGCAGGCAGGGATCATGAGGTCAATCAAAACAATTTTGGAGGGTCATTCTGAAAATGTTCACACCATCCTGCAAGCAATCTTCAACATCAAGTCCACACTTGAAAATAAGATTGATGCATTTGCACTCAATATGAAGTTACTTGTGACTGATCATCAGCAACTGGTGAGAAGGCTGATGCAGAATGGCATCAGTATCTGTGTAGTCAACGCAACAGGAGTTGCAATTTAAAGTTAAGGAAATGTCCAGAGCCATTCACATCCCACATGACATGGTGGAGGAAACCGAGGGGCACTGAAGCAGGAAAAAGTAAGGCTGATTGGTTTGCCAGAAGGCACTGAAGGCATCAGTGTGGAGAATTTTTTTAGAGTCTTGGTTGCTTTCAAATATATCTGATGACAGCCTGTCCAGATTTTTCCAATTGAAATGGGTGCACTGGCTGCCGGGCCAGAAACCAGGGCTTGAGGCATCCCCATGTTCCATGGTGGTGCAGTTATTGAACTTTAGGGATAGCAATGCTGTACTACATCAGGCCCAAGAACATGGGCTTTGGGCCCTGGAGAGCACCATATTCCCTGATGACACCTTGGAAGATTAGCGTTACAGGAGTGCTTTCTGGGATGTCAAACAAACACTCCCTTTTGTACAATGCCACACTATGAGTGATAATAGATGGTAAATCCTATTTTTGTCTCTGCTGGCAGATGGATGGGAATGATTAGAATCCATAGTATCCGATGATCTAATTCACTGAAAGTACTTAGAAATGGCAGAGACCACGCCCAGAGGGAAAAATAGTAAAGTGATGGTTGCCTTTCTTCAAAGCAGGCTGCACAGGAGACCGTGCAATTGCTGACTGATGTTATGAAACAGAGAACAAAATGATCCTAGATCCTAACTATGGGTTTGAACACAAGATGCTTGTTAAATCAGACAACTTGGATATACCTTCAACTTCTGAGATCTGGGGCCCTGACAATAGTCACACCTATGACTGCAGATCAAGTTCTAAGGCCACACAGATGATATGGGCCTGGATACAGCTTAGGGCAGAAAGTTATAATTTGTATATTTTTCTGATTCTGGGGTGACACAGGATTGTATGCATGTGTTATAATGGGCTATACCCCTGCTCTACATGCACCACACTTTGACTGATGGGTTCTGGTTTCAGAGTTTACTTTGTTTGAGTTTGTGGTGGTGAGGTGGTAAAGGAGACCTCTTCTGGCTGGGAGGGTTGTTACACACTCAGAGTGAAAATCCATATATTTGTGCATGCTCTTGTTGATCAGGGGCACATAATGATAAATCGGGGTAGGGGCAACCGGGCTCTATAATGGAGATGTGGAGGGTGGATGTCACACTGAGGCAGCAATAGGGGGGTGCAGCTAACCCAACAAGTTTTGCTTCCTTATAATGTCAGATGCATAACAGTGACAATTGTTTAACCTGGAATGGTAGGGTCTTGGCATCACCAGCACAAAAAATCGGCATCCTGTTTTATAGTAAACACTGCTCCATACATTTTTACTGTAGGCCCACTAAAATAAGGTGAACCTCGAGAACTTAGGTGTAGGTGGTGTGGGCAATTGGTGTAGTCCTATAACCTCATAAAAGAACTCACCCTTCGGCCTCTTTCCTCTATGTGGTCATGGAACACCTTGATGACTTGCAATGTCCTAATAATGTAACACAAGGGGTCTTTTATATCATATATAATTTGATTCTATCACTCTTTTCAATGAAAGCATTACCTTATATGGTCCTTCTGAAAGTCAATCATAAGAATATCTAATAATGTTTGCCAAGAGGCAGCAATAGGGGCGCAGCTAGCCCCACTGCTATTACTTTCTTATAATGTCAAATGCATAATAGTTATCATTATTAACCTGGAATGATAGGGTCTTGGGATCACCTGCAAAAAGATTTGGGGCCCTGTCTTATATTAAATACTGCTCCATACATTTTGACTGTAGACCCACTTGAAGATCTAGAAACATAGGTGTAGATGGTGAGGGCAACTTTGTACCATATATAATTTGATTCTGTCACTCTTATCATTGAAATAATCTCATTATACGGTTCTTCTGATAGACATAAGAATATCTAATAATAATGTTTGCTACGAATATGTCTAAAACCTAAGGTTGCTTATATGACTGAATTAATAAAGGTGATTAAAAAAAGAAAGACATAAGTGATTGAGTACTGAGACTGCCAATAGGTATATTCTGTTTTCATTATCTATGTTTCCCTATTGTGATTAATATATACTGATGCCTGGGTAGATGATGTCAAACATACACAACTAATGCCATGCCTTCATTTAGCCTACTGGGTGTACCTAGGACAGGACTTCTGTCGTCATACACAATTGCCTGCTAATTATCCTTATGCTATTAAAGTAACATTAATTGTCCCTGATTTTTCTGCTGGGACATTTAGACTTATATTTTTCATTGTAAGCATGAGCTTACAAGTTCCAGCATGTGTAGTGTTCTTGACTTAAAACCAGGAACATGATACATAATTGGTGCAAAACACTGAGTTACAATTTTTGAAGCAAAGCAAAGCTACTGTGCATGGATTTGAATGGCTTCAAAAATATGGAGTAAGGCAACGCAGCACAAATCACTGTGTTGTCTTATTCTGCCCTGTGTAGGCATTCCATAGGCATTGCAGTGGGTGTTCCCACGCAACTACCATGGATTTTGATGCACTCCCAGATTTGGAAGGACTTGCGAACCTGGAAATGCACCATAATCCTACACCTATTTAGGAGAGGTGTAACAAGAAGAAATATCTTTTCCAGGGGGGAAAGGACGGGAATGACCCATATTAGATAAATAGGGCGCATTCCTGCTCTTTCTCTGTGGCGCAGGGCAGACAACCTCGGTGTCTTGCTGCTCTGCCGTGCCTCACAAAGACCATAAATATGGCCCTTGGCCATTTAAAAGCTGTACCCCAAACACACTGAAGCTAATGCAAATCTCGCCTTTCTGTGGTTAATCTAGGCTCCATAAATACGGCATCTCTAGTTGTCATGCACTCTTTGTCGCCATGTCTCTATGCTATGATTCTACAAGTAGGGTTAAACTAATATCTCAGCTAAACTGTCTTTACCAACAATGTAACCTTTTTGTTCCTTAATGGTGTGCAAATTCCCATCTATGTTTTTCTTGGAAGAACCAGCTAGGGCTTAGTGTATTTGAATGCCTCTTTAAGGGATACCGAGATGGATGCAATGAGCACCTATAAGTGTGTACGCTGCATGATGAGACAGTTTCTTTTGTTTAGAAAACTACCTACAAGAATCCAGTGAGCTGCCCAATTGCCTTCACAAGTCAATTGCTTCTCAGTCTAGAGCTCATTTCTTGGGAAATCCACCATTACAACTTGCCATTTTAAACATCCAATCTTAATCATATCTCCTACCAACAAATGATTTCTCACGCTCTCTAGGGGTTGGCAATTTGAGGTTAATGGCATCTGAAATTGTTGTTAGCCACTTGAACGTTTATGCGCCAGCTGCACTACAGCATTTTTGTGAAAACTGAAAAATATTAATGGACGGTTGAGTTATATTTGCTGCATTTCTAGGTCAAAGTAGTAATTTGAGGATAAAAATGACATCCCAAAGGCAACGGGAAGGCTTGGGGAATGCTCAGTGAGAAACCACTTGTCTGAAAGTTATCAGAACCCTATGAAACTCATAAAGCCACATTGTTAAAAATAGTCCCCTCCTAGGCAACATTCTCGTGGGAGTTGCAGCTATAAACAAATGTGTCCGTTGTATCAATGTTTGTCTGCATAACTCCATAGTCATTAAACTCCTTCCTGAGTGCAGAGAAGAGAGAGAAGAATCCAGGCAGCTCTGTCAAAAGTCGCAGTGTGTATATAAAATCTTAGGGTATCTTGTTGCTATCGGTTGAAACCCAACGGTTTTACTTTTTATGCGAGCTCATAAAGTACATTATATTGTTTATTGAACCCCGGTGAAACACAAAGAATGCATTGCTTCCTTTTTAATCATTTATTTTTATCATTCCTATACAGTATAGCTCATCTGACAGTATAGTATGAGTGTACTTCACATAAAACGTATATTTACCTACAATAAGCTCTGAGGAGAGAACAACTAACAAGGAAGAAGAATAGACAGGGAGAAGCAAGGCATTAATAACAACGGCAGTAAAACAGATGCGCTCTTACATATGTGTATGTTCAGAAGGAAATTAGTTTAGTAATTGGTGGTAGAGGCGGGTTTTGAGATGTTTTGAGATGTTTTCTGAAGTTGAGAAGGAGAAGGAGAAGGAGAAGGAGTAGTGGGCTGAGGCTTCCTAATTTCGAGAGAGAGGCAAAGTCGTAAATACACCAAATTGCCTGGGTTGCAGAAGTGACATCACTCACCCTTCCACTTTAATGACATTACAAGAAGTCTTCCAGGAAGTGATGTCACTTGACCATAACCCTGATTACCTCACAATAATTGACATCACTGACGTTCGATAATATCTGCATCATTAGTACAACCACACAACACCGATTAATTGTCTATTTTATAGACCATGCTGACATGGTCTTTGTAAGTGGTATGATGTAATACTTTCCCTAAAATGTAGCGAGCAAAGCGAATGAGACAGACCACTTCTAATTGGACTGGAGAAAAAACGAGGGCAAAAAAATCATTTTAAGGCACAATTTTCACAAAAATTGGTAACTCATTCTAGATTTGAGTCCTTTCATGATGTGGTGAGTCAGTGAAACCTGACACTCCCCAGGAGCTGACCCAGATTTTGGAAAACATTCTATGGATGCCCCAATGTGTCAACAATCATCTAAAGTGTGTCGTGATATGCAGTTTGTCATGGGGCCCGTCATATACAATGGCTTCCCACTTATGCCAAAAGTGACATACAATGTGTGAATGGCAGAATTTAGCAATTTATATTTTCACTATATGATCGATGTCTCTTGTCAAAAATGACCTGTTATATGTTAGTGTCAACCTTAAGTTATGGTTGCACCCTTCAATATGCCCTAGTTGTCATCCCTTCTGCCAATTCTTCCTTCAATGTGCTACTGACAGCATTTTGCAGCTATTGTACTCTATGCTAAGAATGTTTTTTTTCTTTTTCTTTTTTTCTGCAAACGCCAATGATTGCTATTACGGTAGTACTCATCCTCACTCATTAATTCTGTTAGTTGCAATCACATATTCATCCTCACTCACTCTCACCCGTACTCACTCATTCTCACTCTCTCCTTGCCTTACTGTGAATTTCTCACTCACATTCACTTGCAATCACTCTTACTCTCACTCCCTCATTCTTACTCACTTTTACTCTCACTCATTCTCAATAAATCAGACTCCCTCATTCGCCCTCATTTATTCACATTTCCTCACTCACATTTACTCTCACTCATACTTTTTCACTCTCGTTGTCACCCTCTGATTCTGTCACCATAATTCTATTTCACACTCTCTAACACTCCTTCTACTCATTCTTATTCATTCTCACTGACAAACCCTCACTCACTCACTTCCATTTACCCTTACTCTCACACACTGTCACTGACTCTGACTGACTCATACTCACTGATACACTGTCTCACCCTTTCTCACTCACTGACTACCACTGACTCTCACTCACTTTCCCCTACACACACAAACACACATAAACACACACCCACAGATGCAAAGACACACACACTCACACATACAGACACTCTCCCTCGCAAAACACACTTTCACCTGTCAGCATAAATACAACAGACAATTAAAAACATATGTTCTACTTACCTCAGCTGCCAGTGAATGCCCCATTTCAGTACATGTTACACCACATTTAATTAAACGAATAGTAAATAACAAATTATTCATTATTAGTATAATAAAAAATGGGCCGTCCCTGTGTTCTTAGCACTAATGTTGCCACCACAGAGGTCAGGGTTCACAAAGGCAGTACTAGGGGTGGAAAAGGCAAGTGAAGGGTCACAGATGAGACCACTGGCGATCCATAAATGACATGTATGGAGGGGAGGATGCACCTTGAGTAGAGGTGCTAGTTCACAGCAGTGGGAGTACTGATGGATGTATTCTGTATTTGGGTACCTGTAGTTGAAATGCTTTTCTGGCCTCTTTGACTTCCAGAAATGAAGAGGAGTTCTGCAATGTAATATTGAATATATCACAAAGCGTTATATAGCAAGATGTATGAGATATAACATCATACCTTGTACTTAGATGCACTAATAGAAGAAGCAGCCAAGAAGGTAAAAATCAATTTTGACTCTTAAAGTTAGGTCCCTATTATCAAGTTATCTGATGCAATGTTAAGGTTATGCTATAAATTTCTTTATAGAGGGACTCCTTGACCATTGATTTTGGCCTCTTGATACTGCTTGGGTTTACGAGGATTGTTAACGGTATTGAAAACAATTTTTTTAGTGCCTTGCAGAATAAAAAATTGTCTTTTGATTCTGTACGGGTGGAAGGATAGCAAATTACAGAGCTGTGCAGCCTGCTCTGAAAAGGCTCTGGTATACATTTGAAATTTCTGAAATTTGTGATACGTCCCAGATGGGTGTAGAAGGCAAATTCCAACCCGGACAAGACAAAGGTACTATTTAACATTTTTCTCAGGAAATTATTATTGTGAAATCTGACTTTGGTCATCTTTGAGGCCTGAGGTGCCAATGCTAGTTGGATAGCCGTATCAGTCCCAAAGTTCCTTACGTTTTCCACAGGGAAATAGTCATATTATAATAATATGAAGTGAAGAAGCAAGCTTAGGAACGAAGCAAGTCTAATGACGCCTCTGTCCTCATAAATGGAAAGGAAAGGTTCTATAGCCATGGGGGCTCCTAGTTCAGCAATCTTTGTGGTCCAATTTATTGCCACTAAGAAAACAACGTTCAATGTCAGAAACTTAAGATCGGCTGAAATAAAAAATGGATGAGAAGTCAGAGCTTTTAGAATTAATAATAGATCGCATAGAGGATAATTAAGTATCAGACAAGAAAGTCGAAAGCTTTTCAATAGTCGAGACATCAAATCCCCCTTGTGTGGTAAGTTTCCCCAGGGAAAAAGCATAGGCTCTGCCATACGAGCTTCACACAAAATTGGTCTGACCGCCGCCTCCTGGTATGTCCAATTCAAGAAGGAATGTAGTGGGGCACAAATTAGGAAAACCACTGTCATGTCAACATAAGCATGACAAGCCTTCCACAATCCCAGCAAGCGGAAAACATAAATAAGAAACCTAAGCATACTCAGCTCGAGCCCGACAAGGGCCGACATCCCCAATCTCGCCTCAGTGAGACAGGAAAAAAAAGAACAGGGGGAATGGTGGGTATGCTTTACACTTATAGGCTGCTGCAGAGAAAGGAGGGAAAACAATTAATTCCCCATACTGAGGCCTACTGTGAGGAAATCAGGATTTTCTTTACAGATGCAATTGCAAAAATGTACTCGTCATTTGATAACTAATCCCTTCTTTCTGATTCGGCACAGGCTTTCTTAGACCCCATCTAGATGCTAAGGTTCTTCTAATTATTATTATAATTATTTAGCCTTTGAATTATTTTCAGAAATCCAGGTTGCTCAGCTAATGATGGAATTTAAATCTGGCTTTCCGTGTGACCCCTGCCTTCATTTTATTTTGATACTGTCTCTCACAGCTTTCTGATTGGCAAGCTTCATGATATTGGCTTACATTACTACACTCCTAGGATGATATTTTTTTTCCTATTGAACAGAACACAGACAGTGCAACTGGGTGCTTGTAGAGCTCGCCCCTTTTCATCAAAGTGTGGAGTTCCCCAAGGCTCATCGTTGAACCCCACCCTTTTTAATGGTTATGTAGTTCCGTTAGGAAATGGGGCTTTAAGGTCCCTTCCTATGCTGTTGATAACCAGCTGAAGATATCACTAGGGGAGAACCACAATTAGACCCACAGCAAGCTAATTTCATACTGTTATGCCAGCATAATGTGGGTCCAGAAATCCTACAAGCCAGAGAGGAATTTTACAATCCCACCCACGATGTGATATCACAGAACTCGGTCCTAGCTAAAACTAAACAAATAGGGAAGGCCAGCTCAAAGGGCCAAGCTTTTTCTTACTTGGATGCTGCTCATTGGAACTCCCTCCCTTTAGATATTCAACTTATTAAGGATCATACTTGATTTAGGTAAGGATAAAAAAACCTGTCTCTTTCCATTTAATGGACTGTATGATTTTTTTTTTGGGGGGGGGCAGTGAGTTCTTTCAGTGTATAGGCTGGCAACTGTCTAGCTCCATGACATCCCCTAGGGGATAAGCGTTTGGCTTTATAACTGTGTTAAATAAATAAACAATACTAAGCATTTCCTTTTTTGTGTTTCTTAGGTGGCCTCTACCTCAAACATAATGAATGGGACAAGGACAATGGGACATGGAGGTAATACAATATCTATGGTGCCTATTCACAAAAAGGCACTTTGTAGTCTGTAAAGTAGTATTGTTGTACCCTATTAAATACATGCGTTTTTGAACAGGCCACAAAACATCTAAAATGGGAACATGTTGAAATACTGAATTACAGTTTATACAAATAATAACAAGCATTGGCAAGGTCAAGAGGTCTGACGTTGGCCTCCAGCATCTTGACTTTGGCAGTTCTTGTTTTGTTCTGTCATGGTTTTTACAAAACATTATTGGGGAAGAAGTGAGGCCTTCATCAATCTAAAAAAATATTGAGTAAATAAAAAATATGTCTGTGGTTCAAAAAGACACACATTTCCATTTTATTAATTGGCACTGAAAGGTACTTCTTTGTTTAGGGATGTGCTCCTTGAGAAATGGAAGCATGTTGTAACTCATTGGGAAGTCAGACAATAGCTGATGTGGGCTTTTGGTGTAAGAAAAATGTGAATGACACAAGAACAGACTTATGGATGATGTCTGGCTGAAAGCTCATATAAGTAACAATGTAATGCATACAAGTTTAGTAAAATGAAAAGGCCAAACTAACACTAAACCTAAAAAAGCCAGTCACTTGCTGCCAGCCTCTTGTCCTTGGTAATGTTTTTTGTAATGTTTTGGTAAAACGTTAATACAAAAAATAGAGAGGGTTGAAATGATAGATACATAGAGAGGCTTTCAAAAACAGATAGAGCAGCTCACAAAGACAGAGAAGGCTGTATAGATAGATAGCTAGATAGATGGACATAGACTTACAGTGATAGACAGACTTGCAAAGAGAGATGTGTAGATAGATAAATAACAATGAGGAAAAATAGCCTTACCATCTCCCTTGACATAACAGAGCTTGATGTGAGGACTGCCACCATAGGAACAGTAGACGGGACAAAATGAAATCACTATAGGGGCATTCCGGATGCATTTGGTGACGCAGCTCGACCATCCAGCAGGCCCAGCGAGAGTGGGCTTGCGGACTATTTAATCAACAAGGTTGTTTCACTCCGAGTACCTATGAGGCTCCTGGGACATAAAGAGGTATTCAGGTGGACAACGACCCTTGATGAAGTAAGTGGGATGTGGAGTTGAACTTGGGCTCTCTACCATGTCTACAATGTGCCTTTTATTGGCATATTAACCATACACCATGATTTCTTGTTAGTGTGTGACTACAGCTCACGCCCCTTTGGAGGCTCCATGAAGCACTGAGTTACCATTTAAAAGCATGTAATGCTTTTATGACATGGCACATGATTTTGACAACTTGGTGATGTAAGTGAATCCGACAAACGGAGTAATAATTGGCTAATAAAAACGATAGTCACTCATGATATAATATAACATCTTTCATTATTCCATAGACTTGAGCATATACATGAATGAACATTGGGCCAAAATTAAACACTGGTAGCTACTCATGAAGTTCAAATATGTCTGGTATGTGATTGTCTTAAGCCACTGAAGGTTATTTACAGGGAGTAATATTTAACACCACATCTCAGTACCACACTTTATGGTGTTCTGAGGAAGAAAAGGGTACACCACGAATGGGTATTACAGTACGCTTGTAGTTTATGGTGTACACTGGTGATGGTGACGGTGTAGAAAACTACCACATAAAAGAATAACACCTGAGTTTTCTATTCTCTTCCAGAGAAATTCTCTAATGGAGTGAAGGTGCAAAAAAACCTGTAAGTGACAGATTGCAAATCTTTCCACATGCATTAGTATGCATGCCACTTAGGTCCTGAAGAAAGACATTCTGACCCCTATGGGCAGCATCGTGGATGTGGCTGAAACATGTCGGCCAGAAACAGGGATGTGAGAGGACATTAATCCTCAGAGCACATCTATCACTATTTTTAATCTTGTCATAAGGGTACCAGGATTGAAAAAAACAATGCTGGTGGGTGCCCTGATAACAATTTGAATTCATATGTTGCAGTAATCGGGCATCTAAGCACACCCCTGAGGCTCTAGGCATCAGGGGTGGGACCCCTATGAAGAAACATTACAACAACTGGATTGGTAGGTGAGGGGGGTCTTTTAATAAGCACGATGGATTCACACCACTAGTAGGAGAATAGTCAGGTGATTGAATTACTTAGGGTGTGTGGTAGGGCACTGGTTCTGCTTTGTTTACACTTTTAACTAATAGGGAAAGTGGGCGAGCTCATTTCTCACTCTCTGTTGTGTTAGTATGTGTCCTATCTATACAAGCCAGTATTGTGCAATATTTTCATCAATCCTGACGAGAAGCATTTATTTTGGATGACTTTAGGAGGGGCCTAAAAAGAAAGGCAGATGGCTAAATCATTCGTGCTAACATGATATGCTTACATGCATATTTTATATACAAGCTTTTCAATTATAAACTTTTTTTAAAATATCTAGCACAGAGAGTACGAGCTGTCTGGAGAGGGCTTATTTTTATAGCTCTGTTGTGGGAGGAGTGAACTCCACACATTTGCTGAATGATTTACCACATCGGTGTTTTTCCAAGGTCGGATCAGGGTTTTTTTTTAATAAGAAGGGCAAAATAAGGCAGAAATGTAATTGAGAATAATGCACAGATTGTTTTTAACAGGGCTGGGGCAGGGTTGAGGCACTGGGTTACAAGGTACGACACATTAGAAGCCTATTTGATATGAATATGTTTTTTGTTTGACATGAAGGTGCATCAGATTATTGTTTTTCATCTTCATAAGTTACTTCATGTTTCAAAAGTAATATATGATGTAGAAAAAGAAAACAATACAATTACACATCAGTCTTACAGAGCAAATATAAATCCTATAAAACTAATAAAACAAGTAAAGAATTGTAATATCAGATATTACAATATAGAGAATATAGATTTATGAATTTCCTAAGTACATTTACAGGCATACGTTTACGTGAAAATATGTAAAATATTTAAAATAACCTAATCCGGTAATAAATACGGATATTAGCATTGATTAAAAAATAGAAAGAAAGAGAAAAGAGAGATTAAAAATAAAGCTCATGAGAAGTAAAATCTGAAGGCTCACACTGGCATGCTTCCATAGGAATTCTAATTGTAATGGCATAGCCTTCCGGGCCACACAAACTCTTCCCTCCCCAGCTGAAACAATTATTTTTTGTGTTTCTGCACACTAAACGAATGTGCAGACCGGGACCTATTTATAACTGTTCCTTAATGTTGTGAGCTGGCGGGGCATAGATTTGTGCATTGCCAGGCAGTCAAACCTGCCAAAAGGCTTAGAGATTGTAACAGTTGAGTAGCACACATTACTGTTAATGAGGGCCTCGTGTAGCCCAATTATCCGTGAAATACATCATAAATCTGATCACATTCACTTTTGTTTAAATTTTTCCAGAAACTGATCATTTACTTTGTTTTTTCCATTATCTGGGACCCTCCTTCCCAATTGCTTTATTGGCAGTACTCTCTACATTACTGTGAAAGTCACGTTGAAATGTAGGCCCAGATTCACTAATATTTGACGAAAAGCTTGCAGCAAACAAAGTTGCTGCTCTGAAATGCTTCGAAGGGAGAGAGGAAAAATATGCCATATCTACTAAGACATGGCACTTTTTCTTCTCTCCCCCAGTGCTGGCACACTTTTGGGTCCCATATGCCAACACCCACACCCTTGTGCCATAGTACAAGGTAGTGTCCATTCTCTAAAGCATAGGTTGTATACTGGAAGGAAATATTTCCTGTACAAAAGCTATTCTTTAAGACTTTTCCTACCTAGTATGGCTGGCATGCAATGCAGCACACATGCAAAACTGGAAAAATAAGGAGAAATTAAATAATTTCTCCTCATTATGCCTCGTTGTTATGCCTGCCTCGAAGAGATGTAATGTTTTGGTTCAAATCCTTGTCTACAACTGTTACTAGATAAAGATTTGCACCAAACTCCATGTATGGTTGTATGGGAACAACCATGCACCGGCCGTGGAATGCCCACTTGATTCAAAATAGTGCAAAGTATCACATAGTGAAACTTTGCTTTACCACGGGAAACTTCCCAATGCAAATCCAGGTTTGTGCTGAATAGTGAATCCCACTCACAAACCTTGCACTGGATTTGCATCACCCTTGTGATGCAAACCCCAGAGCAAAGCTTTAGTAAGTCAGGGCCTTAAATATAACATCTATCATTTGTAAATTATAGGGAATTAATAAATATCAATAACAAAAAGTTTTGATGCTAATGTAGCAAAGTGCCATAATAGAGTAAAAAATGTTGACACTATTGTGATAACGACCGCCATGGTGCGCCGTATTATAAATACGACGCTACCATGGTGTTGATAGGTGCCGATAGAGGGAGCATGAAAAGTGGGGCATCATAGCTGACATGCCACTTTTTCTTAAATATGGGCCTTAGGCACTGGTTCTCCTGGGTCCTCGAAAGGCATCATGTTATGGAAGAAGTACTGTGGCCCAGATTCTAATATGCCCACCTTCACTTTATATGCCTCTTGCTGATTTGGGCTGGCCATCAAGGTTAGCTCTGATCCTATGCAGTGACACTGTGATTGTAAGGACTGAGATACATGGACACTGGTGCAGGGAATAGGACAATAGGTGAAGGAAACCAGACACCTACTGAGGAAAATCTGTACACTGAGGCACTGAAACATGGACAATGGAACTATTGTAACCAGACACTAGGTACAGCAAGACATTTAATAGGAGACAATGGAAGAGGGATACACTGGGGCTAGAAAAAATGGAAATGGGAAGGAAAATGGGACTGTACCAGTATGGCAATGCAATGTAGAGAAGGACACCTGGACAGCTAGATTTTGAGATAACAAAACTCCCATGAAACCATGTGATTTGATTGTCTGCCTCAATTGTTTACCTTAGTGCGGATGCTGGTCTAAGATTCATCATCAGGACTACAATTGTCATATAAGTTGGGGATGTTAAACACACAGCAATTCTTTGTAGTTTTTATGGACACTTTGCTAGCCATTGTTTATAGTGTAAGAGGTAATCATAAGCAGTTTCATCACCCCAAGCAATTATTTTCCAAGGTTAATAAAGTATAATTTACTGCACGAGAGATTCTAATGTTTCATTCTGTGGTTAATTTACCTCCTGAGACACAACTCTCCTACATCAAGTAATACAAACTTTACACTTTCTCTTTTCTGCTTCACAAAATGCATAATGTGGGTTTCATTTTGGAAACTGAGACTCAGTGCATACCTTTATCAGTGCCCCACCTTGGTTAATGAATAACGATGAGGTAGCAGTAGCAGCTCTAAATTGTTTCTACTGAAAATGCCTTTCCCGCTCTGCTTATAATTGTGGTGCCATTCGAAGAACCTCATAAGAACTTTTGGTCATTGATAAAGCAAAAACAGAAGAAACTAATCCCACCAAACATATAATGAAAAGAGCTCTGGTAAGAATGCGTTGGTTTTGTGGTTTGTTTGTAATCTGCTCCGAATTTGTTGACTTTTCTTTTACAATAAGGTGTTGGTAAGGTTTTGAAAGCGTTAATCGGCCAGGATTTTGTATATATTGTCTGTCAATACACAGACAGTTCATGGTTATGAGTATGCAGATAGTCTATGCACCATGAATTTTGAAAATTAAGACAGTTCCTTTCCCCATCATATACTGAGGGTCCACATGCTCTGTGTTGGGTTCACTGATCCCTGTGTTAAAATTGGATGGCTCTGATAGGAACAATTGTGTCTCAGCCACCACTAAGGAACATAGGAAAACATATAAAATGGCTTAAAAGAGGACAGTGGTTGCAACTCCAGTCGCTACACCTATGTGAGCACAATAATAAAAATAAGTATTAACAAAGCCAATAAGTCTGAGTGATAATGCCACTTTATTATTGGTTGGCAAATTGTGTACGTATGTGTGTGTTTGCACACATGTGCACATGTGTGTGTGTGTGTCTGTATAAATATTTTGTACTTTGAATTGACCATCAAGCTCAGGGTTACATAATTTGATTGGTCACACAGAGTAGCACCAGAGGAGAAACCATATTAAGACCAGCTATAGTTTATGATCTGTGAAGGACACAGAAGAGTGGCAGTCGAACAACTCAAACAATTAAGAGACACAAACCATTGATGGGGTCTCTAAGGATCACGCAGGAGTGGTGACAGAGACATTTTCATGTACATTATGGAACCAGTCATCGAATCTTTGGAAGCAATGCATTTGCGGTTACACAAGTAGAAGTGAAGTGGCATTGCTCAAGGAAAGATGACGATGAAAAGTGTATAGTACAACAACTAATAGAGACAAACAAAAAGACACACTTGATCTCTCTGCCCTTCACTGGATGACGTGGGACGAAATGTCAAATAAGGACAAGAAGAACTGTGTAACAGAACAGAAGAGTCTCGTGATCCTTGGTGAAGGGTGAGAAAACACTGCACAAACAGCCTTCAAAGACATAAAATGACTATTTTGGTGAAGGAGAAAGCTGGAAAGGAAAAACAGCAGTAACCAGGTTAGGGTAACTGGGGCCAATAACTACATACCAATGAGAACGGTAAACTGTAGTACCATAAATCACAAACAAGCACAGATTATTCAAACAATGCACATCTGTTGTAACCAACCCTCCAAGTGTCCTGAGGTCAACAAACATGATATATCAATACATTATTACCACTATAAAGAGGTACTGTGATTAAGTGCACAAATGCACACATAGTAGGGAGGTAGAGAGGTGGTGATTTGGGTTAAGAAAATAATTCACCAATCTGGTCGGGGGTTGCCTTGGGCAACAGGCATCACACTCAAGGGCACTGTGTTTCCCATTTTTGTGGCATGCGTTATTTAATTCATAAACATTTATTGTCCCATCTTCTGATATAAGCCTGATACATTAATTTCTGGTCCCGGTTGCAATGATGGCAGAAAATGCCTTTCAAATGTTGACACAATGCCATGCAACATTGTTGCTGAGAAATCATGTTTTCCTGTCTCAAGCTCTAACAAATATGCCTTAGTAACAGAACCCAATAACCAGATAACAAAGGTAAGCAAAAGGTGGCAAAACCCAGACCTTAATTATATGCCATACACGCCAACATTAAGAAAGGCAAAATACGTGATAGAGAGGAGGATAACTTCTGAAAGTGTGTTCGAATGGACCTCCCTTGGTGGAGGAGTCCTGCGCTAAAAGCTACCAACGCTTGTGTCTCCTCATCTTTTAATGAAGACACAAACCTTTAAAGACTGTAGTTGCAGCTTTGGAAATACCAACACCTTAACAAAACCAGCAGACGCACATTTCTATGCCCACCATGTCATGGTCTCCATTTGAGCTGTATTTGCCAAACTACATCAGCCTCAAAGATGTGTCAAGTGCGCACAATTCTGCCACCACAATATTTCGCTCAGACACAGAGAGAAATCAACAACAGAAAATATACAATCCAAGTGGTTTCTTACTCGTTTTGGTGAAATTGTCTCTTAATTTTGTAACTGTACAGATTGATAGCTGGAAAAGTGAAATGTTAATCGTGCCTAACACTTTTACAAGTATAAAGAGTTCAGTAACATTCCATTTTTATACTTCAATACTAAGGTCCTTGGTGATTTTTTAGCAGGATATAGCTGAGGGTACTGGATTGTATGCCTAATATGCAGATTGGTACACCCAAAATATCCTAAATCAATTTCAAAAGAGCTGCGATCATCTGAGCTCATCGCACATTACATACTCTTAGTCCAATGTTTAAGAATATTTGAACTGGTTTACAATGGCTAGAGGGCTCCGAAGGAGAACCTCTGATGCAGCCTATTCATGAAGAAGACCTTAACAAGGGGTCTGATATATGTCAGATGGTCAGGTGCAGACTGACTTACCTTAGATTTTTACAATGCATACATAGATGCCTTAGCCCCTAATATAATTGCCATGCTTGATGAAGCTTACACCACTTGCCAATGGTGATTAGACTTTCAAGCAAATAGATATAGGTACTCATCACGACTCTGGCAGTATTCTATGAATACTGCTGTGCCAGTGCCTGCCACAATATCACCACGGTGGCGGTAATCCACCCACCCTAATACGGATTGCCAGAACACAGCTACAAATCCCACACTGCCACGCTGAACGACGGTGGGAGAGAGGTGGTAGCACCAGCCACATTGCCATGCCAAAAACAGACCGCCCACCATAATAAGACCCACAAATCAGCACAGCGGCTGAAGCGTGGCGGTAAGCCAATGACGATGCGGACCACCGCGGTCGAAAAAGAACCTCTGCAACAACACCACATCACATTGGCCAATTCAAATACCACACACCTGACACGCATGCACACACCACCCCCCAAGACACCACCATAAAACACACACCCACACAACCCACAACCCTTTGCTAATACAATTAGGAGACATTTGACGGCCACTCAGTTGTAGGCTCTGCACACACACAACACAGCCACCTGCACATCCCTCACGTATCACACTACACATTACACGTTCACACACAAACACACACCTCATCATCACCATGTCCCCACAAAGGCACCCCTGGTTCACAGAAGATGAGTTGCGGACAATGGTGGACAAAATTATCAGGATAGAGCCACAGCTATTCGGGGCACAGATCCAACAGACATCCGTAGCCAGGAAGATGGAGATGTGGCAGCGGATCATTGACAAGGTGAACTCAGTGGGAAGGCATCCGTGCACAAGGTACGGCATACAGAAGAGGTGGAACGAGTGAGGGGGGAAGGTCAGAGCCATGGCGTCCAGGCACCAAATTGTGATCATGAAGACTGGCGGTAGCCCCCTCCTCCTCCCCTCAAGCTGACAACATGGGAGGAAAAGGTCTTGGCAATCCGGCATCCTGAGGGAATCCCCGGAGGACTGGAGACTGATAAGTCACCTACAATCATCTTGTTGTCAGTATACATGTATTGCATGCGTCCCCATCCCCTGCATGCCCACCCAACCCCACCCACACCAATCCAAACATCTGTACACACAAGTGCACCTAATGCATGTTCAGCACGAAGCACTACGAATCCCACAATACATCACTCTTTATCAAACTAACAATGAACACTCACTCTCACCTAGGTAGCCCTGCAGACTGCAGCATGCCAAATAGCACTCACTTAGCAGCCTACATCAAATAGATGAGGTAGATGTCAATAACGATCCCTGTCATCCACAGGTACCACTGATAATGTCACCCGTCAGCAGGTGCCAGGAATGCCCAGTCCTCCACCAGAGGAAGTCCCCAGTGATGACAGTGACACAGGATGTCTGGGACTGGATGACCTAACTGGCCCATCCTGCACCTCTGGCCAGTCTTCCTCCATTAACCTCACCTAGGCCACGATAGAGCCCCCCACCACCATAGCAACCACAACACCTGTCGCCCAACAGCCCCAAACCAGTGTCCCCAGGCCATGTCAATCAATGGTGTGCCCACCTGTACAGGGGCAGGAGTCAGCATCCATCCACTCAAGAAGATGAAGGTCCTGTTGTGAGTAGAAGTGGGCACAATGTGTGGGGGACACAGGCACAGGGGGCTAGGGCCAGAGGGAGGGCATCTGTGTGGCAACGGATGGGGCAACCCAGGGACACACCTGCCCAGGAGGCCATTGCACAAGTCCTGGGAGCATTTCACCAATCCCAGGACAAGATGGGGCAGATAGTCATCATGTTGGGAGAACACCAAAGTCTCCAAACCCAGTACCACCAGGAAGCCATGCAGCAGTGGCAGGAACACAATGCCACCATGGCCTCCATCAAAGGGTTCATGCCAGAATTAATATCCATCCCATGTAAGTCCTCCACCCACCACCAGGCCCCCACCAGTAGCCACAGTCCTGAGTAGTCCTCTACATCTGCTGCAGCTACTGGGATTGTGGCCCTGCCAGAGGACCCACAAGCCACAGGTGACCCTCCCCCTGTAGATGAGATACCCCCACACAAACGTGGACGCAGACCCAGACATCCTGTAGGGACTGGAGCCAAGACCAACCCCACTGCCAGAAAATGAGCCTCTCCGGAACAGTCTCCCTTGTGTGAGACAGAGACACTTTGGAGACTGAATACTGCCGTATCTCCATTACCTATCACTGCTGGAAACTGGAGCCTTGCTACTGAATGCTTGGACTAAAAACCTGATGATTTCTTACAACATTTCCCCAATCTTTAGCACCAACCCATCCTATTGGAATCACAATAAACATACTTTAACACAACAATTGGTTTTATGTGTTCAATAAGTGACAATAAACAAACAATGAAGTTGTGTAGTGATCAAGTGTTGTGCGAGAAGTTAAATCTGTGAAGCCTTTGTCCATATAGCTGGGTGTCAGATGCACGGTGTCAATGTCAACACATTTCTGGGTCCACAGGTAGCAGAGAGGGAAGGGAATTCAGCATCCAGTGACAGTTCTCCTGTGTAAAGGTGTCAACAAACAATTTATTATGATAGATCACCATATCAATGCAATACCACATGCACCTGCAATAGTAAGTGTCTACTAACACACCTATTAACAACAACACAAATAGGATTTTTTATGAACAATACTGAACACATCACACGATTCCTCTCTTGGAGACATGACGCATAAGTGAAATGCTGTCTATCACAATTATCAGTGTGCCAACCTCCACTGATAGCATGAAAAAACTGAGAAATTAAATTTGGGGAAACTGTACCATGAGGTGATGTATGAGGACAGCTTTGAAGAAGGTACATTCCATTGTCACTTCCAAATTATTCATATAAAATTTAGCATATAAGTGTTTTAGATGGCAAGTGAAATCAATTCATACAGACTGACAATAGCATTGGCAGTAGTACTTCAGCCCATTAATACGTACCTATCAGGTGCACCGTACTACTGTACCTAACTCAGATATGACACTGCTCACATCACAGATAGATTTCAAATAACACTCATACTGTAGTTCAGCATGATAAGTGGTATATTGAGATAGAAACCTACCAGAATGTCACTGGAAGCATTGCTGGATTAGCTGAGTTCTTGTGACAATATCATCCCCGTCCCTATCTTCAACACTGTCCATTGCTCCCTTTACTGCTACTGGTACGTAGGAAAGATTAGGATACCCTGAATCGCCTGTAGATAGTGGAAACATCTATTACAGCCCTGCTGTGTTCACAGTGGAAAGTGTAGGCTTGAGGTGATTACAGTGAGTGTACACACACTCATCATGTTCACCAATGAAGACGCCTCTCCCCCTCTGTAGGTGTGTTATCTTATGTGGGACACTGCTGTTCCTGAGGATGTGGGAATCATATACAGAGCCAGAAAATTTAGCTGTCACCTGTGAGATATATAGGTCTGCTAAACAGACCATCTGCACATTAATAGAATGATAGCTCTTCCTATTCCTATACACTTGCTTGTTGTCCCTGGGTGCTACCAATGCAATATGGGTACCATCTATCGCCCCTATTACATAGGGATGTGCCCGATTGCATAGAAGCTAACCTTCACTTGGGGGTAATCTTTAGGATGGAGACATTTTTTGTAGCTGTCAACATGTTTCAGCAGGGAAGACAAGGCTTTCCACAACACATTACTGACCATGAATTGTGACATACCTGCTGCCGTTCCCACAGTCCCTTGGAAAGAGCCAGTGGCTAAAAAGTGGAGGACAGATAGCACCTGCACAGTGTGAGGAATGGCTGTAGGTTGTCGTATGACTGGCAGCAGATCTGACTCCAACTGGCTACACAGTTCCATGACAGTTGCACGGTTGAGACAATAGGTGAGTATGATGTGTCTGTCTTCCATAGTGGCAAGGTCAACCAGGGGCTGGTACACAGATGCATGTCTCTGCCTCCACAGTGGTTAGTATCTAGATTTAGTAAACAACACATGTGTGAGCACTATTACACTTCATGTGTCCCATATTGTGACAATATATCACCAATATGCATCATACCTAAAAACAGGTTCCTGACTCAGACCTAGATATTTGATGAGAGACTGTTCCAACAAAATGACAACCCACTGATGTCATCTGGAGCGCATATACCATATATTAGCGGCATCTGGTGTCAGGAATGTAATGTATAGTCACCCTTTCACCTACTACACAATCATAGGCTGTTTCCGAGTCAGCAACATATTCCTCATTACTCTGAAGGTACAACTGACTAGATATGACTGACGTTGTTCACCACCATTTCTGTTTGCCATGTCCTTTGCCTGTACAGGCTGGACAACAGATATGTAATATGGCTGATGTCTGCCCTGCATGCAGAGAAATATTACAGTGAGCTAATTCCACCTGTGTACGTTGTCATGGTGGTAGGCGTTCGAAATCGATGTGTGACTCATCATTGGTTAACATTGTTGTCTGTGGGAAATAGGGGCCAATGATGATGACCACCGGCAGTGACAGTGCAGACCGCCGCGGCCGTGACCGCCATTTTCTATAGCCTCTCTCACTTGACTAATGACTCTCCAGCCAACAGGATCTCCACTGCATGCGCTGCTGTGTCCTGCTCCTGAAACCCACAATGGCGCCTGTAACAGGGGAGAGGGCCCCTGCTTTCACATAGGAAGCACTCCAGAAACTTGTGTATCGGGTCCTACCCCTGTACACAAAGCTGTACGGGGCTCCAGAACAGCAGGTAGGTTACATATTGGTGTATTTGTACCTACATGGTTGTGTGTGGATGATAGTATGTGTATGCTGCATGCCCTGTGGAGGGTGATCCATTGGACACGCATGCTGGAATAGGAAGTGTACATGTCCTGTTGTGGATGGAAGTGTGCGTATACTGTTTGTTGTACTATCATATTTCTGCATAAAGTCTCTACATGACTGCGCCCTTCTTACTGTGTCTCACACCCAGGTCAGAACCCATCTGAAAAATTCCATGTGGAAAGCCATAGCCAAGGAAGTGAGGACCCTGGGGGTCCATAGCCAGCGGAGCACCCACTGCAGGAAGAGGTGGGAGGACCTGAGATGCTGGGCCCGGAAGCTCATGGAGGCCCAGTTGGGGATGGCCTCCGAATGAGGAAGGGGTGTCCGTCGGACCGTGGCCCCCTAACGGCCCACATACTGGCAGTGGTGTACCCAGAGTTGGATGGGCACTTGAGGGCCACACAGCAGCCACAAGGGGGTGAGTAACAGAGTGTAGTTTTTGCGTTATTTCACTCTGAATGGAAAGGATGAGTGTGATGGGCAAAAGTAGATGTCTAGTGTACACATGGTAGGGAATGTTGCTAGGATATTTGTGTGAAAGGTGTGTAGATATGTTAGATTGGTAGTGTATGTACCTAAGGATGCCAGGCATGTGTAAAGGTGTACTATCTGGGATTGGACTGGGCGAATGTGACTGTCACGCACAGTTCTGATCATAAAAAGCTGGTTCTGTGAGGGCATACACAGGTTGCCTTCACATTTCAAGGTTGTGACTCAGGGATTCCCTTAGCATAGCTCTAATCTGGATTCATATAGGCATGCCAGTATGCAGCAGATCCTGAGTTGTGCTGTTGAACTGTGATGTTATGTTCACTTACTTTTGGGTAGCTATTTAGGACCGTTGATGACTGTGGTAATGTAGTAGCTGTTGCATACCTGTAATTGCTATGCTGATGGCTAAAACTGTGTTGATATTTGCTTGATGTGTAGCTATTGACCCTATGCTCCCTTTCATGCTCTCTATTCTTCCTTCTTGTCCTTTTTGTCCATATGTGCATTAGCATCAGCAGGCGAAAGAGTAGGGGCACCAGCGAGTGGGGAGGCTGCAGCCCACGGGACCCAGGAGGCTGAGAGCACAGACGCTGAGGGGACCAGTGGGTTGGAGGGCAAGAGGAGCACCACGGGGAGGCAGGAACTGCAACATCTGACTGATTCCTCCGATGATGGAAGCTCACTGGCAGTGGCAGACCCTTCTGGGACCAGCTCAGCAATAGCCTTATCTACCACCCCCCTTACCAGTACTGCCCTCCCAGTAGCTCCCTGCCCAGGTGGGTGTGCCCGCTCACCCAGGAGTGTGGGTGTCTCCTGCGCCGCAGGCACCACTGTCCCTGCCCCAGTCTGCCTTGCTGCGCTCAATGCAGAGGCTATTGACCCCCTGAGATCCATCTCCGTGGGACAGTCAACCATTGTGAATGCCATCCAGGGCCTGGCATCCCAGATGCAACAGACCAATGCCTATCTGGAAGGCATTCACTGTGCCTTGGCTAGCCTACACTGATCTTTTCAGGCTCTGACCTCCTCAATGACGGCAGCTAGTGTCCCTACTACTTCTCTCCTCCCTCAGGCTATCTGTACCCAATACCAGATCCCTCTCCCCTCACCCATCCAACCCACACATTCAAACAGGCATTCACCTAAAGCAATAGACAAGGAATGCAAAGACACACACAGGTGCCACAAAGACACACCACAGGCATTCACACTCACCTGCCAGCACGGCATCCTAACTCCCAGATCCTGCTACCACTTCTGTTTTGCCCACAGTCACCACAACAGCAGACACTCAGACATGCACCTCAGACACCACCACAACCACAATCATGACCACATGCAGCACACCCACCATCCTGGCAGACACCACCCCAACATATATTTACATGACCTGTTTGTCCTCTCTCACCTTCTCTTCCCCCCTCCTCCCAAAACACATAAACGCTCACACTCAGACAATCACTATTCCTCCACCTCACACATGCACACTATGCATACACCTGCATCCTTATCCAGCACACCTCCATGTCCAACAAGCACTCCCTCTACCTCCACTCCCAGACCTGTATCCCAGCCTGTTAGAAATGGTTTCTTTGGTTGGCAGTCAGGTTGCCCCAGTCCAAGCAAGGACCCTCACTCTAGTCAGGGTACAGGAAAATCGCACTCAGCTAACCCCCGCTCACCCCATTGTTAGCTTGGCACAAGCACCCAGGCTGAACTCAGGAACAATGAGTAAAGTATTTGTACCAACCCACACAGTAATACAGTGAAAAGACTACAAAACGGACACCACACCAGTTTAGAAAAATAGATAATATTTATCTAAATCAAACAAGACCAAAATGACAAACACAAGTTAAAATATGAATTTTCAAAAGAATAAGAGTCTTACTCCATAGAAAACAATGGAAATGATGATTTTGCACAAAGTACCAGGTTATCTCGAAAAAAAAAAGCTGCACCGCCGAGCGTGCGCCATAAAAGGCAGTGATGCGTTGATTCCTTCCTCGCAACGGAGGCAGTGTGTCATTTCTTCTCCATTTGGATCGACCTTTCAAGGGCCCAGGTAAACGGATAGGGCACCACCTGTCAGGGCAGGAGTCTCAGCAGAGAGTCCATGTGCTGGCAGAGGAAGTCCTTGACGACCCTGAGACTTCAAAACAGGAGGCAAGCTCACATCAAGCCCTTGGATATTCTTCACAAGCAGGAATGCACAACCATGTCCAGTCTTTGTCCCCTTTCACAGGCAGAAGCCACAGCTGCAGGATAGCCCAACAAAGCACAGTCACAGGCAGGGGTAGCACATTTCCTCAGCTCTTCAGCTTTTCTCCTTGGCAGAGGTTCCTCTTGAATCCAGAAGTGATCTTGAAGTTATCTAATTTTCAGGGACTTTGGGTCCAATACTTATATCCCTTTCTGCCTTTGAAGTAGGCCTACTTCAAAGGAAAGTCTCTGTTTACAAGATCCTGCTTTGCCGAGGCCAGGCCCCAGACACACACCAGGGGGTTGAGACTGCATTTCAGCTCCCTTTGTCTCACTGTCTAGAGGGGATTCACAAATAGTCCAACTGTCAAACTGACCCAGACAGGCAATTCACAAACAGGCCGAGTCACATAATGGATCAAGCAAGAAAACGCCTACTTTCAAAAAGTGGCATTTTCAAACTAACAATCTAAAAAACAACTTCACTAAAAGATGTATTTTCAAATTGTGAGTTCAGAGACCCCAAACTCCAAATGTCTATCTGCTCCCAAAGGGAATCTGCACTTAAATAATATTTAAAGGCAGCACCCATGTTAACCTAAGAGAGAGATAGGCCTTGCAACAGTGAAAACTGACTTTGGCAGTATTTCACTGTCAGGACATGTAAAACACATAAGTACATGTCCCACCTTTGACATAAACTGCACATAAACTGCACCCTGTCCCTGGGGCTACCTAGCGCCTACCTTAGGGATGCTTTACATGTATAAAAAGGGAAGGTTTAGGCCTGGCAAGTGGGTACGCTTGGCAAGTCGAATTGAGAGTTTAAAACTGCACTCACAGACACTGCAGTGGCAGGTCTGAGACATGTTTACAGGGCTACTAATGTGGGTGGCACAACCCATGCTGCAGGCCCACTAGTAGCATTTGATTTACAGGCCCTGGGCACCTCTAGTGCACTTTACTAAGGGCTTACTAGTAAATCATATATGCCAATCATGGATAAGTGAATGTACACATACAATGTATACAGGAAACACTTACACTTCAGCACTGGTCAGTAATGGTGAAGTGTCCAGAGCAAACAAAAACAGCTAAAACAGAGTCCAATGCACAAAAGCAACATGGGAAGTAGAGGCAAAAAGTTAGGGGAGACCATGCCAATGATGCCAAGTCTAACAAGATTTGTCCCGCTCTGTCGGTTTTGATCACAGGAACGTAGCTGTGCTGGCAGAGTACCTACAAGCCCACTTGAAAGGGTTCAGGACTAGGGTAGCACTACTTGGAGTGCTTCTCACCCAGACAGAATACAGGTGCCTAGTTTTAGGTGGTTGGAGCCTTTTCTGTCCTTGAGCTTCTGATCAGGACCCCAGCCAACTATCCGTTGGAGTCACTCTGGTGGCTCTATATTAAAGAAGCAGGTCCAGTCCTTTCACACAGGCAACTGGGCAACCGAGTAGCAGTTCTTCTTGCAGAGCAGCACACATTCCATCTGAGTGTCCCCTATGTCCAGAGGTGCACTGAAGAGTGGGGTCTAAAGGTCCAGTATTTATACCTGGCACCCATTTTGAAGCAGGAAACATTTCTGGAGATTCCCACTTCCAGAGGTGTTTGGAATTTCCTGTCTCCATGTCCCGATTCCAGCTTATCTAGGGTCACAATGGACTAGTGTCATGAGTGTCCCCAAGCAGAGACTTTGTGATGTGCAACGGTGGTGGGTGACAACTCCTCCATCTCGAATCAGAGTTGGCCAAACCTGCCAACATCTATGATCCCTTGTCTCATTGTCTGTGAGCAGCATACATAGATCAACTGCCAGCTACACCTAATCATCTGACCCAGCAAACAGTCTGAAGGTATCAAATGATTGGGACAAGAAAACTCAAAATTTCCCAAATTTTTACTTAAAATCTGATCATTAGGCGGGGTGATTAATACAGATACTAGACATCAATCTTCACATTCCTACCTGCTCCCACACAAGTGTACCCAATTTTATCCTATTGGAGGCAGTAGTGGAAAAACAAATATAAGAGTTTTTAACTACCAGTATATGTACAAGTTAAAAGTATGTCTAACTTTTTAAATGCACTGCTCTCTGCCCTACTGGATATTATGGCCTACCCTAGGGGTGACTCATATGTATTAAAAATGCATTGCTGCATGTTGGCAAGTGTCACAGTGTTCTGGGTTTGTCAATGCTGACTCCTCAATTGATGTCTTTGATAGCAAACATGACTCAAAAGTAAGACAAACGTTTTGCACTGCTGAAACTTTACTGATTTTCACTGGGGGGATTCAGCTAAGAAACCACAATGTCCATTCATGTCATTTACAGAGACTCAGTTGTTTTCCATCTCTATGTAGCTTTGTTGGTATCTGCGAGACTGGAGTATTTTTCTAAACAGTATTGTTGTTAACGAGTCCCTCTATAATAATTTATTGCACATTAGGACTCGTTTTAGGCCAATGAATCTTTTGACCCAGTTGAGAGACACCTTAGGACGAGATAGCTAATCAATATGTCAATCAATATTTACTAGCACAATGCATTTCACTTTAGTCAAAGACATTAATTGACTTCAGACGCTACCATGACCTTGCAGTCATGGATAACCACACCAGTTTAGTAGAATTTTATGAAGTTTATTCCCTATTAGTTACAATTCTAAGAGCATGTACGTTAATCTCAAAACCAGAACACTCAATAACATTGTCATAATTTGGCAACTTGAATAGGACTTACACAACGCAAGGAACGCAATTATTAGAACATAGCACAACATCAACATAGGTCAACTTTAGCAGAGTGTCATCAACGCGTCAGTCCAACAAAGCATAGATTCAGTCATTTGTCTATTTGCGTCAGTGTAGTGAACCCCTGTCCTAACCACTGATTAGCATTAGCATGTTGGGCTTCATGCAAAACAATTTAGAACACCAATTTGGAAAAAACATCTAACTATGGTCCCTGTCAAAGGTAAGCAGTTGGTACCTAGAAAGGAAAAGCAAACAGACAAATCACAATTTCATTGTCATAGTTACCCTCCAAGGTTTAGGTCAGCCATCAGATTCAGTCTTCGTCTTCAGGAAATTAATTGATTCACCATTAGTCAAAACTCAGCTCCCAGGGAAAAGGGGGCACTTCCCTCATATGGAGGTAAAGTGTAAAATGGGCAATCTAAGGTAGAGGATGGTTCTAAGTAAAATCAGCAAAGTCACTAAGCAAAGTGACAAAGTCTCTGGATCAAATCGACAGCATTTCCCTAACAACTCTAAATGGCTCCCTGTGTCATGGGTTTTTATCCCTTTTTCGTTGTACATTCCCCTAAAACTTAATTGGCTCAATGTTATACCCCACTATCTTTAACCAATTAGAAAACAGGTTATGTCATTAGTCTTTCACCCCATGTTAGTTTACAGATATTTTATTGGTCCATATGATTGACGTCTTCAGAGGTAGCACGTCCGGTATGATTTTATCCTTCTGTAATTCTTTGCACATCTTTTGGTCAGTAGCTCCATTGTCTTCACCAGTTTGAACAACCTTGTACATTACATTAATCTACACTGTTGCATTTTGACTAACATTTCCTACAATCGATATGAATTTCATGAGAACGGATCTACTATGGTTACATTTAGCTTCTAGTTTGAAGAAAACAAGAGGTCATGTCTTTTTGCGAGTCAGCACACTGCAAGTTAGGAAAAACACTTTTAATATGATAGCCAGGCAGCTAAGCTTCGGCTCATGCTAACTTAAGGCCTACAAGGATTTTAGCACAATTTCTATACCATAATCATAAAAAATGTGTATAAAACTATTCAATTACAATAATTCATAAACATTAGTCATTGTATTAGTCCACGTTTACATTGACGGCCACCCCTGTGGTCACATTTCAAGTGCACGTTTAAGCAAAATTAATTACTACAGTTTCTATGCGGCATTATCACACATTAATTCATAAACATTTCATGTTAATATAGATTATATAAGCTGCGCTCTCTCAGTCCCTCCTCTGATGACAATCGTCATCACACAAACCTTTCCTTTTCAACCTTTCACTTTTAATTTTTCACCTTGCGCATAATGCATAATCTTGTCCTTTGTGTGAACTTTCCCAAATTTCATTAAACATTTTCTCCCTTTCACTTTCCTCGTTTCTTCTGTTTCTCTTTGTCCAATTTCTTTTAATTTTGTCATTAATTTTGCATGCTCCCCATAAACCTAATAAACAGATCAGGACAATTAATAGACCCCCTAATATTTTTGCAAGAACCCCATTCCAAATATTGCTAAACCAGCTCCCTACTTTGGCAATTCCCTTTCCAACTTTCTCCCACACACCAGGTTCCTTCAGTTCCTTCAAATCTGCACTATCTTTAGTTAGGTTAGTAAGCATACCTCTAATCTTCTTACTATTATCTGGAATAAATGAGCAACAATGACGCTCGTTGAGCATCTTACAGACTCCGCCGCTCTTTGCTAAAAGAATATCTAAACCAAGTCCTAGCTCTTTCCGCAGCAAGTTCAGTGTCCATCAGGAGTATAGCCCCTGTAAAATTTGTCAGCATGTTATCCACAATAGTAGACAACTTTCGAATCTTTATGGAGTTTAAAATAACCCCTACTGAAGGAATTATGGCTCCAAATATATCACCAACGACAGCAGCCGCTGTCTCTCGATTTGTCTAGCATGTTGTAATTCAAACATTTTTGGTATTTGTTTTAAGTCATCAATCTGGTAAATCTTTGGGAAAAATATCCCCAAATAACATGTCCCATACCATCCCTTAGGGAGACGGTAATAAGCATTAAGTCCACAAATATAATAGATCCCAGGGATTGCTGGATCCTGTCCATTTAACATGAATGTCCATTTACTCTGAAACAAAAACACATGCCTGCATTCACTCGTTCCCACAAATAAAGTGTCATGATCAGATTTTGGCCTATATATACAAAGCCTTCCTACATGTAATGCATCTATAGCTAATTTGTCTTCGTTCTTTATTGCAGTGTAAGCATAATCATTTTCATATGTGCGTTTTTCTAGCCCCTTTTCTAGTCTCTCTTTCAATGCTTTGCGTCTATCATCAGTGTGATCTAAAAACCTTTTCTCTACAGGCGTTAATAAGCAGGTCAGATTGTTGCGGTGTGCATAAGCTGTCCCAAATGTAAGTGTTGGTTCAAAGAAACCTCTAACTAGTTTTATACTATGCTCTTTAGCTAATTTGTTTAGAAACTCAATCACAGGCACAAAGGAAAACACTACATCCAAATTTGAATAAAAATATTGCACATGCTCCTGGTCATAGAATCTTGTTAGTAGCAAGCTACAGCTTATCCCATAAGTTAATGGCAAGCTATGATAAGTGACTCCCTCCTGTACTGATGAAGGAATCTTTGTGCACACATAACAATTTCTTGCATCCATTGTATCAACATACTCATTCAGCAAGCAATAGAAAACATTAGTGGAGAGTTCCCCTTTTGAATTAGGATCCTTTTGTCAAATCAGGTTTAGCAGCTTGTCACAATCGGGTTTCAAAGTCAATTCAGATTATCAGTGTCACATCCGGTAATTTATAGGTCTCTTTCCTAAGCTTTCAGCTTTCAATTTTTTCAATTTTGATTTTAACACAGTCTTTTTCTCAAAGTGATTTCAGGTACCATAGTATTGGCCTGGTGCTTCTCGATCAAAACAGAATGCTAAGAATTCTTGTTGCCATTCAGAAGTCGTTGCATATGCCCATTCAGGACCTGCGTACCTTCTATTTGCGATTCTTTTTCTTTTCAGTTGGCATTCACTTTGCAATTCTCCTTCACTCAGATCTTCTATTCTGGTTGTATCGACTTCTTCCGCTATTGTTTCACTTGGTACGACCTTTTCTTTTGTAGTTTGCTTCTTTGGCCAGTTATCACCTTTATGCATCTTCTTCCTGCTTGGCATTTCAGGACGCTGAACAGCACCCTCCTCTTGTGTTATATTGTTTTCTCTTGGCGGACACGCAACTGGCTCGGGAGATGCCGGTGTGCTTTGACCTCCCTCTACTATTTCCCCTTCTTCTTCTGGGTCTGTAACTGGTTCAAGCTCTAACCCGTATCCGTCTACTGGGAGAACCTCTCCTTGACTTAGTTCTCCTGCTGCCTCTACTGAGATAGGCTCACCATCACCTCTCTCGAACTCGTTTACTGTTTGAGGGACTAGGCCGTCCTCAGTGGGCTCTCCTGCAGTCTCAGTTCCCCTTTGACTGTTCTCCGGCCCTGAGACTTCCTTCTCTGGAATTGCTGAGTTGGAAACTTCAAGTTCCTCATCAGTCGGACATGTCACCTTCTTTGTGTGACTGGCATGTATCCAGTTTGGAACGCCTGCACCTTTCACAGCAGTGGTTGGTGTCAGTATTACTTGATATGGCCCCGTCCAGCATGGCTCCAAACACGACTTCCTCACGTGCTTCTTGACAACCACCCAGTCACCGGTTTGCAGGGTGTGACCTGGATCACTGATCGGTGGCAATGTGTTGGCCTCCAGCTGGTGGGAAAAAGAGCAGACCACATCAGCCAAACCTTTGCAGTAGTCCAACACCATATCATCCGTGATATTCACAAGAGCATTTTCAGGTACTGCAGGTAACCTCATAGCTCTGCCCATCAATATCTCGTGGGGTGATTGTTAGGGTTTGTACACAGCAAAGAGCATGTCCCCTCTCACTGCACTAGTGGGTTCTGTAGTAGCTCCCTTTTAAACTTACTATTAAAAGCCTTTCTTGTTATTTCACCTTCCCCCCCCCCTAGGCTTCTGTGTATGTTGTTTAATGTGCTGTTTTGTTTACACATTGGGCCTTGCTTTTACCAAGGCTTCTTTAAAACACTCCTCCCTAGGCCATGTGTTAATCCAACTCATTTGCATAATAACTGAAACTCTGCACACCTTTCAAGACCATGTGCAGCATGTGAGGACCACACCCAGCTCTTCAAACCACACCCAGCTCTGCACACCTTCCAAGAACATGTGCAGCATGTGAGGACCACACCCAGCCCTTCAAACCACACCCAGCTCTTTGAGCCACACCCAGCCCTGTCTATAAAAGGCATCCCCCGAGCCTCACCCAGTGCTTGTGCTCGTCTACCTCCAGCTTACCTGAGAACAGATCCCTCTGCGCTGGCACTCCTGCTCTTTACAGACTTTCTTTGACTTCAATGGGCGCAGCTGCTGGCTCTTCCTTCTTCCGGTTTCCGGTTCCTCCTTGCCTCAGCCTCTCTCCTACGAGTAACCTGCAAAAGAGAAAGAAGACAAGGTTAGACTGATCAGTATCTCTTGCCAGCAACAAGTAAGTGCAAAACTTTTTATTACCTGAGGAAGCTTTGACGGCAATTTCTGGATTTGTGTATAGACAGTTTGAGGCGAAGTGCCTTCCACGAGCATTGTGATTCAGGCTCTTTGTTGCAGGAGTATTTTGCGGAACTTTGTGAAGCGGACATTGTTTTTTTTTCATGGAACTTTTGGGAATCGAACAGTGAAAACCATTGACAGCAAGGCAAACAGTAAATCAAGGACTTGTACAAATTACATGCTGTATTTTGATGTAAAAGTACAGTATTTGTTTTATAAAAGATTCTGGAAATATGGGAAAAGTGAGTCTACTATTGGGAATTTAGGCTTTAGTTAAATTATGATGAATGTTTGATATTGGTAATTCTGATAACGGTATTTGTTTAATGTTTTAGAAGCTTTACAGTAATAGAAAACACATCCCAGAGCAGTAACACATTCCAAACCTGGAAACTAGAGACCAGGATCCAAGAGGTACTTTTAGAAGAGAATTTCTAATAAATAAAGGGATAGTCAGGAACCCATTTAGGAATAGGTTGCACTTATCTGTTCTTTGTTTATGTTTCATTAGGCACCAGTTTCTACAGAAGTCAGAAAGGGCCGCAGATTTGTGCAGCACTTCAACAGTGGAAACGCAAGAACGGTGTTGTCTTTTTATTTTTTATTTTATCCACTTCCCCCTTCCCTTGAGCTTCTGTTCTTAGTGCACTGTTTTAAAAACTAGTGTGCTGGAACAAGCAGTTTCAGGGTGGGGTCGGATTGTCTTCAACCTCCATCAGAACTGAACAAGAACTCAGGTGAGCTGGGCTTTGACAGAAGCACAAGCCTTAAAAAATTTCAGTTCTGGTGGATGATGAATACCGGGGAAGAAATAGAGGGCATTGACGTCACGGATATGGCGCTGGCCCTAAATGAGGACTTGGCTCATAATGAATCAGTGTCTGGCATCTTGCAACATATGCAAGAGGAAATAGAGAGATTAAAGATGGAGAATACCTCTTTAAAACAGGATTTAAGCAGGTATAAATTTAGGGGATCTCAGTGGAACACAGCTTCTACGCCTTTGTTTAAAACCTCCTCAGAGACAGGGGCGCCATCAAAACATACAACTTTGCCTTCCCCAGTTGAGGTTACTGTTAATGTTCCTAATGTTGTGCCCTTAGCAGCACCTGAACGTTTTCATGGAGATAGTAACAAATTCCATGTTTTTATCAATCAATGTCAATTACACTTCATTTGTAAGCCACAACAGTTCCCTACTGATGATACGAAAGTGGCATTCGTCTTGTCTTATTTGGGTGGCACAGCAGCCAATTGGTCAATTCCTTTCATGGATAGAGATGATCCCATCCTCCATAATTGGAATCAATTTAAGCGTACCATGACCAGCCTTTTTGCAAAACACACTTTCATGCAGGCAAGTGATAATGAGCTTTTAAATCTTAAACAAGGTAACAAGGATTTATTGACCTATCTCACTAGTTTTAATCGTTTACTCACCGAGACACAGTGGCCAGAAGAAAAGCGTGTCTCCCTTTTTTATAAAGGTTTGAGAGACGAGTTAAAAGACGCGCTGGCTCATATCGTTGATTTGCCAAAAGACTATTCGGACTTTGTAGATTTAGTTGTGAAATTAGAACATAGACTAGGAGAAAGAAAGAGAGATAAATACAAACTGGAATCACGGTTAACTTTTATTAGACACAAGAAGAAAGACACAGATAATAAACTCCCTGAACCAGAGCCTATGCAAATAGGGACACTCAGAGGTCCACTCACATCAGAGGAAAAAGAAAGAAGGAGAACATTTCAATTATGTTTATATTGTGGCAGGGCAGGTCACTTTGCCAGAGAATGTCCAGTAAAGTCTAAAACTCCACGAAAGGGTGCTGTTTCCTCCACCTCCTCAACTGAATCGGGAAACGATTAAGCTCGACAAGGGGAGAGGTTACTTGTTCGAGAAAACATCTTAATCAAACCTCTAATGCTGCACCCTTCAGGGTACCGCACATACCTAGACATTTCATAATTCAGGTCGTTTTAATTGTTACTACCCAAGTGAGGCATTCTCTCCCTGTCCTACTGGACTCAGGCGCAACAGGAAATTTTGTGGATAATAAGTTAGCTGAAATCTTAGGACTTCCTATGTGCCTAAAGCCTTGTCCAGAAGCAGTATGTGCAGTGGATGGGTCAGAATTGACCTCTGGATTAATCACAAAACAAACAAGTCCACTTGTTATGGTCTGTCAGAACGGGCACACAGAGGTGATTAGCTTTGATCTAATAGATACTCCTAATTTTGGTTTGATTCTCGGGGTACCCTGGTTAACAACTCATAACCCAAAAATTGATTGGGTGAATAGAACTGTTACTTTGGATTCCTCTTTCTGTAGAACCAATTGCTATCAAGAAGCAGGTACAGAACAGAGCACAGTATTACACTGTGCTAGTGTTACACAAGATGAACCAAGTCTCCCTCCTGAATATTCTGACTTTAAAGACGTCTTTGATCCAGTAAAGGCTAGTGTGCTGCCCCCACATCGGTCTTATGACTGCCGTATAGATCTTATCCCAGGGGCCCCTTTACCTAATAACAGAGTATATGCTTTGACTGACGAAGAAACCAAATACTTAAGAACCTACCTAGATGACCTACTACAGTCTGGGTTCATCCGTCATTCCACATCTCCGGTGTCATCTCCACTCTTTTTTATCCCGAAGCCGGATAAATCCCTGCGCGCGTGTATCGATTATAGAGGACTAAATAAGGCTACAATAAAGAATAAATATCCTCTTCCTCTAATACCTGTGTTGTTGGATCAATTAAGACATTCTACTGTATACACTAAACTAGATCTGCGGGGAGCTTACCACCTGGTCCGAGTAAAAGAGGGGGATGAGTGGAAGACAGCTTTCAAGACAAAGTTTGGTTTATTTGAGTATACAGTAATGCCCTTTGGGTTATGTAATGCCCCTGCGGCCTTTCAGTTCTTTATAAATGAGGTCCTACACGAATTCCTGGACGTTTGTGTCATAGTATACATAGACGACATCCTCATTTACTCTAAGAACTCAGAAGAACATACCCAACATGTTCGTGCAGTATTATCAAAGTTAAAAGAAAATCATCTTTTTGCTAAGTTAGAAAAGTGTACTTTTAATGTCAGCAAGGTGGACTTTTTAGGATACTGCCTGTCACCTCAAGGAATAACTATGGATGTAAAGAAAATCAGTGCTATTGCTGATTGGCCAGAACCATCCTCTGTAAAAGATATTCAGAAATTTCTGGGTTTCGCCAATTTTTATAGGAGGTTTATTGCACATTTTGCAGACATTGCGGCCCCAATAACTACCTTGTTGCGGAAAGGGCAACGATTTCTTTGGACTGATGAGGCGGCACGCGCCTTTCAACTCCTAAAACAAAAGTTCACTTCAGCCCCAATTCTGAAACATCCTGATCCTGACTTGCCCTTTTTTGTTGAAGCGGATGCTTCACAAGTAGCTTTAGGAGGAGTTCTCTCTCAACGAGATGCAGTAGATGGCCAGTTACATCCTATAGCCTTCTATTCCAAAAAGTTATTGCCAGCTGAACAAAATTACACTGTGGCTGAAAGGGAACTACTAGCTATCAAAGTAGCCTTTTCAGAATGGAGGCACCATTTAATGGGAGCCAAGTACCCAGTTACAATCTTTTCTGACCATAAGAACCTACAGTTTTTTGGATCACTTAAAGCACTAACACCACGTCAGATGCGCTGGTTAATTTTTTTTAGCACATTTGACTTTGTTATAACCTATAGACCAGGTGCACAACAAATTCAATCTGATGTGTTATCTAGATACGGACATACCTCAGACATGAAACAAGATAAAATAGGAGAACCCATTATTCCTCCCCAAAAGTTGTTGGCACCAGTACAACAGAAGGATTTCATCACAGATCTATATAATGCACACATGCAAATAGCACCTCAGGATTGGTTAAAGGATTCCCATAACACAATACAACGAGGTTTATTGTATCACGACAATAGTGCCCACCTCTGAATTACAAACACAGGTGATAATTTGGCATCACGCCTCACCGTTGGCAGGTCATCCTGGTTGGGTAAAAACCCTGGAAAATGTGCAAAAACACTTTTGGTGGGACACTATAAGAAAGGACATTAAGCAATTTGTCACTACCTGTCCAATTTGTGCAAGACATAAATCTTCTCATAAGGCTCCTGACGGCTTGTTAATACCAATGCCAACACCCAAACAACCTTGGCACACTGTGAGCGTAGACTTTATTGTAGGTTTACCACCTGTAAAATCCTTCACAACAGTGTTGGTTATAGTGGATTTTTTATCTAAAATGGCACATTTTGTACCATTACGGAAATTACCCACGGCGGCAGAATTTGCCGATATTTTTATAAGGGAAATTGTGCGTTTACATGGTTTGCCAAGCAAAGTGGTTTCAGACCGAGGGAGCCAGTTCAACTCCAGATTTTGGAAAGAATTATGTGAAAAACTGAAAATAGATGTGGCCTTATCCACTGCTTTCCACCCAGAGACAGATGGACAGACTGAACGACTGAACCAAACCTTACTTCAAACGCTACGTTGTTTATTGGCTGATTATTCTAGTGAATGGTTGGAAGCTCTTCCTGTAGCAGAGTTTGTTTATAATAATACTGAGCATTCAGCTCTACTTTGCTCACCATTCTATTTCTTGCAGGGGTATCATCCAAGAGCTATACCCATTTTGTTAGAAGATTCCCTGTTGCCTACAGTAACGGATAGACTAACGAGGTTAGGTGACATACAAGACAAAGCCAGGAAACATTTATTAAAGTACAAGGAAAGCATGAAAAGACAAGCAGACAAACACAGGTCTGAGGCGCCAATGTATAAAATTGGTGACAAGGTATGGCTCTCCACAAAAAACCTAAACATAGAGGGATCCCGAAAGCTGCAACCACGTTTCATTGGACCCTTTAGTATAACTGCCATAGTAAACCCGGTAACAGTAAAATTAGATTTACCAAAAGAATATCCAGTACATACTACATTCCATGTGTCCTTGCTTAAGCCGTACAACTCAAAAACCCGACCTGAACCACCACCTCCACCCATACCAATTAAGGGAAATCTGGAATATGAAGTGAAAAGCATAAAAGACTCAAAAAGAATTAGTGGACGTCTGTTTTATTTAGTAGAATGGAAAGGATATGATGAATCTGAGAATTCATGGGAACCAGCATCATATGTACATGCCCCACAGCTGATTAGACGGTTTTATTTAAAAAATCCAGGAAAACCCCGTCCTGTAGGAGGGCCTTTGAGGGGGGCAACTGTTAGGGTTTGTACACAGCAAAGAGCATGTCCCCTCTCACTGCACTAGTGGGTTCTGTAATAGCTCCCTTTTAAACTTACTATTAAAAGCCTTTCTTGTTATTTCACCTTCCCCCCCCCCCAGGCTTCTGTGTATGTTGTTTAATGTGCTGTTTTGTTTACACATTGGGCCTTGCTTTTACCAAGGGTTCTTTAAAACACTCCTCCCTAGGCCATGTGTTAATCCAACTCATTTGCATAATAACTGAAACTCTGCACACCTTTCAAGACCATGTGCAGCATGTGAGGACCACACCCAGCTCTTCAAACCACACCCAGCTCTGTACACCTTCCAAGAACATGTGCAGCATGTGAGGACCACACCCAGCCCTTCAAACCACACCCAGCTCTTTGAGCCACACCCAGCCCTGTCTATAAAAGGCATCCCCCGAGCCTCACCCAGTGCTTGTGCTCGTCTACCTCCAGCTTACCTGAGAACAGATCCCTCTGCGCTGGCACTCCTGCTCTTTACAGACTTTCTTTGACTTCAATGGGCGCAGCTGCTGGCTCTTCCTTCTTCCGGTTTCCGGTTCCTCCTTGCCTCAGCCTCTCTCCTACGAGTAACCTGCAAAAGAGAAAGAAGACAAGGTTAGACTGATCAGTATCTCTTGCCAGCAACAAGTAAGTGCAAAACTTTTTAATACCTGAGGAAGCTTTGACGGCAATTTCTGGATTCGTGTATAGACAGTTTGAGGCGAAGTGCCTTCCACGAGCATTGTGATTCAGGCTCTTTGTTGCAGGAGTATTTTGCGGAACTTTGTGAAGCGGACATTGGTTTTTTTTCATGGAACTTTTGGGAATCGAACAGTGAAAACCATTGACAGCAAGGCAAACAGTAAATCAAGGACTTGTACAAATTACATGCTGTATTTTGATGTAAAAGTACAGTATTTGTTTTATAAAAGATTCTGGAAATATGGGAAAAGTGAGTCTACTATTGGGAATTTAGGCTTTAGTTATATAATGATGAATGTTTGATATTGGTAATTCTGATAACGGTATTTGTTTAATGTTTTAGAAGCTTTACAGTAATAGAAAACACATCCCAGAGCAGTAACACATTCCAAACCTGGAAACTAGAGACCAGGATCCAAGAGGTACTTTTAGAAGAGAATTTCTAATAAATAAAGGGATAGTCAGGAACCCATTTAGGAATAGGTTGCACTTATCTGTTCTTTGTTTATGTTTCATTAGGCACCAGTTTCTACAGAAGTCAGAAAGGGCCGCAGATTTGTGCAGCACTTCAGCAGTGGAAACGCAAGAACGGTGTTGTCTTTTTATTTTTTATTTTATCCACTTCCCCCCTTCCCTTGAGCTTCTGTTCTTAGTGCACTGTTTTAAAAACTAGTGTGCTGGAACAAGCAGTTTCAGGGTGGGGTCGGATTGTCTTCAACCTCCATCAGAACTGAACAAGAACTCAGGTGAGCTGGGCTTTGACAGTGATAGTCCTGTCTTCTTATCAGGGGTGTTTCTCATCAACATCAGCACTAAGGGCAATGCATCTGGCCATTTCATATTGGTAGCTGCACACATTTTTGCCACTCTTGACTTCAAAGTGCCATTCATCTGTTCTACAAGTCCTGATGCTTCATGGTGGTAGCTACAATGCAGCTTCTGTTCAATGTCTAATGTAGCACACAAGAGCTTAATCACCTCATTG
This sequence comes from Pleurodeles waltl, assembly GCF_031143425.1. Taxonomy (NCBI): domain Eukaryota; kingdom Metazoa; phylum Chordata; class Amphibia; order Caudata; family Salamandridae; genus Pleurodeles; species Pleurodeles waltl. Next base: position 723,415,159 of record NC_090437.1, on the reverse strand, counting down.
TCGAAGTGTCTGCCCCTATCTGATTCTAAAGAGACCGGAAATTTGAACCTTGGTATTAGCTCTCTAAGTAACAGCTTTGCAACTGTGAGACTGTCATTCCTCCGTGTGGGGTAAGCTTCAATCCAGTGGCTGAAAATACACACAATCACCAACACGTACTTCAACCCTCCACACATTGGCATTTCAATGAAATCCATTTGCATCTTGCTAAACGGACCTCCAGCTCTCCCTATGTGGCTCAAAGTTACCACAGTCCCTTCTCCTGAATTCATCTGTTGACAGATGATGCACGTGTGACAGGTAACCTCTGCGGCTTGTCTGAATTTGGGGTTAAGCCAGTCAATTTTGAACAATCTAATCATTGCATCTCTCCCTAGATGTGCTTGCCCATGATAAAGCCTTGCAAACTGTAACAAAAGGCTGTTTGTCAAAACCAGTTTCCCCTCCTCTGAGACCCATAAGTCGTCAGCTCTTTGTACACATTGCATTCTCTGCCAAGAGCGTTTTTCCTCTCTGCTAGCATGGCCCTGCAGTGATTTTAGCTTGTCTAAAGTATCAACTACTCTTAATGCACAGTTCAAGCATGTTTCATTTTCAATTTGCGATAACAGTTCCCACTGTTCCTTGAACAATATACAGTTCAATGCGCAAAATCTTGCGATTTGATAGCCGTTTCCCATGGACCCAAAGTCTTGTGACTTAACGTGAGCATTTCATTTTACCACGGCAATTTCAAGAGGTAACTGAATTGCATGCAACAACTCCTTAATCTGTTCGCCATTCTTAACTGGAGAACCAGAAGAGGTCATGAAACCCCTCTGTGACCACAATAGGCCAAAATCGTGTACAATGCCAAATCCGTATCTGCTGTCAGTATAGATAGGGACTTTTAAATTTTCAGCTGCCTGGCCTGCCTTAGTAAGGGCAATTAATACTGCCACTTGTGCGGAATACACTCTTTCGAGCCAGGAAGCCTCTATAATACCGGTGAGTGTACACACAGCATAACCGGCTCTCAGTATTCCGACTGAGTCTCTCAAACAGATTCCATCAACAAACATTATGCAGTCATTTTCTTTCAACTGCGTATCTTGAATGTCAGGTCTGGGTTTAGTACATAGTTCTGTTACCTCAAGACAATCATGCTCCACTTCCTCCGCATTGTTAATCTCAGTGTTTTCAACAGGAAGTAGAGTTGCCAGGTTCAACACAGTACATCTCTTTAAGGATACATTAGGTGATCCTAGAATAATTGTCTCATATTGGGTAAGTCGGGCATTTGTCATGTGCCGGGTTTTAGTTCGAGTCAACAGAATTTCAACTGAATGTGGAACCATTAGTGTTAAGGGATGTCCCATCACTATGCCTTCACACTGTCTAAGGCTCTGACCAACTGCTGCAACTGCTTGCAAGCAACCCGGTAAGGCTGCTGCGACTAGGTACAAGGTAGCTGAAAAATATGCTACAGGACGGTATGCACCTCCATGGACCTGTGTCAAGACAGACAAAGAACAAGCATCACGTTCATGACAAAACAGTAGAAAAGGCTTTGTGTAATCAGGCATACCTAAAGCTGGTGCTCTGCACATGCACTCTCTCAATTCCATGAATGACTCAAGCTCTTCCTCTGACAGAGTTATAGTATACGGGTCATCCTTAGTTTCTTTGCCTGCCAGCTTTATCAATGGTTTCGAGATCATCGAAAAGTTGGGTATCCACTGGCGACAGTAGCCCACCATTCCCAAAAACATCCTGACGTCTCTCTTTTTTGTCGGGGGGTTCATCTGTAGTATGGCTGTCACCCTCTCCTTTGATATTCTCCTGGACCCTTTCTCAATCAAATGCCCTAAGTATTTCACCTCTTTCTGACAGTACTGCAACTTCTTTGGGGACACTTTATGTCCGTTCTTTCCCAAATGATTCAATAAGGCAATTGTGTCATACCTGCAGTCATCTTTTGTCCTGGACGCAATCAGCAAGTCGTCAATGTACTGCACTAGAGTCAAACTGAAAGGCAGTTCTAATGACTCTAAGTCCTTCTTCAATATCTGATTGAAGATGGAAGGTGACTCAGAAAACCCTTGAGGAATTCTGCACCAACTGTACACCTTGTCCAGAAATTTGAAACTAAAGAGAAATTGGCTATCCTCATGAAGAGGCACCGAAAAGAACGCTTGTGACAAGTCCACAATTGGGAACCATTCTGCATCACACGGAACCTGAAACATAATCACTGCTGCATTTGGCACTATGGGGCAACATTTTTCCACAATCTTCTTTTCCTCAAATTCTGCACAATTCGAACCTTCCCACAAGGCTTTTTCAGACCCATTATTGGTGAATTACATGGGCTGGTCATCACTTCTTTCAGAACTCCTCGCTGTACAAAGTCCGCAATTATCTGCGATACCTGAATAAGGACATCTTGTGCCATGTGGCACTGCGGCACCTGGGGGAACACTGCATTTGGCTTCACTTGTACTTTAACCGGTTCTACTCCTTTTATCAGTCCCACTTCTTTTCCTGTCAGGTCCCACACTTTCTCTGTCACTGTTCCCTGTAATTCAGCTGGTAAGTCAGTCACTGTAAGGATCAAAGGGTAGTCTTTGTTGGTGCTCTCCGACTCTAGATCTGTAAATTGCCCTTCATCCTCTTCATCATCACTGTTTGTCTGCACCTCGATCCCTCCATTAGAACAGGTAATCGAACATTTAGTTTTGCTAGCCCCTGGAAGTTTCCAATCTCAACTTGAACTGGGTCGGTAATCGGATTTGTCAAGTACTAGTTTGCCACTCCTACCACTCTTATGGTATGCCCTGAAAGTGGCAATTTCGGAACCTCTGCACTTCTGACTGTAGAGCGTGTAGCTCCTGTATCAACTAAGAACGAAACCTTGTGACCCATCACCTTTCCCTCTACATAGGGTCCCCTCTGATCTACTTCTAAGGACGCTGCAAGCCTGCACTCCTCACTGTCTGAACTATCATCCGACCATTCATCATTCATTCCATCTTCACCACGCAATGGGAATTGCTGCACTGTGTTATTTTGGCTCATCACTTGGCCTGTGACCTGCTGAGGAAGCATCACCTGTTGCTGTCCCATTGGAGCTAATAGTAATTGCATTTGCTGTCTAGGTACCATGGGAACCTACTGTTGTACCTGCTGCATTTATGCTGGTTGAACATGAGTGTAAGGAAATGCCTCCTTGGCATGGTTACCCCCTGACTTTTTGCCTTTGCTGATGCTATGTTTTGAATTGAAAGTGTGCTGAGGCCTGCTAACCAGGCCCCAGCACCAGTGTTCTTTCCCTAACCTGTACTTTTGATTCCACAATTGGCACACCCTGGCATCCAGATAAGTCCCTTGTAACTGGTACCTCTGGTACCAAGGGCCCTGATGCCAGGGAAGGTCTCTAAGGGCTGCAGCATGTATTATGCCACCCTAAGAGACCCCTCACTCAGCACAGACACACTGCTTACCAGCTTGTGTGTGCTAGTGAGAACAAAATGAGTAAGTCGACATGGCACTCCCCTCAGGGTGCCATGCCAGCCTCTCACTGCCTATGCAGTATAGGTAAGACACCCCTCTAGCAGGCCTTACAGCCCTAAGGCAGGGTGCACTATACCATAGGTGAGGGTACCAGTGCATGAGCACTGTGCCCCTACAGTGTCTAAGCAAAACCTTAGACATTGTAAGTGCAGGGTAGCCATAAGAGTATATGGTCTGGGAGTCTGTTTTACACGAACTCCACAGCACCATAATGGCTACACTGAAAACTGGGAAGTTTGGTATCAAACTTCTCAGCACAATAAATGCACACTGATGCCAGTGTACATTTTATTGTAAAATACACCACAGAGGGCACCTTAGAGGTGCCCCCTGAAACTTAACCGACTATCTGTGTAGGCTGACTGGTCCCAGCAGCCTGCCACACTAGAGACATGTTGCTGGCCCCATGGAGAGAGTGCCTTTGTCACTCTGAGGCCAGTAACAAAGCCTGCACTGGGTGGAGATGCTAACACCTCCCCCAGGCAGGAGCTGCAACACCTGGCGGTGAGCCTCAAAGGCTCACCCCTTTGTCACAGCCCCGCAGGATACTCCAGCTAGTGGAGTTGCCCGCCCCCTCCGGCCCCGGCCCCCACTTTTGGCGGCAAGGCCGGAGAAAATAATGAGAATAACAAGGAGGAGTCACTGGCCAGTCAGGACAGCCCCTAAGGTGTCCTGAGCTGAGGTGACTCTAACTTTTAGAAATCCTCCATCTTGCAGATGGAGGATTCCCCCAATAGGATTAGGGATGTGACCCCCTCCCCTTGGGAGGAGGCACAAAGAGGGTGTACCCACCCTCAGGGCTAGTAGCCATTGGCTACTAACCCCCCACCTAAACACGCCCTTAAATTTAGTATTTAAGGGCTTCCCTGAACCTAAAGAGTTAGATTCCTGCAACTACAAGAAGAAGGACTGCCGAGCTGACAAACCCCTGCAGAGGAAGAACAGAAGACACCAACTGCCTTGGCCCCAGACTTACCGGCCTGTCTCCTGCCTTCCAAAGAAACCTGCTCCAGCGACGCTTTCCAAGGGACCAGCGACCTCTGAATCCTCTGAGGACTGCCCTGCTTCGAAAAAGACAAGAAACTCCCGAGGACAGCGGCACTGCTCCAAAAGAACTGCAACTTTGTTACAAGGAGCAGATTTAAAGACCCCTGCAATTCCCCGCAAGAAGCGTGAGACTTGCAACACTGCACCCGGCGACCCCGACTCGACTGGTGGAGAACAACCAACTCAGGGAGGACCCTCCGGCGACTCTACGACTGTGAGTAACCAAAGTTGTCCCCCCTGAGCCCCCACAGCGACGCCTGCAGAGGGAATCCCCAGGCTCCCCCTGACCGCGACTGTTTGAACTCCATTTCCCGACGGCTGGAAAAGACCCTGCACCCGCAGCCCCCAGCCCCTAAAGAAACGGAACTTCTGTGCAGGAGTGACCCCCAGGAGGCCCTCTCCCTTGCCCAGGTGGTGGCTACCCCGAGGAGCCCCCCCTTGCCTGCCTGCATCGCTGAAGAGACCCCTTGGTCTCCCATTGAAACCTGAAGGAAACCCGACGCGTGTTTGCACACTGCACCCGGCCGCCCCCGCGCTGCTGAGGGTGTACTTTCTGTGCTACTTTGTGTCCCCCCCGGTGCCCTACAAAATCCCCCTGGTCTGCCCTCCGAAGACGCGGGTACTTACCTGCTGGCAGACTGGAACCGGGGCACACCCTTCTCTCCATTATAGCCTATGTGTTTTGGGCACCTCTTTGACCTTTGCACCTGACCGGCCCTGAACTGCTGGTGTGATACCTTTGGGGTTGCTCTGAACCCCCAACGGTGGGCTACCTTGGACCAAAAACTCAAACCTGTAAGTGACTTACTTACCTGTGAAAACTAACAAGAACTTTCCTCCCCCAGGAACTGTGAAAATTGCACTGTGTCCACTTTTAAAACAGCTTATTGTGTTTTATGTAAAAAGTATACATGCTAAAGTAATGATTCAAAGTTCCTAGAGTACTTACCTGCAATACCTTTCAAAAGAGCTATTACATGTAAAATTTGAACCTGTGGTTCTTAAAATAAACTAAGAAAAGATATTTTTCTATAACAAAACCTATTGGCTGGATTTGTCTCTGAGTGTGTGTACCTCATTTATTGTCTATGTGTATGTACAACAAATGCTTAACACTACTCCTTGGATAAGCCTACTGCTCGACCACACTACCACAAAATAGAGCATTAGTATTATCTCTTTTTACCACTATTTTACCTCTAAGGGGAACCCTTGGACTCTGTGCATGCTATTCCTTACTTTGAAATAGCACATACAGAGCCAACTTCCTACATGAGGCATTTGTATTTGCTGCACGGGCTGTAACCCCTGCATCTGAACCATGTTATTTTGGAAGTTCTGATTTTGACCTCTAATTTTTGGACCTCTCATATTTTTAAATGTACCGACATCAGTGCTTTGTTGAACGACACCATCATGCACCGCATTCGGACATTCCTGCTTCCAATGCCCCACGCCCCCACACGCATGACATAGTGACATCCTTTACATCCCTTGAACGTCATTTTGAACCACAACAGTATTCAAATCTGGACTGCGATTCACAAAACCTCGACCTCGGCCTCTCGTTGGGTCTGAAACACGCCAGTCCCTTGAGGTTGCTGTTGTATCATCTGCTGAATCCCATTTCCCTGCATTCCTGCCTGCGCTGCTTTAATCTGCATCACCATGACTTTCTCCTTCAACTTTCTCTGCTTCAGCTCAATCTCATCACTACAGTATTTTGCATACTGCAACACCTCATCAATCGGCTTCGCTTGCCAACAGATCAAATGATTCTTAATCATCTGGCTAACATCTGGTCTCAGCCCTTCAACAAATCTAAACACGAGATGGTTCATGTCTTTCGGCTCAATAGTCTCAGTGCCACTGTAATGTTTGAACGCTTTCAACAATCTCTCATAGTAAGCATGGATGGACTCTTTAACCTCCTGTGAGGCCTGGTTGATTTTCTGCCAATCAGTCACTTTCGGCGACACCTTCTGCTTCAAAAACTCAATCACTTTATGATAGTACTTCATCACCTCCTCAGATGATGCTCCAGTCACCTTATCCCTTGCCGGCTCCTGTGTTGGCCAGTCTACACCTCTCTTGCACTCAAGCCAAGTCAGGTGGAACAATGATCTCAAACAAGGTATTTAAGTCTTCCCAGAGACATTTCGCAAGCTTCACAAAGCTATCCATCTGCTGATACCACTCTATCGGTTTCTCCCTTAACCCGGGGTAATCATTTGTGAATGACAGAATGTCTCCCCTAGTCCACGGTACATGGACTAGAATCCCTCCGGCTGTTTCTCTCATTGGTAGTATCTTTACTGTCTCAGTGTCTGGTGAGGCTTTAGCCGGACTTGATCCCGGACTGTCGCTTTTCTCCTTAACTCTTTTCTTTGCCCTTCTGCCTTCCCACTTTTCTAAGGCTCCCCAGATCTGCGCACTTTGCAGTATTTCTTTAAGATGCGCTTTTATTCCAGCTGACCTCATGTGATCTAAATATTTAGAGTCGAAGTCTAATCTGTAGCTTCTCTTCAAATGTTTAGTATTCTCAATGCCAATATTGTATTTGTCTGCCAGGTTCGCCAACCTCTGATGCACCTTGCCCACTTCTTTGGTAATCTTAGGACATAGATACCTTAATTCTGCTTCTGTGTACGACTCTAAACTGTTTACCCCTATTGTTCCTTCCACTAGTTCAGCAGCTTCCACACCCAGTCTTACAAAGTTTAAGTAATCATCTCTCTCTGATCTTTCTGCAGTCACTGTAACAGGTTGTGAAGTTTTGCTATTTCCCAACCACTCATTTAGTTGTTGCACGGAAAAGACTTACTACGAGATACTTCCTGACTGCATCCATCGTGCTTGCGATGCATCCGCATTCATTGTCTGTGGGGCTAACACACTTGATCCTACTTGTCTCATTGCCTCCAAAGGAGCCCCAATTGGACTATGGTCTAACAAAGACTTGAGTTGTTTGGCTGTTTGCGATCTTGGTGATATTGATCGGGGGTCCCGGTGAACCCATCCCTGGTTATTAACTGGGTCCCTACCCCTTGATCACATGTAACTGGTTTATCCTGCGCATATAATGGTACAGTTGGTAATGATATGGCAGCTGGTGTCTGACCTGGTCCTAAACCTCGGGGAGCAGTAGCTCCCAAGGCTTGATTCACTGTAGCTGGTGCAGGTACTAACGGAGATCCTGCTGCTGGGCTATAACTCGGAATCATTTGTTGCTGCGGCTGGGGCAGCAATTGCGGAGTTAGCTCGAGCTGCACTAACCTCAATTTTGTATATATCGGGTCAGGCGGCACTATCAGATTCTTAGTCGTCTCTAATACTGGGACGTCTGGATAGATTCTCTGTATCTGCGGTGGAGGTTGCAACTGTATCTGCATTTCTGGCACAGTGGGTACACTGACACCACTTTGTGTCAAAACCGTATCACTAGTCTGCACTGTATCTGTAACTCCCTTATCCTGCTTCTGGTTCCCAGAACCCGCACTATGCTCGGGACGTTGTCATTTACTGCATAAGGTGGCGGGCGATCATGCAATAATTGATTAAGAAACTCTTCATCGTCTGAGTCATCTTCTTCTATCCAAGACCTCTTAGTCTCTTTAGACTTACTAGAGTCCTTGTCTGTTTTACAGGTGGCTTTCTTTACCTGCGTCTTATCTCCCTGTGTTATTGCTGGAAACAATTTGAGTCCGTCAACTATTCCCCGTCTCCACATTTTGCTCTCATTGTCCCATCTAGCCTCATCTAAAGTCTTTTCTGCCCTTTTCATTCTCCTTTCAAATTTCTGCTGTCTTTGTCGTATGGCCATTAAATCCCAGACTGCTAATGCCTCATACTGAGCTGGCCTCGGAGGTGCCTTTTGTACGCTTAACATCCACCTCAAATTCTCAAAAATTCTCGTATTGAACGTTCCGGAAATGCTAAACATCCCTCCTTCTCTGTTAGTTTGTGCCATTGTTTCATCCATAAGCAAGGTGCAACACCCTTTTCCTCCATTACAATGGCGTACCCTCAGGCGGTGTAGGCTCCCCTTCACTCCCCATAATGTATGTGTCTCCTTTCAGAGCGTTCCTAAAAGCTTTGATAAAATTCATTTTTACGTCTTTTTCTCTTGTCTGTATTTAATCAGGAAGTGACTTTAATTCCCAAGACACTCTTCACCCACCTTTCTCAACCTATTGCCTTTTTCATGCCAATCTGTGCGTGACCCCTCTCGGCAACTGACCTATCCCAGCGCGGTACTACTGACGTCACAGTCACACACACTGCAGCTGACAAAGTCTTGCGGCTTGTCCTCCTCACACTGGATTCACACCAAACTAATGCAATATATTGCGAGCATCCTTAACAACAACAACAACTCAAATTTGCCAGTTTACTACAGGAAGGGTAACACATTTGCTTCAGAACTTTACAGAGATTCCACTTGAAGCCTCAGCCGCTACTCTCTCCTTCTCAATTCCCACACCCGCAAGCAGAATTCGACCTACAAATCCTACTCTCGACTTGTCAATGGTTTGTCCCAGTGCACTTTTAGAACTTGCCAAATCTCCATGGAAGGTTTCATACACACAATTTGACTCAAACTCGACTTGTCAACCACGCCCGATTGACCTATTAAACCGCACAAATTACAACATAAACCCCAAGTGTCTCCTACACTTATCAATATACTCCGGAGTCTTAGACCACGACGGGTCCGTACATTACCAACCAACTACGTGGATAATTTCGAGCACAAAGCGCCACACTCATATGAAGTACGCCGACTTCCCTACTCTCATACTATGGAGTACGCCCACTCCTACTAAAACAACATTACCTGGCCTAAATACACACAAACTTCACAAATCACCTGCAAAATGCATAAGCTGAGCAAGCGCAAATCCTACACCACACATGCTAAAACGCAGAGAACATTCCCAACTCACTTAGGTAGGCTCCGAGATCCCGGGAAAGTCATGTTGAATTTAGAAACACATCATACCTCCAATTTGCATTATCTCAGAAAAACAATTTAAAAGTAATTCTCCATCCTAGGGCCCCAAAGGGCCAAACCGTCACTCTCCTACCAAAACTGTTAACGCGTCCCTCTATAATAATTTATTACACATTAGGACTCGTTTTAGGCCAATTAATCTTTTGACCCAGTTGAGAGACACCTTAGGACGAGATAGCTAATCAATATGTCAATCAATATTTACTAGCACAATGCATTTCACTTTAGTAAAAGACATTAATTGACTTCAGACGCTACCATGACCTTGCAGTCATGGATAACCACACCAGTTTAGTAGAATTTAATGAAGTTTATTCCCTATTAGTTACAATTCTAAGAGCATGTACGTTAATCTCAAAACCAGAACACTCAATAACATTGTCATAATTTGGCAACCTGAATAGGACTTATACAACGCAAGGAACACAATTATTAGAACATAGCACAACGTCAACATAGGTCAACTTTAGCAGAGTGTCATCAACGTGTCAGTCCAACAAAGCATAGATTCAGTTGATTGTCTATTTGCATCAGTGTAGAGAACCCCTGTCCTAACCAATGATTAGCAATAGCATGTTGGGCTTCATGCAAAACAATTTAGAACACCAATTTGGAAAAAACCTCTAACTATGGTCCCTGTCAAAAGTAAGCAGTTGGTACCTAGAAAGGAAAAGCAAACAGACAAATCACAATTTCATTGTCATAGTTACCCTCCAAGGTTTAGGTCAGCAATCAGATTCAGTCTTCATCTTCAGGACATCAATTGATTCGCCATTAGACAAAACTCAGCTCCCAGGGAAAAGGGGGCACTTCCCTCATATGGAAGTAAAGTGTAAAATGGGCAATCTAAGGTAGAGGATGGTTCTAAGTAAAATCAATAAAAAGTCACTAAGCAAAGTGACAAAGTCTCTGGATCAAATCAACAGCATTTCCCTAACAACTCTAAATGGCTCCCTGTGTCATGGGTTTTTATCCCTTTTTCGTTGTACATTCCCCTAAAACTTAATTGGCTCAATGTTATACCCCACTATCTTTAACCAGTTAGAAAACGGGTTATGTCATTAGTCTTTCACCCCATATTAGTTTACAGATATTTTATTGGTCCATATGATTGACGTCTTCAGAGATAGCACGTCCGGTATGATTTCATCCTTCTGTAATTCTTTGCACATCTTTTGGTCAGTAGCTCCATTGTCTTCACCGGTTTGAACGACCTTGTACATTACATTAATCTACACTGTTGCATTTTGACTAACATTTTCTACAAGCAATATGAATTTCATGAGAACGGATCTACTATGGTTACATTCAGCTTCTAGTTTGAAGAAAACAAGAGGTCATGTCCTTTTGCGAGTCAGCACACTGCAAGTTAGGAAAAATACTTTTAATATGAGAGCCAGGCAGCTAAGCTTCGGCTCATGCTAACTTAAGGCTTACAAGGATTTTAGCACAATTTCAATACCATAATCATTAACAATTAGTATAAAACTATTCAATTACAACAATTCATAAACATTAGTCATTGTATTAGTCCACGTATACATTGACGGCCACTCCCCGTGGTCACATTTCAAGTGCACGTTTAAGCAAAATTAATTACTACAGTTTCTATGCGGCATTACCACACATTAATTCATAAACATATTATGTTAATATAGATTATATAAGCTACGCTCTCTCATTGGCATGATGCAATATTTAAAGAGAAGATTGCTGAATCATGACTATGTGTAAGTGTATTGAAGAAGAGAACCCTACATTAAAAAAAACATTTACCAGGAGAACAAAAAAAAACACCCATGAAAATTCAAAATTGGCTAGGATTCAAAGTACAAACCATGAAGGTTCATTAATGATAAAGAATCAATACTGAAACCTACAGGCAGTAGATAGATAAATCATATCAAAATACTTAAATGCAAATACATGTTAATTAGCATCGGCAGCAGTAAATAAGCTCTAATCTAATTAACAGAAAGCACCGAATACAGTTTTGCACAAGGCAAATGAGAAAAACACGGAGCATTTGTCATAATGACTATTCAGGCGACAGGAGAGAACTGGAACATTATTTTAAGTTCAGAGTGATAAAATAGTATGGAGTCTTTACTCTAAGAGGTCCAGAGAAAGACCTAGCACAGGTTATACATTATAAGACTGATAAATTCTACAGTCACTTTGGTCTGACAGAGAAAGTAACATTGAACCATCCGAAAATTAAATAGAAAACACATCACGTGGAAGTAATGACATTTGCCCTAAATCTAATGAAAAAGATGTACTATGCTTTACACAGACAACAATACCACATTCAGAATATAAACATCACCTCCCTTCAGCCAAGGAAGTATGGGAAGCGGACTTTAATTTTATATACCCATAAAATCCAGCCTGTCCAGGAACACCGGGAACATTACATTTTAATAAAGTTACAGTGTGTTGTGAAGTGTTTTCTTCTTGGTAACTATACCCTTTTCTATCTTTTCTTTCATTACTTTTCTTCTATCATCTACTTGATTAATTAACTCTTTTTATACCTGTGTAAGAGGACATATAAAGTTATTCCAGTGTGCATATGCTGTGCAAAATGTCAGTGTCAGTCCAAAGACCTCAACTAATATATCTATATTTTTAGCCTTGGAATGCTGCTCTAATGCTGAAAACTAAATCAAGTTTAGAATAAAAATGTTGAATGTATTCTTGATGATACAAATGTGTTAATAAAAAACTACAAATAATGCCATCTTTTAATAGTAAACTGTGAAAAGTGATTCCTTCTTCTACTGCCGGAGGGAATTGGGTACACACATAAAAATCACGCTCATCCATTGTGTCCACATACTCATACAACAAACTATGATAAATATTGGAAGACAAATCTCCCTTTGTGTCATCTAAATGAAGCAATCCCTCATCCTTATAGAACATATCCTGCTTGGATGTTGTCATTCTCTGCACTGGAGTTGCTGTGCTTTGCATCTCTCCTTTCATTGAAACACTTATTCCCGCAATCAATAAAATGCACACACAATCGTACATACTATAATTAAACCAATGCATGCATATTTACATTTATCATGTTTGCCCTGTTCTGAGTGCATGGTTTCTTCAGAATCAGTGGAGGGAAAAAAAATATATGTAAGCAAACGTGAATACAAATCAAAAAACCTAGTAGCTTTTCAAAGTCTCTGCACTATTTACAGCAGTTCTGGGTCTTCAAGAAAGTTCTTCCAAATTCAACTAAAAGCTCTCACAAATAGTCCAGATGTTCATTTTCAATAAAACACAGTCTGATGATCACTTATGGTCACTTCCAAATGTGACCGTAATGTCTTTGTTGATCAATTGGCAAGGTTATTTTAAAACTCAGTTCAAATGCAATTTCAAATTCCAGAATGTTTAACTGAACTCTCTTGTTCAAAACAAAAGGCCATAAACTCGTTCTCCCATTCATTTGTGACAATATAGATCCATTAAGGTGAAGAGTTGGCACTCTTTTGCTTTTCATTCTCCTTAGAGCACCCTCTTCGTCTTCACTTTTATTTTGACTCTCCAACTGCTTCTGTTATTGATGGGAGTTTATCAGCAACCAATTCATGTGCATGTGCAGGCCATTTATCTTCTGTTACAGTTCTATGTTTGGGTGCAGCTGTGTTCTCATTTGCTGAGCTGGCAGGATTCAGTTGACTTCATCTTTGCTCTCCTGCACATTCGTCTGCATGCACACTGCTTGCACCTCCACCAATTTTCACGATTTCTGCTTCAGCCACTTGTTCAGTCCTCACAGCTTGGTTGAACTGAAACCCTTCTTCTTATGCATTTGCCCTTGCAGAATCGTACTCTGTGTTTTCAAGAGAACACGGAACTTTACGTGTGTGGCTCGCGTGGACCCAGTTCAGAACACCAGCATACTTCACAGCTGTTGTTGTCAACAAAATAACTTGAATCAGTCCTTTCCACCTCGGCTCTAGGCAGGTCTTCCTGACATGTTTCATGATTAAAATCCAATCTGTGCATTTGCTGGTACTGCTGGTAACCTCACTGCAAGCCCCATAAGAATCTCATGGGGAGACAGTCCTGTCTTCCAGTCAGGGGTACTACACATGCTCATCAGGACTAGTGGTAATGCATCAGGCCAGTTCAACATCAGTTCAACACCATGGAGGGACAAATCGAGCTTTCAGTGTTCCATTAATCTGTTCTGAAATGTACTTTTTGCTCAATGTAAAGTGCTGCAAACAACAACTTGATGATTTCATTATTAAAATGAGTTCCTCGATCTGATTCCAAAGAAGTAGAGAACCCAAACCTAGGTATTATTTCACTGAGCAGCAGCTTAGCTACAGTAAGAATATCATTCCTTTGTGTTTGATAAGAATTGATCGAGTGGGAAAACACACTTACAAGAACCAAATGCATACTTCAATCCATTACAAGCCGGCATCTCAATGAAATCAAGTTGCATTCTGTCAATTGGACCTTCCAATCTGCTTATGTGACTCAAACTAAGCACTGTGTGTTTCCCTACATTAATCTATTGACAAGTAACTCATCTTTTGCAGACCGCTTGTATCAGTCTAAATCTAAGATTATAATGGCTGTTTGAATGTGAAAATCATTACATCTCTGCCAAGATGAACCTTACCATGATAATATCTAGACATTAGGTTCAACAAACAGTCTGGCAAAACAACATTCCCTTCATTTGAAATCCAGACATCATCTCCCTTCCTTTGAGCACAATCTGATTTTCTCCAACTTCTGCCTTCTTCCTCTGTTGCCTCTTCCTGCAACCTCTTAAGTTCATCCCAGGTATCAACCAATGACATCAAGAAACTTTGATTTATCTCACCGGTGTCACTTCCACCACTCCACTCTTCATTGAATGCAATGGAGTGCACAATATCTGGCAATTTAGTCTGCATAGGCATTGCCCAAAGATACATAATCATTTGACTTCTGGTGGGCAGTGCACTTTCAACGCAGCTCCACATTTCTTGCGACCCCAGTGCTCCTTAACCCCACCATGTGTGTGCCGTATTTATGATTCAGTGCACCATGGTGGTATTAGGAACAATAGTGTCAAAATGTTTTGAGGCGCTTTGCTCCAATAGCGTCAAAAACTTTGACATTAGTGGAGCAAAGTGCAAGGAGGCCCATTGATTACAGGCATTAAAAATGACACCAAAATTGGTGCAATGAAATCTTCTAGATTTCATTGCGCCATTTTTGCAGACCTCCTTGTGCCGGAACGCCCTCTTTGCATACATTATGCATGGCATTATAAAGTGGATGAATGCATGCATTGCGCCACTTTGTAAATATGGATGGGGAAAAGGCCACCTTAGCGCCGCCTTAGTGTAAAAAAATGGTGCTAAGGCAGAGCTAAAGTGGCGCAAGGTACTCCTAAATCTTCCCCTATGAATCCTTTCACCATTTCGAATGAGTGATCCTGACGAGGTCATGAAACCTCGCTGGTGCCATAACAGCCCGAAATCATGCACAACACGAAATGTGCATTGACTATCTGTGAATATTGTCACTTTGAGCTGCTCAGAAATTCAGCATGCTCTTGTAAGAGCAACCAATTTGCCTACTTAGACAGAAACGACTCCTGAAACGGTACAGACTGCATAACCAACTGACTCTTAAACAGGAGCCATCAACAAACATAACTTGATCATTTTCCTCTAAAGGAGTATCCTGAAAATAAGGTCTGGGTTTGGTGCACAGTTCAGTTACATTGAGGCAGTCATGTTCCATTTCATTAGCATCATTTGAATCATTAAGACTAAAATTAACAGGCAACAATGTTGCAGGATTTAGTATAGCGCACCTCTTGACAGTCACATTGGCTGATCCAAGGATCAATAATTTATAAGGTGTGAGAGGCACTGGTCAAATATTAGGTTTTGATCCTTGCTAAAAGAACCTCAAAGGAATGTGGGACATACACAGCTAAAGGGTGTCCCATCATAATGCCTTTGCATTGACCTATGATTACACCAGTGGCAGCCATAGCTCTTAAACAGCTGGACAGAGCAGCTGCGACTGGATCCATTGTGGTGAAAAAATATGCCAGAGGTCTGTTTGCTCATCATTGCAACTATGTCAAAATAGAAGGAGCACAACCATCATGTTCATGATATTTTTTTGTAATCAGGCATTCGTAAGGATAGAGCTTGATTCAAACTCTTTCTCAACTCAGTGAAAGCTTTCATGCTTTCTTCATTGAAGTGGACTGGGTCTGTAATTTTTTTGTGTGTTAACTTCTGCAGCTGTTTTGGAAATTACTGAACAACTAAGGCTCTATTGGAAACAGAAGCTCACCAGGCCCAAAAACATGCTGACATCTCTGTGTAACTGGGGGATTCATTTGCATAATTGCTGCAATTCTCTCTCGTGACACTTTCCTTGCACACTACTCAAATTAGTGACCCAAATGCTTTACTTCTTTCTGGCAATGCTATAACTTGGTAGGGGAAACCATATGTCAGTTTTCACCCAAATGATTTAATACTGCTATGGTATCTTGTCTGCAAGCTTCACGTGTATTCGACGCAACCATCAGGTCACCAATGTACTGCACTAAAGTAGACTAAAATGGCATGTTTAAAGACTCTGAGGGGCATATTTATACTCCGTTTGCGCCGGAATTGCGTCTTTTTTTTTACGCAATTTAGACGCAAAACTAACTCCATATTTATACTTTGGCGTTAGACGCGTCTAGCGCCAAAGTCCATGGAGTTAGCGTCATTGTTTAGCGTGGACACATACTTTGCGTTAATTATATGCAAGGTAGGCGTTCCCGTCTAAAAAATCGACTCCGAGGCATGTGCGTCGGATTTATACTCCCGGGCAAAATTCACGCCCGGGAGTGGGCGGGTCAAAAAAAATGACGTACGCCCGTTTTTGCGCCGTTTTTTAGCGCCTGCAAAAGGCAGGCGTTCAGAGCCCAGAGGTGCCCTCCCATGCCCCCAGGGACACCCCCTGTCACCCTTGCCCACCCCAGGAGGACACCCAAGGCTGGAGGGACCCATCCCATGGACATTAAGGTAAGTTCAGGTAAGTGTTTTTTTTTTTTTTTGTGGCATAGGGGGGCCTGATTTGTGCCCCCCTACATGCCACTATGCCCAATGACCATGCCCAGGGGACACAAGTCCCCTGGGCATGGCCATTGGGCAAGGGGGCATGACTCCTGTCTTTGCTAAGACAGGAGTCATTTCTATGGGGGTTGGGAGTGAAAAAAAATGGCGCAAATCGGGTTGAGGCGAAAAAATTGCCTCAACCTGACTTGCCCCATTTCTTGATGCCAAAACCCCATATCCCCCTACGCCGGCGCTGCCTGGTGTACGTCTTTTTTTTTAACGCACACCAGACGGCGCCGGCGGCTAACGCCGGCTAACGTCATTCAATAAATACGGCGCCCGCATGGTGCTTCAGAATGGCGTTAGCCGGCGCTAATTTTTTTGACGCAAAACTGCGTTAGCGCAGTTTTGCGTCAAAAAGTATAAATATGGGCCTAAGTTCTTCTTCACGATTTGATTAAAAATGTATTCTGATAACCCCTGTGGAGTGTGGCACCATGAATACACATGGGTGCCAAATCGGGATGAGAAAAGGAATTGACTATCCTCATATAAAGGCACTGAGAAAAATGCCTGTGACAAATTGATAACTGAACACCATTCTGCTTCACATGGAATCTGAAATAAAATTCCTGCTGTGTTTGGCACTAAGGGACTACAGGATACCACAATTTAGTTCACAGTTCTCAAATCCTGAACTATGCGGTATTCCCCACTTGGATTTTGAAATTCCATAAGTGAAGAATTGCATGGTCTAGAAATCACTTCTTTCAAGATTCCCTGCTCAACAAAGTCTGCAATTACTGGTGAAATTCCCTCAATAACTTCTTGGGTCATGTGATATTGTGGTGTTCTGGCGAAAACTTCATTTTGCTTTACAGTCACTTCGACTGGTTTAAGACATCAAATTAGTCCAATATCTTTTCCAGAGAGATCCCAAACTCTCAGGGTTACTGTGTCTTGTAATTCATAGGGCAAATCATTAAATGTCATAGCAGGTAACAATGAAATGAGAGGATACATTAGTTTGAATTGATATCCCTTCTTAAGTACAAGTAATGGAGTATTTTAATTTGTACATCATGTCCCTTTCTAACACACTCACAGTGCTTGAATCACAGACTACAAATTGGTGCAGATCCTCAAATGTTCCTATTTTGACCACAATTCACTCTGTAATGGGGTTTATCAAAGGCTTGTTCGCTACTTCTACAACCTGAACTGTCCTTCCAGGAAGGGGCACATTAGAGACTTCTGCAGATGTGACAGTGGAACAAGTTGCTCCAGTGCCAACCATGAATGACACATAATAACCCATAACACTTGCATTCACATAAGGACCATGCTGATCTACCTCCAGTGAGGCAGCCAACACACGTTCTTCCTCTTCTGAATGATCACTCGTATATTCTTCACTCATTTCATTATCACTGAAATCACTCAATGGGTATTGTGTGATTAGCTGATTTACATTTGTTCTTTGGTTCATGTTTTGCTGAGGAACCATTACCTGCTGCTGTGCCATCAGAGCTTGTAGAATCTGCATTCGATGTGGGGATTGAATTTGCTGTTGCGGTAATTGTACTTGTTGCTAGGGAACCTGCATTTGTACTGCTCTAGAAGGAACATTCATATTTTGATTTTACGGCCTTTAAACTTTTTGATTTTGGAATTGATTGTTGTCAACCATCTGTGCAATACCACCACCTTGCACCAAAATATTTACATTACTGAAGGGACACTCCAGTTTCCAATGTCCAACACTGCAGCACGCATGACAAGCAAGCATTTATTTAATGTTTTGAACATCAGCCACATTCACATTCAGATCTATTCGAATTCCACGACCTCTGCCTCTATACTGAGGCACCGTATTTCCTGCTGTTGTGATCCCTGCATTCCTTCTGCACTCACCATTCCTTGCAATCCCTGCACACCTGCTACTTGGACAGACTTGATTTCCATCACCATTGCCTTTTTCCTGAACCTTTTCTATTTCATCTCAATTTCATCACTACAATATTTTGCGTGATGCAATACTTCATCAATCGGCTTTCGGCTTTGCTTGCCAGAAAATCAAATGATTCCAAATCATATTGCTAATTTCAGGCTTCAATCCTTCAATGAATCTGAACATAAAAAAGAATCATGTCTCTCAATTCAATCATTTCTGTGCCACTGTATAGCTTGAATGCTTGCAACAATCTCTCATAATAAGCATGAATTGACTCCTTAGCCTCCTGAGATGTCCTGTCAGTTCTTTGCCAGTCAATATCTTACCCTAGTTTTCAGAAACTCAGTTACCTTGTAATAGGTTTTCATTACCTCCTCAGATGGTGCACCTGTTACTGCATTCCTTGGCGGCTCACGCATTGGCCAATCAACCTTACACTTACACTCAACCCACAAATATGCTGGAACCACAACCTCAAACAAAGTGTTCAAATCTTCCCACAAACACTATGCAAGCTTGATAAAACTCTCTGTTTGCTGGTACCATTACACTGGTTTCTCCCTCAACTTTAGGTAATCATTTAAAAATGACAATACGTCACTTCTGCTCTATTGGGACATGATCAAAATTCCTGTGCTCAGTTTCACCATTTCTGCATTAGTTCCAAAAGTTGAATTAATTGCTGATATTGGATTTGGAAACTGGGGACCACTCTCATTATTACTCTGGGCGTACAACGGGACGGCTGGACCTTCACAGGAACTGTCAATGAATATGTGACAGAACAACTAGGTACTAAACAACTATAGCCTAAACCACTACTGCTAAACAACTGAAAAGTCTCTACAACTAAGTACTGAACAACTACTGTCTAAACAACAATTGTGTCTGAATAACAATTTCCTGAACAACTAATATATATCTATATATATATATATTCTAAACAACTAATAAACCATAAAAACCAAAAAGAAAACCTTACCTTAAAATTAGTTGTTCAGGCAATTGTTATTCAGGCACAATTATTGTTTAGACAGTAGTTGTTCAGTACTTAGTTGTAGAGACTTTTTAGTTGTTTAGCAGTAGTGGTTCAGGCAAGTAGTGGTTTAGACCTAGTTGTTCAGGATGTTTCCCCCCAGGAAGACCTGCTAAAACAGTAAGTACTCCCCCCGCCCAGCCCCTCGCCCAGCCCCGCGCCACTCACCTCTCTTTTTCCTGTACTTCGGTCTTCTGCTTTCTGCTCTCTCCTCCAATCTCTCTCTGCACCTCTGCTGTCCATTTCCCTTCACTCTCTGCTCCTCTTCTGCAGCCCCCTTGCTGCGTGTTCTGCTCTTTCTCGGCCCGCTCCTCTTCCTCTCCGCATTCTCTTCCTGCTTTGCTCTTCATCTGTGTTCTTCTTTCTCCTCTGCACCCCGACCTGTGTGCTCTTTCTTCTTTCTTCATCTGTGTTCTTCTTCTGTGTTCTTCATTTCTCCTCTTCCTCACCACGTTCTCTTCCTGCTTTGCTCTTCATCTGTGTTCTTCTTTCTCCTCTGCACCCCGACCTGCGTGTTCTTTCTTCTTTCTTCATCTATGTTCTTCTTCTGTGTTCTTCTTTCTCCTCTGCATCCCGACCTGCGTGTTCTTCTCCTCTTCTGTACTTTTCTCTGCGTGTTCCTTTCTTCCTCTGTGGCCTCTCCTCATCTTCTGGACGCTTCCCCTTTGCTTCTCAGGTCTCTCCTCTTCTGCCTGACTCTTCTTCTTGACTCTTCTCTCTTCTCTCTTGACTCTTCTCTCCTCTTGTTCTTTACTCTTCTCTCTTGACTCTTCTCTCTTGACTCTTCTCTCCTCTTCTTCTTTACTCTTCTCTCTTGACTATTCTCTCCTCTTCTTCTTTACTCTTCTCTCTTGACTCTTCTCTCTTCTCCTCTTCTGTTCTTCCTGACTCCCCTCCTCCTCTGTAATCCCCCCTCCCCTATCTTTTCTCCCCTCCCCTCCCCTCTACCTGACCCCCCCACCCTCCACTTTCCCGCCACCACCTCCTGCTCGGCCCCGCCCCCCTGCTCCCATTCATCGCCCCCCTCCTGCCCCCAGCTCACCCCCCTCCGCCCTCTTATGGCGGCGGCTGCGCGGCTGCGCGGCTGCATGGCTGGCGCGCCAAAGGCGCGCCAAAGGCAAGCCCGTCTGCGCCTGGACCACGCCCAGCACCACGACCCCTGGCCCCCAGCACTCCCAAACCCCTCGGCACCGCTACGACCCCAACACCCTCCACGCCCTCAACCCGGGGCACTCCAGTACCTGCTTCCAAGCCAACCCTAAACGTACCCATGGACCCTTCGCATGCCTCACCTGCAAACTCACCTTCCACCGCGAAACCACCCCGCCCGCCAGCCCACACGCCAACAACTACCTCAAATGCATCCTGATCAACGCATGCTCCGTCCACAAGCACGCCATTGAAATATGGGACCTCCTGGACTCCACCGCACCGGACGTCGCCTTCATCACTGAGACCTGGATGAACGCCTCTTCGCCCCCCGACATCGCCATAGCCATCCCCGATGGCTACAAGATCTCCAGGAGAGACCGCACCAACCAAGTCGGTGGAGGAATCGCCATCGTCTTCAAGGACTCCATCAACGTTACCACCTCCACCGAAGACACCCCCCTCGCCGCCGAACACCTGCACTTCCAGATCCACACCGACCCCAGGACCACCCTCAGAGGAACTCTCATCTACAGACCCCCTGGACCACGCGCCCTCTTCAGCGACTCTATCACTGACTTCATCTCCCCGCACGCCCTTGCCTCGCCGGACTACATCCTCCTCGGTGACCTCAACTTCCACCTGGAACAGAACAACAACCCCAACACCACCGCCCTGCTCGACAACCTCGACAACCTCGGTCTCAAGCAACTGGTGAACACCCCAACCCACATCGCCGGACACACGCTCGACCCCATCTTCTCCACCAGCAACCACGTATCCTTCAGCCACTCCTCCGTAATACACTGGACCGACCACAGATGTGTCCACTTCACCTTCCGACGCGAGACTCACCACCTCTGCACACAACCCATCCCACGCAGACATTGGAACAAAATCCCCGCGGAACAGCTTCTCTCCACTCTCAGTGACAACCAGCCCACCTTCTCCACCGACCCCAACGACGCAGCCCTCAGCCTCACGCACTGGATCACCAACTGCGCAGACAACCTCGCACCCCTCAGACGCCTCCCAAGACAGACCAACACCAGGAAACCTCTTTGGTTCACAGACTCCCTCAAGGAATCTAAAAAAACCTGCCGCACCCTCGAGAAAGCCTGGCGCCAGGACCACACCACAGAAAACATGTCTGCCCTCAAAAACGCCACCCGTGAACAAGACCAACTGATCCGCGCCACCAAAAGAACTTCCTTCACTGACAGACTGGACGAGAACACTCACAACAGCAAAGAACTCTTCAACATTGTCAAAGAGCTCTCCAATCCTAACGCCAACTCCAACGCCATCACGCCCTCACAAGCCCTCTGCAACTCCCTCGCCACTTTCTTCCATCGTAAGATCACCGACCTACACGACAGCTTCGGACACCAGACCCAGCCAACCACCACAGAACTTACAACCCCAGCCATTACCCTCAACGCCTGGACTCGCATCAGCACGGAAGAGACCACAGCTACCATGAACTCCATCCACTCCGGTGCCCCCTCGGACCCCTGCCCACACTTCATCTTCAACAAAGCCGACGACATCATCGCCCCGCATCTCCAGACCATCATCAACAGCTCGTTTGCATCTGCCACCTTCCTGGAGAGCTGGAAACACGCAGAAGTCTACGCCCTACTGAAGAAACCTACGGCTGACCCCAGCGACCTGAAGAACTTCCGCCCCCTCTTGCTCCTCCCTTTCCCTGCCAAAGTCATAGAGAAGACCGTCAACAAGCAACTTACCAACTTCCTTGAAGAAAACAACCTACTCGACCCCTCTCAGTCCGGATTCCGAGCCAATCACAGCACAGAAACCGCCCTCATCTCAGTCACAGACGACATCAGAATTCTGATGGACAACGGAGAAACAGTCACCCTCATCCTCCTCGACCTCTCGGCTGCCTTCGACACCGTCTGCCCCGAACCCTAATATCCCGCCTCCGCTCCACCGGTATCCAAGGACAGGCCCTGGACTGGATCACCTCCTTCCTCTCCAACTGCTCCCAAAGAGTCTACCTCCCACCGTTCCGCTCAGATTATCCCACCGAGATTATCTGCGACGTCCCACAAGGCTCCTCGCTCAGCCCGACCCTCTTCAATGTCTACATTAGCCCCCTCGCCGACATTGTACGCAAACACAACATCAACATCAACTCCTACGCCGATGACACTCAGCTGATACTTTCCCCCACCAAGGACCACCAGCGCCAAGACCAACCTGCAAGATGGAATGAAAAACGTCGCAGAATGGATGAAACTCAGCCGTCTGAAACTGAACTCAGACAAAACGGAAGTCCTCATCCTCGGAAACACCCAGTCCGCCTGGGATGACTCCTGGTGGCCCACGGCCCTTGGCACCGCACCAACCCCCTCAGACCACGCACGCAACCTCGGATTCATCCTGGACCCACTTCTCACCATGACCAAACAAGTCAACGCCGTATCATCCTCCTGCTTCCTCACCTTCCGCATGCTCCGAAAGATCTTCCGTTGGATCCCCGCCAACACCAGAAAGACTGTGACCCACGCCCTCGTCTCGAGCCGCCTGGACTACGGGAAACACCCTTTACGCAGGAACCATCGCCAAACTCCAGAAACGTCTGCAGCGAATACAAAACGCCTCCGCCTGCCTCGTTCTCGACATACCCCGCAACAGCCACATCTCCGCCCACCTGAGACACCTGCACTGGCTTCCCGTCAACAAAAGGATCACCTTCCGGCTCCTCACCCACGCACACAAAGCCCTCCACAACAAGGGACCCGCATACCTCAACCGTCGCCTCAGTTTCTACACGCCCACCCGTCAACTTCGCTCCGCCAACCTCGCACTCGCCGCCGTCCCTCGCATCCGCCGCACCACGGCAGGTGGGAAATCCTTCTCCTACCTGGCGGCCAAGACATGGAATTCCGTCCCCACCAACCTCAGGACCACCCAGGACCACCTTCCATTCCGGAGGCAACTCAAGACCTGGCTTTTCGAGCAGCAGTAACCCCTTCCCCCTAGCGCCTTGAGACCCTCACGGGTGAGTAGCGCGCTTTATAAATGTTTTTGATTTGATTTGATTCACAGAACAGTGGAAACATACAACCAGTACAGCAAATCACTTTCATTATGCCCAACCAAAGAAACGGAGGTAATCTGCTGTAAGATTGCCAAATATCAGGTGATAATTGTTCACAATTAATTACAAAAGCATATGAAGTAAGAGAATTTGGCTTCTAAATCTTCTTCAAATGAGTCGTTCTTTCCTTCACCATTACTGGCACAAACCAAACCACATTCATTGCATTTAACTTGTTAGAAACCATTTTCTGGTTTGAATCTATGGAGAGGACCAGGAGAAGCAAAATGCACATATGTAAAGAACGTGGGGGCATATTTATACTCCGTTTGCGCCGAATTTGCGTCGTTTTTTCGACGCAAATTCGACGCAAAACTAACTCCATATTTATACTTTGGCGTTAGACGCGTCTAGCGCCAAAGTTCATGGAGTTAGCGTCATTTTTTTGCGTGAACACCTTCCTTGCGTTAATGATATGCAAGGTAGGCGTTCCCGTCTTAAAAAATGACTGCGATGCATATGCGTCGTATTTATACTCCCAGGCAAAAATGACGCCCGGGAGTGGGCGGGTCTAAAAAACCCGCATTTGCGCCGGATTTTAGCGCCGGGGTCAGGGCAGGCGTTAAGGGACCTGTGGGATCAGAATGAGCCCAGAGGTGCCCTCCCCTGCCCCCAGGGACACCCCCTGCCACCCTTGCCCACCCCAGGAGGACACCCAAGGATGGAGGGACCCACCCCAGGGACATTAAGGTAAGTCCAGGTAAGTATTTTTTTTTCTTTTTTTTGTGGCATAGGGGGGGCCTGATTTGTGCCCTCCCTACATGCCACTATGCCCAATGACCATGCCCAGGGGACAGAAGTCCCCTGGGCATGGCCATTGGGCAAGGGGGCATGACTCCTGTCTTTGCTAAGACAGGAGTCATTTCAATGGGGGATCGTAAAAAAAATGGCGCGAATCGGGTTGTGGCGATTTTTTTGCCTCAGCCTGACTTGCACCATTTGTGGACGCCCATACGCCATTTTCCCCCTACGCCGGCGCTGCCTGGTGTATGTCGTTTTTTTCAACGCACACCAGACAGCGCCGGCGGCTAACGCCGGCTAACGTCATTGAATAAATACGGCGCCCGCATGGCGCTTCAGAATGGCGTTAGCCGGCGCTAATCTTTTTGGCGCAAAACTGCGTTAGCGCAGTTTTGCGTCAAAAAGTATAAATATGGCCCGTGGTTTCTATTCTCCAAAATGTACTTCCATACATATTAAGAGAGAACATTTTTAAGCTATGTCTGAGCAGCGTTTTTTGTACTGGAACGTTACTATTTCAGTATTAAAGCTATGCTAGACTCATACAGGCATCCTTACACTAGGTGGCAAAGTCCTGGGCTTCAAACTACACTAGGCAGCAGGAAAGTGCAACAATACAGGGGATTGCAGAAGCAGCCCATATCTTAATCGATGGGGCACTGTCTTGCTCTCTCCCACTCATCCAGGACAGTACAGCAACTTTGGTTGCTGTACCATGGGAAAATCTGGCTCATATGGTTTTTATAATGACTTTTAAATATATGGCAATAATCAACTACATCAATTTTCTGATTGTGATGAGAGCAACTCTGAGTGCCATATGATTCAAAGCTGGTCTCTGCAAGTGCTCCTAAATTTGCAGCATGACACATACAAATCAGCAAAGAGAACAGACAGAATACTGCAATAAGCAATTTGCAAATCTTGCCTCAAGATGAAACAAAAAATAGGGTCTTCAATATCTAGGCCAGTTTAGCATCTTCCATTAACATGCATGGATATACAGGGGCTCAATTTGAGCCAGTGGTTGCCAGTGAGGGTCACCAGCAGTTAGTTTTGGGGACCAGTACTCATTTCCCACATCAGAAATTTAACAAGCGCAGGAGAGGGAAAAACACAATATCGAAAAGACGAAACACGGTCAAACCATCACAAACGAGTGAAGCATGAACACGCAAGAGACTTCCAGCCTTGGTGTTCAGCACACCGACGTTTAATTGCACCCGAAGGCAACTTCAGCAGAGAACTTCGGGCACTGGTACTCTCTTTCACAAACAACGCACTGTCGATTTGTGTGTTGTCTTACGTTTGCTATACTAGTAGAGCTCTGTTGTCAGCATATGTCCGTGTACATGTATGAAATGTGTATAGTTCAAACCTAACTGTGGAGCAGCAGAACATTTTACATTGTAAGGCGCTGGGTGACGGTACCATTGGTTTCAGTTATACTAGGATGCTAGAATTATTCGACGGTTGTAATGTGGAGCGAAGTGAGAAGTTCAATTGTTTATTTTTATGCTTAAGATATTACAATTTCATATCAAATATTTAAAATTTTGGTACGGGGGAGTAAAGGATTTTCACAAAATCAAGCGATTTTCACACAAAGTTTCAGGTCGCGTAGGAAATGGGGTGCAGAGGCAGCCTAGCCCTTAGACCACATATCATCCAGCAAGGTGAATATGAATTTCCAATAAATGCAAAACGTCTCAATATTGCCACTTTGCATTTGGAATTTCAGAACATTGGTGAGTGTAGGAGACGTTCAATGATGAAAATGTGAACCTATTGTATACACCAGAGTGTAGGAGGTTTGTAAAACAAGCAATCGCAAAAATAAGTGTGATTCTGTTTCAGAGTCTGAAAATGAGCAATTCATATTAAGAATGCGATTTTTTAAAGCAGCTGCATCTCAAAAGCTAATTAACTTTCAACACTAGTTCAGGCTTGCCTGCAGACAGAAAAATAAACTGTAAATTGCATATAATCCGTGACATTTGCAATGTGACGTCGCCCACATTAAAGTAAGACGTACATCACAAAATGGCAATTTCGAAGCAATTATTTCAAACTTTATAAAACAATAAACCCCCTTAAACCTGGCTATATAAAATAATAATGTGTTGTGTCTCTCTAGTATACCAAAGTATGCAGAAAATAATTAGGGCTGTGTGAAATTATAACTTGGGGCCATTCACCATGCCTTCATGTGGTGCAAAATGCGCCATGCAGTGTTCAGAATTTCAAGCTGCCTGGGGCTCATTTGAAGCTTTAAGGCCAGCGGGGCTTCTGGTGTCCAGATACATTCTTTTGAATGTCCCCTCTGTCACGCAGTGTGCACAAATTACTAGAATAGGTAATCATCTGGTGAGCCAAGGTTGAGGACCCCAGGTATGGGCCTGCATGATGCAAAGTGCTCGGACAAGGTCCTGGAGGCTGGGAAGGGTTCCCCAGCTTGGCCGGGGCCTCAGGTCAGATATCCAGCTGGCATGGGGACCATGTCCAAAGCTCTATTATCAGGGCCACTGTGCCCAAAAGCACCCAGCACTGGGTCCCTCAGTTCCCAAGATGACTCCCCTGCTTGGCTGGGTGAAGAATCTCTGACCAGGCCCTGG
The DNA here is from genome assembly GCF_031143425.1 of Pleurodeles waltl. Taxonomy (NCBI): domain Eukaryota; kingdom Metazoa; phylum Chordata; class Amphibia; order Caudata; family Salamandridae; genus Pleurodeles; species Pleurodeles waltl. The sequence continues at coordinate 723,387,836 of NC_090437.1, read as the reverse complement.
GTCAGAGCACTGGTTGAAATGTAGTGGTAGCCCATGTCTCCAGGCTGCATTGTTGCAAAGTCTATTGGCTCCTCTGCTTCTCCAGCTGAAGAAGTTCTGACCGGGCCCTGGGTCAGAGCTCCAATAGGCTCAGGGGTAGATCTTCAACACTCAGCTCCGTCTCCGGCCAGCTGTGTGTCAAAGGCTGGGATGGGCTCCTGAAGACCCGGGAAGGTCTCTCCTGCCTTCCTGGGGTTAAAATGTTCTGACTGGGCCCAGAGTCACATCTTCAGCAGGCCCAGGGGTGTAAGCCACTGGCCCTAGAATGCCTTTCCTCACCTGCTTTGTTCTAAAATGCCAAAGATAGGCCCCTCAAGTCTAGGTACGTTTCCACTGCCTGTTCGAATTAAAAAGCTCCCACCAGGTCCCGGATCAGACCTCTGGCGGGTCTGGGGGTAGAAGCTCCAGGCTCTGGCACCCTTCCCCATCCCATTGTGTCATTTGAAGCTCGAGATAGGGTGCTTCAGGCCTGGAAAAGGCCTCAGCTGGCTGCCCGGGCTAAGAAGCTCTGACCGAGCCCAGGGTCAGAGCTCTACCAGGCCCTGGGTTGAAAGACCCCAACCCTGGCCTCATTTCCCTCACCTACCATGCCTCTTAAAGCCTGGGACATGGCTACACTGTTTTCCTGGGAGACAAAGCTTTGATTGACCCCAGGTCAGAGCTCTGGGAGACCTTCCCATAGCCCCATGCCTGATGCCCATTGCTCAAGTTCTGAGAACCCAGCTCAGGAAGCCCCTAGTCCTTCCAAGGACTAGAGGAATCTAATTCATAAGACTTGGTGTGACCAGATATCTGTCTTCCAGCCTGGCATTCAGTCTGCAGTTTTACAGAACAGCATAAATAGTAGTAACAATAATTATAGTGTATTAAAAAAATAAAAACTTTTCAAGCAACTCATAAAAAGCATAAAACAAAAATAATATATTACATCTCTTGACCGTGAATTAGAATTAGATTTGTACACCAGCATTAATCCTCTTCATTGCATTGTCTCAAGAAGACATTCTTGGTATATCCTTCAATAATGTAAACCTTCTGCACCATATCATGTATAATGTACCAGATAGTGTCAAAGCAATTGACTTTGGAAACAACCTACAGGAGCAAACATGGCCTCATATCCTTATTTTCCATAGGACCTACTGTCCTAAATAAACGTCACACTATTGATTGAGACACCTCAATAGCAGACGATACTGATCTGTGCGTGGCAATATTTTAACCTTAGGATGGCTTGGACAGATTGTCAACACTATGTTGACCAGCTGGAATTCACTCCCTCATAAACCAATGATAGTCGGAAATGCAGATTTCCAGTGTAAAACTAAAATGATTTTCCAAATGACAGTGGTCAGCCTCCCTAATTATTAACTTACTTTAGGGCTACCAAATTGTTGTTTATTGAGATCAGTTCTTACTGCTTCTAGATCCAAAGACAGAGCTGTATATTGCCTATTCTCTGTGAAATTAAGAGCTAATGCCTATGCTCAAGTTCAGGACCTAGAGCTAAACCTTCATTATCCAATGTAACTGTTAATTCATCACATTAATCTGTATCTACCAGATGTAGTTTAACCCCTTGGTAACCGTTACGTCTTGGACCCGGCCCATGGGGGGAGCGCTAGCACTCCCGCCGTGGGCCTCCCACCCCACCAGGGCAGGGATGGAAGGGGAATTGCTGCCCCTTCCACCCTCGACCCGCCACCCCACCCCAGTGATGTCTGATGACCTCAGCACGCGATTGCGCGCTAACATCATCAGAGGTTGCCCCCATCGCACTGGAAACAGATAAGTTTCTCCTCAGTACGGGGGAAGGGTGAGGTCAGAGAGGCATCGGAGGAAAGGAAAGGCTTTTCCTTTCCATCAATGTCTCTTTGAGGACTTCTGCAGCATGATTGCATAGCGATCATGCTACAGAAATACCCACTAGACACCAGGGAGTTTGTTTTTTATGAAATTGGTATGAGGGGAGCAGCCCCTTGGGCAAGGGTCGCTCCCCAACGGGGGCATTTATTTTTTGGCCATTCTTGAGCCCTTGGGGGAGAGATCGGCCTATGTTAATTAGGGGGGAGCAACCCCTTGGGCAAGGGCCACTCCCTGGGGGCCAAATTTATTTTAAGCCATTTCTGCCTCCATTGGGGGCAGACCAGCCTATTTTTATTATGCCAATCTGCCCCCAAGGGGGGCAGAAACCACTAAACACCAGGGATTTTTTTTCTGTAATTTCATAATTTATTTGAGGACATTTCTGCCCCTCCCCCCCCCCCCGGCAGTTCAGTCTATTTTAATTAGGGTGACCTGTCCCCAAAGAAACCACTAGCCACCTGGGATTTTTTTATTTTTTTATTTTTAACAGATGGGGAGCGACCCCTTAGGCAAGGGTAGTTCCCCTGGGTGGCAATTTTATTTTAGGCCATTTCTGCACACCTTGGGGGCAGATCTGCCTATTTTTATTAAGCCAATCTGCCCCCAAAGGGGGAAGAAACCACTAGACACCAGGGATTTCTTTTTTGTGCCAATTTCTCGCACGGGGAGCAAACCCTTGGGCAAGGGTCGCTCCCCTGGGAGGTAATTTTATTTTAGGCCATTTCTGCCCCCCCTTGGGGGCAGATCGGCCTATTTCTATTAGACCTATCTGCCCCCTCATTTAGGCACCAGAGATTGGTGTATGTGTTTTGTTTGGGGATGCAGCCCCTTGGGCAAGGGTCGCTCCCTATGGGGGCACATTACTGTTGGCCATTCCTGCCCCCTTTTGGGGCAGATTGGCCTATTTCTGTAAGGCCCATCTGCCCTCGAGGGGGGCAGAAAGCTCACTAAACACCAGGGAATATTTTTTTTCAACAAAAAGAGGGTAGGGGTATGGCAATACCCCTACCCCAAATAAATGGGGACAAAGTTGTTCTGCCCACAAGTGGGCAGATGGGGCAATTACCCCCAATCCACTCCCGGGGGGGGATGGCAGAAAGCCTACTAGATGCCATGGAATAAAAAAACAAAATAGTGGGGTGGTGGCTACGAACCAGTATGGGCATGGTTACGCCCCCACCCCAGCTGAAGGGGGTAACAGTCTTTCAGGTCTCCCCCGCACACTAAAAGATCTTATGCCAACAGCAAGCAAGAGGACATTTGATGATTTTGATTTTACACTTGGGCCAGCTAGCTAACTCTCAAATTCGTCCAACTTGGAATGGTGAGGGCTGCACTTTTTGGACTTTGGGACACTGCCATCTAGAAAAATCTACAAGACCTAGACACATCTGAAAACTAAACCTCTGTGTGTGCTTCACATGCACCCCACATCATTTTCTTACCCACAATGCCCTGCAAACCTTCACCTTTGCTTGAAATCACACATTTTCCCCACATATTTGTGATGGAACCATCCGGAATCCACAGGAATCCACAAAATTCCTACCACCCTGCATTGTTGCATCTATACCGATAAAAATTCTGCCCCACTTGTCAACCTGAAAATTTTTTTTTCAAACTGCGCCTTTGGACCCGCTTTGGTTCCCCTCAATTTAGACATGTTTTTGGCTCTTCACTGTCACAGGCACTTGGCCCACCTACACAAGTGGGGTATCATTTTTATCGGGAGACTTAGGGGAACATTGACTGATAGGAAATTTGTGCTGGTGCAGTGATCCCACACATAAATGTGTGCAAATGTGATTTTTTTTTTGCTAAATTTGAGGTTTGCTGAGGATTCTGGACAAGAAAACACTGAGGGATCCACGCAAGTCACACCTCTCTGGACTTCAGAAATGTCTGGGTTTGGTAGATTTCCCTAGATGGCTGCTGAGCCCAGGACTAAAAACTCAGGTGCCCCCCTTGCAAAAACAGGTAGTTTTGTGGTTGACCTAGAAGCCAAAATCCACAGCTAGTCACTTTCCTAAAAACACGTCAGATTTCAATGTAAAAATGTGATGTGTCTACGTTGCCTTTCCCTGTCGCGGGCGCTATGCCTGCCCACACAAGTGAGGTACCATTTTTATTGGGAGGCTTGCGGGAATACAGAATAGAAGAACAAGTGTTATTGCCCCTTTTTTTCTCTACATGTTTTCCTTCCAAATGTATAACAGAGTGTAAAAAATAAGTCCATTTAAGAAATGCCCTGTAATTCACATGCTAGTATGGGGACCCCCGAATTCAGAGATGTGCAAATAACCACTGCTTCTCAACACCTTATCTTATGCCCATTTTGGAAATACAAAGGTTTCCTTCATATCTATTATTCACTCTTTATATTTCACCAAAGGAATTGCTGTATACCCGCTATACAATGAAAACCCATTGAAAGGTGCAGCTCATTTATTGGCTCTGGGTAGCTATGGTTCTTGGTGACCCTACAAGCCCCATATATCCCCACAACCAGAAGAGTCCAGCAGATGTAACGGTATATTGCTTTAAAAAATCTGCCATACATGGAAAAAGTTACAGAAGAAAACGTGGACAGAAATGGCTCTTTTTTTTCATCTCAATTTCAATATTTGTATTTTATTTTAGCTGTTACTTTCTGTATGAAATCCTTGAAGGATCGACACAAAGGACCTCTTGCTAAATTTAGAATTTTGTCTACGTTTCAGAAATGTTTAGCTGTCCAGGAACCAGCATTGGTTTCACACTCATTTCTGTCACTAACTGGAAAGAGGCTGAAAGCACAAAAATAGTAAAAATGGGGAATCGCCCCAGCAAAATGCCAAAATTGTGTTGCAAAATGTGGATTTGTGATTCAAGTCTACCTGTTCCTGAAAGCTGAGAAGATGATGATTTTAGCACCACAAACACTTAGTTGATGCCTTTTCAGGGAAAAGCCACATGCTTTCTTCTGTAGCACTTTCTTCCAATTAGTTTTTTTTTTAAAACAACATTTTCACTGTATTTCGGCAAATTTCTTGGGCTCCTCCAGGGGAACACACAACCTCTGGAATCCCTAGGATGTTGGATAAAAAAGGACGCAAATTTGTGTGGGTAGCTTATTTGGACAAAAAGTTATGAGGGCGTAAGTGCAAACTACCCTAAATAGTCCAATAAATACTCGCCACCTGAGGGTGAAAAGGCCTGGCAGCGAAGGGGTCAATACAGAGTTAGTATACAACCTGGGCGTATATTATGATTTGTAAATTACTTGTTTAAAAGGGTGTAGCGTTTTCCACAATTTTTCCTGTATTTTAAGGTTAACGTTACGAAAACATTTTCTAGTTTGAATGTAAAGAAGAAACAGGAACTAATCCACATATTCTCTGGAGTATTCTATTATTTGTGAAATCCCTCTGTATTTATTGAACCGAAATATAGAACAGAATTTGACTGAACCTTCCCAAACCACATTGTCTTTAGGCCAAACCTCCCAAATGAAGACACCATTGCACAACCCAGCATACAAGAGCTGCATCCTGAATGTCTTTAATCTAGTTTTTGTACAAGACCTTAGGACTGTTAAATGTGGTTAAATAGCCATCTGGTTTTCTAGGCAAAATCAAACTACAGCAAATTTTATTTGGGTAATGTTTATCTGTCTGGGGCATGCAAAAAACCGGTGGAATGCAATCTGGCAGTCCAGTAGAAATGTCTCACTTCTGACCAACACCCCAGCCTAAGGACCAATTTATTTTTTAAATGCAGGGTACTTTATTTGCCCATCTAAAAGTGGTAATTCAAGATTCTATACATTAAAAAAATGTTTAGAACATTTATTGCCAGAGGTTGAAAAATAAATAATAACTTGGGCAGAATAACTATCCTAAAAAAAGTTAACCCTGCAATGGTTGTCAGTAGGAGAAACGTTGTTGCTTCTGTACGTACCTAGCTTAGTAAGAGAGACGTTACCAACGGGGAGCGCCAAAGTCCGGCAGGGAGTACACCACTTCCGATGGCAGTGCGATCAGAAATATTAATAAAAAAGAAAAATATAAAGAAAATGAATGGATTGATTTGTGCGCTGACACAAGTATATGTGCAAGGTTTATTTGCTCACTAAGCCAAAATGTTTTAAAGTGGACTTGAACAGCTAGTTAATACAAAAGGGGTCCTGTATGGCGAGAACCCCAGCTAACATGAGCTTTCTCAAAAAGGATTACTTAATATGTGGCTGTCTATCCTTACCGGACTAGTCACAGTTACTATTGTCTAAGTTTATGAAAACATTCTGCAGGAAGATGAACAGGAACATTGTTGAACCAATATCAAAACTTTAGTAGTACTATCATTTTGGTGAGTGAAACTAACCCCGTCATAGATAAAGGTAGTAGTAGCCATCTCTGAACAAGAACCTTAAAGATCTCTAAGGTTGTCCCAAAGCTGTGCTATGTATATGGTTGCTTGAATCCCTAAATATCGTACCTGTTAGACCTGGCATCCTTGGCATGGTCCCTCCTAACTTTTTGCCTCTACTTCCCATGTTGTTTCCGTCTACTGGTACTCTGGGCACTTTGCCACTGCTGACTAGTGCGAAAGTGCAAATGCTCCCTTTGGGAAATTGTGTGTATTTGATTGGCATATTTGATTTACTAAGAAGTCCCTAGTAAAGTTCACTAGAGGTGCCACGGACCTGTAAATCAAATGCTACTAGTGGGCCTGCAGCACTTGTTGTGCCACCCACATGAGTAGCCCTGTAACTATGGCTCAGACCTGCCACTGCAGTGTCTGTGTTTGCAGTTTTAAACTGCCAATTTGACTTGATGAATGTACCCATTTGCCAGGCCCAAACCTTCCCTTTTCATACATGTAAGGCACCCCTAAGTAGGCCCTAGGTGGCCCCATGAGCAGGGTGCAGTGTATGTTAAAGGTGGAACATGTACTGATGTGTCTTACATGTCCTAACAGTGAAATACTGCCACATTTGGTTTTTCAATGTGCAAGGCCCATCTCATTCATAGGTTAAAATGGGGACTGCTTTTAAATATTATGAAAGTGCAGATTACCTTTGAGAGCAGATAGAAATGTGGAGTTTGGGGTCTCTGGACTCACAGTTTAAAAATACTGTGAATTAGTGAAGTTGGTTTTTAGATTGTTAGTTTGAAAATGCCACTTTTAGGAAGTAGGCATTTTCTTTCTTAACCATTCTGCCAGTTTGACAGTTGGGCTGTTTGGGGCTCTCCTCTAGACAGTGACACAAAGGGTGCTGGGTTGTAGCCTGCATATCCTGATGATCCATCTGTGCTAGAGTGGAGGGAGGAGTGGTCACTCACACCTGAAAGGGCTGTGCCTGCCCTCACCCAATGCAGTCTCCAACACCCTGATGTGTGTCTGGGACATGGCCTGGGCAATCAGGATCTTGTGAACAAAAGAGACTTTCCTTTGAAGTTTGCCTACTTCAAAGGCAGAAAGTGGTATACGTAGTGGACCCAAACCCTAGACTTTAGATCACTTCTAGATTCAAGAGGAACCTCTGCCAAGGAGAAGAGCTGAAGAGCTGAGAAGAATTGCTGCCCTTGCCTGTGACTATGCTGTGTTGGGCTATCCCGCAGTTGCTGATTCTGTCTGTGGAAGGGGACAGAGACTGGACTCTGTTGTGCATTCCTGCTTGAGAGATATCTCCAACAGTTTGAAGTAGAGCTTGCCTCCTGTATTGAAGCCTCAGGTACAGCAAAGGCTTCACCATCCAGTTTTGAGTCTGCAAGCTGTAGACTCCAGCTTTCCAGAGGGTGCCATTACAGTTCCTGGGCCCCTGGAAGTGAATTCCTGGTGAAATCCTGTGAAACGATGCCGGACGATGCCCTGCGACTTCGCTACACGAAACCCGTGACGCCACCTGAAGCAGTGGACCTCGCAGGAGCGCAATGACCCCAACGACTCCACAGGCCTTGCATCGCCGCAGCCACTGATCCCGCATGACTTCGCTGAGATTGGAGTGTCGTAGCACTGACGTTCGTGACACCCGACTCCTTCACGGAACCTGTGACCCCGTGGAGTGAACAGGAACCTTTGAAGTTGCCCCACAGCATTGTGACTTCACCGGACCTCATCCCTGCCAGAGGTACCAAGGGACTGACACCTTGAAACTGATGCCACCTCACCTCCACTGCTCTGCAGTAGGGACCTGGAGCCTCTGCACAATGCCTCTGCTCCTTTGTCCCTTAGCACCAGAACCGATGTGGCATCAGATCCAGCGACGTCTTGCTCCCTGACTCCGTCCACCAGCCTATTTTCTATTTGTTTTACAAAAGTACTGTACCTGGGGGTCCGTACCACTCCGTAAATGGTGCCAGTGGCATCGCATTGTGAGAAACAACTCCATCACGATGCCGCTTAACATCAAATTGCAGTATTTGTGCCTTTAGGCACTATTTTTTGTGTTATGAAGTGCTAAGATCATATTTTCAATTGTATATTGTGGATTTTTATAGTATTTGGTCTTGTTCATTTAGATAAAATATTGGCTATTTTTCTAAACCTGTGTTGTGTCATTTTGTAATCGTTTACTGTATTACTGTGTGTGCTGGTACAAATACTTAACACATTGTCTCTGAGTTAAGCCTGCCTGCTCATGCCAGGCTACCAAGGGGGTGAGCAGGAGTTAACTGAGTGTGATTCTCCTTTCCCCTGACTAGAGTAAGGGTCCTTGCTTGGACAGGGAGCAACCTGACTGTCAACCAAAGACCCCACTTCTAACAGTACCCAATCTGCCCTCCATTTAAGAGGATACTCTCCATCAAATGCAGTTATCTTGTTTGTTGGCAAGCCCTCCAATTTGTTCTTGTTGATATGCAACCCAGAAAAGCCTGAAAACATAATAATTTGCTTATTAATGGGTGTCATATTGATTGCTGGATTCTGCACATATAGCACAATATAATCTACATACACAGATGTCGGAAGAGGTTTTCCACTTGCACTGGATATAAAACTCCTGGACAAAGCATGCCAGGGACTCAATAGCTAATGCAAAAATCTGGAAGAAAATGGGTAGTGGCCAGTGTATAAGAGATTTAGAACAGAGATGGGGTAATATACCTATAAGAATAGAGGCATTGTGTACTTCGAGCAGCAAAGGCAAAGGAAGTCTGGAACCAAAATGATAACATTAATCCGAGTGAGACCCAGGCAAGTTTAAATAGAAAGCTGTATCCCCCCAGCTTACTCATAGTAATCACGTCATCCTGATATCTTTTTGTTATCAATTTTAATCTGTCTGAAAATACTTCTCTCTTCATTTGTCTTTATTAGTCTTAATAAAAACTTGCCATCCTTTCACTACATTCAGACATTTACTGTTCAAATGATGCTACTTTCTTTCAAAAGTATTTGAGAACAAATCATAATATAAATTTTGTTGTGAATTGAGGACTACTTATGATGACATTCTGGAAGTCTGACTCGGATTCCCACATTTCATTGAGTTATTTGGTGACAGATTCACAAAAACATGTATGAGTATGGGCAGTAGCTCTACAACAGTATTTAAGTCTTCTTAAAAAGCATTGTGAAACTCCCCAAAAGATCTAACTCCTGACAAGTAAAAATGCAAAGCAAGCACTATTCTATTTGAAATAGTTCCATATAAATGTTCCCTGAACATTCCCATTTGTACCTATTTAAGTTGCTTAGGAGCCAATTCACAACAACATCTTAGATTATGTAAAAGAGGACTACAGGAGTACTTCTTACATACTCCTAAATTACTTTGTGACTAGTCCCTTAAAGTTTTCTTCAAAATCTTGTTGTTTCTAACTTATTGGAAATCCACATGGATGACAGTCTTATTTGAATCCTGAACAGTAAATTGTTAGGAGCTTACCAGAACCCCTGGCTAGACAGAGCAAGAAGGGGAGCACTTGATATTTGAAAGGGCATGTTATAAAATACCACATTTAGGTCCTCATTACAACATTGGTGGTAAAAGCTGCTTACTGCCGTGCAGAAGACCGCCAACACACCGCCGCACCCGCCGAATTCCGCCACAGCTATTATGACCCACAGCTCGGAATCTGCCAAAATTCAGACACCCACACAAGTCCGCCACACCAAATGTCAGTGATAAACTGGCGAAAACAAAATCTCCACCGTCACGCCAACAGAAATACGCCCACACTATCACGACCCACGAATCCACGTGAGAGTCTTTCAACCACGGTATTACATTGGCGGTACACACCGCCGCGCTGAAAATACACACATTGACAAAACACTGCCACATTGGACAATTCGAAACACACACCTGATACACATACACACACCACTCCCACACACCCATTACAATATAAAACACACACCCACATCACCCACAAACCCCTACGACCACAATTACTGAGAGAAGGCCAGAGAGAGACACCACAAACAACTACCAAGCATCCACAGGCACACAATACCATCACCCACATAACTTCCACACACCTCACACAACACACCACTATATGTTACCCCACTTATCACTACACACACCACCCCACACATCACCCACACCACCCCATGGCACGGCAAAGACACCCCAGGTTCTCTGAGGAGGAGCTCAGGGTCATGGTGGAGGAAATCGTCCGGGTAGAGCCACAGCTATTCGGATCACAGGTGCAGCACACCTCCATAGCTAGGAAGATGGAGCTATGGCGAAGAATAGTGGACGGGGTTAACGCAGTGGGACAGCACCCAAGAAATCGGGATGACATCAGGAAGAGGTGGAATGACCTATGGGGGAAGGTGCGTTCCGTAGTCTCAAGACACCACCTTACGGTCCAGCGGACTGGCGGCGGGCCCCCACCTCCTCCCCCACAACTAACAACATGGGAGGAGCAGGTCTTGGTGATTCTGCATCCTGAGGGCCTCACAGGAGTAGATGGAGGAATGGACTCTGGTAAGTCAAATCTTTACTATTACATCCCCCACCCTACCTGCATGCCATCACATACCCCCACCCTCACCCTCACCCCATCACTCCTACTACTCACAAATGTCCCACTATCACAACCCACCCATCCCAACACCAAGCCCTGCATGCAAAGCATGGACACCCATCACCAAAGCATGGCCACTGCACATACCCATACACCCCCCTAAACCACCATCACACAAGGTCCCACACAGGAATGCAAGCACTGGGGCACACGGCCACCCACCTATTGCACACCATGGCACACACAGATGTAATAAACATCCTTTTATACCACTGCAGGACCCCTACTCAACGTCACCGGACAGGAGGGTCCACACATGTCCACACCACCAACAGAAGAGGCCCACAGTGATGACAGCAGCTCTGTCCAACTGGATCTAGATGACCAGCCCGGCCCATCGGGGACCTCGGGACAGTCGGTTCCCCTGACAAAGTCACAGGCCACTACAGAGCTTCCCCCCTCTGGAAACACCAGCCAGCACCCACCCAGCAGGCCCATACCTCTGTCCCCAGGACACGTCAATCAGCAGTGTGTCCACCACTACAGGGAACCCAGGCTAACCCACCACCCCAACAACAACAGGGACCTTGGGGCAGTGGTAGTGGGCACACAGTCCAGGGGACAGACGGCCAGGAACACAGTGGAACTGGGAGGGCTGCTGTGTGACAGGGGGAGGACAGGCCAGGGGAACGCACTCTCCACAAGGCCCTCTCCAACCTCATGGGAGCCTACCACCACTCCCAGGAGACGATGGCAACGGTACTGGCCAAGTTTCAGGAGACCCAGCGCCTGCAGGAGGAACAGTATTTGGGCTTCAGGGAGGAACTCAGAGCCATCAATTCCACCCTGGGCACCATCGTAGGGGTGCTGAAGGAAGTACTCAACACCAGGAGGGACACTGTGGCACAACAAGGGGCCCCTGACACTAGCCTGGACGATGAACAGCCCAACACCTCCGCTGGCGCTAGTGGACAGGAGGCACCGCCACAGGACCACAACACCAGTACCCCAACCCCTGCAGATGGAGAACCACCCAGCAAACGGTCCCTGAGATCCAGGACAAAGACAATGAACGATGCCAAGACCCCCGCCAAGAAATAAGACCACCCTGAATGTCATCTTTCTGTCCCACTTTGTCACCCTGTCCATCCTCAAACTGCCCCAGCTCCACTTCCTATGCCCATTTGGGCAATGCACCTGTGAGACTAATAGACTGGACTCTGCCATGGACATTCCTCCACCATCACCCCTCACCATTTTACAACCCCCTCCAATATTGAGCACTTAAATAAACACCCTTGAAGCACAAAACAATCTGGAGTCAGTCTGTGATTTCAAAATAGTTTATTAGCAATTACAGTGGCAAAATGCTCTTTCAATTGTAATGTCAACATACCTATGTCACACAGCTCTAGTCCATGAGGAAACAAAGCAGATGTCACACTGTGGGACACACATTTGTGAAATCGTAAGGGAAAATGACAACTCAGTGACCATACACTGGGTAAAAACGACAGACAGTAGAGAGGTAGTAGTGTTAAAGTGCATGTAGTCAGCAGGTTTGTATTCTTACCTGTGTCTCACTGGAAATATTGCAGGATCAACGAGTTCCTGTTGTCCATGTCCTCTTCTTCTGCTTCCTCATCTTCACTGTCCACAGGCTCCACAGCTGCAACAACACCGCCATCTGGACCATCCTCCTGCAGAAAAGGCACCTGTCGTCGCAAAGCTAAATTGTGAAGCATACAGCAGGCCACAATGATCTGGCACACCTTCTTTGGTGAGTAGAATAGGGATCCACCTGTCATATGGAGGCACCTGAACCTGGCCTTCAGGAGGCCGAAGGTCCGCTCTATTATCCGCTGAGTTCACCCATGTGCGCCATTGTAGCGGTCCTCTGCCCTTGTCCTGGGATTCCTCACTGGGGTCAGTAGCCATGGCAGGTTGGGGTAACCAGAGTCACTTGCAAATGGCGAGGGACAACTGTTAGAAACACACTGACCTGTATGGATATACCCAGACAACCATTCCCACTGACTTGCTTCCAGGTATTTACCTAATCGCTACACACAGTGCCTCTGGAGTTGACCCATGACATAAGGGATGCTGCTATTCCGCAGTATGTAAGCGTCATGCACTGAGCCAGGGAACTTGGCATTAACATGGGCGATGTACTGGTCTGCCAAACACACCATCTGCACATTCATGGAATGATAATCCTTCCGGTTTCTGTACACCTGTACACTCCTGCAGGGGGGTACCAAAGCCACATGGGTCCCATCAATGGCACCTATGATGTTGGGGATATGTCCCAGGGCATAGAAGTCTCCTTTCACTGTAGGCAAATCCTCCACCTGAGGGAAAACGATGTAGCTCTGCATGTGTTTCAGCAGGGCAGACAACACTCTGGACAACACATTGGAAAAAATCCCTGATGCTATGGCCACTGTTGTTTGAAATGACCCACTTGCAAGGAAATTGAGTACTGACAGCACCTGCACTTGAGGGGGGATTTATGTGGGATGGCGGATAGATGACATCAGGTCTGGCTCCAGCTGGGCACACAGTTCCTGGATTGTTGCACGGTCAAGCCTGTAGGTGATGATCACATGTCTTTCCTCCATTGTCGACAGGTCCAGCAGCAGTCTGTACACCGGAGGATGCCGCCATCTCCTCACATGTCCCAGCGGACGGTGTCTATGAAGGACAACAGCGAGCACAGAGTCAAACAACTCAGAGGTACGTACCCACAGCTTACACAGAACACTAATCATAATCCAAAATTTGGCTTGTATGAGTGTTGAGGCAAGGCCTAGGTATGTGTGACGCAGTTAAAAATTAAGCCATGTGGGCCCCTGAAATGGCGGCTGCCTGACCTGTAAAGTGGGACAATGGGATGTGAGGTAACTGCGCTGGCGTTGTACACCGTCGCGCTAGGCGGTCGAAGACCGCGGCGCAATGCTGCATTGGTTAACATTGGATCCTATGGGTCCTAGGAGCCAATGACGATGTACGCCGGCGGTGACGGTATGCACCACCGCGGACGTGACCACCATTTTCTATCTGTTCAATCACTCGATACCTGATCTTCGACAGGAGACAACCTATACTGCAAGTGCTGCTGTGACCTCGGTCTGGAAGAGACAATGGCTCGTGCGTCTGGGGAAAGGGCCCCTGCCTTCACATCGGAGGAGTTGGAGAAACTCGTGGATGGAGTCCTCCCCAGTACACGCTACTCTACGGTCCTCCAGACAAACAGGTAAATACACTAGGAGCATGCTGTATGGGCTATGCCTGTGTGGAGTGGGGTGGATGAAAGATGGGGGGGAGATTGAGGCGTGCATGAAACGACGGTGAGTGCATGTGCATCGTGGCAAGGGTAGGGATGGGGGCCAATGACTGTGACGGTGCATTTGGTGATAACTTTTCTCTTCCCCCTGTACACTTCATGTAGGTCAGCGCCCAACAGAAAAAAGAGATTTGGCGTGCCATCGCCAAGGACGTCCGGACCCTGGGGGTCTACCACGGACAGAGCACCCACTGCCGTAAGAGATGGGAGGACATTCGCCGCTGGAGCAAGAAGACGACAGAGGCCCAGCTGGGGATGGCCTCCCAACGTGGGAGGGGTGCCCGTCGCACCATGACCCCCCTGATGTTCAGGATCCTGGTGGTGGTGTACCCGGAGATGGATGGGCGCTTGGGGGCATCACAGCAGCCACAAGGGGTGTCTGGGTGGGCTGTGGGTTTCCTTAGGCCAGGGGGAGTGTGCTAGTTAGGTCCCCTTGTTCTGGCAGACCCTGTGGCACCCCACCTGTGTACAGTGCCAAGTAAACCTAGTCAGGCTCCTGTGTCATCCAGGTGTGCAGATGTCGTCCATAGCCTTGTAGGCCATGTCCCAGGGATTAAACAATGGAGCCCAAGTGCGCGGCGTAGTGCAGGGGGCTTCTGTGTCTGTCGTGTCCACCAACGGTAGCAGTAATGCATGCACTCAACATGTCTTTCTTCTGTCGTCCCCCCCTTTTTGTGGTCTCCCTGTTCTTGTGTGCATTAGCATCATCAGGCCGAGGAGCAGTGGCACCGGAGCAGGAGGGAGCTGCATCCCACATGGCCCTGGAGGGTGACACTACGGACTCGGAGTTCACCAGTGGGACGGAGGGCGAGGGGAGCTCCACGGCAGGGACAGGAGCTGACACCAGTGACACGGACTCATCCTCTTATGGGCGCTCCCTTGTGGTGGCGGCAACATCTGTGCCCCCCGCATCTACAGGTACAGCCGCCACCCCCTACCAGCACCGCCCTCCCAGCAGCCCCTCAGCCTTTGCCCTCTGCCCACTCACCCAGGAGGGTGGGCATCACCTTCACCCCAGGCACCTCAGCCCCTGCCCCAGTCACCCTTGCTGCACTCAGTGAGGAGGCCATTGACCTCCTTAGGTCCCTCACTGTTGGGCAGTCTACCATTTTGAATGCCATCCAGGGTGTAGAAAGGCAGTTACAACAAACAAATGCATTCCTGAAGGGCATTCATTCTGGTCAGGCGGCCCTTCAGCAAGCTTTTCAGACTCTGGCCTCAGCACTGATGGCAGCTATTGTCCCTGTGTCTAGCCTCCCCCCTCCAACTTCCTCCACCCAGACCCAATCCCCTCTACCTCAGCCTATCCCAAGCACACCTTCAGACCAGCATGCACACACATCAACACACAAGGGAAGCTCAGGCAAACATAAGCACCAAACATCCCACAGGCACTCACGCAAGCATCACACACATGCAGACACACCAACATCCACTGCCTCCACTGTGTCCTCCTCCTCGTCTCCCTCCCAGTCTCGTCTCCACTCACACCTGCATGCACTACATCTACAGCCACTACTTCCATCACCAGAACACCCACCACCACACCCTGCTCACGTGCACTCACCCCCCAATGCCATTCACACGTCCCCTCTGTTCTCTCCCAGTGTGTCTGTGACGCCACCTCCCAAGATACACAAACGCAGGCACACACCCACCCAACAGCCATCCACCTCACAACAGCCTCCACCACATGCACCTTCACCCAAAGTCACCAAACGAACACCTCCTACAACCACAACCTCTTCCTCCACTCCCAAACCCCCTCCAGCTACCCGTCCCAGTGTTCCCCAAAAACTTTTCCTGTCCAAGCTTGACCTCTTTCCCACACCTCCCCCACCCCGTCTGTCTCCCAGGGCCTGACTCTCCAGGTCCCAACCTAGCACCTCAGCCACAACATCTCTGGGACCAGTGGTGCCAGTAGTCACCGGAATCTGGAGTGCACCGGCCACCAGGGCAGCCAGTGTGGCAAGGAGCCACAGCACGGACAGTCCCCCACCTGTCAAGCATCAAAAGTTGGCCAGTGCCCGGCGAGAGAGGGGGAAGACTGCAGCCACCAAAGCCGCTCCCAGGGGTACAGGTGGGAGTGTGGAGTCAGCTGCGACACCTTTCATGGTGGGGAAGGGCCACAAGAAAGTCTGCAAGTCTGGGAAGAGCAGCATGGCGGAGAAGACCGCCATCATACCCGCTGCCCAGGAGGCGACCGCCACCAGCCCTACTGCCCAGGAGGCGACCGCCATCATCCCCGCTGCCTAGGAGGCCACCGCCAGCACCAGCCCTGCTGCCCAGGAGGCGACCGCCACCAGCCCTGCTGCCCAGGAGGCGACCGCCACCAGCCCTGCTGCCCAGGAGGCCACCGCCAGCACCAGCCCTGCTGCCCTGGAGGCCACTGCCATCATCCCCGCTGCCCAGGAGGCCACAGCCAGTACCAGCACTGCTACCCAGGAGGCCACCGCCACCAACCCTGCTGCCCATGAGGCCACCGCTATCATCCCCGCTGGCCAGGAGGCCACCGCCAGCACCAGCTCTGCTGCCCAGGAGGCCACCGCCACCAGCCCTGCTGCCCAGGAGGCCACCGCCAGCACCAGCCCCACTGGGCCATGAAGGACTGCCAGCACCAACCCCGCTGGGCCAAACAGGACCGCCAGCACCAGCCCCGCTGGGCCATGAAGGACCGCCAGCACCAGCCCCGCTGGGTCAGACAGGACCGCCAGCACCAGCCCCGCTGGGCCAGACAGGACCGCCAGCACCAGCCCCGCTGGGCCATGAAGGACTGCCAGCACAAGCCCCGCTGGGCCAGATAGGACCGCCAGCACCAGCCCCGCTGGGCCAGACAGGACCGCCAGCACCAGCCCTGCTGGGCCATGAAGGACCGCTAGCACCAGCCCCGCTGGGCCAGACAGGACCGCCAGCACCAGCCCCGCTGGCCCAGACAGGACCGCCAGCACTAGCCCCGCTGGGCCAGACAGGACCGCCAGCACCAGCCCCGCTGGGCCATGAAGGACCGCCAGCAGCTGAGTCACTGCAAAGGACCCCGCCGCAACAAGCACCGCTGAACAGGGCACCGCCGCAACAAGCACAGCTGAACAGGGCACCGTCGACACAAGCACAGCTGAACAGGGCACCGCCGCCACAAGCAGCGCTGAACAGGACACCGCCTCCACTAGCACCGCTGAACAGGGCACCGCCGCCACAAGCACCGCTGAACAGGGCACCCCTGCCACAAGCACAGCTGAACAGGGCACCGCCGCCACTAGCACCGCTGAACAGGGCACTGCTGCCACTGAACAGAGCACTGCCGCCACTAGCACCGTGAACAGGGCACCGCCGCAACAAGCACCGCTGGCCCAGAGTGCTTCATTCTGCTTGTGACGCTCTTGAGTCCGTCACAAGCAGGATGAAGCACTCTGGGCACAAAGCCCCATCCAGAACCAGTGGAGTATCACATCCACTACCTTAGTCCTTGGCAGGATGAAGCACTCTGGGCACAAAGCCCCCTCCAGAACCAGTGGAGAAAGGCATCCACTTGAGAGACTGTGGCTTTGCACTCCCCAGGATGGAACAGTGGGCAACCCACCCACTGTAGAGACTTGAGAGACTGTGGTTTTGCACTCCCCAGGATGGAACAGTGGGCAACCCACCCACTGTAGAGACTTGAGAGACTGTGGCTTTGCACTCCCCAGGATAAAGCAGTGGGCAAACCACCCACTGTAGAGACTTGAGAGACTGTGGCTTTGCACTCTTCGGGATAAAGCAGTGGGCAAACCACCCACTGTAGAGACTTGAGAGACCGTGGCTTTGCACTCCCCAGTATGGAACAGTGGGCAAACCACCCACTGTAGAGACTTGAGAGACTGTGGCTTTGCACTCCCCAGGATTGCACAGTGGGCAACCCACCCACTGTAGAGACTTGAGAGACTGTGGCTTTGCACTCCCCAGGATGGAACAGTGGGCAACCCACCCACTGTAGAGACTTGAGAGACTGTGGCTTTGCATTCCCCAGGATTGAACAGTGGGCATGTGGCCCCCTCGTGGATTTGGCGTTGTGTACTCAACTGGCTGAGGTGCCCCCCCTTTGCCTTCCCCCTGAGGTGCCTGTTTTATTGCGATGTGATGCCCCTGCAGTGTTCTCTCCCTCATGGTCGGGGATTGAGTGTGGGCCTCGCCCATACCGTGTGGGCCCAGTGTTCCACGGACTTCAATGGAGCACTACCTGGACTACTATTCTTGGTGTATATTTTGTTTATAGTGTATATATATATATATATATATATTTTTGCGTACTGGATTTTGATATATTACAATGGTTACACTCATTTTCTTTGATCTGTGCATTCTTCCGGGGGGGTTGCGGGGTGTAACTGTAATGTATCAATATGTCTTAGTGTGTGTGTTGTCGTGGGTGAGGGTGGGGGCGTTGCGTATTGCGTGTGAGTGTCCCTGTTTTTTTCCTCCCCCCTCCCCTGTGTCGTAGGTGCAGTACTAACCGTGGTCTTCGCCGACGGCGTTCATTCTCCTGGTAGAGGAGCAAGACGATAAGAGCTGGCAGGATCTGCAGCTCTGGTTATGTGGCGTCCTGGTTCCTCGTGGGGTGTGTAGAGGTGAGCGTTTTCCTTTCGAAGTCCTGTTTCCGCTGTGTTTTTGTCCGCTGTGAATCCGCCCCGGAAAAGGTGGCGGATTGGTAGGTTGTGATTCTGTGGGCGGTACTTTGTCCTCCGCCTGTCTGTTGGCCGTGACCGCCTAGCTGTTTGTTTGTACCGCCGTGGCTGTCGGAGTGTTAAAGTGGCTGTCTTTGTTGGCGGTTTCCACCACGGTCATAATTCCATTTTTTTTTACCACCGGCCTGTTGGCGGTCTTACCACCGCTTTAACACCGTCTGCCAGGGTTGTAATTACCACCCAACAAGTGTTTTACTCAGAGCCTGCTTCGTCTGGTCAGCTCCAAGATCTCAAGGTCATCCATAGTGATGTCAAACTTGGCCTTCTTCTTCATTTGCCAGTTTAATGCCATTAATTCCAGAAAAGCAGCATAAATGAGAGTCATAATCCTCCCCTCTCAAAGTAATGGTCAGTCCTTAGGATGTTAACTGAAGCTTTCATTGTGATTTTTGCCCCTTGCTTTTACTTTTGTCACTGCTTTTCACTGTCTGCCATTTTGTCTGCTACTTGATTCTACCTATGGATTCTGAAGCCTTTTCTACTTCCCTATATCAGGAGGAGTTTGGTGATTAGCTAATATCTTAATTATTGATCTTCATCTTCAATTAGGATTTATAAAATTCGAAGGAGGATTTTTCCTTATTTGTTTTTCCTCCTAATTGTGATGCCTTCAGACAATACTCTCACACATATATGATTCAGTGCACGGGATCACTTCACTACTGCTCAGGGTTCTTCTCAAATTGTAATTGGTCAAGAAAGCATAGCATGGTCTAATACATGTCTAGGATATAATTATATTTGCATTTCACTTTGTAGGAAAAATTGTAAAGTCAGAAAAAAGGTTTTGTCTGGACTAGAGATTTTTTATGACAAATAAAAAAATTCATAAATCATCAACACTCGAGTGAAAAAAAGGTGCAGCAAGAAGCTGCATTTAAAATGTGCACTTTCCTTCTATACATTGCATGACCTATATTTGATTGATTTGTTTTGCTTGCTAATGTTGATATATTCTATTGATCTTGATTCAGAATAGCTGGAACTGAGATGTTTCTCTGTTAATGTTTGCATGGCCTATGCATGACACAAATGTTCTTTATGAGTACTAATAGTTCTAGCAGACTAGACTGATGATAGAATCAGTTCTTTTTAGCTATTCACAGACTAAGGGCCCGATTATGAGTTTGGCGGATGGCAATACCCATCCACCAAACTCCCTACGGGGTGTTTGTCACCATGCTGGCTACCTCCCCGCCGGCCTGATTAACACTTTCTCACTCGGCTGACTGGCAGAAACCAATGTTCCTGCTGGTCAGCCCAGCATAAAAGTGGTGGCAGCATTGTTCCCGGCTTGTAGTCGAGCCAGCAACAATGCTACAGCCTGCAGGGGACACCAGCACCCTCTTTATGTGTACTGTCTGCAGCCCCCTGTGCCTGTTCATCAGCCTTTTCGTGGAAGTGGAACCACCATGAAAAGGCTGGCAGAGAACCAGGTTGTAATCAGCAGGGTGGCACCACAGCAGATCCAGGTGTTTCACAAACCATTAGTCCGATGCAAGTAGTACAGCCTGCAGATGTACCGGCAGTATTGACTCAACCGATTGTTGCACAGCCTGTTATTACACAGCCTGTAATTCAGCAGGCAGTTGTAAGTGCTCTAGCACAAGTGAGTACAGTTCAGACAGTAACCTGGATAGATGCTTCAGATACTGTAGCCACAACTCCAGCACAGGTTACTGAAATGATTACATTGTAAACAGTGAGTGCACAGATTATTTATGCTCCAGCTGCAGTGGTTTTGCAACCAACTGGGGTTACACTAGTGTAACCGTGTGGGTGTGGAGGAACCACTCCAGACTGCGTTATAGTCTCAAAACAAAGGAATTATATTGAAGATATTGAGTGTGGCGTAAAACAGGTAAGTTTGTTTCAGTCTTGAGATGCTGGGTTTTTAGGTGGTGGGATCTTCTTGAGGTTTGGTCTTTACTCGTCTCTTTCTGTCTCTCTTGTTCACAGGTCGTTCCCCGGGAAGCGCATGTGGAGAGAAGAGAATAATAGCTGTAACTGACCGTGATACTGGTATCTCTTGTTTCTTTACAATGTCTTTGTGGTCCCTGTCTTACTGTTCTTGACAAGGTTACATTTCTCTCATTAGCTCAGATTAGCACATACTTTTCCTTCTGTTTCTTAATGGTCTAATTCCTATTCTTTCTGTCTCTATATGTTTTCTTTCAGCGCTCAACCGTTCCTGTGCTCGGGTTTTGGCTGGCCCCTTGCAGGTGACGGTGGTCTATGGTGCCTGACAGTAAGTTTTTATGTTTCTCCCTGGCCCTTATTCACTACCCTCTTTCTCCTTCCCTTTTCCCCAGTGCTCGTGCATTTGTGTTTTCTCAGTGTTTGTCCATCCCCCTCCCTTCTCCACGTGTTACCCTTTTTCTCCCTTCCCCCTCCCTTCTCACTCCACTCCTTTATCTCTTTTGTTCTTGCACTCACTCAGGGACATAGTCCCACGCACTCCTGAATGGCCACGCTTCTCCTGGAGTGTGGCGGGATGCTGCGTTTCGTCCTCCCGGTCGCCTGGAACAGGGTTGTCTGGCAATTGTCTTCCGGTTTCTCCTCCGATAAGCAGACGGTACCGCCGGTGCTCGTTCACAGGTGGGCTCCGCTCCTTGTCTTCCTCCTTCCAACCTCCGAACACTGAAAGTGCTGACAGCGGCACATTTGACCTTCTGGCGTCCCACCACTGCGGATCTACCGACCAATCACGGGCAGTGACCAGGAAGCTTCGGAGTGACAGGGGCAGAGTCAGCACAAGTGAGAGCCATGTGCGGGCAAACGGGTTCCACCCCGTCACAACTAGCAAATTAGTTTATCCTGGCTTCATAGAATTCACAAATTGTGGTATGGATATCACCCCGACATTCAAGAATTAGGAGAAGTAATGCAATTTGTCTTTACGACTCAAACAGTACCAAGTGAATGTGATTTAAATAGTGGTTTATTCTGTCCTTGGTTTGAAGAAGCTGCAAGAAATTGTGTGAAAGCTGAAGATGCAGCACAGTAGAGTATTAGTTCAAGTCCAGATGTTAGCCCAGCTCCTAAAACAGAGAGACCCTGAAATGCGCCAAATTTAAAAGTTGAATTAGAAGAGGTTCTTAGAGGATGTCTCAGTCTTGACCACATAAATCAATATAAAAAATTAATTGATTTACCTGTGCACAGAAATTAGGAGAAAGGCTGCAACTGTTCATGACAAATTAAATGAATTGGCAAATAATTATGAAGTGAATATTTCTAAAAGTGTACCATCACAGAGAGGTTTCAGCTTACAATTATATGATGAATCAATCGAAATATGAGTTCTCCAGGATTGCAAATTCATATCACCGAATTAATAAAAATGTGAAAAAAATGGAGTGAGTTTGACAAATTTGAAAGCAAGTGGTCACAAAAACATGAAAAAAGAAACAGATAGAAGAGATTAAGGAGAAAAGACAAAAAGCATGTTCAGAAAAGAAAGAAACAACTGCAGCATATCCTTGGAGGGAGATACCAGGTGGAGTGTATGCACGTCAATTAGAGTAGAATCATTTACGAACACTTTTTCAAAATTGAGAGAAAGTCCAATGCAGTGGTATACACAGGTTGAGACAGTTGTTAAGATTTCTAAGGTGTTGTGCGAAGATTTAAACACGTTCTTTGATATTGTGGTTCCGATTGATTTATGGGCAGAATGTAAGATTACTGTTCAGTGTCCACAGTCAGAACCACTGAGAGATCCTGTCACAAATGCACCTTCACCTGTGGTGATGACTAAATATAATGAGATGATTACATTTCCGATGGGTAGAGTTTCACCTAAGGATTTAAAATATTTGAAATTGAGCCAAATGCATCAGGAGGTTAAGGAGACTGTGCATGAATATTTTGAAAGGTTGATGAACACATTTCAACAGCATGCAGGGCAGACGCACCTTGATCCAACAGATAAGGGATTCTTTATTATACGCTTTGTACTTGGACTGAGACCTGAGATTTGCTAGAATATGCAACAGATTGTGATTTGTTGGCAGATGAAGCCTCTGCATGAGATTTTGAAATATACACAGTATTGTAGTGATGAACAGGAGATGAAACATTGTAAGCTTAAGTAGAAGTTTATGTTGGTACAGACTAGGTTTGGGCAAGGAAGTTTTCAGAATCAGCAATTTGTAGGAAATGGTGGTACAGTTCACAAGAGTAATGGAATGCAAGCAGGTGTTTTTTAAACGGGAACTCAGTGTGTGTAGGTGAAATGATGATGCTGCAAAGAAAGAGGGAGAAGAGCTCCAATTGATCTTAGTACGGGTGTTGAGGTTGCGACATTGAAGAAAATGCCACCCTGTCACCTGGTCGGGTATTGGAAGCGAGAGAGTAGTCTCAATCCAGACAAAAATGTCAATAATCAGATAAAGGGAGTAAATTAAATGCAGAATTCAAATGTTCCTATGGAACAAATGCAAGGGTTGATGCAAAATCAAAATCAGATGGTACCAATGCCACAAGCACCTATGGTACAGTCAAACATAAACAGTGCCAAAGTAAATCAGAACGAGCTACCAAAAATGAATTCAAATGTGATGCAATTTCAAAACCAAATGAGGTCCAACAGTTTCCCATGTTTGATAATATTGAGATGTTGGATTCAGGCACGCTACGGTAACAGTGCTTTCCAGGGGTTGTAGAGTGTGTGATTGGCGCAGTCTTAGAGGTAGCCCAGAGAGGACCATTTGTAGAAGGTAAGGTAAATAGCCACAAAGTGTAATTTCTTGTTTACACAGGTACTACCGGTCCACTGTAAGAACAGCAGACTTCCCAGACCTATCCTCCTCGGAAAAAGAGATGTACCTGTAGAAATAGGCTCCTCTGAAGATAATCATCAGTTTGTGGTGTGTGATTCACCCCAAGGAGAAGAATTCCAGCCACAAGATGAGGATATAGACTTTAAAATTGTTCAGCAAGAGGAGCTAGGGATCACCAAGTGTTTACAACAAAGATTTACCTGCAGATTTAATTGGAAAAAAAAGTTGAGAAGTATAGTCTTTCGTAGGAAAATATATTAGATTACTCAAAGAAGTTGAACCAGTCCAAATAAATATGAGACCACATGCAGTTTTCCCCAGAATATCACCTTATCACATGCTATCAGAAGTGATAGAAGGAATAATGTCCTGGATAAATGATATGCTAGAAAAAGGCATTTAGAGACAGGTAATTGAGAGGCCATGCAACTCACCATTTATGGAGTTGCGAAAACCAAATGGTAAATTCCGGATAGAACAGGGTTTAAGAAAGGTGAATGACATTGTAATTTCATGTTGGCTTGTGGTACTGAATCCCAACACCATACTTTACCTAATTCCATGCACAGCTGAACGGTTTTCTGTGATGGAAATCTGCCAACCTTTTTTCTCGATTCCATTACAGGAAGGCAGTCAATATCTGTTCACTTTTCTGTTCCCAGAGAAAGTATTAGCATGGTGTTGTGTCCCACAGGTTACGTGAAAAGAGCCCTTCAATTTGCAATCAAATTCTGGAAAAGAATCTGGAAACATTGAGTTTTCCCCCAAGTACAGTCTTGGTGCAATATAGGGATGACTTACTCACCGCATCAAGAACAAAAGAATATTGCAAAGTTGATACCATTGCATTATTAAATCATTTGTCAGAGAACGGACAGAAGATGTCACCAAATAAATTGCAGTACTGTCAAAGAGAAGTCCAGTATTTGGGACATATCATTGAGAAAGGAACGAGAAAAGTTTCAAGAGAGACAGTCGAAACTTTCTTGAAAATGAGCCCACCTAAAACGCATGGAGAAGTCAGGATGTTCCTGGGAATGGTTAGCTACTGTAGACAGTGGATTTAGAACTTTTCCCTGGTGACAAATCCGTTGGTGAGATTGACTCACAAAGATGTACCACATCTGGTTCCATGGGACAACGAATGCATGAAAGTGTTTCTAGAGCTGAGGAAGTCTCTGTCATGCCCCAGCACTGGGATTCCATTAAGTATACAGAGGGTAACCCATTAGTAACCCGAAGGACCTGGGTAAATCATATTACAAAACTACAATGGTCCAACCGGCAATAGCACAAAAAGGAATTTTACCAACATATAACATGCACATGCACCAGAAACCAATATTTTGTATCTCAAATTATATGAATACACCGATTTATATGAAAATATGGAATGTGTTGCTTGTCTTTTAATACAACATTTCTTAAAAAATCAATATTGAGCCTGGAATATTTTTGGAATTACCAAGGGGCAATAGTAATTTGGACACTTTACCCCAATTGAGTGTGACACATATTTTGTCTGTTGTAGAAGGGTCAATTGACAGGCTCTCATGTATAGAATTTGCATATAATTGATGAGATAGCTTTCTTCAATTTTTTTTCTTCTTTTTCACAAGCACTTTTTCTTTATACATTTTTTCTTTGGGTGTTTTGGAGCAACTATATATATATATATTTAAAGAAATTTTGTATTGAAAGACAAGCAATAAATTGTATATTTTCATATAAATTGGTGTATTAATATCCTTTGGAATAAAATAAATATTGTTTTAATAACTTGTAATTCCTAAACCAGAGAAAGTAGATATGTCATATTTGGTGTCTTTGAACTTGCAATGATAAACCCTCTTAAATAACAAAGATGGATTTATCTTTGCAAGTTTAAAAATGCTACTTCTAAAAAGTTGGCATTTTCCTGTCCTTAGCCCTCTGTGCCTGCTGTCTGCCTTAGGTCACATGCCTGGGTATAACTGACAGTTGAGACTTTGTGAATTCACCCCAGTCAGTCAGTCGGTCAAAGATCTTTATTCGGCAATTGCCATAAAAGTACAGACAAAATCACATATCCTAGTGAACGGGCAACAGAATAAAGAACAAATTAAAAACACAGCTCAGAAGATCATATCATACATAAATTACAAAAAAGAGCACAAAATAGTCTAATCCAAATTCCTCTTTCACGGATATTCCAATAATTCTTATCAAAACGTTTACTAATATCATAAAATATAATACCAAAGATTTTTAAAATACCCTAAAATATAATAGAAATCCTTACTCCATATAGAATAAGACTATCCTAAACCACATATGAAGTATAACATTTTAAACAAAACAAATTTTAAAAATAGCATAAATAAATTAAATTACAAAATGTTAATACCTGTTCCTAATAGCAATAGATGATCTAATCAAATTTAATACCTGAAAACAGATTTTGATATTTGATAACTTCTGAAAATATATCAAAGCTTCCTTATAATGGATGGGTCTTAATTTACGTAAAATTGGCAAAATAAAACCATTTCTAGGGATAGCGTAAAGAGAACAAAAAAGAAAAAAGTGGGAAGTACTCTGCTTTGAACTAGTATCGCAGGGGCAAGGTGGTAAATCGTTTTGCCAGATACACTGATTGGGAAAGGCCACCTTAAAATGAATCAAGTTCAGTCTAAATAGAGTTAAAAGAGAATATATTTTTGGACATGAAAACCAAGTCAGATAGGGTTCTACATGTGGGTCCGTAACAATCTGAGTATAGGAATCCAAAGATTTCAGTTTCAAATAACTATGAAGTCTTATGTCTAAAGTATACTCAGAATGACATGATTTCAGCAGAGACCTTGCAGTTGTGGTTAACAATTGTGGTTCTTCAAACAAATACCTAAGCCCCAGCTTTTCAAAAGATGATCGCAAATACGAGAGCCAGGGAATCCTGTTTGAATTGGCCAACTGTATGCACTCAGTAATACATTCCTGCACAAGACTTGCCGCTGGATTCGTCCAACATCTAATCCACAACAAAAAGGGGGCAATAGAGACCGTGTCCTCTAACAAGCATTGGCCCACCTCCTCGTGGCTAATGGTGTCTGCTATACACATGGGTACCATCAGTAACCTATGCATAAATGTATTCTCAATACATTGGAGAGTGGGTACTTTGATGTGACCCCAGGCACCTGCCCCATATAGGGCTGCTGAGACACACTTGGAATTATATAGCATCATGATCTGAGAAGACGGTCTATGACCAAGTTTATGAGTAAAACAAAAAATCGCTTCAATATTCCTTGCCATTTGTTGGGTCTTAAATTTAAGGTGAGTATTCCAAAACATGGAAGAACTTATATGCATACCTAAGTAACAAAAATTCCTCACCTTATTAATAATATTGCCCCCCATGGTAAATTGTTAAGACTTGGTAGTTCGAGGGCCACATGTCATAACAAATGCCTTAGAATAATTAACTTTCAAATCAAGGTCCAGCATGAAGTTCAAAAAGAGGTCCAACAGGCCTTGTAAACCATCTGTAGTGCGGGCAATAAGTACAGCATCGTCTGCATATAACAAAACTGGAAGCAATCTCTGGCCCATCTTTGGTACATCTTTCCCGTTTTTTATCAAAAAATCATAGAGCCCATTTATATTTATCAGAAAAAGAAAAAGGGCTAAAATACATCCCTGTCTTACTCCCCTAAATGAGGAAATGGGGGCGGTTCTCTGTCCCGATTGGCCAAACTGAACTGAAACTTTTAAATCCATATGGAGGCACTTTATAAGTTCCAATAGGGTTGGATCGCACCACAGGGTTTCCATGATTTGCCATAACTTCTCCCTATTTACCAAATCAAATGCGCTAGAAAAATCAATAAAAGCCATATGAATGGACTCCTTTTTGGCAGTTACGTATTTACTAAGAATAAGATGCAAGTTTAATACCTGCTCAACTGTACCCAAACCAGGTCTAAAAACAAATTGAATTGGAGATAAAATCTGTGCCTTTAACACCCAATCCTCCAGGCGAGATAAAATCACACTGCCCAGAATCTTGGCCTGTAGAATCAATCAAAGATCTTGGTCTATAACAAGAAGGGTCTTGTCTATTTGTCAGAGTCAGCAGATCCTCGGGGTCTGTGCACGTTCCCAACACGTCCACCACTGAACAGCTCCAAGACTCTGATAGATAAATCACAGAGACTGAGAGAGTTCAAGAGGGGAAGAGGGGATTAGGAAGGGAACAGCTGGGAAGGAGACCTGTAGTAAGAAAAAGGTTAGAACACACAATATGAAAATTATATCTCCTGAAATCAATACTAGACTATGGCGGTCATTCTGACCGCGCCGGGCGGCGGTCGCCGCCCGCCATGCGGTTACCGCCGAATGGCCGCTCCGCGGTCAGGAGACCGCGGCGGCCATTCTGGCTTTCCCGCTGGGCCAGCGGGCGACCGCCAAAAGGCCGCCCGCCGGCCCAGCGGGAAAGCCCCTGCAACGAGGAAGCTGGCTCCGAATGGAGCCGGCGGAGTTGCCGGGGTGCGACAGGTGCAGTGGCACCCGTTGCGATTTTCACTGTCTGCTAAGCAGACAGTGAAAATCTTCATGGGGCCCTGTTAGGGGCCCCCTGCACTGCCCATGCCAGTGGCATGGGCAGTGCAGGGGCACCCAGGGGCCCCACGACACCCGTTCCTGCCATCCTGTTCCTGGCGGGTTTTACCGCCAGAAACAGGATGGCGGGAAGGGGGTCGGAATCCCCATGGCGGCGGGAGGATTCCCTGGGCCAGGGGAAAACCGGCGGGAAACCGCTGGTTCCCCTTTTCTGACCGCGGCTTTACCGCTGCGGTCAGAATGGCCCTGGAAGCACCGCCAGCCTGTTGGCGGTGCTTCCGCGGTCCCCGGCCCTGGCGGTCATGGACCGCCAGGGTCGGAATGAGGGCCTATGATTCTAAGCCTAGTCACTGTGAAAACACGAACAATCTAAGAGTTAAGTTTAAAATGACTAAGTTTCAAGATGGCCGGATACCTGTAGGGGAATCAAGATGAATTAAATTAAAACTTTCTTATTCAAGTACTTTCCTTTACATGAGAATCAGAAAAACATTCTGACTAAATTTTAAACCAGTCACATAAATCTTGTTTTGAGAATGTATACTAGGACCATAAAAAATTGCATCTAGAAACCCTGGCCTTCTGTGCATATTGCAGATATATATATATATATAGTAAACACCATAAAAGGATTGTGCACCATGAATAACACAATATGGATTCAGGAAACAAATCACATAACTTGTCAACTCGAATATTACATAATAAATATCTTACAATAGTGGCATACGATAAACAACATGAAATAAACTCGAGGAGAGAATCGTGCGTCTTGCCGATTCGAGTGTCACCATGTAAAATACCAAGAAATGGTAGCACACAATGAATATCAAAGTCAGATCCTCATTAATCGAATTGCGCGTCTTTCCGATTCGTAAAACACGATGTAAATGTCAAGAAATAACAGCTCACAATAAATAACAAGATCAAAGTACAATGAAACAAATCGCGCTTCTTTTGCCGATTCTTAAGCCACCATGTAAATGTCAAGAAATGGTAGCGCGCAATGAACAACAAAGTTAAATCCTCATGAAACGAGTTGCGCGTCTTGCCAATTCGTAAAACATCATGTAAATGTCAAGAAATAGTAGCGCGCAATGGACAACAATGTTTAAACACCATAAAACGAATCGAGCGTCTTGCCGATTCTTAAGCCACCATGCCAATGTCAAGAAATGGTAGCACGCAATGAATAACAAAGTCAAACCTTTATGAAACAAATCGTGCGTCTTGCCTATTTGTAAACTACCATATAAATGTCAAGAAATGGTAGCGTGCAAGTAATCTGTTACTCATTTAAGAATTAAACCAAGAATATGAAAATTCTCAATAACGGTGTCGGGACAGTCCAACCACCATCTTACCGCCTGGAACAATGATCACCAATGAAGGATGAAGGGCAGAAGAATGGAAGATCCAAATAGGCCGCCGGGACAGGAGCTCAGGAAGAAGCTGCTGCTCTGCACCGGGACCTCTGAATAGTGAGCACTGGGAGTTGGGCTGGCTCTCTTTTATAGAGTCTTGGCCCAGCCAAGAACCACGCCCAGGCATGTTGCAGGGAAAGTCTCTGGAAGGCCCTGGAAAGGGGCCACACCCTAACACACTCTGAAAACCTGCAGAAATACATTGCAAAGGAACAGTATT
Organism: Pleurodeles waltl; assembly: GCF_031143425.1. Taxonomy (NCBI): domain Eukaryota; kingdom Metazoa; phylum Chordata; class Amphibia; order Caudata; family Salamandridae; genus Pleurodeles; species Pleurodeles waltl. The sequence goes on along the minus strand of NC_090437.1, from coordinate 723,357,871 downwards.
TGTAAGCATATTAAAAATAAGTTTTCAGGATTGAACTCTGCAATGCAAAAGGTTAAACCACAACATATCAGCACATTCCATAAATTATGTTGTTTTGAGAGTGCTGGGTTTTTGCATTTTTGTCACCAATAGAGCGTGTACTGCTCTGGTGTTGACACTATTGCCCTTTTTTAATATAGGAATAATAGTTGCCAGTTTCCAAGAAGAGGGTATATTACTTTTAACAGCGCTTCTTAGGACATTTGTAACTAGGGGACCCCAAAGATTAGGCATAGATTTAAAGATATCGAGGGGAACACCATCAGGGCCAGGGGCCTTCCCTTGCCTTTATCGATTAATGGCTCCAAGGATCTCATGTAGATCAAATAAAATATCTAGGGCATTTGTATTAGGGTCTATGTTGATCTGGTTGATAATATTATCCTCCTTAGTCAAAAAATCGTTATCTGGATCAAATACTTTCCTAAAAGGATTCAACCATACCTCTTCTGCAATAAGACAATCATCAACCTTAATGTTACTGTCCGTGAAATATGAATGTTTTACCACCTTTGAAAATTTTGAAGTTTCCTTCAGATCGGAAGCAGCCTCTAACTCATCCCATGCCTTAGTCTTTATTTCCGATTTCCTTTTTTACAAGGTGGCCTTATACTCCGCCCTAGCTAATTTAATTAAATAACAGGAAGGAGGAACTGTTGTAAGGGCATCTTTTAATTTTTTATGAGCAGTTGAACACGCAGAATCAAACCATCCTTGGGCGGCCAAACCCATGGAAGGCCTATCCACCACAAGGGCATGCGAAATAGCACTACTTAATAGTTCAAATTCTTGAACTACATGATCATGGTCAAGCTGCTGGGACAAATATTAATGGAGTCAAACCTAGATCTTATAATTTTTTGATTGAAAGTCGTTGGATTTAGTTTGTCCCATTTCAGACGTAGGCCAGAATTTGTATGAAAAGTGGTGTTTCTTCTCAATCCCTTATCCCTAGAGACCTGGTCAATATTTACGTCTAGGTTAATACATAAGGGATTGTGGTCACTAGCACAGCGAGGGATTATCTTGAAATCACAAATTAAGTGATAATCTGGGGAGCCAATAAGAATAAAATCAATAGCACTCCCCTTCGAATTCCCTGTGAAAGTTGGGACATTTAAAGAATCTAGGGCCAGATGTAGCAATTTCTGATTTTGCAAATCGGATGCAGTACGGTGTCTCAGACACCGACTGCGAGTTGCTATGGGGTCGCAAAGACCCACCTCATGAATATTAATTCATTTTGCGACCCCATAGCGAGTGCCTGCATTCACAGGGATGGTGGCCTGCTGAAGTAAGCAGACCTCCATGTCTGTGACTGCTTTTTAAATAAAGCAGTTTTTTATTTTTTATTTTGCAGCCCGTTTTCCTTAAAGGAAAACGAGTTACAAAATAAAAAAAATAACAAAACCTTTTGGTTTCGGTTTTTCAGAGTAGGCAGTGGTCCATTGGACCACTGCCTGCTCTGAAAAACCCTTTTTGGCAACATTCACAAAGGGGAAGGGGTCCCATGGGGACTCCTTCCCTTTTGCGAATGGGTTACCACCAGTGTGACACTGGTGGTAACTGCGAATTGCTTTGCGACCGCATTCGCAGTCACAAAGCAATTTAGCATAGCGATGTGAGTCGCAAATAGGAAGGGGATACCCCTTCCTATTTGCGAGTCGCATTCACAATTTGCGAGTTGGTACCGACTCGCAAATTGTGACTGAGCATCGCATTCGCCATTTTACATGGCGCAAACTGCGATTTTCGCAGTTTGCAGCATCAAAATGCATGCTACATCTGGCCCTTAGTGCCACTTTCTCCATTACATGAACCAGATCGAAATTACATAAAAAGGAGTTCAGAGCTTCTCCTTCAGGTGAATGAATAAAATGAGTTGACGACTCTCTGCCTTCAATAGGAATGGCACACAGTTCTAAATTTTCCTGACGACATAGGGAAGTATTAAAATCACCGACCCATAAAACTACAAAATCTTCATCCTGTAATTCGGTGGAAGAATCTATAAAGTCCACTACGTCCTCTACGTTTCCTATAAGGAGACCACGTGGGACATTGTTATAGAAATTTTAAATAAAAATACCTTTACACCCCCTAATAGATAGTAAGACAATCATATAATAAGGTGAAGACCAAAATAAAGATGCCTTCATTAGTGGTAGTCGTAAGGATACAATGACTAAAAGACCTCCTCGTGCTCTTCCCATTGAAGAAGTTAATGCCAGCTGGTAAAAAGTTGTGTACCCATCCAAAAGGAACGTATCTTTTGACCAAGTTTCCTGTAAACAGATTTTTGTCAAAAGATGATATACAACTCGTCCAATCCGGGTTTTTTCTTTTAGATCGGAGCCCCTCAATGTTCCAACTGATCAAGGATAAGGGCTTTGGTCCTGAATATAACTTTGATTTATCAGTATAATTAAAATGGGAGGTATCAAAAGTGTTCTCTTTTTCTTCCTGTATAAATTCATCGTGATCATCTTCGGCCTTTAATTTCAACAAGTTTTTAGGACCCGGGCTTACGATAAACGTAAGTCAATCATTCTCGTCAAGGGAATTAAAGGCCAAAGGACAATTACTAATAGAAGCATTTACCTGAACATATGGCCTAACTGGGACTGAACTATAATTGCTAGGAACAACAGTAAAGCATTGTGGAAAAAGGGAATGGTCATAAAAATGGCACAGAGACTGTATTTGGATCCCATTATCTGAACTGTTAGAATAATCTAAATTTGGCAGAAGGTAATCAACTGAACACGGGTTAGCAAAATTAATTACAACACAGTCTCCGTCATCCGCTTTTCTTAGATAGCCAACCTGCTTCACTCTACGCGCCATAAGAATTTTATTATTTGGATGATAGTTGGATTTAACTTTAGATTTCAGCCAGGGAGCAGACTTCCTAATCAAAGCTTGGGTGTCTTCTTTTTGTTACTATCCAAAGGAGGCACGTTTGTTAACACCAAAACATAAGGAATACAGTCAAGCAGTAAGTGCAATAAATCTGCTTGATTAATGGCTTTATTTAATGGGGGAAAATTTGGCCCAAGGGAGATAACTTCTTTAGAGATTACTTGTGGCAACTCATTCACAGCATTACCTTGGCCAGATATGACCGGGGGATTGGCCAAGAGTGTGCCGGAACCTTGAGATGACGATATAGGTAATTAATTTTCTTTTATTACCACATCACTACTAGGTACCTTTCCCTCACTTAATACTTCTGAATTAAATAACTGGGAAAAAGTACTAATCACTTTGTTACAAAAAATGTCAAGTCTTTTAGAAATCATAGTAATACGTTTCTCCTCTAGGGTAGCACAAAAGGATTTAAGTATGGAGTCTATTGTACCAAAGGAGTCACTAAGAGCATCATTGTTTGTTGGGTGTTCGTTAGTTGAAACCAATACAACTGATTCATTGGCACTAATTGCCGGTGAAATGTGAATTCTCTTTTTAGGGCCTGAAACCTTTTTTTATATTCTTGGACCTTTTACCCACTCTCCTCTTCTTCGATGGGGGGGAAAGTGCCTGGGAGCATTCCAAGGATGAATTAACACTTTGAACAGGGGGTTTGGCTAAGTCTTGTGGAGGATATCACAGTGAGCAGATTGTATAATATTAGTAAACGAAGCCAGTGAAGGTGACCCCTCCTTTGAATTAGTAATTAAATGAACAATAGGTTCCAGTGGGGGCTGCTGGGCAAATTTTTGAACAGCCCTAATCCTTTCTTCAACTTGCTCCAGTTCAGATTCATTAGCCCCAATTACAGAGGATAAATAGCTAGTAATAGAAGATTGGGCTGAAGAGCCCGGCCCGCCTTCCCCCTTTTGGAGACTGTAATCACACACGCCTCCTTAAAGCGGCTTCCTGAAAAACACACGCTCGTTAACCCCAGATTAAAAAAGCAAATGTTGGGGGGGGGGCCAGCCCAGCCTCTTCCTGTCAATGATGGGCAAAGGACGGGCTCGCCCTTGGCCCGGGAAAATTAGGGATATTTAGCTTTGTATGGGATGCTGTTGGTAGCCCTGTATCGGAATTGCCTTAGACGTGTACCTGTGAGTCATTTGGCTCAAAAGGCCACAAGGATTAGAAGCTCAAATTTCCCCTAGAATTGCCTATTGCCAGGATTTACCTCTTTTTCCTTACTTCCAGGCTCTTTTTTGACCATTCCTCCCAGTGAAATTGAGCCTTTCTCTCTACTGGGATTTGTGACCCACAGCCGCTGTGAATATCTGCCTGCAGCGGGGCAGGTATGCTGGGTGATTGTGGCTGAATGGATACTTGTAGGCCTCATACCTCTTTGTTGTGAGAAAACAGAGAGTCCATTGGGTCTTTTAAGAAGCTGAATTAGTTCTAGGGATTTTCCCATGGGCCTTGGGGCTGGGCAGCCAGCACTGGAGATACGAGACAGAGCCTCACATTCTGTTGTTTGCTATTTTTCGTAATTGGAGTGAGCTTTATGTGTTTCATTATTTTTTGTTTGCCAGTTTTATCTTTGTGTTGCTGGAGAGGATGGTCTCTTTTTGCTGCCTCTACCAGTTACAATTACCCAGCTTTATAGTGATGGCTAGTAGTGGGGATCCAGTGAGTATGTTTGCAATTCCAAAGGCTGATAGAGAGCAGGGGAGCGTGCCATGTGGAGTAAGCTGCACCATGGACCTAGCCGGGACCCTCCCGCTCACTGCCAACTCAACCCTAAAGGAGTGTACTACACACCCCTATGCCCCTGGCCAGGGGTTGCAGACAGAATGGTGAGTAACCGGAAGAGTGGCGGTGAGCAATGGTCTGGCTGGTTTGGGCCACTCTAGGCTGGTAGGTAGGAGAGAAAGAGAGCTGAGCACAACAAGCTTACACTCTCAGCAGGATGAGCTAACCACCCTGCCCCAGCTCCCAGGCCTTCAAGGCAACCAGGTTCATTTGAAGCTCCGTCAAAATGGGAGATGGAGACCCCTGAGGCTGCACGCAGCGGGAGGGGAGGCCCTCTGCTGCCACTGCCTGAGCTGTGCTGCCACGCTCTGTGCTGGACTCTGCTTCACTTGACTTGGCTCAGCCGGGAAAGGGCAGCGGGCCAGGTCCGGTCAAATATTGGGGCCAAGATTTGAAGGTTTGAAGCTGTAACTCAGGGACCGGGAGCCAGGAGCCACAGCACCTAGTAGCATCTTGCTGGAGTAGCAGCATGTGACATTACTCTGCTCTGCACCAATCAACTCAAACCTCAGTGCTAGTGCTTTCTGTTCTATTTGGGATTAGCAAGTGTACACTATGAGAGAGAGATTGTTATTACAATAACTTAAAAGCGTCACACTAGATGTTTGGTTCAAATGTTATAATTATGTTTTGAGCCACAGCAGAACAGTCACTTGTGGCCTACTGGTAAAGATCTTGCATTGTCACTCATGAAGCTGATGGTTCAAATCCTGGTATTTCATGGCAGTGTGTCTGTTTACTTGCCAGTGTTTTTCATGTTAAACATTTCTAGTGATGGAACTTTTTTGTCTTTTTCCCATCTAAGTCTTTGGGTTGAATGTCATAGTTATATCTGGACACTGCATATTAATGAGTTACCTCAGTCCTAATGGTTAATGTCTCAGGCCCTCACACTAAAGGTTATGGGCTCCAGTCTAGGTTTGTCTGTGGTCATTTCCACATACCTGTTGCATTGGGTTCTATCCCAGAAGTACCCCTGGATTTTTTGCTTTTCTTATCACCTATTTTTGGGATTTTCTACAGTTGGTGAGCCTCACTACCATTGTCCCACCTGCATCAATTACATGCTAAATGGACTGTGGGTGTTTACTGCCAGTGTACATTTTGAGAACTTTGACCCCTTTTCGTTCTCAGCACGCGTGGAGCTGTGCTGTTGGGCCAACAAGTTTCCCCTGGGTGGACCAGGGCCTAGGGGACTTTGCAAAAAGTTGAAAATTGCCATGTTGTGGATAGGGTGTACATGAGGCTCACTCCCTCTGTTCCCTGGGACCCCATCCCGGGGGGAATCATAGTACAGGGGCCAGGACAAAACATCATAGTGGCTCTCCCCAGTACAGTGGGAGAGCCGCTGCTACGATATTCACTGAACTACAGAGACCTGCCCCCATAATGCTTTGTGGGACCATTTATTTGAAGAGCATTTTTGCTTATATCTTCACCTAAGTTGTTCCTAAGACGATGGGTCCACGAGCAAATCTCTCAGCACAACATTCCCATGCTCCTCGGATCATCTTCTGGGTTGTTACTCTTAGTTGGGGGGACCCCAACATTATCACTTTCCATGCTTTGACATGCATTTTCAAACTCTTACATGTCTGGAGCTTTTGCTGTAAGGCTAGGAATAGCTTGCTCTCTGGGGGATGTATGCATTGTAATGTTTTAGTGGGGCACGAAGACCCAAACATGTAATGCATTGCTCATTTGGTTGCCATCTCTGGGGGCTGATTGTACTGCAAATACTTTTCTGTAAGCTGTTTTACTGTGATACTCTCTAGGGGTTGTTCTGGTCTTTACAGTCCTATGGCAAGTATTTGAAAGAATGCACAATCACAAGGTATATTTCTGATAAATGTTTTTATTGGGTTTTCATGATGATTTCATATGTTGTATGTATTCATTATCACAATTATGATAATGCTCATGCCAAAGTAATATAATTATTAAACACTGACTGTGGAAACTCACTTGATGTATTTCGGTGACCCCTCTAGGGAGTCACCAATGATTACACAGTCATTCTCTCTCTCAATCTCTCACTTTCTTTCTTTCTCTCTCTCTTCCATCACATAATGAGATGGAAGAGAGAGAGAGAGAGAGAGATTGTGTTCGCAATGGCCTGTCCGTGCAATGACTTCAAAGTGTCACACTAGCAAGATGGATAAAGCTCTTGGACTGTCTCTTGGTAGGTTGAAGGTTCAAGTCCTAGTATCTCATGGGAGTGTGCCTCTTTATTTACTTGTGTTTTGAATGCTAAACATTCCTCTGGTGGAACAATTACATGTTTTTCCCATAGCAATCTTTGGGCTGAATGTCAGAGCTATGTCTGGATACCACATAGTAAAGAATCACCTCTGGCATAGGGTCTTAAAACCTCATGCTGAGAGTTGAGGGTTCTTGCTAACCCACCAGGGATAGCAGCAGAAACACTCCACCTCCAACCTCCCCTGCGCAGCATCTGATGACATCATAAAAAGTTGCTGGGAAGTTCTGGAAGCCATTTGCTTCTAGCGCTTCCAGGGGATCAGAGGTGAGTTTGCAGTCAGGGAGGGGGGATAAGGGAGCATACAGAGGCATCAGGGGAAAGGAAAGGGTTTTACTTTCCCAGATGTCTCTTTGATGTGCACAATTGCATATGGGGCCGTGATCATGCAGTAGGAATGCCCACTAGACACCATGGATTATTTTTGTGTATATGTTGTATATATGCATTGTTGAGGTTCGCTCCCCTTTGTGGAGCATGTATTTTGCATGTTTCTGCCCCAGCCTTTTTTTAGGCCCATCTTCTCCCAAGGGGGGCAAAAACCACTAGGCCACCAGGGACATTTATTTTGGTAATATATCTGGAATGGCTCCTCAGGGAAGGGTCGTTCCCTTCTGGGGAGCATGTATTTTGTCAGTTTCTGCCCCCATAAGAGAAATTGACCTTTTTTTACGTTCATCTTTCCCCAAGGGGGGCAGAAACCACTAGGTCACCAGGGATATTCATTTTAGCAATTTTTGGTGAACAGCCCCATGGGAAAAGATCACTACCCTCTAGGGGGCAATTATGTTGACTGTTTCTGCGAGCCTTTTTTTAGGCCCATATGCAGTCACCCCCATCCTGGATTCTCCTAGGTGTCTAGTTTTTTAAAATGCACAGGTTTGCTAGGATTTCCCAAGTACCAGCTAAGCTAGGGCCCAAAATGCACAGTTAGACATGTTGCAAAAACAAAGGTCTGTTTCAGTGGAAAAATGTGATGTGTCGTTTTAGGGTGTTTCCTGTCACCGGCACTAGGCCTACCCAGACAAGTGAGGTACCATTTTTATCAGAAGACTTAAGGAAATGCTGAGTGGAAGGAAGTTTGCTGCTCCCCTCAGATTCCAGAACTTTCCACCACATAAATGTCCGAAAAATGTGTTTTTTAGAAAAATCTGAGGTTTGTAAGGGATTCTGGATGACAGAACCTGGTGAGAACCACACAAGCCCCCCTCCCCCACACCCTGGATTCCCCTAGGTGTCTGGTTTTAATAAATGTACAGGTTTGCTAGGATTCCCTAGGTGGCGTCTGAGTTAAGGCCCAAAATCCACAGTTAGGCACGTTGCAAAAAATAAAGTTTTTCAGTGGAAAAATGTGACGTGTCCACATTGTGTTTTAGGGTGTTTCCTCACCGGCACTTGTCCTAACCAGACAAGTGAGGTACCATTTTTATCTGCAGACATGAGGGAATGCTGAGTGGAAGTAAGTGTGAGGCTCCCCTTAGAATCCAGAGCTTTCCACCATAGAAATGTCAGAAAAATGTCATTTTTATACAAATGTTGAGGTATGTAAGGGATTTTGGGTGCCTGGTGAGAGCCACACAAGTCCCCCTATCCCAGATTCCCCTAGGTGTCTAGTTTTGAAAAATGTACAGGTTTGCAAGCTTTCCTTAGGTGCCGGCTGAGCTAGGGCACAAAATCCACAGCTAGGCATGTTGCAAAAAAATGACAGTTTTCAGTGAAGAAATGTGATGTTTCCATGTTGTGTTTTGGGGTGTTTCCAGCCACGGGCACTAGGCCTACCCACACAAGTGAGAGACTTGGGGGAACACAGAATTGTAGAATACCTGTTATTACCAATTGTCTTTCTCTGCACTTGCGCCTTCCAAATATAAGACAATGGCCCTCATTACAACCGAACCGCTGGGCGGCCGCCAATGCGGCCACACTCCAGCGGGGTCTATTATGAGATCCCCGCTGGGCTGTCGGGCGGAAACCTGGTTTCCGCCCACCGGCCCAGCGGGGATCTCGGCCACAACACGGGAGCCGGCTCCAAAATGGAGCCGGCGGTGTTGCGGCTGTGTGACGGGTGCAGTTGCACCTGTCGCGCTTTTCTCTGTCTGCATAGCAGACAGTGAAAAGCTCCATGGGGCCGTGGCCTTCAAACATCAAACGACTCACATATTGGCACTGCCCCACATTTACTAAGCTGTAGAAGTCTCAGGAAGCACTGATATCTATTGCCACCGAGTGGTCCCATCACCATCTACATATCACCTAAATATGATAGATATACTCATTGTGTACAACTTTCCCTTATGTGGTGCATAGTGCAGAACACATTGAAATACAACATCACCATCAATGAAAGATCATGTGCAGGAATGGACACCTCACAGCACACCAACTAACATACCAGTAAATCCCACATCTCCATACCATGATACAAGGGTAGTAACAATGAACTGTGCCAGATGTACTACTGACAATGTACAGGGAGAGGCCAGAAATGCACATGAATGAGGATACATGGAACTTAGCAAGGCTGGACCCCTGATGCAGGGCACTGCTGAAAAGCACAGCATGCCATGTCCTGTCCCACAGCTGTCTGAAAAATCATGCATACATCACAATACATCCCATGTAACTGTCCCACACTGGGCGTATGAACCTCATGCACATAGGTATGCCAGCCAGCAACTGCCAACAACACTTTGTGCAAGGGAGGTATTTTTAAGGCAAAAGGGTGAGATTCACATGCAACACACAGGGACCTACACCTGCTACATGGCAATCAACTTACACAGAATAGGCACACATGTCTACTACATCACTATACTGCAGGTCTAAAGTGAAGGTATTATGGGCCACATATCAGAAAAGTTGGTCAGCATCTAAAGCAGTGCTACCTCAGTTGGTCAGCTTAGTGCCCCCCAATACCCAAAATGTGTGTGCCGTGGTCAATATATGGTGCACCATGACCCATAATAGGTGCAATAGTGTCAACATGATGGAAGCCATTGATGGACTGTGTAGGATAAATGCTATATGTGTGGTGCAAATCCTGCACAGTACATAGGCCCATGTTTAAAGCAATGGTGTGCCCCTTTTTTATGCCTGCTCTGTGCAGGTGTCAAAAGTACCATATAAATAGATTTATTGGAACCTCTTCTACACCTCTGCACCGTTTTAACTTTAGCCCATTGGGGTAACACACCCCGTGCATACATGATGCTTTGTACAGGCATAATGGGTTGCTAAGGTACACTAAGGGGGTCATTACGACCTCGGCGGTCTTTTCAAAAGACTGCCGAGGCCGCGGGAGACAGAATACCGCCATTGCCGGAGGTATTTCTGCCTCCCTATTATGACATTTCCGCTGGCCCAGCGGAAATGTCACATAAACATTGCAGCCGGCTCGTAATAGAGCCGGCGGCAATGCTGATGTGCAGTGGGTGCAGTAGCACCCGTCGTGCATTTCACTGCCCGAAATTCGGGCAGTGAAATGCGCGACGGGGCTATGCATGGGGGCCCCTGCACTGCCCATGCCAAGTGCATGGGCAGTGCAGGGGCCCCCAGGGGCACCCCAAGTCCCCTTACCTCCGGCCTTTCCATGGCAGTGTGTACCACCATGGACAGGCCGGCGGTCGGGGGACTCATATTCCCCAGGGCAGCGGTGCTTGCACCGCTGCCCTGGGGATAATGGTCGTCAGGCGGAATCCAGGTGGGAAAATGGAGTGGCCGGCGGTATGGCCGTGGCAATTGCGCCACGGTCATTATTGCTGGCGAACACCGCCAGCCTGTTGGCGGTGTTACCGCCAACATACCGCCGGCCGCCAGGGTCGTAATGACCCCCTAAGTGTTGCACAGCATGAGTAATGCCACTTTCTAAACATGGCACTGTGATTATTTGCCTAGTTTGCCGACAATAGTGTCTACAAAAATGAGGCCAATGTGGTGTAATGAGGGACTAGGGCCTTGTAACTTTGGTCCCCTGGCTCAACTATAGAGCACACAGCACACATTTGGCATGGGTGAACTGTCAGACAAAAATTCCAGTTACAATCACCATGAACCGAAGCCACAAGTCATGATTGGAAAGTGTACCACAACAGACCAATGTAACCATGCATCCAAACAGAAACACATACAATGGCAGATGTTAGTCTGATACATCACTCCACTCAAAACAAATATGGGCCATGGCACCTAGCAATTGACTAATGTGCATGATTGACACATGTTCTCACATTCCTTTGCAGCTGACCAAGTTTACGGCATCCAGCCATCGGTCATGACACCTTTTAAAAATCCTACCACGGATGCAGAGCAGGCCTATAATGAAGACCACATAAGGACCAGAAATGTTGTGGAGCGGACATTTGGCCTCCTTAAATCAAGGTTTAGGTGCCTAAATCTAAAAGGAGGAAGATAGTTATATGCACCACCCCTTGTCTGCAAAATCATCCTGGTTTGCCAGTTTGCACAACATTTGCCTACGCACACATGTCTCCTAGGATGACCAGGTAGATGTCCCCAATGAGGAGGATGACAACAATGGTGTACAAATGGAGAAGGGGGAACAACAAAATAAGGCTGTTGGAATAAGCAGAATAAAACTAAAAGTACAAAACGTTTTCACATAGAACTGTACTCCAAGAATCACCATGTAAATAATTGAATAAAATCATGTAAACTCAGAATGTACATGGCATACTCTTTTACACCATCACATATAAATTGTAACTTTTACATATCTTAGAGAGCATAAATACACCACAACAGTTGTAAACAACTTTGGGACATAGGCCCTGATTTAAGAGGGCCTAGTGCACCCTTGTGCAACATCAGTGTCAAACATCTCTCCCTAATGTGGACCAACTATGCAAATATCTAAGCAGCAGAAACTCATTGTGGTGCAAGTCAGACACTGTGCCACTTTGTAACACCTTGTGTCACAAAATGCCTGCGACAGGCATTAAGTATGCAGGAAGGGTGTAGGGGGAGCCAAAATGTGCAGTGGATTCTATCAAAAACAACTGTGCCATATATTGCTGCTACTTTTGACACCGGCTCAGAGCACCTGTTTAAAGGGGACACACCATTGGTATTAATGGGACCCTGAGTACTGTTCATGGTAAGGGCATAAATCTTAGCTCGAAGCCTGAACAGTACATGAATTGCGTCAAATACCTCATATGCTATTGCCCCCTACCCTGTCCCATGGTATGGAGTCAGTAAAATACGGCGCACACATGGTTGTGGTAGGTGGATGCTAAGGGGGGAAAAAAAAGTGGCCCTGCCCTGGCTTTTGCACCACTTTACTTTAATCTGCCCATAGTCAGGAACAGTAAGCATCTCCTAAATAATTCAGTACTACATGAATGTGTTGGTGGAATGTAGGCATTGTCTCGAGCAAATATAATTTATATTGTCACACACATATCACACAAATGTGTTGGCTTGACATATGCCTGTAACAATCCAGGAAATATACGTGAAGACAGCTGTATAGATGTATGGGCTAGGTAGGAAAAGGCTAGCAAGTACCTACAATGGCAGATTTGTGTCTGCTAGGTAACTAAGCTGAGTCTGAATGAAAATATCACACATGAGTACTGACAAACTTCTCAGTCACATTCACATGTATTAGCAAGAGAGTGACATACAGGGACCAATACACACAAATGTCTAAGTGTATCACACCCAATCAACTCGGAAGGTGCATGTAAGTCAACTAATGTACAAACAAGTGACTAGCCCTTGCCAAATTGTATGTGTGAAGAATGACATAGAAAGCTTGATTGTGTCATTCCCTCTAATCATTGCTGATATGAGTAATCACAGTACAAAAATACACTCATTGGGAATGTTACATAGGTTGTGGAAAGCAAATGTGAGCATGTGGCCAGGTATGAAAAATTATGTGAAGCCACAGTAGAACAGTTGTGAGAGAAGTTGGAAGACTTGGAGGGCAGGTCCTGCTAAAATTATCTATGGATACTAGTGGTACCTCAAAATACCAAGGGTCCAGTCATGGACCTGTTTGTGGGCAATCTAATCCTGAGACCGCTGCAAACATGTGGACTCCCAAAAATCTTTTAGGTGGAGGGAGCCTACTGCATCCCAGGTGCACCATGAAAGTCTGGAGCACACCCTTGGCCTATCATAGCGAGACTCATAAACATCTGATATCGGGATGAGAGTCACTAAGCACCTCGCTGTACCTCTCCATTGCATATGGGTAAAGCTTGGGTTACTCTCCTCCACAATTTGTCTTTGGGTCCAGAGTCTGCGTCGCAGTGTCCTCTAGGTGAAGAAGGTTCTGAGGGAACAGGGCCACAAGTAAACAATGACTTATACAGCACAGCTTTGATTAGTCGCAGCATGCAAACCTCACTTTTTAGCAAGACCAGAAGCCGATTGTGAATAGCTGGAGGGACAAGACACTGCAACTGCCCTAAAAGGCGCCAGGGTGGCGGCATGGCAAAGGTGAAACACTTGAAGTGGAGGTGCGGGTCAAAACATATAACACCTAGCCTGGGGCATCGTCCAGATCACCCAAACAGATCTTGGGACCCATGGGGAGACAAGAAGGGCTTGAGGGATCGTAAATGTGGCACTGGATATGTACCCAAAGCGTCTTGTGGGTGGGCTCGGAGCAGGCTGCGATGGTCCTAAATCAGTAATTGGTAGCAAGATTGAGACAGAGGATGAAAGACACCAACTTGGTAAAGACATTCCAGTAAGGGGCTGGGTGAGGGCCAAAAGGCGGTAGTGATGCATTCTAGTTAGCAGTATGTTTGGTTGGGGCAACAGGCGATATGCGCAGTTGGGTAGGTGGGCAGTTTTGAATCTGTAGCGCAGTGAAGCATAGAGAGGGGAGTGATGATTGCAGAGGGTTAATTGGACAGTTGTTAATGTTCAAGCAAGATACATACGGCCAGTCAACATAGCTGAGGCACACAAGATATTCACTCTCACAGTCTGACCCCAACCAGCTTAGGGCCATCACCCCCATGTGTGGTCCTTTAACCATACAGTGGGATGTCCAAAGATAGTACGTCAACCCTAAGGATAGTATCCTGGAATGTCAATGGCCTACTCGACAAAGTCAAATGGGGAGTGGTGCCCCAATACATCAATCCTGATTCTCCTGAGATGGTTCTCCTACAAGAAGTGCACATCCTAGGTCATAGGTATGATGTCTTTCACCATTGGGGAATAAAAAGGCTGCTATTGTGGGCCATACCACCTCCTCTAAAGGAGTAGTAAAGTTTGTGAGGAGAACGCTGCCCCTGGTCATTTGACAAATATGGCCCGATCTGCTGGGTCCTTATGTGGTGCTAACGGGGTCCTGGGAGAGGGGCATCTTAAACATACCTTCAGTAGATATCACAACAGGACTTCATGACTCCGTACTACCAGCCCTGACCACTTTGCTACTCAGTCTTCCAGATGGGGAAGTGATCATGTGAGGGGACCTCAATGCAACTCTGAGTGATAGCATTCACCGACATTCCCCCAGGCCCTGGGCTCAGTCAGACGACCATTAGCAGACTTCCTCACTGCCCAGGGACTGGCATGTGTATGCTGTACCCTTTACTCAGCAAGCCAGCACTTAATTCTTTTACTTGGGGGCGCATTAAGTCTTTCCAGAATTGATCACTTTCTCATACAGACTCACCAACTGTTAAAAGTCAGTGAGGCCACTAACTTAACCAGGGGTGTTTCTGACTATTCTCCCCTGTGGCCGGAGTCGGGGTAGGGGGCAAGAGGACAAACACTACCCACATCAAATTGAGCCCTTGGTACCTTAAAGAGCCCAAAATTAGAGAATGGATGATAGCCGCAAAAGACCATTATTTTCAGGGAAAGAGCACATCAGCACATGTCTTCATTCACATTGTGGATGGCCTATGAGACAGTAGTCAAGGGAGTGAGTCTCACCATGATGGTGCAAGGGAAATAACTAAAAAGGGACAAATTGAAAGTGAGCTTTTGTCCCTTGAGGCTGGCATACCTGATGAGGAGGGATCAGAGGGAGCCTACATCCTAACACAGGAAGCAAAAGCAATACTGAGATGTGTCCCAGGAAACTGCAAATATGCACCATAGGGCAACACAGCAAAACATCAATGTAATAAGGGACTCAAAAGGAAAAATATTGGCCTGGCTGGATAGGTATGAGGCAGCAGATAGATGGGTACCTGGGATCCAGAAAGAGTCAGGGGAACTTGCTAGTAGTGGACAAACCATAGCTCATGTGTATGGCCACTACTGTGGGAAAAATAATTATACAAAGTATTTTGCCACAAGAAAACAAACCAGGTGAGCTCCTGGGTGTCTTCCCCCACCCAAGCTTCACTACAGATGATAAAGAAGCCTTAGAAGATACACTTTCCCTGGGAGAAATTGTAAGAGACATCAAGGAGGTGAAGCCTGTCAAAGCATCAGGGCCCAATGGGGTAACAATTGAATCCTATAAGTTGATAGCCAATTACTTTGCCTCACATCTAATGCAGATGTATGAGAAGAGCCAGAAGGGGTGAGTACTCCCATTAGACCAGTGCCAGGCTTTCATAGTGGTCATCCACAAAGAAGGGAAGCCCAGGGAGGACAGTATCTGTACCCTGGGTCTACAGACAAGACACAGTTCAAAACAATATCAATGACCTAACCAGGGCAAGCCTGACATCAACTCCCTGAAAGGCAACTACACATTCTTGGCCATGGGATCACAAATGTACAGGTGTCTGAAGGGGAAGGTGCATCGCAGTGCAGATGATCCACCACCCAATGCCCCCTCAAACTCCTGACTAAGCTTCATTGACCCTTGACCCAGTCAGGGGCCTGCTGATTGCACACAGTGAACTGAGATGAGGTGACCACAGTCAACCGGTGTTCCTACATGCAACAATGGCCCTGTATGGCCATTCAAATTGCAAATTAATGACTAGGGTGCCATTACTCCATGAAAACAGCCCTGCCGCACAGATTGTATTAAATTTAATCAATCTGCCAATAACATGTATGTTTGTGTAATTGAACTTAGAAAATGTATGTTGTTAACACAACATACCTAAATGTATTCACACATGTCCCAGCTAGGTGGGCTATGTTTGTTGCTGTCGATTTGCGGATGGACAAATGAGTATAATTAACATCTTAAAATGTGTACTTGTCACATGATTACTTACAACTTAACATGACCAGTACAAATGCTCAAATGCCCCCCACCCATTGTGATATATGTTTGGCACAGATATGAGTACACAGCTTTGGAACAATGGCCTACATCCCTGAACACACCACTGTATCATGTAGCACTTATCAGAAATGATACACATATTATCACACAAAATACATCTTACATATATACCTACAATGACACATGTCAACACACCATCTCCAACATTTTGCATGCATGGGGAACCATACGTTACATGTGTTGCTCTGCATCATTAACTCTGCTCCCTACAACATACCAGAGTGTGCCCATATGTGCACTCACATTTAAATGGCTGACTGATCTTATGCCGGCCTTAGTCAACAGCATCCTTTGCTAAAGATTTGTTAAAGGTATGATATGTCTAAACATGTATTGCACATGGGCCATCCCATCTTATGTTGTGTATATAACGTACAGTCGGAATTCTAACATGACAATGTGGTAGAGCCACAACATGAGAAGCATCCCATATGTACACTCAGTATATGTGTAAACATGTATGTGGCCAAGAGTCTTCATACGCAGGCACATTTGCAAACTGTATCAGTCCTCACATGCCCCACACACATACATACATATGATAACACATTCCTATGTTACCGGTACACAATAAAATGCACATGCACATACATGTAGCCAAACCATCCAAACTACATAGATGTTTAGCCCCTGTAACAAGGAATGTGAATGTGGGTACACTGCAAGCCTTTCCAACAAAACCTACGCATGGATGTTATGTGTCAAAAATGTTGACGCATATGGAACATCTCCATACCCCGCAAATCACTAAAATGACACCTGGCACCATCTGTGTCTGAACTGTCTTCCTATCTCAGCCTTCCCGTCAAAAATCCACGCGTGCCCAGTATGCGCCAAAAATTGGGCTGCATACCATTGTCCTACAAAGATCGTAGATTTAAAAAATGACACCTGGCCTATGCGCGTTAATTGCCTTGTCAGCCTTTATTGAAAAAACCCACGCATGGCCTTCATGCATCAAAAAAAACACGCACATCAGGAAACGTGTCGCATATACCCAGGAAGTTATATAACAAGTCTTCCTTGCTGCACACATGGTAAAATGAATTTACTTTCACTTTTACTTTGCAGTCTATTCTATCTGTGGTTGAGAGATGTTGTGTGGAGATGGTGCTGGTCAAAGAGTGGTGGCTGGGGAGAGTTTTGTGCTGTGTCCTTTTGCTGTTCAGTTCATTTTGTTATATTTGTACGTTTTGTTTAGTGTAATTGTCCTGTCATTGTATTTGTATTGTTGAGTGTTATTCTTAGGGTAGTGTAGTTTGTTGGGGTATTTTGGGTTAGGTGGGCTTATTTTATTTTATTTTTTTGGGTCATTGGTTGCTGTGGATGGAGACAGCAGGGTGTCTGGCAAGGGAAGGGCACAGTCCAGATGAACTGTGGGGGTTAATTTGGTTAGTGTGCCACTACTTCCCCAAATTGTTGAGAATGGGTGGCCGTGTGATCATGGGCTACCCTATGGAGACCAGGAAGCTGCGCTGGGGGAAGGTCCTGTTACAGCTGCTCAGGATCTTCAAGGTGGACTACACAGACCACCAGACCAAGCACTGATGGGCAGACCGCATTGCCAGGGGTGAGGATCTCCTGGATCACCTGGTGGTTCGGGTTGGCAGACTTGTTGGTAAGTAAATCTGTAACATTGCTACATCCTCCTTTGCATGTGAATGACAGTAGTGCATAAGGAAAATTATAGCATGTCATGAGAAAGGTGAGGACATCCTGGGGCAGATTTACGGAAAGTGGTGCTGCACCCAGTGCAGCCCCATTTTCCTTGCACCCCTTAGCAACCCCTTACGGCCACCATGTGTTCGCTTTATCTAAGATGTGGCATACCATGGCACAGATTAGGGGGATTTGCGTCATACTTTTTGATGCTATTGACATACTGTTAAGGGTCATTCACATAAATTTGCATAACACCCTGAGCAGTACATAGTGGGCCATCAACATATGATAGTGTGCCCCCTTTTTAACACATGCTCTGGGCAAGAGTTACAATGTGCAAAACAAAATGTAGCTAAATGTACCTTTAGGTTTTAATCTTCTATTTCTTCAGCCCCCTCCTAACATGCAAAAGCCCACTTTGCATACATTATGGCTTGTGCAGGCATAATGTAGCGGAAAGGGTGATAAAGTTACATAATGCATGCATTGTGCCACTTTGTGAGCATATGGGCAACATTATGCCTATGCCATGCATGATGTATGCAAGGTAGGCATTCCCCCATTGGGGGGGGGAGGCAAATAATGAATGGCACGAAGAAAAACCTGAAACAAATCTTTGTGTTAATCATTCTGGCATTTTCTACTCCTGCTCAGACCAGGCATCAAAAGGGGACACGCCATAAATTCTGATGGGCTCATGTACTGTTCCGAGTTAGACCAAATTCTTGGCACTAACCCTGAACTGTACATCAGTACCGTCAACAATTATGACGTCATTGCCGTCTACCCTGCACCATGGTGTGCCTTACATGAGTAACAGCACAAACATGGTGGCAGTAGGGGGGGTGCTAAGAGGCTCAAGGAAAGTGGTTCAGCATGGTGTGCAGCAACACTTCCCTATTATCTACCCCTAAGCTTTGCACAAGTAACAGTGTGCCATATGAATCAGAGACATGTATTCATTGATGAGTCATATTGCTATATACGTTTTTGGGTGCTACCTATGTCTGTTTGACTGACATGTTGTAGATGGCAGTGGGTCATTCCTAACACTAAGCTTACTAAGTCACTCAGCTAAACAAATGCAATGTGTAACAACTGTCCATGCTAATCTTTGTTCACAAATCATAAAGCTATATTTTCCTGTCATGTCTTGCAGGTGGACCTCCAAACAACACCATAGGTAAGGTTTCCACTTTTGAAGACCCCGATGCAACCAGTAAGTGTCACCTTGTATTTCACATGTGTACATACAGTGTTGTATCTGAGAGGGTTTGATGTGTATTAAGCCATGTACAAATGGCATGTGTGTCGATTTCGACACCATCATCACCCTTGGGTATCAACATCATGTCTGATGGTATGCTGAGGATTTGGAATTTATAGAATGTTGCACAGGTGCCAACATGTGTTGCAATGGATTAGTGGGTCTCAGGAAATGTTTTGTATGGCCACAAACACACTGATGTCAGTCACAAAATGTGTGAGAGGTATTGGCTCTCTGCAATTCATGGATGTAGCAAACATATGTTTTCATAGCACCCGTTCCAATACTGTGTGTCACACGTTGCACAAATTTAGTCAGGACATGGCACAATATATGTACCTGGATATAGCTCTCCAACGGCTGTTCCCAAGGAGCCACTTGCACCCCAGTGTTTTACTGCTCTTCAATAATGAACTGAGGCACTGGGCATACAAGGAGCTATCTTGAGAGTCAGTTGAGTACACATTGAAATTTGCGCTCTTCTCCAGATGGATGTGGGACAAGACCATGGACTGTAGCAAATAAGATGCGTGCAGATGAAATGACAAGTTTTAGCCATCATGATAGTTATGAACAAGCATGGTCACACCAGATATGTGTGAAATGTGCATGGTGAGTGTGTACCTGGTAGTTAGGAGGTGCATCAAGTTTGTGCACAGATAGGGGCAGATACGTAAACAGGTGCTGCACCCAGTGCTGCATTGCTTCTCTTGCGGTTATTGGCTCCCCCCCTCTGCCACCATGTGTGTTCTGTATATAATATATGGTGCTCCATGGCACTGGGTATGTTCCAGTTGTGGTTAACATGTTGATGGACATGATGTACTATTCATGGTTAGTGCAAGAGAATCTAATGCTAACCCTGGGCTGTACATAGGGGCCCATTGTGACCAATGATGTGCCCCCTTTTGATTCCTGCTCTGAGCTGACATTAAAACTAGGAAAAAAGAAAATGAGGCAGCTGAATCTCTTGGATTGCAGTGCACCATTTTTGCAGTCACCCAACTGGGGCAATGCACCCCTTGCATACATCATGCCTGACACAGGCCTAATGTGGGGCAAGGGGTGACAAAGCGGCACAATACAGGTATTGCACCACTTTTTTGAGATTCTGCTGACCATTTGGCCTTGTTGTGCCTTATTTGTATCATATTGCTTATGACGCGTATGTGGTGGACGGAGGCCCTAGAACCTCTCACTTCTTGGCCCTAGTGTGCAACTTTGGAAAGACATTATCCCAGTGACATGTACTAAATATTGTAGATGCTTGCTAGGCAGATTTGTATGGACTTGGGTCTTACCCTTGTTGTTGGCTTACAGCTTGACAACATGTGTCATTGCAAAATGCTGTTTACATGCATGCTTGTTCTTCCTCTACCCAATACAGTTATCGATTACATGTTCTTCTTATGTTTTAGCTGCCACAGTGACTCCAGCTCAGAAATAGAAATTCACTAAACAAATATGTGACAGAACAACTAGGTCCTAAACAACTATAGCCTAAACCACTACTGCTAAACAACTAAAAAGTCTCTACAACTAAGTACTGAACAAATAATGTCTAAACAACAATAGTGCCTGAATAACAATTGCCTGAACAACTAATATATATATATATATACAACTAATGAACCATAAAAACCAAAAAGAAAACCTTACCTTAAAATTAATTCTTCAGGCAATTGTTATTCAGGCACAATTGTTGTTTAGACAGTATTTGTTCAGTACTTAGTTGTAGAGACTTTTTAGTTGTTTAGCAGTAGTGGTTCAGGCAAGTAGTGGTTTAGACCTAGTTGTTTAGGATGTTTCCCTCACTAAACATGTAGTAAGGTTCTAGAACATTTGCATGCTCGAGGCTTGTTACAGGAAGATAGCAAGAAGATGCTGGACGGAAAAGGCATGGAAAGCCTTCCCTAATGGTGGACTAGCCAAACTTCCTAAAACCACCTCAACTCCAGGAGTGTCCTCAGCACCCAGAGTCCATGATGCTCCTTCAGGTCTGGCACCCCCAACATCTGCAGCACATCAGACAGCACAGGCACCATGTCAGCCACCACCATCTGCTATTGGGTCCAGCTTTGAGGCAAAAATGCAAAAAGACATAGCAGAGCTGAAGGCTAGGTTCGCCAGACTTGAGGTAGACAATGCCAGAAATAATAAAATATTGGAATTTATCAAGAGAAAGCTCAAGGACCTGTAGGTGTGGCTACTCACCACTTTAAAGGACATTCCCTTCCCAAGTGTGCATTGTTCAAAGTTTTAGTGAGTTTTAGGGATTAGACATAGGTTAGGTAGGATAGAGTAGGTTAGTTGTAGAGTATAGTTAGATAGTTAGTGTAGTTTGGTGGTGGGATTTAGGCATTGTTCCTGTTTGAGGGTAGTTGGGTGGGGGGTTATGTTTAGGGGTATATGCAAAATAAAATATGAAAAAATACAAAAAATAATTTGTATTGTTTAGAACATAGGATTAGTTAGTATGTGTGTAGTTTAGATCATGTTGTCCTACATGTCTATTGTCTCATAACCGGGTGGGGGGACAATGTTTATTGAGTGGCATTATGTGTATAAGTTAAGTTTAGAATAGGATGGATAGCTGTAGGGTTAAGTTAAGATAAGCTAGTATAGGTTAGCTTAGTGTTGGTTAGTGAGTTGGTTCTCTTTTTAATAGGTTGTGTTTTTAGGTACCAAAAGATCTGGTTATATTTCGGGGGTTTCTCATGTCTGCACTGGCGAAGTTGGGGAAATGTCTTAGGGTATGCATTCAGAATTGATTTACATGTATGACTGCGCATATCGCCAATGACCAAAGAGCAGTCTAACTGGCAGCGCTATGACATCAGCTACTCAAGACAGTTTTCAGCGCAGTTCCTAACACTCTGATTGTGTATGGATACAATATGTTTAGACAGGTAATGATGCAACATCAATTGTCATTGCTAAGATCTGTCACAATCTTGTTAGAAAAGTTTTGCACATTAAACTCCATCTTATGTGGGGTATGGATACTGGCAAACTAACAGCTGCCTGTCACAGTTTGAGTATGCTCTTCAGTTCCTCACATATTTGTTGTATTGGTACATACGTCAGGGAAATCTCCTGACACTTGAGTTCTGAACCATTTATGCCATGTGTCAACTTCGATGTTCAGTACATGCTTGTGAGGCTCAGTAAGGTGTTTGGAGTCCACAATACTATCGGTCACCTTTATCATGTTTGAGTACTACTGTGTGCCTTTGTGTCTGACAGTAAGCAACACATGTCATTTGGTTCTGTTCTCATTGACATTGCTTCATCCAATGCGGACATGTATATGAGATGATTAAACACAGAAAAAAGTGCATGATACATGTGATTATGTTGATTTATTTACATGTGCAAGTTTATTTTCTAATGCATTACAATGTCCAGTTCACTGACCCCATGAGAGATCCTGAGACATTTGATGTACATTCAGAGTCCAAGGTTCAGGGACATGTTAAGAGACATGGGTAGGAGAAGTATGCATTAGTGAGGAGGTGTCCAAATTGACAATACATAGGAACTGAGACAATGACAGTCCATAGAAGATAAATCAACTGTGGTTGAGGGAAGAGGGCACATTGCCAGCTGTCACAACACTGGCATGACCGTTGCCACCATCTCCTCCACCTCAGCCAGGTCCTCCTATGGTGTAGGACTTCCACCTCAAGTCTGCAGTGATGCCTTTTGGTTCCTGGCCAGTTTCCCCTTAGTTCTGAGCTTGTAATCATGCAAGCGCTTTTTACAATCAATGACAGTCCTCTTCATCTCTGCCACGCTGTTGACTTTATCTACTATTACCTGCCATATAGCCTCTCTCCTACCTCCATCACCTTTCTGACCAAGATGTCATTCTTCTCCTCCTCACTAAAGCGATACTTTTGCTTCTGCTTCTCCTTCTCCTGGGACTTCGCTGGTCCCTCCTGGCTCATACTGGGCTCATTGGGATCTCTTTAGGGTCTCTCCTGGCCTGCATTCTCCACTTCGTCTTTCGATTTTTTTTTCTTGCGTGTGCATTTTGTTTTTACACTATTGCTGTGAAAGATGGCGCTAACACGTTTAGCGTCAAAAAGAGTGCTGTAAAATGTTCTAAGGCCACTTTTACAACATTGGCATAATTTTTCTTTCTGGCATGTTGCAATAGTATGCTGCATTTTGTTTACGCTAACCTTTCCTCAGCACCATTGTGTGTTGTTTTTTAAATGTGGCGCACAGATGACACTAAAGGAATGGTGTTCGTTTTTGACACACAACTGTGCTAGCGCAGTTGTGTAATTTTCCTTAAAGTGTCACCAGTGTCCTAGTGGTTAAGGTGTCAGACTCTCACGATGAAGGTGAAGGCTTCCAATTTAGGTGTGTCTGTAGTCACTACGCTGATTTTTTTTCTTCAACTTCACATATCTAAGGTACATACTGAAAGGTGATCTTACTCGTTTTAATGGACCAATACATTTTGCTTTTCAATTTATCATAAAATAGCACATTTTATGTATATCATTCATCAAAGCCTAACAAACCTCTCTCACACTCTCTCTCTCCCTCTTAATTTCTCTCAGTCAATCTCATTCTCTAGATGTGTCTCTCTCTCTATATATATCTCTCTCTCTCTTTTCCATCCAATAATGGCATAGAAAAGAGAAAAGAAAATTGCAATGGTCTTTCCATACAAAGACTTCAAAGTCTCACACCTGCAGGATGTGTTGTTTGAATATTATAGACAAGTTTTGATGCTTAGCAGAACAGACTCACGACTTGGCTAATTACAATGTCTTTTTATGATCGCTCGATAGATTGCAGGTTAAAATCCTGGCATTTCATGGTAGTCTGTCTATTTACCAGTGCTTTGAATTTTAAATGTTCCTAGTGATGGAACTTTTGCGTCTTTTTCCCTAAAAACATATTTGGGTTGAATGTCATAGATGCGTCTGGACACTGCATGGTAAAGGTGCCCTGTGGTGTTGTGGTTAGATTCTCGGATTCTCATGTTGAGGGTTTCAGTGTGTCTGTCATCATTACCATACTTTACATCTTTTAAACTTTAAATGTTTAAGGTACACATTGAAAGGTGATCTCACTCTTTTTAACAGACAAATACATTTTTCTTTACAATTTGTCATCAAATACCTCATTCTAAGTATTACATTCATCAAAACCTAAAAAACCTCTTTCTCTCTCACACACACACTCTCTCTCTCAATTTCTCTTGAGCAATTTATTTTGCTGTAAAAAGTTCCTCTCAATCTCTCAGTTCCTCCATCTCTCTCTCTTTCATCCCATGATGGGATGGAAGAGAGAGAGAGCGAGAGAAGAGAGAGAAAGAGAGAGAGAGAGAGAGAGAGAGAGAGAGATTGCTGTTGCACTGGTCTTTCCATAAAATGACTAGAAATTGTCACACTAGCAAAATGTTTGGTTTGAATGTTATTGTTAGGTTTTCGTGCACAGCAGGATAGAGCCACTGCTGGCCTAATAGCAAAGCTCTTTGACTGTCACTCAGTAGAGTGAGCGTTCAAATCCTGGTATTTCATGGTACTGTCTCTGTTTATTTACTAGTGGTTTGAGTCTGTAACTTACCCACTGTAGGAACCTTTACGTCTTTTTACCATGAAAATCTTTGCATTGAATGTCATAGCTATGCATGAATACTGGAGAGTAAGGAGTCACCTGTTGTTTAGTGTTTAAGGGCCAGATGTAGGAAGCCGTTTTCATGGTGCAAACTGCGAAAATCGCAGTTTGCGCCATGCAAACAGCCTAACGCGATGCTCATTCACAATTTGCGAGTCGGTTACTGACTCGCAAATTGTGAATGCGACTCACAAATAGGAAGGGGTGTTCCCTACCTATTTGCGACTCGCATCGCAATGCAGAATTGCTTTGTGACCGCGAATGCGGTCGCAAAGCAATTCGCAGTTACCACCATGTCACACTGGTGGTAACTCATTCGCAAAAGGGAAGAGGTCCCAATGGGACCCCTTCCCCTTTGTGAATGTGGGCAAAAAGGTTTTTTCAGAGCAGGCAGTGGTCCAATAGATGCCTACACTGAAAAAACAAAAGCAAATGGTTTCGTAATTTTTTTCATTTTATAAATTGTTTTCCTTTAAGGAAAACGGGCTGCAAAATGAAGAAAAAAAAACTGCTTTATTGAAAAAGCAGTCACAGACATGGAGGTCTGCTGACTTCAGCAGGCCACCATCCCTGTGAGTGCAGGGACTCGCTATGGGGTCGCAAAATGCGACCCACCTCATGAGGTGGGTCTTTGCGACCCCATAGCGAGTCGCAGACGGTGTCTGAGACACCGTTCTGCGTCCGATATTGCGACTCAGAAATAGCAAGTCGCACCGACTCGCAATTTCCGAGTCGCAATATTGGACTTTGCTACATGTGGCCCTAAGTTCTCACACTGAAGGTTGAGGGTAACAGTCTAGAAGTGTCACTGGTGCTGTAGCATTTTTATGCTTTGCAGAAATCAATGCTCTTCGAGGTTGATGAAATTTTAGACCCAGTAAGTTTCGTGGTAGAACCGTTAACAACCTTTCAATATAAACACAAACAATTTAAACATTATGGGGGTCATTCTGACTTCCGCGGGCGGCGGAAGCCGCCCGCCTGGCGGGAACCGCCAGAAGACTGTACCGCGGTCGAAAGACCGCGGCGGTCATTCTGAGTTTCCCGCTGGGCTGGCTGGCGACCGCCAGAAGGCGCCCGCCAGCCCACCGGGAAACCCCCTTCCATGAGGATGCCGGCTCCGAATGGAGCAGGTGGAGTGGAAGGGGTGCGACGGGTGTAGTTGCACCCATCGCGATTTTCAGTGTCTGCTTCACCCGCGACACCCGTTACCGCCAGCCAGGTTCTGGCGGTCAAAACCGCCAGAGCCAGGCTGGCGGTAAGGGGGTCAGAATCCCCATGGCAGCGCTGCCTGCAGCGCCGCCATGAAGGATTCCCCAGGGCAGCGGGAAACCGGCGGTACCGCCGCGGTCAGAATGCCCATGGATGCACCGCCAGCCTGTTGGCGGTGCATCCGCGGTCGTTGGCCCTGGCGGTAGTCTACCGCCAGGGTCAGAATGACCCCCTATGACCAATTTGGCCATGGGTGGAAAACTCCTATCAGAGATAAAGTTAAGATTTGTATTACAAACACAAGCTCAAAATCATGTAGACAATGTACAAAACAAAGTTATAAAGATACATTTTCACCAAGGGTTGACGAAATAAGTTTAGGCAAACTAACATTAACAAAACTAAACATTCAAGAACAATAATACATATCATCAACAGAAATATCTGAGTTACAGAAATGAGTCTTTGCTCAGATTCAACAACCATCAGTCAAATTCAAATTAGCAGAGTCAATAACCTTTTGGCACAGGTCAACCCTACAGCTAGCCAAGTTAGGGAAATACATGTGTGGGGAGAAACGCATATGGGCAAAAGACAAAAAGCAGAAAGAGGCCAAAATGAATTTGAAAAAAGATAATCTTGGACTGCAGGTCGCTAACTAAGGGCCTAATTAGGAGTTCAGCAGATGGGAAGACCCATCTGATGAACTTCTGATGGGGAGGTTGCCGCCCCACTGGCTAACTCCCTGCGGGACCCAGTAATATGAAAGCTTTTTGACTGTCACGCAGTAAGTTGAAAGTTCAAATCCTGGTATTTCATGGTAGTGTGTCTGTTTATTTACTAGTGATTTGAAAGTTAACCATTTTTAGTGAAGAAGCTCTTATGTCTTTTTCCCTTGAAAATCTTTGTGCTGCATATCAAAGGTGGGTCCCAACAATGTTCACATAGGTGTTACCTGTGGCCTAGTGCTTAAGGTCTCAGTCTCTCACACTGAAGGTCAAGGCTTCCAGTTTAGCTGTGTCAGTGGTGATTTCCCTGGTTGAACATTTTTTCAACTTGAAATATTTAAGGAACATACAAAAAGGTTATCTCACGATTTTACTTCACAAATACATTTTTATTTTCAATTTGGACGGAATTATCTCACTCTAAGTACATCATTCCTTAAGGCCTAAAATACCCCCTCTCTCTCTCTCAATTTCTATGTGTCAGTTTCTTTCTCTAAATGTCCCTCTCTCTCAATCACTCACTTTCCCTCGCACACTCTCTCGTCCATTCCATAATTGGAAGCAAGAGAGAGAGAGGAGAAAGAGAGAGAGAGAAAGAAAGAGAGAGAGAGGGAGAGAGCGAGAAGGAGAGAGAGAGAGCGAGAGAAAGATTGTTATTACAATGATCTCTCTATACAATGACTTCAAGGTGTTACAAGTGCAAGATGTTTGTTCCGAATGTATGTTATGGTTATGTTTTGATCAACAGCAGTCAGAGTCACTTCTGACCTACTGGTACAGCTTTTGGAATGTTACTCAGTAGGTTGAAGGTCGAGGTTCTGGTATGTCATGGTAGTGTGTCTCTTTGTCATGTTTTGAATGTTAAACATTCATCCTGATGGAACAGTTACTTATTTTTCCAATCAAAATCTTTGAGTTCCATATTATAGCTATATATGGAGAATGCACAGTGAGGGTCACCTATGGCCTAGTGGTTAAGTTCTCAGACCCACCACGCTGAAGGTTTTGGATTTCAGGTTGTGAGTCTGTAGTCATTACCCTACTTTAATTTATTTTCAACTTTAAATGTTTAAGGTACATACTGAAAGGTGATCTCGCTCTTTTTAACTGAGAAAAACATTTTTCTTTTCAATTTTCCTAAAATATCTCATTATAAGTACATCATTCATCACAGCCTAAAAAAGCAGTCTCTCTCTCACATACACTCTCTTTCAATCTCTCAGTCAACCTCTTTCTCTAAATCTTTTTCCATCTCTCATTCTTTCACTTTCTCTCTCTCTCTCTCTCTCTCTCTCTCTCTTCCATCCCCAAATGAGAGAGTGAGAATGGTATTGCAATGGTCTCCCTGTACAAGGACTTCAAAGTGTCACACTAGCAAGATGATTGGTTCGGAAGTTAAAGTTATGTTCTGGGGAACAGCAGTAAAGGGTCACTGCTGGCTTAATAGCAAAGCTTTTTGACTGCCACTGTGCCCCCGTCACCTAGTGACTTTTAACCTACTTAGCTTGCTCTATCTTAGCCAATTTATTTAATTATTTACTTCAAAATGGCTGCTATGTTTATAGTTATTGAAATGTTTTTATTTTACGTTATCAGTGCCACTCTGTGAAGGCATTACTATCAGCGTCAAAGTTAAGTGAGATACGTAGGTATTCGCATCATGTCCCTTTACCACTTACGTGTTTATGTAATTGCTGCCCCAAGCATGCCTTCTTATCTATTGTTTGGGAACACACCTGCGTCTTGCAACATCTGTATAAGTACATCTCACACAGACGAGGTTATCAGAGGGATTCCTACCAGATGTTATCAATGCCATCTATTCTGCACGTCGCCTTGATGCAGATTCAGCCTTCGTGTCACCACAGAATCTGATCTAGAGACTTTATTCCAAGGAAACAAGGTTTGGGGTGTTTCTCATGGACCTGGTACTGGCAGATTAAGTTTATCACACCTAGCTCTCAATATGTTAGAGATTATGGGCCAGATGTACAAAGCCTTTTTCAAGTCGCAAAGGGGCCGATTAACAGAATCGGCCCGTTTGCGACATCAAAAATGCTTTTTGGGATATACAAAGCCCAATCTGCGATTCGGTAACTTGTTACTGAATCGCAGTTTGGGTTTTGCAATTCAGTATTAGGAAGGGGCGTGTCAAGGGCGTTCCTTCCTAATACTGAATCCAAATGATATGTATGATTGTTTTGTGACCGGTAATGCAGTCGCAAAACAATCACAGTTAGCACCAGTTTCAAACTGGTGCTAACCCATTGGCAAACAGGAAGGGGTCCCCATGGGAAGTACTGCTTGTGAGCGGGGAGGGTTGGGCTGACAGTTATGACTTGTCGTAGGAGTGACCTAGTAACCTACAAAGAAAAATACTGTCATCCATAAACCAGAAAATTAACTGCTATACAGATGACTGTTATCAAGGAGAGGCCACTTGCCCAAGGGAAATGCATTATTGTTGTTACCCTGGTGCCAGCCTTAGAGGCTGTCACCAAGGAAAGCATTCCTAATGCTAAGGTATTACATCAATGTTAGATTCAATGGGCAACCTCCCTTACTGCCACTGATGTTGATTACATCTTTGTCCCAAAACTTCAAACATAGGAATTTCTCTACTATAAACAGGAGTACCCAGCACCTCTTAACATCTTGCCACTTTACAGATACCACACTATCATTTACACTGATGGTTCAGCACCACCACCTGTCGGTACAATAAATCAATAGTCAGCCTATTGCGCAGCCGTGAGCAGAGTGATGAAGGATGGTGTGTTCCACCCTCATAGTACCTACACACAGACCCTATGGAACTGCACAGTTAGCTGAGCTTAAAGCTCTCATCTTGGCACTGGAACATATGGATCCAGCGCAACTCACCTTGATTGTGATTTGTACTGCAGTGTCCAGTCCTACACTGAATATTCTTCTCATTGGTGATTGAATGAGTTCAGAGACTCCAAAGGGAACACCATAAAACACAGAACTCTGTGGAGGAGGGTGGCTGATCTTTATGATAAGCTACCAGAGGCTCATGTAGTCCAGGCATTGGGTCACCAACGTGTATGAGTACACGTTTCTGGACCTTGGCTGATGAAGTGGCCAAATCTGCAGTAGCTGCGGCTTCTGTTGCTGCAGTGACTCATTCCCAGACGAGATTGGATAATAAATTAAATTCTGGGTGCTGTGAAAGCTTCGGCTGAAGGCAAGCCTCGCCCAAAAGCATACTCTAGAAAGTATTCTTACCACATCAGTGCATAGAATGTTGCAACAATTCCTGGGGTTGGAGATCTAGTGATCCCCAACCAAGACCAGGGATTGGATCTTATCAAAGCAGTGCATGGGGGTGTTACATCTGTTCATGCTGGTGTTGCAGCCACAATAACACTCTTGAGGAAACACTTTTGGTTGCCAGCTGTATACAAACAAACCAAGCAATATGTCCTTTGCTGTGACATTTGCCAGCAGATAAAGGGCTCAAATATCAAACCTCCATTGCAGACATCCCTCTTAGTGTCAAATAAGCCACTACAATGTGTGCACCATGACCATTGTGGTCCCTTACAGCCTGAAGGTGCAAATAAATACATCTAAGTAACTGTAGATTCTTGTTCTAGATTCCTGTGGTTATGGCCACAGATGTCGGCTGATGCTCAATCTGTTATAAAAGACTTGCTGATCTTTATAAGTACATATGTGGTTGCAGCATTCCATTCAGACCAGGGCCCTGCCTTTGCCTCTAAGGCATTCAGGGACATATTGAGGACGATGGGTAATGAACTCCATTACTCCTCACATTACCATCCCGAGGTTAATTCAGTCATGGAGATACGGAATTGAGATCTAAAGCAGTCCTTAACAGCTAGAGTATTATGTTCAGGCCACAGCTGGCTTCATCTCCTATATAGGGTCCAGAGAGCACTGAATAATCTGTCAAGATGTACCTTGGGAGGATGCACTCCTTACCAGGTCCTCTTTGGGATACCTATATATATCCCCGATCTAGATGACCCTGGAATGGTGGCAGCATAAACACATTTCGACATAAATTAACGTCTCACTGTTTTACAGGAGCTTCAGCAATTTTGGGATGATAATCCACTTTAGGAATAAGGGATTTGCCAACAACTTCTACAGACTGGATTCCTAAAGTTGGGGATCTAGTTCATGAGAAGATTGCTGTGAAGAAGTAATTCAGCCCATCCTATAGAGTACCGGTAATACAAGGCACCAGAACTATCAACTTACCACTGCTGCCAGGCTCCAAAGCCAATAGATTTGTCTCCATCGACAACATCAAATTGCATCATGTGGTCGATTCTGCACAATAGACCCAGAGGTCCCTTGGGTAGTTCCAGGTTCCCTCTCACTACCCAACAGGAAATATCTCTTCAAAGAAGAAACAATAACTCTTCTGACTACACCAGCATGTACAACAATGCTACAAATGTCTCCTCAAGCACGGGGAAGGCAAAAAATGAGCTTTTGCTGATTCCAGTAATCACTTCACTGACAAGAACTGTCCAAGATGTGGCTGTTTTCTGCTCCAGTGTGACACAAACAGATGACACTGTTGACTATGAACCTTCACACAAAGTGGATCCATCCACCAGTAATGCACAAGCTCCTGTGTGTGCAGAGACTGCTTCTGGTTACTTCATTGGCCAAGATGACTTCTCTACAACTTCATCTACACCTGCTAATGAACCTGTTTCAAAGACATGTAAACTGTACATATGATGTAAAAATAACTATTTGGTTTTTTATGGTACTGTCTTTGGATATTTCTAGCATTGCTTGACTTTCTGTTATTGGTTGGTTTTGTGACTGTTCTCTTTCTCTTGAGAAATGGTAATTATCTTCCTGAACTCTCTTCTGTCGAGTCAGTAGATTAAATTCTAACTCCATATCTTTCCTCAAATAAGGTTAGAAGAGATTTGTCCCTTGTGAACTTTTCAGCAGTACGAATTCCAGATAAGATTGTGTGGGATAAAATTCCCTTATATATATATGGGCCTACCGAGGCTCTACAAATTCCAAATGTTTTCAAAATTTCAATGACTTATGGAATTAGACCTGGTGTTGTTTCTGATGACTGGGATGTTCAAACAGTTGATTCAATGCTTGCTGAGCTGCAAGATTGAACTGTATTTGAAAGTTATTAAACTTTTCATCCTTGGCGTGGTCTCCCCTAACTTTTTGCCTCTGTTTCCCAGGTTGTTGATGTGTGCTGGCCTCTGTTTTTGCTGTTTTTGTTACTCTGAGCACTTTACCACTGCTATCCAGTGCTAAAGTGCAAGTGCTCCTATGTAAAATGTATATGTAATTGGAATTCCATGATTGGCATACTTGATTTACTGGTAAGTCCCTAGTACAGTGCGCTAGAGGTGCCCAGGGCCTTTAAATCAAATGCTACTAGTGGGCCTGCATCACTGGTTGTGTCACCCACATTAGTAGCCCGGTAAACATGGTTCAGACCTGCAACTGCAGTGTCTGTGTGTGCAGATTTTAAATGCCAATTCAACTTGGCAAGTGTACCCAATTGCCAGCCAGGCCTAAACCTTCCCTTTTCTTACATGTAAGACACCCCTAAGGTAGGCCCAAGGTAGGCCCATGGGCAGGGTGCAGTATATGTTTAAGGTGGGACATATACTAATGCGTTTTATGTGTCCTGATACTGAAATACTGCCAAATTCTGTTTTCACTGTTGCAAGGCCTGTCTCTCTCATATGTTAGCATGGGGGCTGCCTTTAAAAATGATTAAAGAGTAGATTCCCTTTGGGAGCAGATAGACATGTGGAATTTGGGGTCTCTGAGCTCACAATTTAAAAATACATCTTTTAGTAAAGTCGGTTTTGAGACTGTGGCCCTCATTCTGAGTCTGACGGGCGGCGGAGGCCGCCCGCCAGACTTCCCCCCTCCGAAATACCGCTCCGCGGTCGAAAGACCGCGGAGGGTATTCCGAGTTTTCCCCTGGGCTGGCGGGCGGTCTTCGCAAGACCGCCCGCCAGCCCAGGGGAAAACTCCCTTCCCACGATGACGCCGGCTCGTAATAGAGCCGGCGGAGTGGGAAGGTGCGACGGGTGCAGTTGCACCCGTCGCGTATTTCAGTGTCTGCTTTGCAGACACTGAAATACTTTTAGGGGCCCTCTTACGGGGGCCCCTGCCGTGCCCATGCCATAGGCATGGGCACGGCAGGGGCCCCCAGGGGCCCCGCGACTCCCCCTCCCGCCATCCGGTTCCCGGCGGGAGAACCGCCAGGAACTGGATGGCGGGAGGGGGAGTCGGAATCCTCCATGGCTGCGGAGCGCGCTCCGCAGCCATGGAGGATTCCTACGAGCGGCGGAAAGTCAGCGGGAGACCGCTGGCTTTCCGCGTCTGACCGCGGCTAAACCGCCGCGGTCAGAATGCTCGTAGGAGCACCGCCAGCCTGTTGGCGGTGCTCCCGTGGTCGGTGGCCCTGGCGGCCACCGACCGCCAGGGTCGGAATGACCCGCTGTGTGTTTGAAAATGCCACTTTTAGAAAGTGGGCATTTTCTTGCTTAAACCATTCTGTGACTCTGCCTGTTTGTGGATTCCCTGTCTGGGTCAGTTTGACAGTTGGGCTGTTTGCACCTTTCTCTAGACAGTGACACAAAGGGAGCTGGGGTGTAGCCTGCATATCCTGATGAGCCATCTGTGCTAGGAGGGAGGGCAGGAGTTGTCACTTTCACCTGAAAGGGCTGTGCCTGCCCTCACACAATGCAGTTCCCAACCTCCTGGTGTGTCTGGGGCCTGGGCTGGGCAATGCAGGATTTCACAAGCAAGAGAGACTTTTCTTTGAAGTAAGCCTACTTCAATGGCCAAAATGGGTTATAAGAAGGGCACCCAAAACCACAGAGTTTAAGATCACTTGTGGACATCAAGAGGAACCTCTGTCTGGAGAAGAACTGAAGAGCTGAGGAGAAGTGCTGCACTGCCTGTGACTGTGCTTTGTGGAGCTATCCTGCATTTGCTGCTTCTGCCTGTTCAAGGGGACAAACACTGGACTTTGTTGTGCATTCCTGCTTGTGAAGAAATCTCCAAGGGCTTGTCCTGAGCTTGCCTCCTGTTGTTGAAGTCTCAGGGCCATCAAAGACTTCTCCTGCCAGCACCTGGACTCTCTGCTGAGACCCCTGCCCTGCTAAGTGGTGCCCTATCCAGTTCCTGGGGCCTTGGAAGGTGAAGCTGGCAGACCAAGACTGAAAATCAACACACAGACCGCTGTGCGGGGAAAATATCGACACACCTTCCGAGACGCGGCTGAAAGATGACGCAACGCTGGCTTCGCAGCAGAAATTGATGTTCCACCGGCATCGCAGCTGGAATATCAACACATGTAGCTGGAAGAATGATGCACACCACCTGCTGACGGAGGCTGATAATGTCGCAGCCCACATTGCACGGTTTTGCTGATAACATGTGGCAGGATTTTCAATGCAAACCTTGCTGGTTGCGGAAAAATGACTCAATGCCTGCCCGGACCCAAGTGCTGCCCGGATCGACGCATCGCTCCACTGTGGGGAGGAAAAACGACACACGCCGATTTAACCAGAGAAGGAGAAATGGCGCACGGTCTCACTTGCGGGTGAGAAATCGATGCACCTCTTACCTTTTTTGATGCACACTCGTCCGTGCATGGTATTTTGATGCTACCCAGGTACTTTTCAATGCTAACTGTGTTTTCACTGTTTTCTCAAGGATTTAAGACTCTTTTGCTTTTAAAATTAATAACTTGACTTCTGTATGTTGGATTTTTGTTGTTTTGGTCTTGTTTTGTTTAGATAAATATTTTCTATTTTTCTAAAGTTCTGTTTTGTCATTTTGTAGTGTTTTCACTGAGTTACTGTGTGTGTTGGTACAAATACTTTACAACTAGGCTCTGAAGTTAAGTCTGTCTGCTTGTGCCAAGCTACCAAGGGCGTGAGCGGGGGTTAACTGAGGGTGATTCTCCTTTACCCTGACTAGAGTGAGGGTCCTTACTTGGACAGGGGGTAACCTGACTGCCAACCAAAGACCCAATTTCTAGCAAAAGTGAGGATGTGTACACCAACATAAAGAATCATGAGGAAATGTTCTGTTATAATAATTGGAGACTTTACTTCCTGCACCGAGCAACAAGACACATATCAGTATTTAACTACACACAGTGGGAACACTGTTCAACTCCACCTGAGGGGAGCCCAAAACATTATTTAGATAAATCTGCATACTTTTCTGGGCACAGCATTACAAATGCAGAGTCATATTACTTCAAGTTACCACCTCCAAAAATATGGGCGATTTTGCTAAATAACACTAAATTAATTTATTCAGATTCCTTTGTTTCCTGACTTGCAGTTGAAGGATATGAATCCTGGAAGAACACTATTGATGTAAAGAGTCTTTGGGGAACACGATTGTCAAATTCGTGGTAGGGAAACTTTATTTAGAGAATGCCTTATTTGTGTTCAAATGTTCTTCGTAAATGACACAATTCCACAGGCATCCTATCTTAGGTTACCAAAAACAAAGAACTGAATGCACCCAGTATCCCCACATCGGCCAAATTCACCAATTGGCAATCCTTCCTCAATGTCACTGAGGAGGAACTAAATGCAAAGGTTCGGGATTGTACCTATAATTCGTCACTTTCCAGTCCTGGTGGGTGGTTATGGTGGCCAATAGACACAAATGAGTGTCAGGCGTGTTTTGTTAATTCCTCAGGGGTTTCAAGATTAGCCAGCCAGACCCTTGCTTCGTCTCAGTCAATAATCAGGGATAATTAACACATACAGTATGGGTAAACTGTGCCAACAATGGTTACAGTCTAACACATTAGCAGCAGTAAAATAAAATCTTAATATCCTTTCAGAGGAAATGGATTTGCAGGATTTCTTGCTAGTTCCCAGAAAGCCCCGCGCTGAGAGATTTTTGTACGCCATATACAATGAGATTTGGAAGCTTTCTCAAATAGAAGTGGTTGCATGTTTCAGGCAGATAGAGAAGAAACATTTGGAAAAGGCTTTAGCTGTTGTTGACAATGGCATGAATACTCTGTCCAACAGGATACACACTCTTAATAACATAGTGTCACCTGCGATTGACATAATTCAGAATGACATGTCCCTTCGACAACATGGAAAAAGTCAGCTGCGCTCCATAATGCAGTTAGGTTGTACGTTACAGATTCTGAAAAATAGCTGCGTTCCATGGAAATATATTAACAGTGGCGGCCTGTTTGCTGCTTTTAATTTATCTAGAAAACAACAGATACTGGCTAAAAATGAAGCAGGTTATACCATGCTTAGCATAGAAAAATTAGAGAAGCTGTCTTTCACAGTTGAAGAAAGTCCATCGATAGTATGGCTCGTACATGGCATTATAAATCTGCCAATTTCCACCTTTCATTTCACTAAATGTTTGAAAATTCTTTTTGTGGACAGATACGAGTGGCTACGAGATAGCTACATTATAGAAGAGTGGGAGTTGCACTTTGAATACAAATGTCTGAATGGTGAAACAGAGGTCTTTCTCAGCAGAAGCGAATGTGATACTACTGTTTATCATTCAATGATTTGCAAACAGGTGTCCCTTCATGGCCTTTGCAATGCAGGGGTCGCAAACTTGTCCTGTTTTCTGAAGGGTACTCCCGTCCCTTTGATTTGTCCAGCATTTCATATACTTTCAAATGGAAATTTTGTGGTCCTGAATGAACAGATCTCTTGGGGTATGAGACCAGGAATTGCCTACGCAATTTCAGTCTCAAAGATTGTAACTTGTTGTGGACATGTTGTATTCCCCTCCCACACAAGAGATAACAGTAGCAGAAGTGTGTCCTCAGATTGATAGTACTGATGTAAATCATTACAAGCTGAGCAGACTAAAGGCACTACTGTTTCAGAAACAAGTTGCGTTCACATCGGCTAGGGAGACGTATGCTCTCCAGATAGCAAGATCATCAGCTGAGATACAATACCTATTAATTACCAACTTCCCCAAGCACTTTGGAGAGCTGGTTTGCAGAATTGTTTAATGTCACAAGCACTACGGGGATTGTGCACTAATTTAAGTCTGTTGGGTCTGGATTTGTTTCCATCTTCCAGACTGCTTTCAGAGTCATTTCATCAGCTATCAATTCACTCTTTTCAAGTGTGATGGTGGCTTTCCGGTGACTTTGGTATTGATTGGTGGGATACTGCTGTTGCTGTTCCTAATAAGCAGTGGTTGTGCCTTCTCAGCTAAACAGAGTGATGGAGCTACTACCATCAACCCAGCTGTGCCGTGATCGCATTGTGCAGTTCTGTGCTGGAAGAATTAGAGCAGGTTTGGTCATTGTCATTTCGACTCCTGCAAAGTACATCAATAGCGTCAGATAAAATTACGCTATTGCCATCTACCCTGCGCCATGGTGCACCGTATTTTAAATAGAATAGAGCTGTTAGGGTCTACCTTAAGGGTAAGCTATGAGCATTAAAAAGAAAGGTTTGGGCCAGGTCTAAATGGCAGGTTAAAACAGTACTTACATACTGCAGTGGCAGGCCTGAGGCATGCTTTAAAAGGCTTTTTTAGTGAGTGGCACAATAAGTGCTACTGCCCACAAGTAGCATTTAATGTAGTGGCCCTGGGAATAGGTAGAACCATTTTACTAGGGACTTGCACATAAATTAAATTTATGAATCAGGTATGTGCCATTTGTACCATATTTTAGGGGGGGGGGCACAAGCACTTTACCACTGGTAAGTAGGAAAAAAGTACACAGAGTCCTAATGGCAACAAAAACAGGTTCATCAACAGAAGGCAAAAATCTAGGGAAGACTCTGCAAAAAAGGGCCAGGTCCAACATCCCCCATTCCTTCGAAATCCTACTGACTCATAATCAAACCCAAAACATGACCAATAGTCAACTTACAATGTATGAACAGGTTATCCTCACTACAAAGAACTCTACTTTGTGGAGGTGCTTCTGCCTCAACCCTGCCTCACCTTTGCAGTTACCTGTTGATGAAAATAATGATGGGGTAGACAATGACTACCTTGATGTGACTGAACTGTGTACCAAGCCAAGACCTGATACTCTAGATGTTCCTCTGGAAGAGCCTAATTATATGTTGTTTGTGGATGGTTCTTGCCTGAGAGCTAAACAAGGGTTTCTTAAACCAGTTTGTGCCATCTTCACTTTAGAGGGTTATAGAAGCAGCATCCTGTTTGTGTAATGTAAACAGGTGGCTGAACTGGTTTAGCTTATTAGAGTCTGCTGTGCCTCTGGCAATTTAAGAGTCATCATCTATCCCAAGAGCCAGTATGGGTGTGATGTGGTCTATGATTTTGGGGAGGTATGCCCGCAAAGGGTTTTATGACCTTGTGTGGCTCCCCTATCAGAAACAAGAAATATCTTATTGCATTACAAATGATGGCTGAAGTGGCAATGGTAAAATGTGCAGCACACAAGAGCTGAAATTATTTTGTGACTGATGACAACTGCTATGCGGATGAAATTAACAGGTATTGCACTATTAGGTCTTGCACATTCAATGTGGATTCTTCAAAATAATCTGAGTATAATACACCTATGAACCTTTTGCTGACTGTTACTTATGTGGGAAGAGGTAAAGAGATAGCAGGAAGAAGCACCAGAGTGTGAGCAGATGAGGTGCATCAAAGCAGGATGTACCAGAAATGAGGATGAAGTCTTGGTTTCCGTGGATGGTCGCCTTGTGTTAACTAGCTCTATGCAGCCTCCTATGGCACGATGGTGCAAAACATATAGGTTGAAAGCCTATGACTTGTCTCTTTTGCACATATTGGCGGTCATTATGATCCTGGCGGTAATCACTGCACCACCGGCGGTGGCGTAACTACCGCCAACAGGCCGGTGGTGCAGATTCCCAAATAATGACGCATAGGAGAAACAGGCAGTGGCCCAACCACCCACCGACATCTTGGGAGCCCCGCCGGCGATGGGCATACCCTTCCCACTCCGGGCGACCAATGCAAAAAGAACAAGTGATGGACGAAATGATGAAAAATGTGAAACGTTCACCCCCACTGCGCCACTGGATTCAAGTTCGACTGGCTGATGAAGGGTGATACCCTGAAACCGGTCCGAAGATGCTTGTTTCTGGTCCAGGGAGGACCTGGCATGGCAGTCCCATAGGGAACAGGATCAAGACCGATTTGTATATGGCTGGGTCCAAACTGGGGTGGCGTGGTGAGCAAAACAACGATGAATTAAACCCAGATCTTTGTGACTGGGGGTGAATGTTTGCATTGTTCAGCATTCCATCCATTATCTGTTGTTTTTGCATTTGTCGCCCTAACTGGAAAGGGTATGCCCAGACTTGGGTGCCATGCTCACTGCACCACTGGATTCAATTTAGCCTGGCTGATGAAAGGTGATACCCTGAAACCGGTCCTAGGATGCTTGTTTCCGGTCCAGGGAGGACCTTGCGTGACAGTTGGACTGTCCCCATGGAGAAGAGGGTCAAGACTGATTCGCAAATGGCTGGGTCCAAACTGGGGTGGTGTGGTAAGCAAAAAACGATGGCCTAAACCCAGAACTTTGTGACTGGGGGTGAATGTTTGCATTGTTCAGCATTCTATCCATCATCTGATCTTTTAGCAATACAACTAGATTTGAACCCTCATCCTTCAGTGTGAGAAAATAAGACGTTAACCAATAGGCCACCTTTAACTCCTTAAGCTGTTTTCTCCACACATTGCTATGATATTCAACCCAAAGATTTTCCAGGGAAAATGCCATAAAATTTCTTTCATTAGACATGTTTAACATTCAAAATACTAGTAAATAAACGGAGGCGCTGTCGTAGTTGGACTCTCGCTCCTAGGTGAGACTGCTGGTTTAGGGATGACAGCACTTTTGTTTGTAAGTGACTAGGTCACTCCTAAAGCAAGTTGCAACTGTTGGCCCAACCCTCCTGGCTCACAAGCAATATCTCACCAAAAATACAAACAGTAGAAGGTGATTTCTGGCAGCCTGAGGCATGGGCTCTAGAGTGCGACATCTCAGGGGAGCCATGGTGGAACGGAGGTTACTCTTTTCTGACATAAGTAATAAGTCACAGTCACAATCAGATCAATAATGCAATTTGGCATTAAACTGTTAACTTTTGAAAATGGTCAAATCATATAACAATAGTCTTGCTCTTGAAGAATATCTCTACAAAGTCATCGAACGGGAGCGCATCCAGAAATGACTCCACATCATCAGATGTCAGATCGATGACAGGATTGGCAGATGGATCCACGGAGAAGAAGTGTGCAGCAACCTCAAGCTCAGTATCACCCACAAAGGCAGCACCATCCAAAGTGCCTGAAGGAGCCAGATAGTTAACAAAGGGTGGCTCATAGGTGGCATCACAAATCAGCCTCAGTCTCATGGGGCACGACTGTAAATTAGCCCTCATCAGGAACACCAGCAGCGATTGGTCCAGAGAAGGCACCGACAGCAAGGCACACTGAAGATAGACACTCAAAGAGGTACCAGGTGCAATGGAAGACAGGTTGCATGCACCATATGGCACTACTCCTGCAGAGTACATTGGAGCCCATTGTGAACAATGGTGTGCCCCTTTTAACACCTGCTCTGAGCAGGCATTAAAAGTGCTGAAAAAAATTATACAAAGAAATCTCCTAGATATCCTTGCACCATTTTTTGGCCCCCCAAGGAGGGAATGCCCACTTTGCATACATTATGCCTGGCGCAGGCAAAATGTAGTGCAACGGGTTACAAAGTGGCCTCGTTGGACCACATTAGTGTAAAAGAAAATACACTAATGTTCACAAGGCGGATTTAGGGGCTCCTAAATATGCCCCTAAATTTGCCTTTAGGCAACCTTTTAAAACTGTGTCTACTGGGTCAAGAGTGGCTGAAAATAGGAAACAGGCATTTGGAATTTCCATGCATTTACGTTAGCACTGATAAGGTGTACCCTTCCCTCTCAGAACAGTACAGAATAAAGGGTTTATCATAGTCTGGTATTCCTAGTGCAAGGCTGGGGCAGAGACTTTCTCTCAGCTCGAGGAATGCTTTTTCACAATTGTTGTCTCATTGTAGCAGATCTGACATTTCTTTATGTGTAAGCCTCTGTACAGGCTTTGCCATAAAGGAAACATTGCAGATCTACTAAAGACAGTAGCCCACCATTTCCAACTTCTCTGGGAGGGTTAATTTGAAATATGGCAGATATTTTCTCTTGAGGCACTTTTCTTACTCATTTCTCAATTTGTAGTCCTAGATACAGGACTTCCTTCTGAAAATACTGCAATATAACTGGGTACACCTTATGTCTATTTTCAGCCAAATGGTTCAATAGGTCCATGGTATCTTGCCGGAATGCATCTTCAATTGACAATGCCACCAAAAGGACATTGAAATATTGAGTCAGAATTGAGCTACCCTGCAGTTTTCACGTCTCCAGATTTTTTTCAGGCTCTTGTTGAAGATTGAAGGGCTTTTAGTATACCATTGAGGAACTCAGCACAGTGGCAA
Source organism: Pleurodeles waltl (assembly GCF_031143425.1). NCBI lineage: Eukaryota > Metazoa > Chordata > Amphibia > Caudata > Salamandridae > Pleurodeles > Pleurodeles waltl. The sequence continues at coordinate 723,316,585 of NC_090437.1, read as the reverse complement.
CATTTTATTATGGAACTATAATAAGAAGAGAAACTTAGGGGCATATTTAAGAGCCCTTTGCACCATCTACCGACACATTAGTGTATTTTTTTTTTTTACGCTAATGGTTTGTTAGATGGTGAAAATCCTGCACCATATTTACAAAGTAGTGCAATGCATGTCACTTTGTAACCTTTTGCGCTACATTATGCCTGCCCCAGGCTAACAGATTTCCTTGCGTCATTTGTTTCAGCACTTTTAACGCTAACTCAGAGCAGGCATTACCAACGGGCACACCATTGAATACAATGGGTTCCTAAGTAATCTACAGGAGTAGCACCAATATTTTGGCACTTCTACCGCAGAGTACTTCAATAGCATCAATAAAAATGACAGTATTGCCCCTATCCTGTACCATGGTGCACTGTATCTTACATACAGTGCACACATGGTGGCTGTAGTGGGGCACTAAATCTCCCCCTTGGCGCTTCCCTGTAATGCAATGTAAACAAAACCTTGGCACAGGTTGATGACCATAAACCGCTCAGCAACACAAGAGATCTTGATCTTGTTACAGCTGGATTCAGTACCACAGGACATATGACAACAATATTAATTATCTTTCCTTGTATGACCCATCACCTTTTGGTTCATTTCTGTATCCCCATGATCGAGAAATTACCTGGGTCTCCTAAAATCCCTTTTAAAATGTCCTTCTCTAACATGCATTCTATAAGGGTAATTCTAGTCACCATTGCCTCTGGTGAGAGATTATATTGGGGCATTCAGGGGAATTCCGCATTCTGTTTTATTATGATTTATACAGTGTCAACGCATTTGATCAGGCCAATGTCTTGGCCTGAATAATCACAAAGTTTCTCTTTCACAGGGTTCTTTAGGTCTGACAGCAGGTCCTCTTTTGTCAAAACAGAGAATAGCACAACAATGGGTTTTCTGTCTGCTCAATTTAAAATCGGCATCCTCATCGTGCGTTTGAATCGCAACCAATGCACAATAAATCACACTTGTAAGTTTGCACAAAAGTTACTTAACTAACAGATTGATCAGACTAGATTCACATATTGCAACTGATGGTCTTCCACAAGGAGACTTTTTTCATAAGTACCTTTACGGAAATAGGATTACATTTTTTTTTCTTGCAACACCTATGACATGGACTTATTTCTTCGAGAGGGGTAGGATTAAGACTTTCACTTTCCTTACAGTTGAACACAGGATGGCCATTCACCTCTACATCAACAGATGGGCCATCCTGGTCTACCTCTAAAACTGTGCTAAGCATACAATCTTCCTCACCTCTCAGGCATTGCAGCTGTGATTGGTCAGAACCTAGATCTCCAAAAGTGTAGAAGTCTGGTAACTGTTGAAAGGTGTCTACACAAGGGATATGTTCTTCTGAATTTGGGAACATAGTGTGCCGCTAGAGGAAAATAAAGGAGGTTCTTAATTTTAGAAATTGATTTGTAAGTTTGAAAAGATCACCACGACTCCAAGGCACATGAACATATGCACCCACATATACTTCTCTCAAAGGATAGGCTCTAGACTCTGAGTCACTTTTGCTAGCCTCGCCCTCTGGCCTTCTAGCATCACTATCCTTCCTCTTCTCCTTTACCTTGTCAGCCAACCCCTCTTTGATCGTTTGGGTGTCACTCCATTTCTGAAGGCTTCCTACAGATGTCTCAAATTCAACTTCATCCCTGTTGTTCTCAAATTTGCCAGGGTGTCCTCAGTTGTGAACACACTAAAGTTTTTCTGCAGGGTTTGACTTTTGGACAAATCAACTCTGTATTCTGCTGCTATTCCTTCAAAGGCTTTGTGAGCCTCATGTGCACGTCTAGCAACCTCTCTATACAGGAAAAGGAGTTCCTCCTAGTTATACCCGTGTATAACGTCTAGCTTAAATGTCCTCTTTAAGATTTCCTCAAACCCAACTTTTATTTTTACCACATCCAGTAACCTTCCAGAGGTGTCCTCCTCCTCTTGGGCATGTGACTCAGAGTCTTAATCAATCTCAACTACAGACACACTTGCTAGTGGTGTCATTGTTGTCTGGGTCTTGCTCCAGGATCTTCATTTGCTGCTGGTGCTTGGGATAACTGGAACAGTTACAATTGTATGAGTACCTAGGAATGAGGAGACAGCAATTGTGCTCATAGGTATTATCAGAAGAGCTAGTACTACCACCAGCATGCCAGTAGCATTGGGCAGCCATTACCCAGGGAGATATTGCTCTACAGGTGTACTTGCACTGAGTGGACATTGGGGGAGGGTCCTCATATATTCTGATTCCCTACAACAGGTTGATTTCCTCTTCCTGGCTGACCACATTGTATGCAAGGTTGAAAGGCCAACAAATCATCCAAAAACAGATCGCTAGAGACACTATTTGTCCTTTTATTTTTCCTCACTTCAGTCTCAGCACACTCTCATGCTTCCTTTCTCCCTGTTCTTTCGCTAGTCAAGACAGAGTATGTCCTAACTCCCTCGATCATATCTTTCTTCTATGCTTGCTGTTGTGCATCCCTTTTAGCTTCCATCCAATACCTACCTGTCGTTTTGGCTTTATTCTGATATTTTCCTTTTTGTTTGCATGTGCAACATGCTTCCATGCATTCAAGGATCCAAATAGAGCTGTTCTAGGTGGGAGCATACACCACCAAACTCAAATTCCCAATTATTTTCAGGTTGGAAGTATAATAAAGAGGAAACTCCAGGAACCCCTCAATCATGGTGATCTTATTCCATTATGTAAGCCAAGTACACATCTGCAATCTGACACTGGTTATCATGTAATGAGCAGGTGTGCTTCCTCACCTTCACAGACTAGGATTCTCACATCATCAGTAACTAAAGCCTTTAATTTCTTGAAAAACACCATATTTTCTCTTAAAGTAACACAGTGCAAATTCAATGAGCATGAATCAAGATAACCAGCAGTTCTTAACAAGGTAATACCAAACAGCACCAGCTTCCAATCTCAGCACAACACCAGTTAATAGTGTGACACCTTGTGATGTAATGACCAATCCCAGTCCAGCACATACAACAACTGGCCAATACCAGAGAGGCACTTTAGAACACAACTGGCAGCACATCACAGGTGCTCTCCCTCCACAGCAATCAACTTTGTACTAACATTTAATAAACAAAACAAAATTTCTTGTCTGTTCTATTTAAACAAAATGTTTAAAGTACACAATCACTCTAGAGGAATCAGAGAATAAAACCCTCCTGGTACTATTAAACATGCAAAGTGAAGTTTTGACCCGTGGGAAATTACTCTGAAAAGTGTGGTCACCTTCGCTGAGTGAAGCACTAACCAAACACATATCTCAAGAAAGCCCCCCAACAAACAAGCTAGTAGGTCCCAATCTATCTGTGACTAATAGCACTTCACAGCCCGACACCACAAACCTTAACATACAAGTAACCAAGTAAGATAATCATTGTTCATCCCAAGACCTTAAACTTTGACGAGTCTGATAACAACAACTTCTCTTCAGTGTGTTTTTCTCATATAGGCACAAGTGATCTGCATTAGCAGCATAACAATTTCGCAACAACACGATTCACTCGGACACAAAAAAGACACGTTGTTGGGGTCTTTGTGACTGCAAGCTAGCCTGTTTGCACGAGCTGCCTCTACCCCTTCTCTCCACACAGCAGAATTGAGGCCTCCGGGGGACCCCGAAAGCGAACATCCATGAAGCCTGGCCTGCTCTTCGCACTGCGCTGACTACTGCCCATGACACTTTCCTTGTTCCTCAAAACCCTCTCCAACACAAATTGGACTCTTTTCAAAAACTTTAGAAAGTAAACTTTCAGTAGGTCTAATCTGGTGACGTTGGCCTGGTCCAGCGTCACCAGATGGAAGTGATTCTGGCTTTTTGCGTTTAGGTACCATTTTACAGCTTATTCTTTAAGCATTCATATCTCAGGTCCTACTGATAGGATTTCTTTCATTTTGTTCTTGTTTTGTGTATTAAATGAAGCTCCATTTTTCTAACCTGGTGCAGGATGTTTTTTTGTGTTTTTTTCACTGATTTACCCTTTGAAGTGTTGCACGAATACTGTGCACATTACCTCTAAGATAAGCCTGACTAGTCTATGCCAAGCTACCAGGGGATGGGGCACAGGTTACTTTGGGATTTTGGTTGCTGCTTGACCAAGGCTCACACCACAGTCAACCAACAACTCAATTTTTCACAGTGGTCCATGGCTTTAAATGAGTAAAATCAAACATGTATACAATTAATGTATCATGACTTAGGATACCCTCTTCTTTCCTATATCTGAGGTTCTTGCTTAATGATTCTAAGAGATGGAAGTCTCTTGGTACCACTAAGACTGTAGAGTTTGCCATTAGCATAGATGTTCCTTTTAGATTTCAGCTAAATTAGGGGTTAAACTTCTGAAAAGAAATGATCAACGTATAGAGGATTAAATGTGTGTTCAATAGACAACCATGGAGCGACAATCTGGGCTTTAGTGAGCATCCAGACATTCACAGAACAGAGAATGAATGCCTTAGAAGACTTCTGGCAGTACATTTGAAAACCTGGATTTTTATACGTCATGTCGAATTATGCCTTGAGTACATTTTGAACACTAAAAAATGTAGCCCATTCTTGCTCTCGATATCAATATGGACCAATAGAGAAACTCATTTCAAGTGGTTAGTAATAACAGACTGCCTGAAAGTGGACACAAATGATAAAATTCTGTGGCTGAATTATAAAAACTCCAATTTGGGTTTGCCTGAATTGTTTAAAAACCCAGTGATGTAGTTTAAAATTTAATAGAGCCCTTCATGTCAGAAAGGTTATGAAAATGTGACGGTTTATGTCTTATGTTGATCAAAGTGCTAACAGTTAGGCGTAGAAGCTGCACTGACATGCAATTTAAATGTTCACTTTCAGTGTTTCACTTAGGTAGTATTTGAACTAAATCACGTTAGAAGGATAAAACTGATATTACAGTGTAATTTTGACTCCAGATTAACAGTGCACATAGAAACAATATTGAATTTCTAATGATTGAGTTAAAAATATGTGCAAAAGTGAGACAGATGCACTTCTATGTTGTACCTAATTAAATGCATTAGCAAAGCTTTCAGTTTATCATAAAATGTATTACTCATATTGATGTAATGTTATTAAGGTATAATTTATGTTTGCATTCCTATGTGTGTTTTGTTAAACATTAAATAAATGCATTGTTATAATTCCCTTGTGTTAGCATGAGTGAGGCTTGATAAAGCTTATAATTTCTGACCGTGCTAGAAATGCTGATTTATTTTCTAATGTGAACTTTGTTATAGGTTATGTTCTCATGAGAAGACTATAAGTCAGTAATAGACTCTAGTGTTTCAGCATAGAGAGAATGTAGTCCTTGATGGAAGAAAATTGTGGAACATGGACTGATATCATATTGTTTCACGCTTGTGCGGAGTCTCACAGATGAAAAATGTTCCCATGACAGACCTGGGAAAGTTTCAACTTGGTGTTGTGTGATCAATTTCTATCTGATGATGCTGCTTCAACGTGACATGGATTGATACCTCTGATGAATCAGGATGCTTTGGGAAGTCTAAAATATTGATGGACTATTGAAATGTGTACATCAATTTTGCCCAGTCAAAGTTTATTGACTCTGCTAATTTTAACTGATGATTGTTAAATTTGAGCAAAGACTCGTGGCTGTAACTGAGATATTTCTGTTGATGAAATGCATTATTCATCTTGAATGCTCAGTTTTATAAATGTTCATTTGTTTAAAGCTATTTCAACGTCTTGAGTAACCCTTGGTGTTATGCATCTTTATAATTTGGTTTTGTGCATGGCCTACATGACTTTGAACTTGTGTTTGTAACATGTTCTTTTAAAGGAAGGTTTTTCAACTTGTTCCTGTGATTTTGTTTCTCCTGAGTCTGTCCTGCATTATATTTCGCTTTTGTAATTTTTATAATGTGCGTAGTAAGTGCACTTTGAAATGAATCTTGTCTTCCTATAAGATCAGGAGGCCTATACCCAAATTACTATATTTGCAAATGCTCCCTTATTTGTATGTTTGTTGGGAGGTAGCTAATTACAAACAGAATTTTGGCTTAGGAGCACTCTGTAATGAGGCAGGCAATGATTAGGCACAGATCATCCTGTGGTTAATATTCTGTTTATCATATTGTCCTGCTTGTTTTATCGGTTTTTAATATGTACCTTGCTCGTGTGTTTGTTTACTGTATATTGGCATAAAATTTATTTTGCAACTTTTTATGATTACTTTATCTGAATAAAGTAATTTGACTGACTCGCTATCTGACTGGCCACATCCTCCCACCTTGATGGAAATGCTCAGATTCCCCTTAATAGCCCACAGCACCTTCAAAACCAGCTGCACTGTCTACAACGTATTCAAGGCTGCCGTTCCTGCTTACTTGGATGACAAGCTCACCATCGCCTGTGGCTCTCTGCACTCCTGAGCCAAGACACATTCAGCTGGGAGACGAAGATGTGCAAGAAAGTAAAAGGCCTTCCACGTTTCTGTCGGTTCTGAATAATATCCTTGTATTCATATATACAACCCAACTCAAATTTATGTAAGAGTGGAATACTCATCTCTTTAAAGAACACTACGTCATTATGAAGTAAAAGTCCAGAAACTGGCTATCACATACTAAAAAAATGTCTGTGTCTTTGTCTTTAATCCTGGACAGCTCTCTACTGCTTTTTAGCTAGATTTGTGCTATATAAATCCCACAGATGTGTTTGCGGTTCTATTTATATAGAAGAATATTGTTTACATTGGAGTAATGATAAAGGGTTTTGATAGATGTGGACCACACTTTTCCAGCAACTCTGACTAATATGATGTATTTCTACTTTTTTTTTTTTATATATATCGTTGATTGCTTTTATAAAGATGATAACATAAATCAAAATCCGTTACGATAATCCCCAACAGCATAAACCCTCCCTCCCCCATCGTGCACTAAGTACATCAAATACAGCTCTTAAGACGGTAAGTCTCTGAAGTCCCAAGGTAAATCAAAGTTCCAGCGTATTTATGAAGCAGTTGTAGCAGTTTGTTCGGAGTCCGAGTCCGATATAGAGATGTCTTCCTCCGTAGGGGGGGCGTCTACAGATTTTAAGTTTTCCAGCAATAAGTCCCATTGTGCGACACTCTCCCTGGGTCTTTGGCCCCGTAATGCTTCTTTCATTAACACTGTGCTCTCTATTTCCGCCCATTTTTCTAGTGCACCTTGCATCTAATTGTTAGTGGACCACCAGGGTCTTTCCAGTGTGAGGTTGTCTCTCTCTTCGCTAAGATCAAAGCTAGGTCTATGAATTTGTTCGATATTTTATGTGTCGACGGACGAGGGAAGTCCCCCAAAATTGCTGCTATAGGGGTAGGCGATAGAGATCTTTCAGTGGAGCTGGCTAGTTTCCTAAATACTTCCTTCCAGTATGTGCTAATCTGAGGGCATTTCCATAACAAATGTATTAGATCTGCTGCTGGTTCAGCACAGCGTGGGCAATCAGATTTATTTGTATTATACATTTTGGCTATCATTTTAGGGGTTAGGTAAGCTCTATGGAAAATATACAAATTTATCAATTTAAATCTTACGTTTCTAGTTATGGCGTAGACATGGGATGTAATTCTGGACCATTGAGTATCTTCTAATGGTGTGTCAAAATCAGTTTGACATTTTGCCTTGAGTTTGTTTAGGGGATTGCAGGTGTCGCATTGCATGAATTTATATGTACCTGAGATTATCCTCCTTTGGTCTCCGATGGAGCAGAGGAGACCGCAACCCATATGGATTGGGGGCTCGAAGGAGCCCGCGCCCCACAAATTTTGAATGATTCTAGTAAGGGCAGTATGAGTGAGGAACAATCCAGGTGGGAGAGCAAAACGGTCCTGCAGCTCCGCAAAGGAGCAAAGTTTCCCATTGGTAAATAGGTCACCCAATTTCGTGATGTTGAACGAGATCAATTTATTAACATGTTTGGAGATTTGATTATTTGGGAGGCAGTTCAGTGATTCCATGGGAATTTCAGGAGCGTAAGGAGTTTTTAAGTGAGATCGTTTGAGGTAGAGATCCCAGCAGTGTCTAATAGTTTCCCATTCCAGAGGGAATGGCTCTTTCGGTTTCCTGGGGTTCAATACTATATGTAAGATTTTACTTAGCGGGCAGTTTAATGGTATCAGTAAGTCTTCTGCGATTTGGGGTTTATTAATCAATTTTGCTAACCATTGTATTTGTCTCGCCCAATAGTATATTTCTGAGTTAGGTGTCCCCACCCCTCCAAGGTAGGTCTCTGTAACATATGAAGTGCTATTCTGTGTCTGTTGGGTCCCCAAATGAAGCTTGCAATTAAAGAATCAGCGTTCTTAAATACCGAGCTCGGGATTATTAATGGGAGCGTAGAGAAATAGTATAAGAGCCTGGGCAGTACTATCATTTTAATCAGAGCAACTCTCCCAGCGACTGTTAGTGGACAGATGCTCCAGAACTGCATACTAGTTTTAATTCCCCTGATTGCTCCCTGTATGTTCCCCACGAGCAAGTCTTCTATTGAATGATAAATATTGACTCCAAGATATTTGAAAGTGGTCGGGCCCAGGGTAAACCCTTAGTGTCGGGGGGCTTCGGGGTGCCCTTGGACGTCGGGAAGATGGAGGATTTCTTCCAATTAATCCTGAGTCCCGATGCAGCTCCGAAGTTTTCGAGCATTTCTATCGCTCCAGGAAGGTCCGCAGCTAAGTTCTTAAGGAATAGTAGCATGTCATCGGCATAGAGGGCGATATGGTGTGTCCAGTTATTAATTAGGATGCCCTCAAAGTATCTTTTAGATCTTGCGGTTTGTGCAAGGGGTTCTACTGCAACAGCAAATAAGAGAGGGGAGATTGGGCAGCCCTGTCTGGTCCCTCTTCCCACCGTGAAGGGCTCAGAGAAGGTGTTACCTGTGCGTACTCTTGCTGTGGGGTTTGTGTATAATAATTCCGTCCAGCGGATGAAGCCTTCTCCCAATCCTAGTTTTAACATCACTTGCTCTAGATAATCCCATCTCAAGCTGTCAAATGCTTTTTCAATGTCTATTGAAATTATTGCTGCTTGTGGTATGGTATCAGGCAGAGAATGAAGGATTGAGATTAAACGTCTGATATTTTGCGCTGTAATGCGTAGTGGGATGAAACCCGATTGAGCCTGGTGAATCAATGAGGTCATGTAGGGTAAGAGTCTATTAGCTAATATTCTTCTTAATATTTTATAATCTAGGTTCAACATAGATAGAGGTCGGTATGAGCGGACATGAATAGCTGGTTTATCTGGTTTTAAAAAAGGGATCATTATGGCCTTGTTAGTGGAATGCGGTAATTTATTATTATGCCACGCTTCCGTGTATAGTGTGAAAAGTCTAGGTGCAAGTGTATCCTGATATAGCTGATAGAACTCTGATGGGAGACTGTCCGCTCCCGGAACTTTACCCTTTGCCATGCTTAATATTGCACTTTTGATTTCTGCTACCGAAATGGGGGCGGCTAGGGTTACGCTTTTTTAGGCTTCAAGTCTAGGGAGCGCCAGGGATTCTAGTTCTGTGATCTGAGTGCTATTAATTGTTTCGGAGGGTGGAGCAGAAAGAGAGGAGTAATATTCGAAGAAGCAAGTGTTAATTTCTTTTTGGCTAAGTACTCTATTACCGGGGTTCTTTTCTATTTTGAGTATAATAGTTTGTTGTTTGGAGGGTTTAGCTAGCCACGCCAAAAGTGCGCCTGCTTTATCTCCTTCAGCGTGCTGTCTACTTAAGTACTGTTTGTAGTTTGATTATTTTCGTTTTAGTTTCCCGCAAAAGGGAGATCAGTTCAGGGTGAGGGGGGTGCTTGCGTTCAGTGTCTCTTAGGGAGTCTTCGAGTTTTTTAAGCTCAGATTCAATAGATCTACGCACTCCCATACTTTCCACAATACAATTACCCCTGGTTACTATTTTAAAGGCTTCCCATTCTAATGCTCTAGAGGATGTAGTTCCTGCATTTAGTTTAAAGTAGTCTTTGATACTATTGTGAAGGTGGTGTTTAAAGGCCTCGTCCTCTAATGTCTCTATCCCGAGTCTCCATGTGGGGATCACAGGTTTTTCTCTATGCCAACCTATTGAAACCAGTAGGGGGTTGTGATTTGAAGTGGTACGGCTCAGATATTCAGCTGAAGTTATGATGGGTTGTAGCTCTGGGGAAACTAGTACTGTGTCTAGTCTTACGTGTAGGTCATGTACTGCAGAATAATAGGAGTATTCTCTATTATGCTGGTTGAGGTGTCTCCAGCAGTCTCTAATTTGCCAGTGTTGTTGCCATTCTTAGAAAGCTTTAATAGTTTTTAAAGTCTGAGTTTGCGAGAGGGGGGTGTGACCTATCAATATTGATATCCGATATGCAATTAAAGTCTCCCCCTATCATTTTCAGGTTCACTAGAATTGGGCTAAGCTCCCTAGACAGTGTGTCAAGAAATTTCTTTTGATCTTGGTTTGGGGCATAGAGGCCCCCTATAGTTATTTCTCTTCCATCCAGCCTTCCCGAGATAACAATGTATCTTCCGTCTTTATCTATATGTGTGTGTAGAGCTTGAAATGGGACGGCAGGGCGTATCCAAACTATTACTCCTCTCGCAAACGCTGAATAATTGGTAGCAAATATTTGGCCTCTCCAGCTTTTTCTAAGTGCCATGACCTCCTGCTCCAGCAAATGGGTTTCCTGCAGTATAGCAATATGTGCCCCTCTGCGTTTAATGTAGCTGTACACCTTATATTGCTTGGCTATATTATTTAACCCCTGACATTCCAGGTTTTTAGCTTGTAATTGGAAGTCATGGTCTTGGTTCACTAGTTGTTGGCTATTATTAGGGGAGGGACCCATGGGTAATTTGTTGCTACAACTACCTGTCCAGTGTTTGGTTCTAGGGATATTAACCGCTCTAGGCCTCAGTGCACAATGTTCCCCTATGACTAATTGAGTAAACGTAAATCCCAACTACCACTCCCCAGGACCGTTTGCAAAAACTCTTCCCGTCCATACTGTTGACATTTCTATTCTAATATCCTATAGGTTGGTGACATGGTAGGGGTCGAGAGCGCATGTCCCGAGCTTCTCCCGGGGCCCGGCCGCAGCATGGCTAGTTCTAAGTATTGTTCGCTTTTATCCCAAGGTTTTACAAACATTGTCCCGGAGCTAAAGCTGGGTAAGGGTCAAGGTCGGTTTTAATAGATTTCTTTTAGGTACTCACGGACCAGAGGAACTGCCCATCTTAAAGTCAGATAATTTCTTCTGAGGTTCGTGGAGTTATTATAGGTAGGCTAGTGGCAGTGTCTCGTGAGGATATCGATGAGCCCCCGCAGCTGGAGTCAGGGTCAGAAAGGTTGCTGGAGGTCCGGGGTCTTTGGTTGGTCCCTTTGCTAAGAGCAGCGGCTGCTTCTACAGCGTCTCGCATCTCCCGAAGGGATTGGTGTTTTGGGGGGGCTGCCTCTGTGGTCCATTTAGAAGAACGACTGCGCTTCTTCCCCGGTTAGCGGGGGTCCAGGGGGCAGAGCTGAGGAAGTCAGGTTCAGGGCATCCAGCCATTCCCCCACCATTTGTGGCGATGAGAAGAAATGTGTTTTACCTTCATGTTCTATTCTGAGCTTGGCAGGGAAGAGCATTGCATATTTTATCCCATTTTCTCATAGAATGCGTTTGTGGCTGTGAAAGGAAGCCCTTTGCGTCTGGGTTTCTGTCGTGAAATCCGGAAAGATCATGATCTGCTGGTTATTGCATAGAGTTTCGACTAGTTGTCGTGACTGGGAGAGAATATAGTCTCGGTCTTTGTAGTGCAGCAATTTAGCTATGATTGGGCGTTGTCTAGCCCCCGGGGGAGGTGCTCTGTTGGGGATCCTATGTGCTCTTTCTATTGCAAAGTAAGCCAAAAGGCCCTCCGGAGCCACGGTGTTTCTAATCCAATCTTCCAGAAAGGCTTCAGTGCTGAGGTTTCCGAGCCTTCGGGCACTCCGATAAGTCTGAGGTTATTCCTACGTGCTCGATTTTCAGCATCTTCTGCTCTGGTTTCTAATGTCTCAATTCGGGAGAATAAATACGCCATTTCCTTAGATGTTGTTTGCTGCGTAAGGTCGATTGCGGTTAGAGATTTTTCATTCGCTCCCACTCTCTCTTTCAGTTTGCGGTGGTCGCCGTGTAGTAGTAATAGGTCCGATGATAGGTTATCAATCTTTCCCTCAAGAGCTTCGCAAGATTCTTTAATAGCTAGGAGGACCGTGTCTAGCGTTGTTTCTTGAGGGGTCGGATTGTCTGAGCAATCCTGGCTGGAGGGTTGGGTGGGTTATTTCACATTTGCACATTCCGTTTGAGCTTGGTCTTCTCGCTTCTTAGGTTTCCCCATGATTAAGACTGTGCTATGACTGAGGAGGATGTATCGTGTATCCAGACCAGCGCAGAGGCCCAAGTTGCCGGTTTCAGCCCAGCTTGACCTCCTTAATCGCCGCCAACTTCCTCCATCCACTGGTTTCAATCGCTGGGGGGGGAGGGCCTCTCCCCCTCCCATTTTCCTTTTCCGTGTCCTCTTTTGCAGGTATTATTTGAAAGTTCTTAGAGATCCCGAATTTGATGCGGTGGTTCATGCTCCCTAGAGAACAGAGTTTCGCGTATCTGATGGGCCCCCGGGGGATAAATTTCAGCCCTTCTGAAGATGTGGAAGGGCGTTGCTCTTCTCTGGGTTACCCGTGGGTGTATTGTAGGATCTCTCTATTCGCCGGGCCGGGTGTTTCCCGAATTGGTCGTAATGCAACTCTAGCGAAGGGTGGGGAGTCAAGGAGCGGGCGATGTTATTTGTAAATCTAGCATTGTGAGTAGCGTCTCATGCTTCTTAATGTGCAGGTGCTGGAGGGGGATATCCTGCTCCAGCTCTCCCACCCCGCCTGCAGCTTCGGCGGTGCCTGGGGGGGATCAGCAGGTTCGGGTCCCAGAGGGGTGGCCACCGGGTTCGCGGGCCACTGTGGACCCGTATCGCTTAGGGTTCCTGCGGCAAGGTGGGCCCGCTCCCCCCTCCACTTCACGAGTCACTAACGGGTGATTTCAATTTAGATCAGGCTGGAAATGCGGCGGAAATCCCCCCCCATCTTAATCACCCTTTTTTACGGGTCTTAGTGGTCCCAGTGGCTGGCTGGCTGTCTTTTCCGCTATGCTTGCACAGCGGTCCGATTCCCGTTCTTTTTCTGTGCCCTGGCGGGGCTCCGCCGCTCTACCCTGCACTCGCGCCTCCGCACTCACCGGGCTCCTATGTTCAATCTGGGGTTTCAGCACCCTCAGCGAGCTCCTCCAGTTGCGGCTTTCGTCCTCCGGTTCCTGCAGCCGCCCAGGGTTTTTATTTCTCTTTCGGTTCTTTGGTGGTCGCGCGTACGCCCCGGTCAGCATTTTGTTTTCCGAACCTTCCCTCCGGCGTCTGAGGGTTCCACAGAAAACTGTCTCTGTGGGGGTGAAATCTTCCGGGACGGTTCACCTCTGTGTCCAGCAGACCTCCGGGAAGGATCTCAGTGTTCAGTGTTTAAAATGGTGTGCTCTGCGCGCTATAAATGTCGGCCAGGCCCCGATCCCAGCCCCGGAGCTCCGCGCTTAGCTTGCAGCCTCATCGGCTGCCAGTCACGACCCCCATGTATTTCTACTTAAGTGAGGTTTAATATATGTACTTATTTTATCAGGAGTGTTATCTAGTCATTTAATAATGTAACGATACCTGCACCTGGACAGCTTCTTTTTTTAAATAGACCTAAAAAAACTATTATTAGTTAACATACAATATAATTGATTACATTTCCTGTATTGTCATTTCCTGTGATGTCATGCTGCATTCAAATTAGAGAGACCTCACACATGCCCTTTCTGAATGGGTTCCCAAAAATCCTAGACCCAGCTCTGGAAACTATAGAGTGGTTGTGCATTATTCCTATTTGCCAGAAGTATCACATGTGTCCTTTGGATGCTTAGAGAACCGTCTATTTTCCTCTACCTTCTGAGCTGCCCAAGGCACCCTTTTTTACCCCTGCACTTTTAGGTCTGGCTTGACATTGTAACTCTTGTCAGTCTTAGGCCCATATTTATGGATTTTAACGCAAGACTGCATTAGTGCAGTCTTGCGTCAAAGTCCATAGCTCCTGCTAGCGCCATTTCAGAGCGCCAGCCAGGTGCCATATCAATGGAATGGTGCACAGTGGTGCTAAGGACAGGCTAGCCGGGGGGATGGCAGGGGGGGAAAAGGCGTTAGTGGGTCAGGTATTACGCTAGGCTGTTTAGAGGCAATAAATATGCCACTAACCAGCCTAGCATCACTTCATGATGCACTACCACCCAAAAATGACTCCTGTCTAAGTAGAGACAGGAGTCATGCCCACCACCCCAAAGGCCAGCACAGTGTTCCCCGGGCATGGCCATCATACCCAATGCCAGGCAGGGGGCCCCATGTAAGCACTGGAAAAAAAAAATGTACTTACCTCTACTTACCCAGGATGGGGTCCCCCATCCTATGGCATCCCTCGGGCGTGGGTGGGGGTGTTCCTGGGGATTGGTGGGCACCTGTGGGCCCATTCCATGGTGTTTAGCCATGGAAATGGGTCCACAGGTCACCTAACGCCTCGTCAGACCCAGGCATTAAATAATGGTGCTAAGCAGGCTTCACACCATTATTTTGGTCTGCCTACTCCATGTGCGTCATTTTTGAGCATTTAATTAGCACAAGGTAGTTTGCTGCATCCACAATATGGCACTAAGTCCTATATTTTGATGCTAGACAGGTCTAGCGTCAACATATAAATATGGCGTTAACTTTGCACCATTTTAGCGCCAAAATAAATTATGCTAAAATGGTGCAAAGCAAATATGCCTCTAAATGTAATCAACCTAAAAAGAGATTTTAGGGCACTAGAGGAAAAGTCTATATGTTGGGAGCCTCAAGTACATGTTTTGATTGGGCAGAAGATGTTTCTTTAACAAAAAAAAACTGTTTCCTTTCCACACAACTGTGATTTTTTTTGTTTATTTATCCACTTGCCATAGCCAGAACATTGTGGCTGTATGAGCTAGAACCTTTGGAGCACACACATGGCATTGTAAACTGTTATAGTGTTGCACAGAACATGATAATTTACAGTGCTTGTTTTTTCTCTAATAGCAGTTGGGATGAGGGCAGTTATGAGAACTAAATGGACGTCCCTGTACCCATCCCTTCCATCACTATCACTAGGTTTCAAAGTACAGTTTTTTGTTTGAGTGCAGTACGGGACGATCGGGGCTATAATAAGCATTAATGGGCCTGATTACAAGCCCCTTTGTTGCACTGGAACCTCACCTTTAGTGACGGTCCGTCGGTGCAGACTGCAGGGCTATATTTTTAAGGCCACGTAAATTCACTGTGTGGACTCACCCTGCGATAGGGTGGCATGCGATGGGTGTTACACTGGGTGTTCCCACGTAACACCCATGTCATTTGACACACAATTTTATAAAACTGGAAATGTGTCAAAAGCCTACGTCTCCCCAGGGGAAGCGCAGTGAGGAGAAATACCATTATTTCTCCTAATTTTCCCTTTTTCTATGTGTGCTGCACAAAAACATTCATCCCTGCAATGCAGACACTTTTCCACCAGTTAATATTGTTGCTTTAAGATTACTTTTAATTCCTTTGTGAGAATGCCAAGACTTATGTCTTGTAATATTTTAGCATATTGTTCATCATTATCTTGTGTCATATTCTGTGCTAGTTCTCTGCATGTAAAATTCAGCCAAATGTTGACATTACCTATACTTCCCAATGAATTTCAACTCTGCTGTGTTTTTACAGTTTTAAATTGTAATAATCCTCCAAAAACAATAACATGCTTCCCTCGAAAAAAG
Organism: Pleurodeles waltl; assembly: GCF_031143425.1. Taxonomy (NCBI): domain Eukaryota; kingdom Metazoa; phylum Chordata; class Amphibia; order Caudata; family Salamandridae; genus Pleurodeles; species Pleurodeles waltl. The sequence continues at coordinate 723,300,655 of NC_090437.1, read as the reverse complement.
ATGTCACATGATGCTATCAGTACTTCCTGCATCCGCATACGAATGAAAGCCAACATTAAGTTTGAAACCATGTTGACTTAATCTATGATTAAAACTTTAATTAGGCTCTGGGCCAGGTTTACAGGAAAGTGATGCATCAGTACTGATGCACTACTTTTCTTGCATCACCCTTGCCCCACCTAACAACACTACGGGCCTCATTACGACTTTGGCGGTCGTTTTCTAGGACCGCCAAAGCCACTGCAGGCAAAAGTCTGTCCTGGAGGTCTTTTACCTGCCATATTCGGAGTGTTCGGCTGGTCCAGCGGGCGAAAACATAATTTTTGCCCGCTGGCCCAGCAGAACACTCACCACAACATTGACGCTGGCTCATTATTAAGGCAGTGAAATACACAATGGGGCTGTGAATGGGGCCCCAACACCCCCATCCTGCCATCCTTTCCAGGCGGTGTTTACCGCCATGGAAAGGCTGGCGGATGGGGACTCATAAACCCCATGGCAGTGCTGCTTGCAGCACTTCCCTGGTGAATTACAACCGACTGCAGCCTGGCGGTGTCAGCGGTTTGACCGTCGCAGCTCCCCCACTATCATAATGGGGTGGTCGAGCCGCCCTGTCGGGGTCTTGAGACTGCCACACTCATAATGAGGGCCTATGTGTGCACCGTATTTATGGCGCACCATGGCAGTTGTTAGAACAATAGCATTCAAATTTTGGATGCTATTGTGGCACTTTGCTACACTAACGTCAAACATTTTGTCTCTAGTGTAGCAATGTGCGAACAGGCCCATTGATTTCAAAGGGTTCATTATTTTAACAGCTGCTCTGAGCAAGCATTAAAAATTACACCAACGATGGCACAGCAAAACCTTGTGGGTTTCACTGCGCAATTTTTGCAGGCCTCCTTACGCCGGAACCCCCCCTGCCTACATTATGCCGGATGCAGGCATAATGTGACACAAGGGGTCTCAAAGTGGTGCAATGCATGCATTGCTCCACTTTGTAAATATGGCATGGCAAAAATCGCCTCCTTGAGCTACATTAGCGTCAAATGAACAATGCTAATGTGGCACACGGAGGCGCAAGGGCCTTGTAAATCTGGCCCTTTGTATTGTAATTTCAAATTTTGCTATTACTTCTGACCTGTTTAAAAAAACCAGGACATCAGTCCCACATTAATCACTGTACTGTAAAATTACTGTATAATAGTTATTCACAATATTATAAAACATATTCATAGAAAGAGCACTTGTTTTGACAATGTACAATAAAACTTCAATACAGTGAATGCCACGTGTCGCTATAAAAGTCTAGTGTACTTTATGCCCCACCATACAACTTAAACACACATGTGAAACTTACCTTGCACTTACCTTTCTTTCCTATGTACTCTGCAATTATATAAGTAATTTACCTGTGAAAATGTGGTTAATATTGGTGGACGCTGTTTATTAATAGGAATATTTGAGTAGTTCTGAAAAAACATAATTTAAATTTTTTCTGTATGTTTATTTTTCCTAACACATCAACTCGACCACCTAAAGAAAAAATATGGGAAGGATAAATGATAAAATGATAGAAAGGAAGGGAGGGTAAAAAAAAAAAAAAAAATAAGGATTTTGGTGAGTGGACTCTGCAGGGCCTTCCACCTTTGCAGTCTCCACTGCAGCAGCACCACCAGCCGGCTGCCATATCTGTCCCTCCTGCTGGTACTGCCGGGCTTGTGGTTATGTTGAGGCAAGACAGGGACCCAGTGGAACAGTATGCTAGTACATTAACTTACTGCCTGCTGTGCCACAGGGTCATAGTGGCTTCGTTTGCTGAGACAGCACTGTCAGGTACAGAAATGAGGGTACAGTAGAGACAGAATCATACAGTGCTTAGCATGCCATTGATAAACTTTCTGCAGCCATCTCCTCAAGCTCATGCTCCCGTCTGCTTTGTACATGTTCCCATCTTGAGGAGTACATAGATATGAGATGTTTTTTCGTGCCATTGGCCCCAAAAGAATATAGGCGCCTTGTGCCTTGGGAGATCACTTTCTGGCTCAGGTTAAATATTGCCAGACAAGCTTTTACTTTCTTCTTGCCTGGTGGCAGTATAAAAACTGCCAGACCACTGACGATTTGAACCTTCTTTTCCTCTTCTTCTCTTGATCCTCTTCTGACAGCTCTTCCTCCGCTTCCTTTCTCCCCTCATGCTGCTCATGATGGCCAGGATATTGGTGCTCTGGCATTTCAACCAGAAAATCTACCTGGGTCTCACAAAATTTCAGAACGACACAGAACAGCACTTTCCTCTTAGAAGTTCTGTGGAGAAATGATGAGTAAAGGGAGCCAACATCCTGTTTCCTGTGATAGACTGTTTTTGTAGCTTATCACATTCTTTTTTACGATTAAAAGGTTTACTGTGATTTCTAGGTAGTACCTCGCTATTGATGAATATATATTGTCTTAGTTTTTCTACAAACACTTATTGTAGTAGCACTAGTGCACAACTATAACTTAATCGTACAGTGAACTTGGTTGCTGTGCTGCGCGAAAAATGAGTAAATGTGCCATTAAATGTCAATTTTAATTCGGAATTAGTCCCTGGTAAATTCCCAAAACCAAGTGTGAAAGATAAGTTAATCCTTTAAATGAATGTAACACATCTACAGCAGCATATCCATCAATAACTGTAAAAGTTTTTTTGATGCTTGCAACCGAACATTACTTGATATGTATATGCAAAACAGGAAAAGACGAACGATAATAATTCTCATAAAAATATGCAATGCATGTAAGAATTCTTCTGTCTGGTTTGCTCCTGCTGGTTTAAACTCATATAATTATCTCCACATACGATTTCACATTTCTAGTTTATCATCTTCTCCATCTCAGTGGGATGCTTAAAGATCAGTATAAAATAACATACCCTATTATTCACAGTTGCACAAATATGCTTAACAACGTTGTCCAGTACAATGGCACACATATATGAAGCCAATCTGCTACTGTTTCATAACTCAATGAAGGTTAACGAACAAGGACATATTTCAAAATACAGTACTGGTGGAAACAGGCATTTGAGAAAATATAATCCTCCTCTTTTCTAAAGCCTTCACAAATCGTTAAATTAAAATGAAACACTTTTGGGAAGAGGACTCTTGGACATTCATTTTGTCAAATGCTAATACTATTAAATTAAAATAGCATTAACTACTCTTTTTTCATAGCACACCCGCAAAACCCGGCAATATACAAATACATAACATACCAATATCATCAAATTGACATTGTTCCTGATTGAAGTGGTAACAAGATTCAAAATATATACCCAGTGTGGCCCTGGATACTAAAATAGCTATCCACAGTTATTAGAAATATTTGATTTTTATTCCATTACACACACATACCATAACAAGCATAAAAGAAAGTTTTCAATTCTTTTAGGAATCACAGAGTATGACCTCTGGATAATGTAAAAAGGCAAGAAATTAAACAATACAGCACTGTGACAGGTGTTGAGGCATAGAATAACTCCTATGAGGTAGATCGTGCTACTTTCTTTTACACAATCCCCTTAGCAATTTTACAAAGGCGTATTCTTTGTTTCTGAGCTTATTTCACTTTGTTCTCTGTAGTATACAAAGCAGTTCAATAGGTTCTAGTTTTGTACTAATAGGGCTATTAAAAATTCCTTCTCGCCTCAGCGTGCCTAAGCATAGTGAAAGGAAATACCCGCGAATAACTGTTATTTATCTCCTGTTTATTCCATTGTTGGACCCATATGCAACATGTATGCTTTCAGCGCATATTCTTTGTCTGAATATATCTCTTTTTGCCTGGAATATATTTTTGTAGCTGCTATTTACCCTTCTGCCAGCTAAATAGTGAATTGTTTCTGCTATTTACTATATGACCAGTGGGCTGGACAATAGCAAAGAAACTTCACTATTTACTTGGCTGCTGGTTAAATAATAGAGTTTGTGTACTGTTTGGCCAATCGCCATTTAGATAGTAGAAAAAAATCACTATTTACCCGACCTCTGGCTAAATAGTGGAGATTCTGCACTCTTTGACCCAAAGCCTTGCAAATAGCAAAAACTCTTCACTGTTTACCTGCCCACTGTCTAAATATTAAAAATGCTTAAGTGTTTGGCTGGGGGCAAGGCAGATACCAGAAAAACTACATTATTTACGCAGCTGCTGGTTTAATAGTAGAGTTTCTGTGCTGTTTGGCTGATGGCTGTGCAGATAGCAGAAAAACTTCACTATTGATCTGGAAGTTGGCTGAATCACAGAGATTCTGCATTGTTTGGCTGGTGGCAATGGAATTAGTAGCTTGTAGGTAGCAAAGAAATTTCGATATTTACTCAACAGTTGGCTAAATATCAGAAATTATGTATTGCATTGTTGGTAGCCTTGCAAATAACTTGAAAAGAAACTTTATTATTTGCCTATTGATTGCTTAAATAGTAGGCAGTGTGCATAATTTGGCCAGTAGTCATGCAAATAGCAGACAACTTCACTATTTACCCAGCTGTTGCCTAAGCAGCTTACATTTTTGTTTTAGTATGCCTTATGCAAGTCTCAACAGGTATCTACACCAGGTATAAGTGCAAACAAGAAGTTAAAGCAATTGGCATCCATATCCTTATGAAAGTTAGGGGTCCTGCTGTATTTTTTCATTTGTAAATTATGGTCAGAAACTCTGCACTCTTTTATGAATGGAATGGTCTTTTGCAAACCAGTATATGTACTGTTTGGTGAGTTCACAAAATACTGAATAGCAGGGGATTGCAGAAAGACCTACCTAATAAATATTTATTAGGCAGGTGCCAAGTTGTGACCCTCTGTGATTGACTGTAACTGCAGGCAGGATGGCCTGCAAAGGGACAGCACACCATTATCCCTATGACTAGATTCCAAAATAGAAAATCTTTTTTGTTCAAAGCTGCCCATGTTCCTTAATGAACCAGTGCTGATTTTGTTTTTAAAAAATCTGTTTCGGGAAACGTCTCCTCCTCGAGGCTGCCAACATGATTTCAAAGGGAATGGGGTCCTAACCAGACCGCTTCCCATTTGCAAATTAGCTGTCACCGGAAATCGGGGGTCGTTAGCTCATCAATAATTTGTGTAGGAAAGTACCCTCGTTCTTGGCATGGTTAACCCCATTTTCTGCCTGACGTCAGTGTGCTTGACTGTGTCTACTGGGATCCTGCTAATCAGGACCCCATTAGTTATGCTCTCTCCTTCTAAAATTGGTTGTAGGATACTGTTAACACATTATTTCACCCACAGTTGGCATAGTGGTGCCCCCTTATAAGTCCCCAGCATATGGTACCTAGGTACCCAGGTCATTGGGGATTTAGGGGATCCCTATGGACTGCAGCATATATTGTGCCACCCATAGGGAGCCCATGCAAAGGCTGCAGCAGGACTGCCATTGCAGCCTGCTTGAAAAGGTGCATTCACCCTTTCACTGCCAGTTACACAGCAACAGGTCACTGATAAGCCACCCCGATAGCAGGCCCTCCAGCCCTGAGGGCAGGGTGCAAAGTACCTGTGTGTGAGGGCACCCCTGTACTAGCAGAGGTGCCCCCACGACCTCCAGGACAATTTTCCCAGACTTCATGAGTGCGGGGACACCATTTTACTCCTGTAGTGGACATAGGTCACTTCCTATGTCCAGCTACATAATGGTAACTCCGAACATAGGCATGTTTGGTATCAAAGATGTAGTAATCGTACCCCCATGCTTTTGCCATCATTGGTTGTATGATCCCATGGACTCTGGGGGCTCATTAGAGGACCCCCTGTATTGCCATTACACCTTAAGAGGTTTCCCCGGAAGCCCCAGCTGCTGCCACCTCACAAACAGGTGTTTGCCCTCCTGTTGCTTAAAAAGCTTGAGCCAGGAAGGCAGAAGAAAGGATTTTTCTTTGGGAGAGGAGTGTTATACCCTCTCCCTTTGGAAATAGGTGTTACAGGCTTGGGAGGGGTAGCCTCCCCAAGCCTCTGGAAATGCTTTGAAGGGAACATTTGGTGCCCTCCTAGCATAATCCAGTCTACACCGGTTCAGGGGCCCCCAGTTCCTGCTCTGGAGGGAAAGTGGACAAAGGAAAGGGGAGTGACTACTCCCCTGTCCATCACCACCTGAGTGGTGGTGCTCAGAGCTCCTCCAGAGGGTCCCTGGGTTTTGCCATCTTGGATTCCAAGTTGGCAGGGAACTCTAGGAGCATCTGAGTGGCCAGTGTCAGCAGTGACGCCTGAGCCCTCACCTGATAGGTGCTTACCAGGTTAGCTGACCAAACCTCCTTTCAGGGCTATTTAGGGTCTCTCCTTTGGGTGGGTCTTCAGATTCGGATTGCAAAACTCCAGCAGGACTCCTCTGCATCCTCCACTTCAACTTCTTACTGAAGAAACTGCATCTGGCCATCCAGGGTCTCTACAAACTGCAACAAAGAAGCAAGATGCCTTCTGCAACATTGTATCATCAGCTCCTGCCAGCAACTGCGACTGTTTCCCACTCATGCATCCTCTGAGGTCAGCCTGCACCAGAAGAGCAAAGGAATCTCCTGTGGGGTGAAGGAGTCACTCCCCTGCTTCGGCAGACACCTACTGCAATGATGACTGTGTGGATCCCCTCCTCTGCTGAGCTGTGTGGATCCTGCATCACAGGTGGTAGACTGAGGTGGTCCTGATGGTCCTGACATCCTACTGTCCAACTTTGGTGGAGGTAAGAGCTTGCCTACCTATGCAAGACAGTACTCCCATGCACTGTGCGTTTTACACCTGCCAAGGCTTGTTGCCATCCTTCCAAAAAGTTCTTCATGCATCTTGCAGCTCTGGCCGCCCAGCACTCTATCCTGTGACGCACAGCTTCTTGAGTGGTTCTCCGGTGGCGTGGGAGCCTTTGTCATAGTGCTGTTGGGCCTCTTTTGCACCTTCCTTGTTCCCCATGGGGTGGGACTCCTGTGTGCGCTGCCTGGTCTTCTGTGGGCTCTCTGAGTTGCTGAGAGCTTCCTTTGACCCCCCCCCCCTGTAGAGTCCACCTGGTCCTTCCTGGGTCCGGGCAGCTCCATTTTCTGCTAACAGTGAGCTTTGCGTTTGTCAAGGCTTGTTGGTAGACTCCAGCGACGCAAACCAGACTGCAATCCTCCATCTGGCGTGGGACATCATGTGCACCAACCAGGAACCTGACTCCGCCTTCATGGATGCAATACTGACTGTTCTTCTTCACAGGTGGTTCTTCTTTTGCACCTTCATCCGGGTTAGCAGGGGCTCCTGTTCTCCCTGGACTACTCTGTGCTTCTTGGACTTGGTCCCCTTCTTCCACAAGTCTTCAGGTCCAGGAATCCATTGTTGGTGTCTTGCAGTCTCTTCTGGTTCTTGCATAATCTTCTTTCTCATGTCTGTGTGTGTTCTGGATAAGTTACCATGCTTTACTCCTGCTTTCCTGTGCACTGGGGTGGGTTCTAGTACTTACCTTTGGGGTATTCTAGTACTCCCAGCACCCCTCTACACACTACACTTGCCTAGGTGGGAAACCGACATTCGTATTTCACTTTCTTAGTATATGGTTTGTGTTCCCCCTAGGCCCAGTATTGTGATATTTTACTAATTGCACTGTTTTCTAAATATTTTCACACCTGTTCTTGCATACGAGTGTATACAATTTGTGTATTACTTACCTCCTAAGGGAGTATAGTCTCAGCTTTTGTGTCACCAAAATAAAGTACCTTTATTTTTGTAACACTGAGTATTTTCTTTCATGTGTTTGAGTACTGTGTGACTACAGTGGTATTGCATGAGCTTTGCATGTCTCCTAGATAACCCTTGGCTGCTCATCCACAACTACCTCTAGAGAGCCTGGCTTCTAGACACTGCCTACATTTCACTAATAAGGGATAACTGGAACTGGTATAAGGTGTAAGTACCATAGGTATCTACTACAAACCAGGCCAGACTCCTACAGTTTGCAACAGCAATTGCAGTCATAAACTTTCAATAAATTACTTTCCAAAGTGGAAAGGAGGGAAGAAACCCCATTCATGAACCCTCATATTTACATTTGAAAGTGATCACAAAGATTCGTTTACTAGTTGAAATAAATTTGCAACTTATATGAAGAGTTTTGTGCATCATAATAAGCATTTTCGTCTCACAAACCTCGTGATTTTGGGATATTAGGCCCTTAGTGCTTCAACTGGTTTAGATGCAGGCACCAATTTATCGGTCTAAAGGTAAAAAACACTTGAATGTTTACTAGTAATTCTGACAGACATGGCACAGAATGCCACTCCATTACACCATGGGTCAAGCCATAGTGACTTTTGGGGCCCTTTATGGAACTGTCTCATCCTCCACAAATGTTTGTTCTCCTTTCCGCTTATCAGTAGAGGTGACTAATGATAAAGATGATTGGGGTCTTTACAATACTAGTTAAAACTGTTTACTCTTCTAAAGCTATGTACACGTTCTTACTCACAAGGCCATGGGAATGTACCAGGGCCAGATATAGGATCACCTAATGGCTCCATGTTATCAGAACACGTCTTTTTCTACAGCAAATCAGTGCATTCTGAAATAACCAATTCTGGTTCTGTTAAAATTAACAACTCAGATTAAAACACCTGAAAACAATGACCTGTAAAAGCAAAAACCAGAACTGGAAATGTATCATAGAGTGACATAAAGCCATCTACTAGTTAGTGAAAATAGAAACAATTGCATTAGGACCCTTATTAGGTAACCAACACAGCATAACTGAGGGCCTTCATTCCAACATTGCAATCTCATGACAGAAGGAAGGACAACTGTGGGCCTGTTTTAGAGTTTCGAGGACCAAGTTAAACCATCAGGGTGGGGGAGGACAATAACTCTGCCATCCTAAGGTCCCTCCTAAGCCCACCTAATTTAGGGCTAGATGTATCAAACATGTTTGTGATTGCAAACCGATGAATGGGCCTATTGCTTTTGCATAAATACATTTTAGTATGTAAGAAGTCCAATATGTGATTCAGTAACTTGTTACCGAATCACAAATTGGGTTTGCGACTACATACCGATTTGTTATTAGGAAGGGGCGTGTGAAGGGTGTCCTTTCCCAATACTCAATCACAGAGGTATGTATGATTGTTTTGTGACCATGATTGGGGTCGCAAAACAATCACAGTTACCAAGTTACCAAGTTACCACCAATTTAAAATTGGTGGTAACCCATTCACAAAGGTGAAGGGGTCCGTAAGGTCCCACGGACAACTGCCTACTCTTAAAAAGTGAAAAGAAAACTTTTCATTTTTCTTTTTTAAATAAATCCGGTTTTCCCTTAAGAAAAATGGGCTGCATTTAAAAAAAAAAAGATTGCTTTATTTAAAAACAATCACAGCCAGGGTGGTCTGCTGAGCCCAGCAAGCCACCATCCCTGTGATTGTACCCATTCACAATGGGTTGCAATTGCAACATATCTCATGAATATTAATGTGGTAGGTCCATTTGCAAACCCTTGTGAATTTCTACATGAAACTCCTTGAGTGTCATACATTCCAATAGCGATTACCTAATTGCGATTCGCAAAAAATAGCAATTTGGTAATTGCTATTGTAAAGAATGATACAAGTGACCCTTACAGTTGTCTACTGGCTCTGTGGAGAACTCTCTACATTGACAGGAACTACTGAAGTGACAATCCCTGTCTATGAAATGTTTGAAAGTTAGTACCATCACACATGTAGCCAGGCAGCAACCTTTTTGAAATTTTTTTGTTTTTCAAAAACAGACCCCAAAGCGAGAGTTTGTTTTTGAAAAACAATAAAATGAATGGTCCCACATGCACTGAGTTTTCTGCCAGGATGATGGGGTTCTTAATTTCTTTCCTGTCCCTACAGCCAAGTTTTACTTTAAATATGGTAGACAGTGTAAAGTCCTTCTTTCAACAGCTCCTATTCTGTTGGTTCGTCAGTTGAAGTATCCCATTGAGGAGCAACAAGCAAAGGAATGAGACTATAATTAATTGAACTAAATATTATTGGAATATGAATAAATTTTCCCAGTAAGTTAGAGAAAGACATGTAAGCATCAAAGACACAAAACAAAAGAAACTCACCTGCATTTTTATTAATTTACTTCATTACATATGCTGTAAGAAATAAGACACTGAATAAACATAGACATTGTGTTATCTCCTTTCTTGTGACCTACAGATTGATAATTTCATAGTTTCACTTTAGCATTCATTTTTACGACAATCCACGATTGAGATTTCAGAAAATGATATGTTGTGATTCTCTTTCATATATCATTTTTTGGCTGTCACTCAAATAAATCCTTTGCACTAAGTGATGGTTCTCACAGTAGTAGCAATAATGCTCACTCCAAGCAGAAGTATCCAAATTAAGGACATAATGAAGCACAATATCTCAGTTTCTCATCAGCCCTCCTGAGCAGTCATCATACACAGTCAAAAAGGTAGCCCCAATTAGAAATTCTGACACCTTTAACAAGAGAAACCTATGACCTACCAAATACTCATACCATTTACCCTACAATGTGAATAAGCAGCCCTTTGCTAAAAAGGACCTGGCAGAATATATTTGGGTATCTTTTCCCCATTCTTCCTCACTTCAGTTCTGAGTCTCTACCCTCAATCCACAGGGATGCAGTCAATATATGCCCATTGTATAGTCAAGCTGGACCTACTGTCCATCACACAATGCAAAGTGCATCCCACTGCTCTATGCACTTAGACTTTCATCACACAAGGGACCTCATTCATGAGGCCCTTGTGTCACCGGAGACTTTTAGTGACCCTCCAGAGGTGCAATGCCTTGCGCCATATTTACAGAGCGGTATTAAGCCACTTTTTGGCCACTGTGTTTTGTCCCTGTGGCCCTTCTAGCACTGCACCTAATGATTTGGGTCCTCTTGGTCCCGGTATTCTTTGTCTGGATCCTACTGAGCCTTACAATGTTGGTCTTGGTTCACCTGGATATTCAAGTACATTCCCCTTAGTCTTTCTGGCTCTAGCTGTTGTCATCCTCCTGATTTGTTTAAACCATCTTTATTAGCATTTTCAACATACACTTTGCGGCGTCTGATACCTTTATCATGTCAGACCACAGCTCAAACTAAATAATGTTGCATATAGAATCCCTGTCATCATGTTGCACTATTTTTGCACATTCAGAAGTTATGTGCCTTTGAGATTTTATAGAAAAAGAGAGAACATTAAAAGAAATAAGTCAAGCCTGTGGTTGTCATGTTCTGTATATCGCTTGATGGCTGGAATATGCCTTCAAACCTGTGATTCATGAGCCCCATACATACATTTCCCTTACTCATTTTCATTTGTAATTTCTTGTACTCAAACCCGTGACCCATATTCATGATGCTGTCCTCTATCCTCCCATACTTGAGTAATTCACTTTGCGGGGAGGATGCCCCTGATCTCCTGACCAGCGGATCATACTGTCATATGTCCTAACCTGCTGTGGGTGCCTGCAGTTCATCTAATAGCTCTTCCCGATCCACTACTATGGGTCTCCTGCGTAGGACTCACACCTCTTCTCATCTCAGTGACACTGCCTCTACTCTCTCCCATTTGAGCATTTGTGCACACCATCACTCTATCCCCAGCACTGTAATGGCCTTCCAGTGCGTGGCTATCAGTCTACCGGTCATCAGAGTTGGGAAATTTGTGAAGTGGATGATGGCACTTCTGGTCCCTCTCCCTCTGCACAGTCTGATCAGGCAACTGGCCACAGTGTGGAGAACGGTGTGACCTGTGAGGTCAGCAAGTTTGTTCATGACTTCTAGCCACAGGATGTTGGCCATAGAGCAGCTCCCAGAACATGTGTGCCATACCTGCCCCGGAGTCCATACATCATGGGAAATTCGGTGAGGATCTGGGAAAGATCCTGTGAAGTCTTGTCAGTGTGAGATTAGCTGTATGCAAATTGTTTTATTAAACGTACAAAAATCTTGCATTACAGAAGGCCTTCTGTGGGTGATGAAGTGTTCAATCTGATTCTTTCTGCCTGACCTCTCGGCCTAAATCATCCTGCCAAGTTCTCCTGTGTATCGACTCCAGCCTCTGCCCACAATGCTACTCTGGCATCCCCAATCTTTTCTCTGAATGATGGGATGAGTCCTAGTCGAATCTCAGGTGTATATGGGGGCATGTCCGTCATAAGGTGTAACCTGTTCTGGTAGCTGTTGTAGGCCTTATGCAGCAGGGGTTTGACTTGTCAAGGGAGCACTTCCTGTGGGAGAAAAGCTTTTCATCACTGTCACTGCACCCAGGCAGCAGGACTTGGTCCCAGTTCTTCGGGATGACTACCCACTAGCCAGTGAGCAGGCCACTGAAGTAGTGCTGCCAAATGATAATGCTCGAAGTTTGGAGCACTCAGGTGTCCTTTTTTCACTGGGAGCTGCATTTTAGTTAATGCTATGCACCACCTCCCTTTATTCCAAAGGAAGCTTCCCAGCATCACATGTAACATGCAAAAGGTGCTTCAGTGAACTGTCACTGGTAGGTTCTGGAAATAGTAAAGTAGTCGGGGGAGTCTCACTATTTTTAACAGCACTAACCCTCCCGGTATTGATAGTGGTAGTGTGCCACAGAATGCAATCTGCAGACAGAGTGCTGCAATGGCCATAGTGAGGTTACTGTCCAGCAGGTTGTGAGCTGTGTGGTAAACATTAATATCAGATATCTAAATGTGCACAATTCCCAATGGAGGGGGATCTCATCGACCACAAAGTGCTGCGGTTGACAATCTGGCTAGATTGAAAACAAGCAGGCTTTTGACCAATTCTGTCCCAGTCCTGAGGCAGTGTGAAACTCTGCCAGTGTGGTCATTATAGCATCTAGTCCATTCTATGTGTCGCTCACGTAGATTAGTACATGGTCTGCGTATAATGAGACCGTTTGTATATCACCCTCAAGTGGTATCCCCCAGGACCGACCTTCCGATCGTAGCCTCTGCGCCAGCAGTTCCATCGCCAGTGGCCCTCCTGATCATCCTAACCCTGGTCTTGATACCCCCAGGTCTTAGTCTGTCTGATCCACATGGTACTCTGGACCCTGGTATTCTGGTCAAGGCCCACCTGGTCCTCTTAGTCCTCATCCTATTAATCCTACTTACTCTGGGTCTACTCCTCCTGGCTCTGGTTCTACTGGTATTCTTGGTATCGGCTCTCATCTCCCTTGCTTATTTTGGTCCCCTGGTCCTATTGGCCATAGCCCTCCTGCTCATAATCTTCCTAGACTTCCACAATCTAGTCCTTATCCTCCTGCTCTTTGTCCTCATGCTTCTACATCAACTGATCATGGTCCTCCTCGCTCTGAACGTCTTGGTAATGGCCTCTGTTCCTCATCTCCTGGCCATCTTGGTCCTAGCCCTTTTTGGTGGCTCTCCAGGGTGTGGTCACCTCAGTCCTGATCTCACTGGCTCTGATCCTCCTTTTCCTCCTCACTCTCATCCTCCTGGTACTCAACATCATGATCCTCTTTGTCCTGGTCTTCCTGGTCCCCCTAAGCCCTCTAGTCCTTTGCTTCCTGGGCCTCTTAGAACTTTTTCTTCTGGTTGCCGGTGTCCCAGGTCTCATCTCCCTGGCAGTACAGGCCATGGTTGAACTGTTTTTGTTCTTTTAGTCTTTATCCTTTCAAGGATTATGCACCAATTGTTTTTTATCTTTTTGATCCTGGTACTTATAGTTCATTTACTTTTGGGCTTCATTCTCATGCTCCTGGCTCACCAATCATTCTAGCTGTGGTCTCCTTGGCATAATAACTTTTGTCTTTTGGCCATCCTGACCCTTCTTGGTTCCCCCAGTCTTGGCCCATCTGGCTCTATTCCTTTCAGGTACTCTTTGCCCTGGTCAGCTTGTTCTGATTCCCCCCACCCTCATCCTGAAAGTCCTACCCCTGTTCCACAGCCTCCCCGTCCTGGACCTTTTCACCCCTCACCCTAATTCTCATCCATCAGTCCACCTGGTCCTGTACCCCCAGATATTCTATTCCCCTGGCTTGACTGTTCTTAGTCCTTTGGTTCCCGGTTATTTAGGTCCACGCAGTACAGGTCTTAAGTCTCATACTTCTTCTTTTGGTTCTCATTTGTCATTTCATCTGGTGCTGGTCCTTCTGACATTTGTTTCCCTAGCTCTACCAGCCACAAAGACCTCCATTCCATCCTGGTCCTCATGGTCTCCTGATTTGCCTGCTCTAACTTGTTCTCTTCAATCTGACTCTGGTCCCCTTTCTCATAGTCCTCCTAGTAATGGCCCTCCTGGGGCTGGTCTTCCACATCTCACTGGCACTAGGCCTCCTAGTTCCAATGCTGTGAATCAACTTCCTGGTCTCTTATATCTCCTCTGGTCATTGACTCTATTGTCTCCAGGTCCAACTAGCTCAGTTCCTTTCTGGTTATGGTCCTCCCGGTAATGGTCCATTTGTTTCTGGTCCCTTGGAGCTCGTTGAACTGATGTCTGTGGTCTTGGCCCTCCTGTCTCTGATCCCTCTTTCCATTGGTCTTCTGGTACTGATCATATTTGGTCTGTCTACCTGGTTCTGCTCCAAGCCCTGATTGTCCTGGTTCCTGTGGTCGTGATTGGTGCTCTTAGGCACTCCTTGTCATTATGGTCCAGAGCCTTCTGTTCCTCCTACCTATGGTGTTTCTGTTTGGGCCTTTGTCCACTGGGTACAGATAAACCTTTTCCACATCATTGTGGTCCTCCTGATCATTTATTGGCCTTTTCCTGATATACCTAGGCCTGTATTTCCTTTGCTTGTTCCGTATCACCTATTTGTTCCTGGTTCTCTTTGGCGTTATTAACACTGGTCCTCGTAGATTAGGTCTCTCTGGGCCTGGTTTTTCTTATCCTGGTCCTCATGTCTCATCATCATAGTCCTCCTGATGGTCCAGCTTCTAGTCCATATTCTCCTCTCCTACTAGTCATCATCCTCCTTCTGGTCCCACTCTTTCCTTTCCCAGACCGTCTTCACAATTTCTGTAGCCCGGTACAGCCTCCAGTCCTTTCATCCAATTTTTTAAAATTATTTTTGCTTACATATTTCTTATTGTTGAGACAGCAGTGTCTAGGACTGAAATGATGGCTCAGTAGAGACAGGACATTGCCCACTTAAAAAACTCTTCACAATGTTAAAAATCAAGCTACCGTTCCCAAAATACATTGTACAGATTGCTGCAATGTGAGTGTGGCTGAAGGGACCACTGCTGACTTGGAACCAATAAGCATCTATGCCTGAAACCCACTCTGCTGGGTGAATACTATTGCAAGTGTGTTTATTCACTAGCAGCAAAGTGAACCACTGTGAATTATCCAGATGCATTAGTTACCTGTCTTGTGCTTTTTCACTTGCTCATTCGACAAAAGCCCCATTACTGTGTTTAATCAATTTACCTCTTGCCAGTGTCCAAAAGCACTGTGCCCCCAAGCACCAATTGCCTTCTGCACATGTGCCTCTCTCTGGGGCCCTTATGCCACCAATCTGTCTGCATTCCCTCTTTGGTGCTGCTTGCCAACTGCTGTTGCGTTGCTATATTTAAAATAATAAGTAAGCACATCTTTCATTAAAAAGAAGACTAGAGCTAGCACAAGGCCTTCCATGACAAGCCCAAAAAATCATCAAAAGTCAGATCACAAACATCAAAAAACAATGTATTCTGAAGAATGAATAAAACATTTATGTAAAATGCTTTAAATCATACTGATTATTCTTTTCAGGCAGCCAAACAGTTCTAGACTCCAGGGCAAAAGATCTGGATGCCATATTCTGAAGATCCTAAAGATTCCTACATGTCGTATCTGAATATTAAAATAACAGAAATGTTTACATTTAAAATTGACTTTATGGTTTTTATCTGTAGACAGCTTAGCCTAATTCATACATGTTCCTTTGTACAAACGATTGTATATTTTTATATGTACTTAGATTCAAAAGCCTCACATATGTTGCATCCCCACTGTAGGATGGCCACCACCCTTTCATTTCTTGTTGCCCCTTTGTCACTTACTGCTGGCTAAATAAAGATCTCCTTCGCAATAGTTATCCAGTCACCAGTTAAAGTGTACACCACCGTCATTAGTTAGCCTTTGGCTGGCAAAACAGCAGATATTATGCACTATTTTTCTGGCTGCCGGGTAACAAGCAGAGATTATGTACTACTTGACCATTGTACATGGCGCATAGTGAGCACTGCCAATTTATGCAGTTCCTGCTTTACCAAACTGTAAAGGGTCTAGCCACAAACTGTGTTTTGTAATCCTACAGTAGTACCACGCACTTACTATAAAATGCTATGCGTTAACCTATGGCCAGAGACGCTTCCACTCTTATCTTGTCCATGCAGGAGGGGGCCGGGGAGATGAATGGAAAATGGAGATTACTTACACCTAAATCTGAGGGGCTTACAGAGGGGTAAAGAGAGATTTAGGGAGATGTGGTGCCTTCTGGAATAAATTAGGAATCCAAACCTAAGAAGTCCAGTCGAATTTATTGGTATATCTGCAGCCCTAAGACCAAATGTATGATATGCAGCCCAGTCAAAGTCAAACTCCTGAATCCGTGTATGAACATTTTGAAATTGAGCACTGTGACAACCTTAACTTGATGGAATGGGAAACCAGGAGGAGTACTGAAGATACCAAAACACAGCAGGAGGGACATGAAAATAGAAATACCCACATTCACCACTGCGTAATTATAGTTAGGTCTATGTTTCCCAAAAAACATGTTTTCTTTTCCTAATGTCTTTGGGGCTGTTTGAAAAATCTTTACAAAACATTCTGCAAAATAATCTCATTCACCTCAGCACCTGCCTGGAAAGTTTCAGGGTGATCCATTAAGGCAGGGCCAAGTAAAAGGCGAGTCCCAAAATGAGTTTTCCCTATTCATTTTTCCATAGGAAAATTAAACTGTGATACCGCAAGAACTGCTGAATGGAATTACACCTAATTTGACAAGAAAGCTTGATCTCAGTCTATAAAGCATGCTTTTTGTGACTGGTGCAAATCCATTCATAGTTTTGGAGCCATTAAAGCTCAAAAACTTTGTATATTTCATGCTGTGGAGGATCTTTGTGGCCAACATCTGATTAGCTGTCACCACATCAACAAGGATGCAGCAGCAGGCAATTTAAGACTTGGGACTCATTCTGAGTCCTACAAACCTTGTGAATGTATGCTTAGGTCCTAGAGAGGGGGTCTCTGGGACCCATAAAGGCTTGTAAAAGGGGCTATGCTCCCCCTTCCCTTAATTAAATTAAACAACCCGGGGATAGGGTAACTGGGCCCTATAGCTCAAGAAGGGGGGCTGTGTGCCCCCTACCTAACGTTGAAAAAGATAATTGCTGGCTCCCACCAGCACCTGTAAAGTGTTGGCCTGTCCTTGCAGCCTAAAGCTGTGTACAGCTTGGGATTGGCTGCCTGCAGGGAGTTGGATGTAGGGCATGGCAGCAGGCCAAGCCCATGCCTCACACGGCTAAACGTAGGCGGTTTGCTTTATTTATTGTAACAAAATTATACTTTATGTTAAAAAATTCACTGAATAAACAGGTTTAAAGTTATGTTATAATTAGGAATTGTAAATATTTCTTACCTCAGAAACTCTGTGAAAAAAACAAAGATTAAAGTAAAACTATAGCTAGGTAAATAAATGTGAGTTAAAACTACCATTTTAAATTAACAAAACCACTGAAATTCTCCAGTTATAGTTATCTCAAGTTGTTGTAACATGTGCCCTAAGTTAACTATAACTAGTGTCCTTGACATGCACTGCTAATTGCCCCACATATTACATAACTCATGACATGTTCTATGACATCATTGATAAAATCAGTGCAGCATTTGCAAAGACATCAATGATGACAAATCTGTGCAGATGTTATTGTGTGTGAGATGTAAAATGACTACATTAATATTTTCTATGTGAAATGCTTGTTTTTTAAGATTAATAAATTATAATAATGTTCCTAATACTTTTTCATAGTAAGAGCTCCACCACAGTGGTGGAGTCTTCACCTATGTGAGAAAAGTTAGGAATAGCAACTTTATATCCGTAAAAACCCCTGAGCATTCTCAAGGGGGAGGAGACAATAATGTCAGCACTGAGGAGTTTTTATTTGGAAATGGGGACTAGAAAAACAGTTTCTACTAGTTGCAGTAATAGATTTAGAGAGGAGTAAATTTACAAGTGTAAATTTACCTTTGTGAATAGACCCCAAAACAGTACCAAATGATGGTGAAGTGATCTAACTGGTGACTGTCAGTAAGCAGTTAGAATGCCACATAGTGTAGTACTACAAGGATGGGACATTTTACTTTTTTAGGTTTGTCATTTAAATATTTTCCTAATGACCTTGCAACATATGCAGATTTAAAAGTAGATACTTGCTCAAGATTGTTATTGTAAAATATATGAAACTTCCTACATATAACTTACATTTTTGTTGTAGTTTAGCCTTGGAGTTTGTGAATACCGAAAGTAGTAAACATTAGAGTACAAATTTACTCAAAAGTGTAACTCATGTTTGTGAATCAGGCTCCTAAAGTTGTAGTGACTCTAGAAGTGTAGTTTGTGAACAGCAATGAATAGTTTGCTCATTTGTGGCGGTATGTTTTGTTTTGTTTTGTGCCTCCCTAAACCCCTTGTTAAGTTTTCCTAATCTTATCCCATTTAGGAGGAATTATTTTTAATTTCATTTTACAGCTACTCCCCCTTCATCCTCTCACATTTACCTCTAAAACACGTGCCATTATGTGTTGAGATCACCTAACAAAAAATATACAAGAGGTGAAGGCCTCCAGCCTTAGGTTGGTGAACAGCATTTTGCAGTTCATAACTAGTACTATTGTAGTACTATTTCACTTAACAAAATGCAGTGTGTGAATAAGCCCCAAATTATATTCTTGTATTACAATCTACTGCTTCCTGTGCGTTGTGGCAATTCCCAAGACCTGAATGTGTCCTGAGCTTCCTGGTTGTGACTTTGGGCCTCATTTTGTGTTCGGGGGGCTGGAAAACCCGTCAGTCGAACTTCCAATGGAGAGGTTGCCGTCTTACTGGCTACCTCCTCGCTGGCCCTAATATGACTTTCCAGCTGTGCTGACGGGCAGAAACTAAGGTTTCCACCCATCAACCCAGCAGGAAAGTGGTGGCAGCATTGTCTCTGGCTCGTAATCGAGCTGGTAGCAATGCTGCCACCAGCAGGGAGTACCAGCACCCTTATAATGCTCAATGTCTGCATGGCAGACAGTGCACAATACGAGGGTGCTGGATAGGGGGACCCCTGCACTGCCTATGGGCATGGACATTGCAAGGGGCTCCCAGTGCCCCCCTGCACCTGTTCTCCTCCAGCCTTTCATGGCAGTGAAACCACCATAAAAAGGCTGGCGGAGGACCTGGTTGTATTCAGTAGAGTGGTGCTGACTTAAGCGACGCCCTGGCTGAATATGATCTGCACCACTGTCAGCCCATCGGGATCGAAGACCCTGGCAGAGACAGCAGTAGGTTGGCAGGGCTGCCCACCAACCTCGTAATATTGTGGTTGGACCGCCAGAACAGTGGCGGTCTGACAGCCACCGCGAATGTAGCAGTCTGAGGACTGCCACACTCGTAATCAGGCCCCTTGTCTTTTTCTTTTTAGCGTAGTTTTTTTTAAACATATTTGCTACATTTTCTTTTCCAATCTCTTCTCAGCTGCTTGACTTCCTATCATTTTCTGGGTTCTTAGACTAGGTTGAGGGGCCCCAATTTTATAATAACGCAGTGATTTGGTTCATCAACCTTGGCTCAAATCATTTGCCGAGGATCCTAAATAAACTAGAATATTCTCTCCAGGCCAGGAACAGCAGAAAGAGAGACCATGAACATGAACAATCTGCAATGATGAGAAGACATCTAGTCAAGGAGGAGGAACCTGCTGGAAGGCCTGTTGATTGAGCTGCCAGATTAACACTGTGTCACTATCTAGGCTCACACAACAGCATTTCATGTATTTATTTTGAATCAGCCTGTGTCTCCGTTTCCCTTTGCATTTGCCTCCGTGGCACAACATAATGGACCATATATTCCTTTTTTTCATCTGCCATGCTTTCTGCTACTCAACGTCACTCAGACATATGTTTTTAAGTTCAAGAGTTTACCTATGCTACTTTTGTAATTTATTTTGTCCTGTTTCACCTTATACTTTTATTTTGGAAATAACCCATTTATCTTTTCCACTTAAAAAAAATTCTGTTTGAAAAAAAAGTTTTTGGAATATTTTTTGTCCATAATTGTTCACATTTTTAATTGAGATTAATTTTTTTACCTATTCTTGTCTAAAAGCTACTAATATTTTTTTCTTTCCTCAGGTGGAACTGAAAACCGAAGGGTCTTATAGTCATTTACTTCTGCAAGCAATAGCCGTACCAAAAATACCAGAGGTACCAACACTGGCAGAGAAGCAGTGGAGTAATGGTGCCTGGTTGCATCTCAGCCAGACGCCTGCCATTACCAAGAATGAGCAGAACCCTCAGGTAAATGGCAACAATATGGTTTTCAGTTAACTTTGTTACAAAATCACAGCTTGCAGTCAGTCTAGGACAATTATATTTTTGTTTGACGAAAATCATAAGCACAGAAGCACAGGGAATAACATAAATCATCAGTCTATGATTGTAAAGAAGCTGAATGTTGTATCATTTCAATATTTTATATTGTCTCTCTTCAAATTCTACTCTCTTGTTCTTTGACATACTTATTACTGACACAGCTCTATCCTCGACCACTTGCACAATTACTCTCAACCACTCTACTGCCACATTTTAGGTCTGTCATGACCCCTGCAACTCAGGACTGAAGGACAACAAGGTCAATCAAATCTTGTCCTCTTGTAGGTAGTCCTACATTTTGTATCACCCTCCAGGAAATTATGGAGCACCTCATTCTAAAAAAGGGTGTGCGAGTAGAGAGAACAATACCTCTTTTCCAGTACAATAGATGGTAAAAGATCTGAAATGGACTCTCTGAGATATAAGAGGACGCAACGTCACCAAGGCACAATATGACTCACTATCAAAAGAGAAAACAAAAGGCTGCGAGTATCAGATAACAGAAGACGTGTTCTGATACCAGTTCAGTACTGTAGAAATAGTTGAGAGGGCTTACAGTGTGTGAGTGGCTCTAGTCTATATGCAAACATGAAAACTTGCCAGAGAACTGAAAATGAGCATTGCTCCACTTCACTGGGACGGCTGAGTCGTACTTAGCAAACCAAATGGTGAAATCAAAGCTGGGCCAAAAACAGGCCTCAAGTCAACTAAGTCCAATCACAGAGGACAAATGGAGGAAACTCAAAAAACAATAGTTCAGTCAAAATACTAAGGTCACTCCAAAAAAATAATAGGCCCAGTAGACATAAACTGGAGAAGGAAGCCCAAGGAAACCAACAAAAGGGAAAAACAACAAAGTCAAGTGAATGGAATTACGGATGTAAATTAACATTGAGCGAGGGAGTCAAGGCAACCGTTGTGCATCCACTAACTCTTTTATAGAGCCCCCTGTGACCTGGAATTCAATAACAGACCCTCTGGTTGCTGGGGCAGTGTAGTGACCACTGACTTCATGCTGCACCACTTTGCACTTGTCTTAGCTGTCCACCGTCACATTAGTGGTCACCAGTTACAGACTCCATTGTGTATTCAGCTTAGCCTTAGCTTCACTGCCACGTTAAAGGTGCGAGTAGTTTTCCATACAAAACATGTTATGCAACGTGTTTTCTATGCTGTGTGTTCTTTTTTTCACCGAAGAGCTAGGACATAAGGTGGAGGAGTCAGTTAGCGAGATAAGGATGTACGAGACGGATCTTTATGGTACAACAGGGAA
Organism: Pleurodeles waltl; assembly: GCF_031143425.1. Classification (NCBI taxonomy): domain Eukaryota; kingdom Metazoa; phylum Chordata; class Amphibia; order Caudata; family Salamandridae; genus Pleurodeles; species Pleurodeles waltl. The sequence goes on along the minus strand of NC_090437.1, from coordinate 723,278,781 downwards.
CGCTTTGGTTTTGGGAAAGACACCTCGGGATTTTGGCCAAGTTTCAACATGTTTCTTTTAAAACTTACCTAAAATAGTCAGCATTTTTTAATACTTCTTGCGCAGCGGGAGGGTTTTTTCCAGAAAGCTCCTTCCTCATTTTTTTAAAATAAAAGAGACCCAGGTCGACAGTGGGAGATTCAGAGACCTCAATCAGGATTTTAGACGTTGAATGCCTGAGATCTTTCCTATGAGGGTAGAGTTCTCTCTTTCTTGTCTCAGTCGAATGGGCTCATCGGCTTGCTGGCAGGAGAAAGATGAAGCACCAGACAGACCCTACGGTGATGCATTTATATTAATTATTTGCTATGCAATGTGAATGAATATATATACATATATTACTATAAGTGTCTGTATACTTGCATGTGTATATTTGCTGTTTATAGATTGAAGATTCTTTGTACATGGTCTTGTTATCCTGGCCTTGTCCATCTCTAAGCTGGTCAGAAATTATAATGCTGCAGTTCTGGCTAACTCACTTTTCTCATTGATCCTGTTTCCCACACCATTATGCTTCTATGCATTAGCTTCAATTCATAGTATAATGACATTCAAAGCACTCTGCCTAGTTCATCAATCTTTTCATCACACTGGACCCAGGTTTCTACTGTGGCAATTCCTTCATTTTAAGAATTTACTATCGCTCAAATTATCTTCTCAGTGTTTGTTCAGAATTACAAACATTCATCCTAGTCACGCAGGAGGACATTCCTTCCTCTACATGGAGGTAAAAGCATGTAAAGCTCTTCCACTACCTGTGCTCCAGATCGATGACCACTTACATTTCCAAATACACTTTAAAAAACCACCCTTTCTCTGCAGATCATATAGTCAAGATACCAGGTTCTATTGTCTACTGGCACCAGGATGCTCTTATAGGGCGATAGTGTGCTCTAAAACTTTGTAGCATAACGTAACATAATATAATATAACATAGCACAACATAACATAACATAAAATGGCATAGCATAGCATAACATAACATAACATAACATAACATAACATAACATTATGGGGGTCATTCTGACCCCCGCGGGCGGCAGTCGCCGCCCGCCTGGAGGGAGCCGCCATATGGCTGCTCGACCGCGGAGGCCATTCTGGCTTTCCCGCTGGGCTGGCGGGCGACCGCCAGAAGGCCGCCCGCCAGCCCAGCAGGAAACCCCTCCCCACGAGGAAGCCGGCTCCGAATGGAGCCGGCGGAGTGGGTATGTGCGACGGGTGCAGTGGCACAGTCGCGTATTTGAGTGTCTGCAAAGCAGACACTGAAATACAAAGTGGGGCCCTCTTACGGGGGCCCCTGCAGTGCCCATGCCATTGGCATGGGCACTGCAGGGGCCCCCAGGGGCCCCACAACACCCCTCACCGCCATCCTGTTCCTGGCAGCCGGAGCCGCCAGGAACAGGATGGCGGTGAGGGGGTCGGAATCCCCCATGGCGGCCAAACCGCCGCGGTCAGAATGCCCTGCGGGGCACCGCCAGCCTGTTGGCGGTGCTCCCGCATCCCCGGCCCCGGCTGTCCTTGACCGCCGGGGTCGGAATGACCCCCTATATCCTTTATTCTCAATTAGTTAGCACTTCAAGTACTTTGTCTATACTTACATGTTTATGAAGTCGGTCCTGTTCTGTGAAACATTAAAGGTAGAAAGAATTTGAGGCCCATTTGCATTGCATAATCTATGGCAAAGATCTCTGCACATGTACATTTCCGGTATTAGATGTACTTGTAAACACCCCTTACATGAGGGTGTTGCAGATACATATGATTACTATCATACTTGTGAAGTACTTACTAGTACCTTTGAGAGCATACTTTAAATGTATGCTTCCAAGCCAATTCTGCACAGCACAGTTGGAAATATCAGCCTATGCTATGTAGAATTACAGATGGAAAATATAGGAAAACAGCCATTATATCACACAAAGCTCCCACAACAAACAAACCTTAAGCCTAGAAACACATAAATATAGCACACTACCTAGGCTCTGCCCTCTTTGTACTGTGTGACATTGTGGACACCAATCCAGGATACATCTCATCCCTTGCAATGGGAAGAGGCACTTCACTGAGAAAGAGATAGAACTTGTAGTTGATTTTGTATAGTAGCTCTACTCCTTACACCGTAAGTGAAGCTGAGAAGGTGCTCATATAGCAGGAAGTTATAAACAGAGTGAATACATTGGAGGGGTGATGTGGGACATTAAGTGAATGGCAGAATGAGATGGGGGTAAAATTGGGAAATTTTCAAGGATGTAGGTGGCAATAGTTCTGTCTGATTCTGGACCGCTCACTTAAACTATTCTCTCCAGTACTCAGGCCGACTAGCTCCACAGCCTGTCTGTCTAGGGAAACTTAGAAAGTAGGCAATGCAAGAACAAAAATTCTTAAACTGGACACATTTCCCATAAAGGCACAAATATTACACTGGGCATTTACACACAGCTCCATCCCCTGTTAGAGTGAAAGCTATCCTAATAATGACATCTTATCAATTATAAATTATCTTTCTACTTTGCCCATTTTTGATGAAGTACAGGCATCAGCTGGGACACTAATAGACACTTCTGAGGCAGGGTCACAGCCAGGACAGTCATCTTGATGCATCCCTACCACCCAGACAGGTATGCCTCTTCCTATCAATGTCACAAACATGATCTTAAGAACTGTACAGCTTTCTTTATCATACCTCAAAACAACCATAAATGTATCTTGCTGTAGATGCTGAGATAATGTACTTATTACAAAGTTAAATTGTAATGACTACGGTTCAAACATGGTCATTGATGTCATGTCATTTCTAGAGGTGTATTATTAACCATAACAGTTCGAGGAATTATATATAAAGAAAAACTAAAAAGGTAAAAGAAAAAGGAGCGTGCCAACAACTATTTCAGAAAAAACTAATATAATTATATCAAAAACATTTTACGCCACTATACATGGCTCCAAAACAAACACAACAAAAATATATATAGAGTTAATAGTGTTAGGAAATAAAAGTGATGAATCCACAGTATAAAGAACAAGCACCGCACAGGGTCCATATGAACACAAAGCAACTAGTTGTATCCAATCAGCTTGGATCCTGTGGATCCATCTGGGGTTCCCTTAATGGGGGAATGCCCCCACTTATTTATTATGCCTGGCACTGCAAATTTGGCTTTGTTGAGTCACATTAGCGCCTTCTTAAATCTGTGTCTCTGTGCCTTTCTCCCTCTGTGTTTGTGTGTGATATTGATAATGTGACTCTATTGCACAATAATGACACTATGGCCCTCATTATGACATTGGCGGTGACTGTTAAAGTGGCAGTAATACCGCCAACAGGCTGGCGGTAATTACTGCCAAATTATGACCATGGTGGTGACACCTCTCATAGACAACCAATGTACCACACCAACCGCCAGGGCATTAACACCACTGACCACGGGGGTAGCCATCAACAACAGGGCAGAACACAAGGTACCGTCCACCATATTATGACATAGCAAACTGCTAGGATTTCCAGAGCGGTACCAATGTCATCAAAAGCCTGGCGGAATTACAGCATAGAAAACAAAAGACTCACCATCAGAGACACAGAGGAGACCGCCGCTGCCATGGAACCGGAACTTCAAATCTTCCTGATGCTTTTCTATGCCATGGTCCTCCTGGAACACCAACGCCAACAAAGACAACAACGGTGAGTACAGCCACCTACAACACAAGTAAGGGAGGGAGGAAAAGGAGAGTGACACACACATGCACAACACACACCATCCACACACACACCATACACACAACAAGCTGCAGGGTAAAACCAATGTCACAGCACCCACATCTAATTAAAACAAGGACCACATTGGGGTTTAAGTGACACTGTTATTTGATGCCCACAGCCACCATGTTCACCATGAGAAAACAAAAGCATCCGTCAATGTCCAGAAAGGGCCAATGGCCAGTCCAATGTACAAAAGGCCCACATGGCCACAGGGCACGGTCCAAGGCCCAACTTGACTATTGGCATTATCCAGACTCCACTGTGCAGGGGCATCATGTTGGAAATGGGCAGGCACCTCAGGGGAAGGGGGTGGGGGTGGGGTGCACCTCACCTGAAGTGGTTAACATGCCCACTAGGGAAGGAGGGTGGGGGCTTCTTGCCCAATTGTCCCTGCTGAGGAGTGTAAGGCCACAGTCTCTGAAGGGGGGTCATGCCCACTGGTTTTGGAGGGGGCTTCTTGCCCAATTGTCTAAGGTGGGTAGCCATCATGCCCTCTGCTGGAGGTGAGGGCTCCTTGCCAACTGCTGGTTGAGGTGTTACCATAGCTGCCTCAGCTGGAGGTGAGGGCTCCCTGGCCACTGCTGGTGGAGATGTTACCCTGGCTGCCTCTGCTGGGGGTGCGGGCTCCTTGCCCACTGCTGGTGGAGGTGTTACCCTGGCTGCCTCTGTTGGAGGTGAGGGCTCTTGCCCACTGGTGGTGGAGGTGTTACCCTGGCTGCTAATGCTCGAGGTGGGGGCTCCTTTCCCGCTCCTGGTGGAGGTGTCACACTGGCTGCCTCTGCGGCAGGCGGGGCTCCTTGCCCTCTGCTGGTGTAGGAGGTCTCTTGCCTCTCTTTGGTGGTGAAGTGGGAACATTCCCTTTCTTGGGTGGTGGAATGGGAACCTTCCCTTTCTTGGGTGGTGGAGTGGGATCCTTCCCTTTCTTGGGTGATGGAGCGGGAACCTTCCCTTTCTTGCCTCCAGGACTAGGAGGTGTCTTCACTGTCCCCATCTCCTGTCCCTTTGGTTTTTCACCACCCTAGTCCTCCCTTTATGAGGCGGGAGTGTGGTCACAGTAGGAGTGGCATCCATTACACTCTGGGGCCGCTTTGTGCCAGCAGCTGAGGATTTGGTGGGAGCAGTGGCACACTGTTTGGCTGAAGTGTTGTGCTGGGCCGTAGGGACCCTGCTCTTACGGGCAGGACAGGGGGTTGGAGGGGGAGGGAAGAGGTCAAGTTGGGCAAGGAAAAGCTTCTTAGGGGTGGGATGTGGGAGGAGGGATGGGAGTGAGGATGAGGGAGTGGTTGTCGGATGTGTATGTCTTCTGGACTTGGGTGCAGGTGCATGCACAGTGTGCTTGTGTGAGGCGGATGGCTGTTGGGAGTCTGAGTGTGTGCGTTTGTGTTTCTTAGGAGGGAGGAAGACAGGGCAGGAGAGGACAAACGGGACACGTCGATGGATGTTGTGGAGGTGTGTGTGCTGCATGATGTGGTGATGGTGGTGGCGGCAGATGATGCAGTGCATGCAGGTGTGAGTGCGGATGTGACTGTGAGGGAGGAGGAGGTGGGGGAGACAGTGGAGGCGGTGGAGGTGGTTGTGTGTGAAACTGTCTGTTGTTTGTGTGAGTGCTTGTGACCTGAAATGTGCTGCCTGTGTTTGACTGTGCTACTCTTGTCTGATGTTTTGTGTGCATGCTTGTCTGTATGTGTGTATGGGATGGGTTGGGGTTGAGGAGACTGGGAAGTGGTAGTTGGAGGGGAGACGGTAGGAAGAGGGACACTGGCTGCCATCAGAGAGGAGGCCAGAGCCTGAAATTATCTCTGTTGGGCTGCCAATCCACCGTGAATGCCCTCGAGGAACAAATTGCGTTGCTGCATCTGTGATGTCAAGCCCCTGGATGGCAGTCACTATGGTTGACTGCCCTACAAAGATGGATCTCAGGAGGTCAATAGCCTCCTCACTGAGGGCAACCGGGCTGACTTGGGCAGGGCCTGAGGTGCCTGGGGCGAAGGAGATGCCTACCCTCCTGGGATAATGGGCACGGGATACTCGGTGGGGGGCTACTGGGAGGGCAGTGCTGGTACGGGGGTGGCGGCTGTATCTGTAGCTGGGGTGGTTCAGGAGGTGTCCACCATCACCAGGGAGCTCCCATCGGAGGAGGAATTAGAATCAGTGTTGTCACCTCCTGTCTCTGCTGTGGTGCTCCCCTTGCCCTCCGTCTCACTGGTCCCCTCAGCATCGGTGAACTCTGCCTCCTGTGTCCTGTGGGATGCAGCTCTCTCAGTCTCCGGTGCCCATGCTCCTCTGCCAGATGATGATAATGTACACATGGACAGGATGACAGAAGAAAATAGGGGGAGAGAGAGAAAGGGAGCACTGGGTCAATTACAGCACCAACACCAAAGATGACATACACATTACCATCACACAGTGATCAGGACTGGGCACTATGCATCACACTGGCATTCCATTGGCTAGGTACCACAGCAAGATGAGAGTCAACCACCACCAACTGCACCCCTCCTGGGACCCACTAAAACCTGTCTGACCTGAAATGCCACCTAGCTGGAATACAAGATTTTGCTATACACCCATATACCTTGTGCTGGATCAGGCAGCAATGTCTGGGCTGGCATTAGAGGGCACCCACTAACTGAAACACACCACCAGGACCCCATGCCAGCCAACAAAAATGGTTGTTATGCTTACTATACTCACCCCCCTGTGGCTGCTGTGCTGCCCTCAAGCTCCCATCCAGTTTTGGGTTGGCCACCGCCAGTATGAGGCCATCAGGGGGGTCAGGCTCCAACGGGCACCCTGCCCTCATTGGGAGGCCTTCCCCAGATGGGCCCGCGGTCTTCCAGGCCCAGCATCTCAGGTCCTCCCACCTTTTTCTGCAGTGGATGCCTCGTCTGTTATAGATCCTCACGGTCCGTACATCCTTGGCGACGGCAGACCACAGTCCCTTCTTCTGATGGGCGCTGACCTGTAGAGGTAATACAGACCAGAGGATAACATTAACCATACAATCCTGCCTGTCACACATATTGCCCACAAATTACATTTTCATCTCCATTGGCAGACACATCACCCGGCGCCCTGCATGTACACTACCACCAGAAATACCCCACACCTTGTTGCATGCATCGTCACCATGGTGTACTCACCTGTTGGTTTGGAGGCCCATACAGCTGTTCACACAGGGGTAGGACACCATCTACCAGGCGCTCTAACTCCTCTGAAGTGAAGGCAGGGGCCCATTCCCCAGTCACACAGACCATGGCAGGATCCAGACACAGGCCACAGCAGCACACGCAGTGTAGGTGTTGTCCTGTGGAAAGTCAGGAATCAAGTGAGGTTATAGATAGAAAATGGTGGTCACGTCCGCGGCGGTGTACACTGTCACCACCGCCAGTGATTCTCATTGGAAGCTGTTCTCCATAGAGCCCCATGTTAGCCAATGAGAAATAGCATGGCGGTGCAAGACTGCCTTCCGCCATGATGACCAATGCCGGCAGAGCTACATCACTTCCACCTGTCCATACTTACAGGACAGGCGGTCGCCATTTCATGGGGTCGGACAACAATCGGAAATTGGAAACTGCGTCATTGCTGTGAATTGTACATACATAGCCATTCACATTGTCCGATTACATACATGCCCAGTTGCACTGGGTTGGTGGTTCCATTGTTCAGTTTGTGACAGCCTTCTCACTCTTGTGTCCTTTAGATACCTACCACTGCGGATGAATAGGAGGAGGAGGCAACCCCCGTGGACTTGGCTACACTGGAGGAGAGGCATATAATACTGACCTATAGCCTGGACAGGGCCACAATCACAGGGCTGTGCACCCAATTGGAGCCTGATCTGATATCAGCTATCTGTCATCACACTGGGATCCCCTCTCTTGTGCAGGTACTGTCAGTGCTCCATTTCCTGGCAACTGGTTCTTTCCAAGTGACAGTGGGCTTGGCATCAGGAATGTCACAGCCAATGTTCTCAATAGTGCTGGCAACGGTTTTGTCTGCCTTGGTCAAACACATGTGCAGCCACTTCGCTTTCACCTAAGTGAAAGATTTGGCTACTGTGAAGGCTGGATTCTATGAAATGGGACATATTCAAAATATTATTGGTGCGATTGAAAGAACACATATTGCATTTGTCCCCCACCTGCCACAATGAACAGGTGTTCAGGAATCTGAAGAGTTTCCACTCACTCAATGTGCAAATGGTGTGCCTGGCGGACCAGTACACCTCCCACGTCACTGCCAAGTATCCTGGGTCGGTGCATGACGCCTTCATCCTGAGGAATACCAACATCCCAAATGTAATGGCACAATTAGAGGCACAGGTTGTGGCTGACAGGTGATCCTGAGTCCCCACCCAAGATATATCAGTGTATGCCTTCTGGAGTCATCCCCCATTCCATTGTGTAAGGCTAATGCAGTGGCTCCTGAGCCCTGTGAGGAATGCCAGGACAGGTGCTGAGAAACGGTATAATGAGGCACATGGGTGAACCAGGCGAATAATAGAATGTACCTTCGGCCTCCTGAAGGCCATTTTCAGATGCCTCCATCTGACAGGTGGATCCCTGTGCTACTCCCCTGAAAAGGTCTGCCAGATAGTTGTAGTATGCTGCATGTTGTACAACCTGGCCCTCAGACGACATGTGCCTTATCTGCAGGACGGGGAGATTGAAAATGCCCCTGTGGGAGCAGTTTACCCTGAGGATAGTGAGGATGAGAAGGCAGAGGATGAGGATGTGGACAACGGAACATCAGTAATAAGGCATTACTTCCAATGACACACAGGTAAGACAGTGGAAATGATCATTCCTCTAATTATTTATGTTTTCAGTATAGCTGTAGCAGGATGGCAATCACTTCCTTTGCATCTCAACTGACTGTCACCTATGCCTTCTCTATTGGCAGATATTGGTGTTATTATTACTGTGCACTGATGTCATGACTACAGACAGCTACAGCTCATCATTTGTATACTATACCAACGTTCATGTCAATTGCACAAGATGTAACTATTCACATAAGTGCACATTTTAATCACCTAAATCACTGTCACTAAAGTTGTATCCAAGGGTGTTTATTGTAGTGCAATTAAATGAAAGAATAGTGCAATGGAATAGGGTGGTGTGAGATGTAAGTCCAGGGTATTGGTCCAGTCTGTTTGTAGCACAGTTCCAGTATCCAAGGGGCCATAGGAAGGGGAGAAATGTCAGTTCAAAGTGGACAAGGTGACAGAGTGGAACACAAGGTGGACATTCAGGAGGGTCTATGTACCTGGCGGTAGTCCTGGTCTTGGCAAGTGTATCTGGCATCTTACTGGGTCACAGGGAACGTTTGTGGAGTGGTTTACCTTCTGCAGGGGGAGGGGTGCTGGTGGCTTGTGGGTCCTGTGATAGGGTGTCCTGTCCACTAGCTGCAGCAGATGTGGTGGGCTGTTCAGTTGACTGGCTAGTGGAAGGGGCCCACTGGTGTGCTGTACATTCCCTCATGATGTTGGCCATATCAGCCAGCACCCCTGCTATGGCGACCATGGAGGTGTTGAGGGCCTGCAAATCTTCCCTGATCTCCTGAGGGTGTACCTCCTGCAGCCTCTTGTTCTCCTCCATGTTTTCAAGAATCTGGCCCATCTTGTCCTGGGATTGTAGATAAGCCGCCAGGACATTAGTGCGTGCCTCCTGGAGAGTCGATTCCCTGGGCCTGTCCTCCCCCTGGTGCACAGCTGTCCTCCGAGTGTCCCTGTCCCCCTGTGCCTTTGTCCCCTGAACGGTGTGCCCACTGCCACTGACCCCAAGACCCTGATTGTCTTGGCTATGAGGTATAGACTGGGGTCCCTGTACAGGTAGGTACACTGCTGATTGATGTGTTCTGGGAACCAAGATGTAGGGGCATTGGGTGGGTGCTGTGGTGTTGGATACTGAGGGCGGAGGCTCTGTGGTGGACTGGGTGTGGGCTGGGGTGGCCAACTGACACTGATGAGCCAGGTAGTTCATCCAGATCCAGAAGTCCAAAGTTGCTGTCATCACTGGGGGCATCTTCTGTTGGGGGACTGGATAGTTGTAGCGCCTCCTCCCCGCTAGGATTGGCTGGGGCACCTGTAGGGATGTAAGTGATGTATTATGCTTCATGTCTGTGACATATTGTACATCCCTAGCTTCCACAATATTGTTGCTGTTGCACTTCCACCTTTATTTGTGTATGGTGATGTATTGTGGAATTGTTAGTTCTCCATGCTGTGCATGGTTTGGTGATGGGTGAACATGCAGGGCTGTGAGGGCTGTACATGCATTGGTATGGCATGCAGGGCTTGGCAGTGGGGTTAGGTGCACTGTATGGGATGAGTGGAGTGATGGGAGTCAGGGTGAGGGGGTGAGACGGCATGCAGGTGTGGGGGGTGATAAGTAATAAATATTGACTCATTATTGCCAAGGCCTCCGGCTACACCAGTGAGTCCCTCAGGATGCAGGATTGCCATGACTTGCTCCTCCCATGCTGTCAGCTGTGGGGGAGGAGGTGGGGGTCCACCGCCAGCCCTCTGGGTAGCGAGCTGGTGCCTTTCCTGCCATGGAACGTACCTTCCCCCGTAGGTCGTTCCACCTCTTCCTGATGTCATCCCTTGTTTCTGGATGCTCTCCCATGGCGTTCACTCTGTCCATGATTCTCCGCCATAGCTCGATCTTCCTGGCAATTGAGATTTGCTGTATCTGTGCTCCAGAGAGCTGTGGCTCTACCCTGACTATTTCCTCCACCATGACCTGCAACTCCTCATCTGTGAAATGGGGGTGTGCCTTAGTAGGGACATGGGTGTTGTGTGGTGTGTGTTCTACAGAGGGTGTTGAGTGATGAGGTGGGGTGTGGGATGTGGAGTGCGTGCCTGATGTATAGGTGGTTGTGGTGTGTGTGTGTGTATAGTTGTCTCTGTGATTTGCGTGGCTAGCTATTGCAGTCTTTCCTTGTTGGCAAAGGGTTGTGTGTAATGTGGGTGCGTGTTTCATAGTTCTGTGGATGGGTGGGTGTGGTGTCTGTATGAGTATCAGGTGTGTGATTTTCATTTTGCCCAAAGTCGTGTTGTTTTGTATTTGGGTGGCCATTCTGACAGCGTTGGTGTGTACTGTCAATGGTTTACCACCATTGACTGTCCGCTGTGGTGATTCCTGGGTCATAATGTGGTGGGTGTTGTTTTGTTGGCATAACAGTATGGGTGTTCATACCGACACTTTAACACTGACCTTTGGTCAGGCGGATATGTGTTTGTGGCAGTATTCTGTTGGTTTAGTGTGTGTGTGTCATAATATGGTGAACGCATGTTCACCTCTGAGATGGTATGTTGGCAGGCATCACCGCGGCGGTAAGCAGCATTTACTGCCAATGTCATAATGACCACCTATGTTCAGTATGCCTTAACGACAGGTGGAGTCAGTGAATAGCCAGGCATGATGTTTGTGTCTTTATATCACAGATTACATCCTTCAATTTCACTATATCATTGATAATATATGTATATTTTTCCTGTCATCCACTCTATGCACCCATGTTCAAGCCAACTACATAGTGATATCGCCTTTGCTACTAAACCTAACAGTCTTTCATGTCACAGTAATGTCTGACCCTATCTGACACATTCATAAAGATGCAGTTAAGCAGGGCCTGGCTGTTTAGTCCCTTCCCAACACTAATATGCTACCATTAAGGATTGGAGAAATCACTCTTTTTAACCCCTTGTCTGAGCAGGACAGCTCAGAGCTTTCTGCGTACATTGTGAGTGTGTGGGTGGGATGGTTCAGAACTGTCCTGGCATACAAGGCAGGAAATCCCTCTGGTGCAGGCACTAGAGGGATTTCCTGAAACTGAAAATAGCTTCTGGAGCTCAGGAAAAGCTTCCCCAGCTACCAATGCTATTTCAGTTTTTTCATTGAAATGACAGGTTCATTTGGTGCACTGTTGGCATTGTAATGAAAATAAAAGTAATTTCACTTTGGCTGCATATGTGCTTTGGGGGCTATCTCAGCCCCCTAAGCACCGATTCAGACGAGGGTGGTATCATTGGAAAGGGGAGAAACTACCCTTTCCAATGGTACCTTTTTCTAGTGAATCCCTGCTGGGGATTGCCACAGTTGTCCATGCTCCTAAGGCTTTCTCAAGCTCTACCTTCTTGGCACTTTCCTTATGGAACACACTTCTCTCCTGGCAGAACCTCTTCAGCTGGCACCTTGTGGTTTCCAGATTACACAGTTTAAATGCCATGTTACCAGGCAGGACCGCAGACATTGCATGGAAAATGGAACTTGGGCAAAAGGACGTTGGAAAAATCAAAAGATGTCAATCAGGGAGAATAAAGCATGTAAAAAATGTCAATTAGTACAGGACAGACACAATTTTTTGTCAATCAGGAGTAAAAGGTTTGAATTGGTCTAAGGATAGAGTTGCCGTGAACAGTGAAAAACTATGGCCCTCATAATGAGGCTGGTGTCATGAGACTGCCAGCCTCGCCATGGTGTTCTTTCCGCCGCAGAGCCGGTGGTAAGGACTGCCACATTACAAGTTGTGGGGCTTGCCAGCTGGATTGCTAGGTTGCAAACCACCAGGCTTTCTGTGGCAGTCACCCCACCACACAAAACCCTGGCTGTCACGCACCCGGCGACAGGCATCTCCATTCCTGTCACTGGCATACACATATACCATTGTCCCCACACATGCACACATCCCCCCACCTGTCCACACACTCACAAACACCCCCCACCCCTTCACACATGCATGCATTCACATACACACCCATTCAGCATACGCATTTATCCACACAGACACCCCATACATGCGCACATACACACACACACACATTCACACACATACATGCACACATTCACCACCCCGTCCACCCTCCGCAGGCATGCAAACACATAACCAAACACATAGATACCTCCCCTTTTGGATGCCCACTTACCTTCTCCGTCGAGGAGGACGTCAGGGAGGGGCTGGGTCCTGGCAGTCTTGCATCGCCAGCACCACCACGCCAGAAGGACTCTATCAAGCCGTATTAGGGCTTGTAATACGCAGGCGAAGTCCTGCTATTGATGCACACGCCACTTCGGAATCAGACGTCTGCCCAGAAATGGGCGGAAGTCATCTAAGGACTCCTAATATAGCGAGCAAAAGACCACCAGCACTGGAGTTCTTTTGCCTGCAGTGGTTTTGGCGGTCCTTGAAAAGGACCCCCAATTTGTAATGAGGCCCTATATGTTATCACACAAACACAAGTCCTATCCTCAACGCTGATAACCAACATTAGAAATGGGTTTCTGGTTGTTAGAGTATGCACTCTGTACAAGGAGTATCCACCACTCTGGTCAGGGTAAGCTAGATACACACTTAGAGATAACCTTTGCTTACCCTCTGGCAGCTTTGCACACAGCAGTCAGGCCTATCTAAAGAGGCATGTGTAAAGTATTTGTGGAACACATTCACATAGTTACACAATGAAAACACCACAAAAAGACTCCTCACAGTTTTAGAAAAATAGAGAATATTTATCTGAGTAAAACAAGCCCAAAACAACAAAAACCCAATCAGTAAAAATCGAGAAATTACTTTTAAAAGATTAAGATTGTCATTATGATAATGGTGGTGACTGTTAAAGTGGCGGTAACACCGCCAATAGGCTGATGGTAATTACTGCCAAATTATGACCATGGCAGTGATAACTCCCATAGACAGCCAGTGTACCACACCAACCGCCAGGGTGTTAACACCACTGACCACGGCGGTAGCTATCAACAGCCAGGCGGAAGACAAGGCCCTGTCCACCATATTATGACATAGCAAACTGCCACGATTTCCGGGGTGGTACAAACAACATCAAAAGCCTGGCGGAAACAGAACACAGAAGACGAAAGACTCACCATCAGAGACATAGAGAAGATCAACGCAGCCATGGAACCAGAACTTCAAGTCTCCCTGCTGCTCCTCTATGCCATGCTCCACCTGGAACACCAATGCCGACGAAGATAATGACGGTGAGTACAGCCACCTAGCCCACAAGGGAGGGAGGGAGGAAAAGGAGAATGATACACACACGCACAACACACACCATACACACACACACCATACACACAACCAGCTGCACAGCAAAACCAATCTCACAGGACACACGTCATAATAAAGCAAGGACAACATTCAGCCATAACTGATATTGTAATTTGATGCCAACAGCCACCACATTGTCCATGTGATAAGAGAAATTTGACTAAATGTTCAGAAAGGGCCAATGGCTAGTCCAAAGTACAAAAGGCCCAAATGGCCACAGGTCACAGTCTAAGCCCCAACTTGATCCCTGACAAAATACGCACTACACTGTGCAGGGGCATAATGTTGAAAATGGCTAGGCACCTCAAGGGGTAGGGGGGTTGGGGACACCTCAGCTGAAGTGGGGAACCTGCCCACTGGTTCTGGAGGGTCTTTATGCTCATTATCCTTTGCTGGAAAGTGCAAGGTCACAATCACTGAGGTTGGGAACTTGCCCACTGGTTCTGGAGGGGGCTCCATGCCCATTCTCCTTTGCTGGGGAGTGCAAGGTCACAGTCTCTGAGGTGGGGAACTTGCCCACTGGCTCTGGAGGGGGTTCCATACCCCTTATCCTTTTCTGGGGAGTGCAAGGTCACAGTCTCTGACGTGGGGACCTTGCCCACTGGTTCTGGATGGGGCTCCTTGTAAATCAGTCCCTGGATGGTAGGCTACATGCCCTCTGCTGGAGGTGAGGGCTGCTGTGTCCCAGCTGGAGATGAGGGCTCTGTGTCCCAGCTGGAGGTGAGGACTGCTGTGCCCGAGCTGGAGGTGAGGGCTCCTTGCCCACTGATGTTGGAGGGAGCCCCTTGCCTCTCTTAGTTGGTGGAGTGGGAACTGACCCTTTCTTGGGTGGTGGAGTGGGATAATTCCCTCTCTTGGGTGGTGGAGTGGGATCCTTTCCTCTCTTGGGTGGTGGAGTGGGATCCTTTCCTCTCTTAGGTGGTGGAGTGGGATCCTTCCCTCTCTTGGGTGGTAGAATGGGATCCTTCCCTTTCTTGGGTGGTGGAGTGGGACCCTTTCCTTTCTTGGGTGGTGGAGTGGGATCCTTCCCTTTCTTGCCTCCACGACGAAGAGGTGTCTCCACTGTACCCGTGGACTGTTTGGCTGAGGTGCTGGGCTGGGTCGTTGTCACCCTGCTCTTACGGGCAGGACGGGGGGATGGAGGGTGGAGGGAAGAGGTCAAGTTGGGCATGGAAAAGCTTCTTAGGGATGGAGGGGTGAGATGAGGGAGGAGGGATGAGAGTGGAGGTTGAGGGAGTGGTTGTTGGAGGTATATGTCTGCTGGACTTGGGTGCAGGTGCATGGGCAGTTCCCTGATGTGAAGTGGCTGGCTGTTGGGAGTCTGTGTACGTGAATTTGTGTCTCTTAGAAGGTGGGACAGACAGGGTGGAAGAGGACGCAGGGGACGCGTGGATGGATGTTGTGGAGGTGTCTGCAAGTGAGGTGTGTGTGCTGCTTCGTGTAGTGATGATAGTGATGGCTGTTGATGCAGTGCATGCAGGTGCGAGTGCATATGTGACTGTGGGGGAGGAGGGGGAGACAATGGAGGCAGTGGATGTTGTTGTGTGTGCAACTGCCTGTTGTTTGTGTGAGTGCTTGTGGCCTGAAGTGTGCTGCCTGTGTTAGTCTGTGCTACTCTTGTGTGATGTTTTGTGTGCATGTTTGTCTGTATGTGTGCATGGGATGGATTGGGGTTGAGGAGACTGGGACTGGGAAGTGGTAGTTGGAGGGGAGACGGTAGGAACAGGGACAATGACTGCCATCTGAGAGAAGGCCAGAGCCTGGAACAATCTCTGTTGGGCTGCCAATCCACTGTGAATGCCCTCCAGGAATGCACTGCATTGCTGCATCTGTGATGCCAGCACCTGGATGCATTCACAATAGTTGACTGCCCTACAGATATGGATATCAGGAGGTCAGTAGCCTCCTCACTGAGGGTAGCAGGGCTGACTGGGGCAGGGCCTGAGGTGCCTGAGGCGACGGAGATGCCCACCCTCCTGGGTGAGTGGGCACGGGCAACTCGGTGAGGGGCTACTGGGAGGGTGGTGCTGGTACGGCAGGTGGGAGCTGTACCTGTAGGTGGGGTGGTCCCAGAGGTGTCTGCCACCACCAGGGAGCTTCCATCGGAGGAGGAATCAGAGTCAGTGTTGTCACCTCCTGTCTCCGCTATGGTACTCCCCTCCTTCCCACTGGTTCCCTCGGTGTTGGTGGACTCTGCCTCCTGGGTCCTCTGGGATGCAGCTTCCTCTGTCACTGGTGCCCTTGTTTCTCCACCAGATAATGCTAATGTATATATGGACAGGATGACAGAACAAAAACGGGGGGAAGTAAAAGGGAGCACTGGGTCAATTACAGCACCAACACCACAGATGGCATACACATTACCGTCACACACAGGGATCAGGATTGAGCACCATGCATTGCACTGGCATGCATTGGCTAGGTACAACAGCAATATATGAGCCAACCACCGCCAATTGCACCCCTCCTGGGAGTCATTAAACATTGTCGACATGGAATGCAACCCAACTAGGTCACCAGATTTTGCAATACACCCATTACCCTTGAGCTGGGTCATGCTGCAATGTCTGAGCTGGCATTAAGGGGCACCCACTAACTGACACCCACCACCAAGATCCCATGCCACATACCAATTATAGTTGTAACACCCACTGTACTCACCCTCTTGTGGCTGCTGTGATCCCCTCAAGCGCCCATCCAGCTCTGGGTAGTCCACCACCAGTATGCGGGCAATCAGGGGGGTCAGGTTCCGACAGGCACCCTACCTTCGTTGGGAGGCCATCTTCAGCTGGGCCTCAGCAGTCTTCTGGGCCCAGCGTCTCAGGTCCTCCCAACTTTTCCTACAGTGGGTGCTCCGCCTGCTGTAGACCCCCAGGGTCTGCACATCCTTGGCGATGGCACACAACAATCCCTTCTTCTGATGGGTGCTGACCTGCAGAGATAATACAGACAGGAGGACACAATTACACATACAATCCAGCCTGTCACACATATGGCCCACAAATCCCATTTCCATCTCCATTGGCACACACATCACCCAGTGCCTACCTTGTACACTATCACCAGACATACCACCCCCCCAATTGACACGATGCTTGCACACACATCTCCATGCAAACCTGTCACATGCATTGTGCCCAAGGTGTATTCACCTGTTGGTCTGGAGGCCCATACAGCTGTCCATACAGGGGTAGGACCCCATCCACCAAGTGCTCTAACTCCTCCAAAGTGAAGGCAGGGGCCCTTTCCCCAGTCACGCAGGCCATGGCAAGACACAGACACAGGTCACAGCAGCACACGCAGTGTAGTTGTCATGTGGAAAGTGAGGAATCAATTGTGGATTTAGATAAAAAATGGTGGTCAATTCCGCAGTGGTGTACACCGTCACTGCTGCTGCTGATCCCCATTGGCCACTGTACTCCAGAGCCCCATATTAGCCAATGAGGAATTGCATGACAGTGCAAGACCGCCTTCCACCATGATGCCCAACGTCCCTAGATACAGGACAGGCAGTCGACATTTTATGGTGGTGGACTACATTCAGATAATCCATAACTGCATCATTGCTACAATTTGCACATATATTGATATTCCCATTGTCCAATCACATCAATGCTCAATGTACACTAAGGTGGTGGTTCCATTGTTCAATTTGTAACAGACTACTCACTCTTGTGTCCTTTAGATACCTACCACTGCGGATGAATAGAAGAAGGAGACAAGCCCACGTGTACAGACCCCTTGTGGACTTGGCTACACTGGAGACAGGCACACAATACTCACCTACAGACTGGACAGGGCCACAATCGCAGATCTGTGTGCCCAATTGGAGCCTGATCTGATATCAGCTAGCCATCATCTCACTGTGATCCCTCCTCTTGTGCAGGTACTATCAGTGCTCCATTTCCTGGCAATTGGTTCTTTCCAAGTGACAGTGGGCTTGGCAGCAGGAATGTCACAGCCAATGCTCTCATTCGTGCTGTCAAGGGTTTTGTCTGCCTTCGTCAAACACATGGTCAGCTACATTGCTTTCCCCCACATGGAAGATTTGGCTACTGTGAAGGCAGGATTCAATGCAATGGGACATATACCCAATAATAACAGGGCAATTGACGATACACATATTGCGTTTGTCCCCCACCCTGCCAGAATGAACAGGAGTTCAGGAATCAGAAGAGTTTCCACTCACTCAATGTGCAAATTGTGTGCCTGGTGGACCAGTATATCTCCCACTCACTGCCAAGTATCCAGGGTCGGTGCATGACCCCTTCGTCCTGAGGAATAGCAGCATCCCAAATGTGATGGCAGAACCACAGAGGCAGAGGGTGTTGCTAATTGGTGAGCCTGACTCCCCTCCCAATGTATGTCAGTGTATGCCTTCTGGTGTTAACCCCATGCCATTGTTTAAGGCTAATGTTTGTCCCTCAATACTTGCAGGTGACTCTGGCTACCCAAACCTATTGTGGCTCCTGAGCCCTGTGAGAAATGCCAGGACAGTGGCTGAGAATCGTTGAAATGATGCACATGGGTGAACCAGGAGAATTATTGAAAGGACCTTCGGCCTCCTGAAGGGCAGGTTCAGGTGCCTCCATCTGATAGGTGGATCCCTGTGCTACTCACCTGAGGTCTGCCAGATAGTAGTGGTATGCTGAATGTTGCACAACCAGGCCCTCAGACTACATGTACCTTATTTGCAGGAGGAGGAGACTGGAAATGCCCCTGTGGCAGCAGTGGACCCTGAGGACAGTGAGGATGAGAAGGCAGAGGATGAGGATGTGGACAACAGAACATCAGTTATACGTCAATACTTCCAATGACACACAGGCGAGACAGTGGAACTGACCATTCCTCTGAATATTAATGTTTTCTGTGTGGTTGTAGCAGGATGGCATTCACCTCCTTTACATCTCAACTTACTGTCACATATGGCTTTTCATTTTGCAGATGTTGGTGATATTACAACTGTGTACTGATGTGATGACTACAGACAACTACTGGTCATTAAGTGTATGCTATCACAGTTTTCAGATCATTTGCACAAGATGTGACTGTTTCCATAAATGCACATTTTCATCACATAAAACACTATTACTCACGTTTTGTTCAAGGGTGTTGATTGTAGTGTCAAATAATTGACAGAAAAGTGCAATGGAATGGGGTGATGGTAGAGGAAAGTCCAGGGTATTGTTCCAGTCTGTTTGTAGCACAGGTCCAGTGTCCAAGGGGCTATAGGAAGGTGTGCAAAGGCAGTTCAAAGTGGACAGGGTGACAGTGTGGGAACAAAGGAGGACATTCAGGAGGGTCTAATTTTCTGGCGGTGGTCTTGGCAAGTGTCTCTGGCTTCTGTCTGGGTCGCAGGGAATGTTTGAAGGGTGGTTCACCTTCTGCAGGGGAGGGGTGCTGTTGGCCTGTGGGTCCTGGGGCAGGGCGTTCTGCCCACTAGCTGCAGAGGAAGTGGTGGGCTGGACAGTAGACTGGCTAGTGGTAGGGGCCCGCTGCAGTGCTGTCCATTTTCTGATGATGTTGGCCATATCTGCCAGCACCCCTGCTGTGGAGTGGAAACCATGATGGTGTTGATGGCCTGCAAATCCTCCTTGATATCCTGATGGTGTTCCTCCTGCAGCCACCTGTTCTCCTGCATGTTGGTAAGTATCTGGCCCATCTTGTCCTGGGATTGTTGGTAAGCACCCAGGACATTAGTGAATGCCTCCTGGAGAGTTGGTTCCCTGGGTCTGTCCTCCCCCTGGCGCACTGCGGTCCTCCCAGCCTCCCTGTTCCCCTGTGCCTCTGTCCTCTGGTGTGCCCACTGACCCCAGGTCCCTGATTGCCTTGGGTGTGAGGTGTGGACTGGGGTCCCTGTACAGACAGGCACACTGCTGATTGACGTGTCCTAGGGACAGGGGTGTGGGGACATTGGGTGGGTGCTGTGCTGTTGGATACTGATGGGGGAGGCTCTGTGGTGGGCTGAGGTGGCCGACTGACCAGTGGTCCCTGATGGGCCAGGTAGTTCATCCAGATCCTGACGTACAGAGTTACTATCATCACTGGGGGCATCTTCTGTTCGGGGACTGGATGGTCATGGTACCTCCTCGCGACTGAGTTTGGCTGGGGCACCTGTGGGGATGTAAGTGGTGTATTATGCTTCATGCCTGTGGCATGTTGCACATCCCTGGCTTCCCCTCTATTGTTGCTGTTGCCCTTCCACCTTTGTTTATGGTGATGTATCGTGGGATTGTTAGTTCTCCATGCTGTGCATGCTTTGGTGATGGGTGTACATGCAGGGCTGTGAGGGCTGTCCATGCATTGGTATAGCATGCAGGGCTTGGCATTGCAATTAGTCAGATGTGTAGGTGCAGTGTGTGGGATGGAGTGGAATGATGGGAGTCAGGGTGGGGGTTGTGATGGCATGCAGGTATGGGAGGTGATAAGTAGTAAATATTGACTCACCAGTGTCCAGTCCTCTGGCTACTCCAGTGAGACCCTCAGGATGCAGGATTGCCAAGACTTGCTCCTCCGATGCTGTCAGCTGTGGGGGAGGAGGTGGGGGTCGACTGCCAGCCTCTGGATTGTGAGCTGGTGCCTTGCTGCTATGGAACGTACCTTCCCCCGTAGGTTGTTCCACCTGTTCATGATGTCATCCCTTGTTCTTGGATTCTGTCCCGCGGCGTTCACCCCGTCCACAATTGTCTGCCATAGCTCCATCTCCTGGCACTGGATATTCACTGTACCTGTGCTCCAAACAGCTGTGGCTCTACCCTGAATACTTCCTCCGCCATGACCCGCAACTCCTCATCTGTGAAACGGGGTGCCTTAATGGGGACCAGGGTGTTGTGTGGTGTGTGTTGTGCAGAGGGTGTTGAGTGATGTGGGGGTGTGGGATGTGGGGTACATGATGGATGGATTGGTGTTTGTGTGGTGTGTCTGTAGTTCTCTCAGTGGTCTTTGTGTTAGTCTTAGGCGATTATTGGTGTTCATAAAGGGTTGTGTGTAATGTGGGTGTGTGTATCAGTGTCACATGTGTGATTTTCGTTTAGGCCAATGTTATGTTGTTTTGTATTTGGTTGGCCATTCTGAGCGCACTGGTGTGTACAGCTAATGGTTTACCGCTATTGAATGTCCGCCGTGGTGATTCATGTGTCATAATGTGGTGGGCGTTGTTTTGTAGGCGTAGCGGTATGGGTGTTTGCACCGACACTTTACCACTGACCTTTGGGATGGCGGATTTGTGTATGTTGCAGTATTCTGTCGGTTTGGTGTGTGTGTGTTATAATATGGTGAACGGATATTCACCCCTGCGGCTGTATGTTTGCGGCTCTCACCGCGGCAGTAAGAGGCATTTACCACCAATGTCATAAGGGGGGGCCTAAATCTAAAAACAGTGCTTAGAAGTCAATAGGGCTAACATGTTAATTAAGGTAGTGAGGGACTGAGATAAATTCAAAGTTCAGCCGACTACGATGGACGGCAGGATGGCTACAGGACTGAGTGTGGTGTCAAAGGCTCAAGGTGCAGGGTCAAGGAGGTGCCACGTCATTGTTGATCAGAGGATGGAGTCTTTGGCATCAGAAGGTATTATGTTGCCTCCTGTTGGCGCAAAAGCCCAGATGCTTTGACATAGATGTGGAAAGAGCTACAGAGAACTTACTTCTGACACTCAGGACTGTATGGGACACCTCAGGCAAGGACAGGACATACAGGTCGCAAAGTCCAGCAGCACCAGAAGAGTTCCAGGCAAAGCAAAGAAGCAGTTCCTTGAGATAGTCAATCCAGGAAAAGTAGCAATCCATTAAGCACAGCAGTCTTTACTCCAGCATAGTTCTTCCCAGATCCAGTAGTGATCTGACTTTAGGGGCTCAACGACCCAGTACTTATACCCAAAAATACCTTTGATGTAGGGAATGGCTTCCAAAGAACTCTCTGAAGTGCAACAGCATCCCTTCCAACCCAGTCTTCCCTGTCAGGCTATCTTGAGGGGTAATCTTCCCTTTATGTGGGGTCAGCCTTTGAAGTGTAAGTGTGGAACCCTCAACTGGGAGTAGGGCCTGCTGGGGGTTTATGTTTTGTGACTTGGTGAGCACCATTAATAACTATTTTTTTTTGTGTCCTCTAATGCTAATTATTATTTTTAATAGCTATAATAGTTAAGTCCACGTAACGTTACAAATATTGTTTGATCCAATTTGAGTGAGCCAGGTGCTCTGTGCTACCTAGTTCTGCTTATTGCTGTAGGCATCCGCTTAGGCTTAATATTTAGGAAGTAATGCAGTCTTCTCCGTCCTGTCAATAAGATAGTGACACTGTGATGGTAGTAGTAGTAATATCAGTGAGTTAGCGTTCTCTAGCTTGTACAGTCCCAAACAATCCTGCAGTGATGTGTAGTATGCATCTATGCATTGAAAGGGGAAACTGGCTGAGTTGACCCATAAAAGGGGAATCCAAAGGAAAGATCGTTTGCTGCAATGCATTAATATTTGTAGTTTTGGAAATTTGGAAAAGGCCTTAGGTAAGGTTTCGGAAATTAGGACTAGGTCAGCTCCATAACATAGGTGATCTGTATTAGAAAAATACAAGGTCAATATGTTACTGCATTTGTCTGTCAAAATATTTTCTAGGAGATGAAATGTACCACTGATCTATTTTTGTTATATTCTTTATTTCTTACATCAGCACCCAAAGGCATTACAGGTTCAAGCTGAGGAGGCTGCCACCAACAGTGCCGCTGTGAATTGAAGTACCAATGTACCACCAGTTCCACAGCTGACGGCTTTGCTTGCCCCAGTAAGTTCTTGTTAATATTATTTATTTCTCTAACTTTTACTTCTCCCCTTTAGAGTAATGTTTCCTTCTTTTTCTTACACTGTGACTTTTTTTCAAATCCTCTTCTTTCTATTTAATGTTTGTTATTTTTTGTTATTCTTCCATGCATTATCCTTTTTCTGTATTTCTTGTTTCTGTAGCTGACTTTCTCTTGTCCGTACCAATCTGTAGATTTTATCTGCTTGTTTATTAAGCTTTTACTCTCCCCTAAATTATATAGCCTGTGAAATAACTGCAAGGCTAAGACAATAGACTAGGTACTCTTTGAAGATTGAAGAGTTTGCAGACCCAAACAAGCTATTCTATGCTTGTTTGTTGAGAAGGCTTTCTATTTCTTGCTCATGCTCAAATGACGAGAGAGTGGCCATGATTTTGTTGACCCCCCCAATGTTGTGTTGTATATATTAATCATAATTTCAGCAGTTTTGATGGCAGTGCAGTGTAACAGGAAAGTGGTGTGAGGATGGTCCCATGGCATTTGCCAAACTAAACCATATGTCCTTCACTGACCAACTTATTAAACTTATTAAACCCCTTCATTGTGCTTCAAATGACCGACAGTCATCATCATACCTCTGCCCCTCTATTATGTAGGCTTGACTACTGGCTTTTGTAACATTGTCAACCAACAAAATGCCCAAAGTGATATTTTAGATGGGAGAGAAGATACTGCAAACTGAACTGTAGTCATGTATTGTGGTTGTGTTTTGTGTATCTGGCATGTAAAATGTGTAATGTTTTCTCTAGCCGCCCAGGCCACAAGTGCCAGGGCCAGCGCCAGTGCACCAGGTGATGCAGCAGCAGCAAGTGAAGGGAGACTCTCTGTGGTGGCAGGTACAGGCGGTGGTAAGTCACATTGCTTGGTTATTTAGAATTACTAGTATACCCACTGTATTTGTTAAGCAAGGCAGATCCCACCCATCATCATCCATGACCTCCCTGCCCATGGCATTTCGCAATGGGCCATGACTTCACCTAACTGCAGTATGATTCAATTTGGCACTGCAGTGTATCTGTGAAATGTATGTCTGCTTCTTTTAATACAGCACTTACAAAGCTTTCAGTGGAATGCAAACAGAAACGTAAACAAGGTGTCTTCTTTCCCTTACCTCCCAGTGCCCCCCAGTCACCTCCTAGTACCTGCTAGTACAGCATTCCTTTCTTTGTTCCTAAGTTGTGTCCCAGCATACCAAAAACACTGCAAAAAAGAATATTTGGGATGTGCCACATGTTACAGGACAAATGGTTCATAAGGCTTCCATAGTGGATGTACGCATGATCAAATGTTTCCCTTTTGATATTCATCAACTTTCAGTTTCAACTAAAGTGACTGACTAAGCCTAATCTTAGCCACATCATCAGTGCCCCCCTACCCGTACTATTCTATAGCAACACCTCTATCCTGTACCTTACCCTGCTGCAGCAGACTAAGGGCCTGATTTAGATCTTAGCGGCAGGGTTATGTCGCAACAGTAATAGATATCCTGTCCCCCAAAATCTAAATACCAAAGCAAACAATAGTATTTAGATTTCGGTGGATGGGATAGCCATTATCATTGCAATGGAATAACCCCTTTGCCGAGATCTGAATCAGGCCCTAAGTAAAGTCATTTCCCTCACTGCCAGGTGAATGTGTTTGATTGAAATAATTTGTGTTTAAGAGTGAGGCCAGGAAGTAAAGTAGGATTCATTGTCTATGATTTCATGTTTCATGGATGGTATTCACTGTGATGAACGTGCCCAATAAAATCTATATATCCCGTTCCTTTCCCTGTACTGCAGTGCATCTTTTTTCCGACCGTCAACTTACAGCAGACAGGATATCTATTATACGCATGTTATACATGACGTGTGTGACGTATTATTCATCTGCCTTTTTTGAGTCAGGGTAAACTGAAAGGCATTTGAAGAAGAGCAGGGCTATTGGAATAAAAGATAATGTTTTGTCTATTGCAACTGCCCAAACTGCAGGCTGTATACAGTAGCAAATTTGTACCCAATGCGCTAGTTAGCACACCTCCAGTTATTTAGCAAAAGAATAGAATACTTGCACTCAATAGTGGATGATGACCTACTCATCAATCAGAGTTATTTTTCTTTTTTCCACACAAAGTGCCTGTGTGGTTTCCTTTTTTTAAGGAAATCTGTTAGAAGAATAAAAATCACTCTGTTGTTTTCAATCTGGGGTTATGCTGCCTCCTTTCAGACAGTCAGTGTTTTTATGCAAGGCATGTGTTGGTATCCAGCAATTAAATAATTTTGAAAATCGGTTTGTACAAAGCATTCTTTATAGTTTGTCTTTTTTTTTTTTTGATATAGCTACTCCTGCTGGTGCACCACCATCACTGACCTAGCAGCAGATAAGAGCCCGGCTTCGGTGGAAGAGGTTGAAGGCCACTTGGCCTCAGTTCTGCCAGCCTCCTGTGCCTCCAATCTCCAGGCCATGCCAGCTCTGCCAGCAGCTTGGAGCTGTCCATCATCATACCACCATTGCTGCACCCCCTTCAGACTGACTACTCTATGGCCGACTGCTGCATGAGCTTGTGCACTTGGGCCATAGGATTGCACTCCTTGAGGCCCAGATGCAACAGCTCCAGGCCCTCATTCAGAATGCCCTCTTCTAAAGCCTATTTTTTACATTTTTTATTTCGGTCAGAGGGAGTTTTGTTGTGGGTGGGGTCAGGGTGGAAATTTTGGCAGGGCTTTCATTCCTTGGACTTTGGTTGGGGATGGGGAGAGATATTGTTGTGGCAGAGGTCTAGCCCTGCTGTGGGTAGAGAGGGTATGTTTCAGTTATTGAATTTCTGTTTTTATTAAAGGGAAAAATGTTCTATTCTACTTTATGTCTGAACAATTTTTGTGTGTTTTACTTTAACTTTACACTGATGCCTTTTCATGCTGCCTGTCTTTTTAATCAACTTCCCAAAGTGTATGACAGTTAGTTATCGTTATACCCTTGCCCTCCTACTCTTTGTAATGATATTCACCATTATGAGGGTATGCTGCCATTCCCTATACTACCTTCAGTAATCTAGATAAACAATTACTCATCTCTTTTACAGCAGTTACTAACTAAACTACTTAATTTTACCCTATAGTTCTCCTACCTGAGTAGATTAAATGAAGGCTGGCGACTGCTCCCTCTGTCAATCTTCCAACACCTTGCTGGAGGGTTTCCCAGGTTGCCTTCTTTATGGTAGTGAGCAAACAGGGGAGGCATCGCAACAAGCGAGGTCCCACTCCCTCCTGGGAGATCTCCAACTGTAGCATTAATCAAAAGGATTATCCATTAAAGGCAACTAAATTGAAAGAAAAAAAGAAAGATTTAGTTGGTTATACATATATTTTTTTTATATTATAGCTTGAGAAAGACTGAGGACAGACTACTACCACCATGACACTTCAAAGAATACCACATAATATGACAAAAACTAGCAGTAGTAAGTGATTCTGAGCAATGGTGAGCATGGACTTTAATGAAAATCAAAGTTATGAAATCCTCAAGGCAGGAAATGTGTACTCAAAGTCTGTACTCTGGAGTCAATCTGGTTAAGCGTTTACGCATAACAAAGGCTGAATGATGATTTTGACATTGAGGAATTACATTTTTATGCGTGGTTGTGTTAAGTGGGGCAAGTGTGGGCTTTTTGCTCAGGTAATAGAAGATCCTGCAGTGAGTTGGTGTTGCATTTAAGAACATCCTCCCCATCAAGTGTGTCATCTAGCTGGTGTAAATTAAACCACACCTCAATAAGTTGCACAGTCCGGAGGATTAGGAGTTTGATGAATGGATGGGAAAGGGGATTTGGGGAAAGGTGTGACAAAGACAAACACAACACAACACAAGAACAATATTCATCAGGGCGATGAGCAGCACATCACCATCAATCTGTTGTGGAAGGAAACAAAGAAAGGAGTATGACACATATTGTAAACAGTCCTTTTGCCCCAGAGACCCAAGTTTTTCGATATCTAAATGTTCCCTCATCTAGGTTTGAAAATTATGGAGGATTGAATTGAACTCATCCAGTTCTAAAAAAATATGATTGTTAAAAGAAAAATCATACTGTATTGCCAAAATGGGCAGTGCATGTGCATTCTCCTCAGGATTGTCCGCCACTCTTGGGTGCCTGCTTGAACTGGTCCAGTAGGTAAGCAGGAGTGTTGAGCTAGCTTTCGCCTTTTGTTCATGCAGAAGAGGAGAAGGCCTGCGGATCGTAAAACAGAAACTGTATTGTAGAGTCAAGAAGAAGGCAGAAGGAAGGTAAGCTTCATAAGGAGTATACCAAGAACACTCACAGGTAGAGTAAACACAAGGGGAGTTTCACGTTTGCTAGCAGTGCAGCACACACTCAGAAGAATTTCCCAAATCACCCCATCTCTCTCCATACCACATAGCTGAGTACTAGTCCTCAGTGTCCTCTCATCATGGTTTCCCTTTGAAGTCAATAACATCCTTCTTCTAGCTGTTGTAGTCCCACCCAGAGTCCTTCCATCCTCCTGACTCCAAGTATATCCGTCCCAAGCCTTACCCGAGATAGACCTACAGTGCACTGCTGTTGAAGAGTATGTAAAGAAACAAAATTGCAGTATTTTGTGTAGATTTGTGTTTGTTACCTAAAGTGACTGGTCTGGTCTTTGAAGAACCAGAAAGGGCGATTCACCTTCAGGAAAAATGATCACCCTTCTGGCTTGCTCAACAGTCTACCTCTTGTATTTTGAAACATCCTTTCAAAAAAAGGAATGAAAGTGGGGAGAATTGTTTTGTTCCATAGATCACGGAGTGATGCACTCTTTGGACAACATTATGGCCCTCATTACAACCCTGGCGATTGGTGTTAAAGTGGCAGTATTACTGCCAACAGGCTGGCGGTAATTACCAGTAATTACCGCCAAATTATGACCATGGCGGATAGATCTCAGATAGACAGCCACTTTACTACACCGACTGCCAGGGTGGAAACAACTGGCACCACAGCGGTAGCTGCCTACAACTAGGTGGAAGTCACCACCATATCCTGACCCTGGAAACCGCCACCTTTTCTTGGGCAGTAGCAATGAAATCAAAAGCCTGGCGGAAACTGAGCTCAGAAGGGAAAGGACTCACCATTGGACACACAGGGAACTACCACGCTGCCATGGAGCCCGAGCTGCATGTTTTCCCCATGTTCTTCTATGTGCTGCTCCACCACGAAAACCAACGACGGTGAAGACGACGACGGTGAGTACAGCCACCCAGCACACAAGGGAGGGGGGGAGGAAAAAGAGAATGACACACCCACAACACACACCTGACATACACACACCATACACACAACCAGATGCACAATAAAACAGGTTATTCCCCCTAACTCGGCTGAATAATCCAATGTTACAGATATTTACAATTTTAATGTTCAAGGGACACTGCCCAGTCCTCAGTTTGCATGACCCACATGGCCACAGGCCAAAGTCCAAGGCCCCACTTGTCACCTGCATCAACACGGAGAGAGCACTGCAGGGGCATCAGTTGGTAAATAGACAGGCACCTCAGGGGGACAGGGGATGGGGGGCACCTTAGCCGGAGATGGAACAAGACCACCGGTTCTGGAGGGGGCAACATGCTCTGTGCTTGGTCCTGGGGAGTGCAAGGCCACAGTCTCTCGAGTGGGTGACTTGCCCACATGCTCTGGAGGGGGTAACATGCCCTGTGCTTGGTCCTGGGGAGTGCAAGGCCACAGTCTCTCGAGTGGGTGACTTGCCCACATGCTCTGGAGGGGGCATCGTGCCCTGTGCTCTTGATCCTGGGGAGGCTGGGGTTGGTGGGTGTCTTACCTACTGGTTCTGGAGGGGGCATCGTGCCCTGTGCTCTTGATCCTGGGGAGGCTGGGGTTGGTGGGTGTCTTACCCACTAGTTCAGGAGGGGGCATAGTTTCCTGTGCTCTTGATCCTGGGGAATGCAAGGTCACAGTCTCTCAGGTGGGTGTCATACCCACTGGATTAGTAGGGGGCCGGCGCACAGTAGCCCATGGATGCAGGACTACATACCGTCCACCGGCGGTGATGGATGCTCAGTGATGATAGTGGTGGTGCTGCAGCCACTGGTGGGGAAAAGCTCCAGCCCATTCCCTGAAGCCTCGGATGGCTGCCCACTGGTGGTGGTGGTGGTGGTGCTGCTGCTGGTGGGGGGAGGCTCCAACCCACCCCCTGCAGCCTCGGATGGCTATACAACCATGGTTGGTGGTGGGGGCTCTGTCAGTGTTCCTGCCCCAGGTCCCTTGCCTTTCCTGCCTGCTGGTGCTGACTCCTTGGTCTTCCTGGCAGCAGTTGGGTCAGGCTCCTTGGTCTTCCTGGCAGGAGCTGGGGCAGGATCCTTGGTCTTCCTGGCAGCAGCTGGTGCAGGCTCCTTGGTCTTCCTGGCAACAGCCGGGGCAGGCTCCTAGTTCTTCTGGGCAGCAGCTGGGGCAGGCTCCTTATCCTTGAGGCTGCCTGGTGCAGTCTCCTTCATCCTCAGGACATGTGCCCTGGATCCTTTCCCACCACGAATGGGTGTGGTGACTACTGGGGCCGTGGACTGGGTGGCTGTGGTGCTTGGCTGGGTTTTTACAACCCTGGCAAGATGTGCGTGATGGGGGAGGGGTAGGGAAGAGGTCAGTGGAGGATAGCAAAAGCTTTTTAGGGACATTGGGGTGGGAAGAGGGAGAAGGTTTGGGAGTGGAGGAAGAGGGAGTGGTTGTAGGAGGTTTCTGTCTGTTGATTTTGGGTGCAGGTGCATGGGCTGGATGCTGTTGTGAGGTGGATGGCTGTTGGGTGTCTGAGTGCTTGCGTTTGTGTCCTTTAGGAGGGGGGACAGACAGTGGGAGAGGACACAGGGGACATGAGCATGGCTGTTGTGGAGGTGTGTGTCCTGCTAGGTGTGGTGGTGATGCTGGTAGTGGATGAGGATGTAGTGCATGCAGGTGTGAGTGTAGACGGAACTGGGAGGGAGATGGAGGAGGAGGCGGAGGAGACAGTGGAAATTGTGGATGTTGGTATGTCCATCTCTGGATGGTGTTTGTGTGAGTGCCTGTGGGATAATATGTGGTGCTTGTGTTCTCCTGTGCCACTCTTGTGTGTTGTCTTCTGTGCATGCTTGTCTGCCTGTGTGCTCGGGATAGGTTGGGGTTGAGGGGAATGGGATTGTGAAGAGGAAGCTGGGGGGGGAGGGTGGAAACAGTGACAATGGCTGCCATCAGGGAGGAGGCCAGAGCCTGGATGGATCTCTGTTGGGCCTCCAAGCCAAAGTGAATGCCCTCCAGGAATGCATTAGTCTGTTGCATCTGGTCTGCCAGCCCCTGGATGGCATTCACAATGGTTGACAGCCCTACAGAGATGGATCTCAGGAGGTCAATAGCCTCCTCACTCAGGGCAGCAGGGCTAACTTGGGCAGGGCCTGAGGTGCCTGGGGCAAAGGAGATGCCCACCCTCCTGCGTGAGTTGGCACGGGCAACTTGATGAGGGGCTGCTGGGAGGGCGGTGCTGGTACGTAGGTGGCGGCTGTACCTGTAGCTGGGGTGGTCACAGAGGTGTACGCCACCATCAGGGAGCTTCTATCAGAGGAGGTATCTGTGTCAGAACTGTCCCCTTCAGTCTCCGCCATGGTACTCCCCTCGCCCTGTGTCCCACTGGTGCCCTCAGCGTCGGTGGACTCCGCCTCCTGGGTCCTGTGGGATACAGCTCCCTCTGTCACTGGTGCCTTTGCTCCTCCGCCAGATGATGCTAATGCACATAAGGACAGGATGACAAAACAAAAAGGGGTGGAGAGACAAAAGATACACTTGGTTAATGGCTGCACCAACACCACTGTTGGCATACACAGCACCCTCACACACAGGGTACAGGTCTTCGCACTATGCATTGCACTACCAGTGATATTGCTAGCCCCCAAGGGGGCACACACCGGCAAATCCAGAAACCCTGGGACCCACGCAACCTTGACCACTAGTGGATGCCTATGAGCTAGGTAGCAGGATTATCCCTTCTGGACCCTTGCCAGCAGGGAACCTATGCTGCAATGTCAGGCCTGGCCTAGGGGCACCCACTGACACACATTCCCTGGATACCACCCTGCCATGTGTAACTTGTAATGATGGCCACTGTACTCACCCCCTTGTGGCTGCTGTGATGTCCTCAAGTGCCCATCCAGCTCAGGATAGGCCTCCACCAGTATATGGGCCATCAGGGGGGGTCACGGTTTGACTCGCACCCCTTCCTCGTTGGGAGGCAATTCCCAGCTGGGTCTCCACCGTCTTCCGTGCCCAGTGTCTCGGGTCCTCCCACTGTTTCTGACAGTGGGTGCTCTGCCAGCCTTAGACCCCCCAGGGCCCGCAGGTCCTGGGCATAGGCACGCCACATAAACTTCTATAAGTTCCCGACCACCTCCCGCAACGGCGCAAAACGTCAATGGAATTACCTCACTTCCACCTGTCCCTCCACAAAGGACAGGCTGCCGTCATTTCAGGGGGGGGGGGCAGCCCTGGATAATTACTGAGTCACTATTTTAATTTGGACTTACAGGACAATTCTCACTGACCCATTACAATTTGATAGCATGCATCCTACTGTTTTATCTCCATTGTTCAGTTTGTGACAGGCTCCTCACTCTTTTGCCCAATAGATTGCTACCGCTGCAGATCAATAGGAGATGGAGACATACCCCCATGTACAGACCCCTGGTGGACTTGGCAACAATGTAGGACAGGCACATTATCCTCACCTATAGACTTGACAGGGCCACAATCACAGAGCTGTGTGCCCAATTGGAGCCTGACCTGATATATGCTATCCGTCACCCCACTAGGATCCCCCCTCTTGTGCAAGTTCTATCAGTGCTCCATTTCCTGGCAACTGGTTCTTTCCAAGTGACAGTGGGCTTGGCAGCAGGAATGTCACAGCCAATATTCTCAATTGTGCTGACCAGAGTGATGTCTGCCCTGAATAACCACATGTGCAGCTAAATTGTATTTCCCCAGGTGGAAGATTTGGCCACAGTGAAGGCTGACTTGCTATGCAATGGGGAATATCCCCAACATAATTGCATTTGCACCCCCGTCAAAATGAACAGGTGTACAGAAATCGTAAGAGTTTTCCCTCAATGAATGTACAGATGGTGTGCTTTGCGGACCAGTACATCTCCCATGTCAATGCTAAGTATCCTGGTTCAGTGCATGATACCTTTGTCCTGAGGAATAGCAGCATCCCAAATGTGATGGGCCAACTACAGAGGCACAGGGTGTGGCTAATAGGTGAGCCCTGGTTCCCACCCAGTAGATGTTGGTTTATGGGTATGGTATGGGCCATATGGGATAGTGTGTGGCTAAATGTTGTCCCTCAATATTTGCAGGTGACTCTGGTCACCCAAACCTATCATGGCTACTGACCCCTGTGAGAAATGTCAGTACAAGGGCAGAAGAACATTATAATGAGGCACATGGGCGAACCAGAAGGATCATAGAAAGAACCTTTGGCCTCCTGAAGGCCAGGTTTCGGTGCCTCCATCTAACAGGTGGATCCCTGTGATACTCACCCAAGAAGGTCTGCCAGATATTAGTGGCATGCTGCATGTTGCACAACCTTGCCCTGAGACGCCATGTACCTTTCCTGCAGGAGGAGAAGGCTGGAGACCCTGTGGACAGTGAGGATGAGGAAGCAGAGGATGAGGATGAGGACAACTGAACAGCAGTGATCAGACAATATTTCCAATGTCACACAGGTAAGACAGTGTTACTTCACATTTCATTGGCATTATTTTGAAATTCTTTGGCACTGTCATGCTGTTATTTCCCACTTCTATGCCCACTTACTGGACCCTTTGGCAATTCATTTTACAGATGCTGGTGCCTCACAATAGCTCCTGGTGTGATCACTGCAGCCAACTACAGGTCTTTCATATGTGCTTATTTACTGTTCAGTTGAATAGCAATGTTTGTACATGGTTAAACGTATACATACTTAAAAAAATGTGACATACTCCAAACTTCTATTTTTTTCAAGGGTGTTTATTGAAGTGCTAAAATATTGAAGGGAAAGTGCAGTGGGATGGGGTGATGATGGAGGAAATTCTGTAGCACAGCAATCTGTAGCACAGGTGCATTGTCCATGGGGACATAGGAAGCGGAGCAAAGGTAGTTCAAGGTGGACAGGGTGACAGAGTGGGACACAAGGGTGACAATCAGGAGAGTCTCATTTCCTGGCAGGGTCTTGGCAATAGTCTCTGGCTTCTGCCTGGATCGCAGGGAACATTTGCGGGGTGGTTCTCCTTCTGCAGGGGGAGGGGTGGTGGTAGCCTGTGAGTGATGTGGCGGGGCTTCCTGTCCACTAGTGGCAGCGGAGGTGGAAGGCAGTTCAAATGTCTGGCTAGTGGCAGGGGCCCGCTGTTGTGAGACTGCCTCCCTCATAATATTGGCCATGTCTGCCAGCACCCCTGCTATGGAGACCAGGGTGGTGTTGATGGCCTGCAAGTCCTCCCTGGTACTGTCCCTCCTGCAGCCGCCTGTTCTCCTGCACATTGTCTAGGATCTGGCCCATCCTGTCCTGGGAATGTTGGTATGCTCCCAGGATCTCTGCAAGTGCCTCCTGGAGAGTCGATTCCCTGTGCCTGTCCTCCCCCTGCTGCACAGCACTTCTCCCAGTTTCCCTGCTGTCCTGTGCCTCTGTCCCCTGAACTGTGTACCCACTGACCCCATGTCCCTGATTGTCATGTGTTTGAGGTGTGCCCTGGGGTCACACTGCTGATTGATGTGTCCTGGGGACAGAGGTGTGGGTACGCTTGGTGGGTGCTGTGGTGGTGTTGCCAGATGGGGGAGGTTCTGTGGTTGTCTTTGACTGGGCTTGGGTAACCAACCATCCAGAGGTCCCTGATTGGCCTGGGGGATGTAAATGATGTTGCATTGTTTCTGTGTCAGTCATATTGTGCATCAGTGGCTTGCCCTCTTTGGTTAGATTTGCCCTGGCATCTTTCACTTGTGTAAGTTGGTATGTGGTGGCCTAGCTGATTCTCTCTAATGTGCATGCTTTAGTGATAGGTGTCCATGCAGGTCTGTGAGTGGTGACCATGCATTGGTATGAGTGAGATGTGATGGTGGGGTTTGTGGGAAGTGGTGGAGTGATGGGAGTGAGGGTGAGGGTGGTGGTATGTGATAGCATACAGGTAGGGGGTAGTAGTAGTATAAAGTTGACTGGCATCCACTGACTAGAACCTTGCACCCAGACACCATGGCAGGCAACAAAAAGAATAGCACACAGTGTGTACTCACCCCCTTGTGGCTGCTGTGCTGCCCTCAAGAATCCATCCAACTCTGGATTGGCCACTGCCAGTATGCAGGCCATTAGGGGGTCAGAGTCCGACAGGCACCTCTCACTCATTGGGAGGCTGTCCTGAGCTGGGCCTCCATGGTCTTAAAGGCCCAGCATCTCAGGTCCTCCCACCGTTCCCTCCAGGGTTCGCACATCCTTGGCGATGGCACATCACAACCCTTTCTTCTGATGGTCGCTGACCTGCATTGGGAACACAGACGAATGGACACCATGAACTCAACGCTCCATTCTGTTACAGAAATGGCTTACATACTGCATAGATCCCACATTCAGCTCACACATGACCGGTACCTCTGCATAAACATTGCATGCAACAAAAATACACTCCCCAAATGACACACTGCCAGTACACACATACATCTTCATAAAGCCATGTCACATCCAACGTACCCATAAGGTACTCACCTGTTGTTCTAGAGGCCCATACAACTGCCCACACAAGGGTGGGACCCCATCCACAAGCTTCTCCAACTCCTCCGATGTGAAGAATGGGGCTCTTTCCCCTGTAGCACGGGCCATCGCTGGTTCCACACAGAGGATACAGCAGCACACGGAGTGGAGGTGCTGATCTGTAGAGAGTCAGTAATCAAGTGAAGTGGGACCGAGAAAATGATGGTCATGTCCACAGCAGTGAACACTGTCACCGCCGGCGGTGATCATCATTGGATCCTGTGCTCCATAGACCTCCATGATAACCAATGAGGAGTTGCATGGTGGTCCAGACCACTTTACACCATGACATAAAACGCTGGCAGCGTGAGGTCACTTCCACCTGTCCCTGCATACAGGACAGGCAAATCTTAATACTGGTACTCATTGCAGACAATTTAATGTGCAGCATAGTTACCAATGGTACACACCAAGACAATTCCAGTCTGCTACATACTTTTGGCTTGCTTGTAGACTCTGGCACTCAAATTAAGGCCCATATTAATACTTTTTGATACAAAACTGCATAAACACAGTTTTTGCGTCAAAAAGTATAGCACCCACTTGCGTCATTCCAGAGTGCTAGCCGGGTGCAAAATTAGTGGGCTGGCGTAAAAAAAAATTACAGCAGCCAGGTGGGGGTGGCGGTATAGGAGAAGGGGGTTTTGCACTAAAAAAATGACATAAGGCTGGTTAGAGGCAAAAAAATGCCTCTAACCATCCTAGCGTCATTTTCTGACGCAGAACCATCCATACCACATGACTCCTGTCTTAGAAAAGATAGGAGTCATGCCCACCACCCCAAATGGCCAGAACAGGGGACCAGTGTCCCCTCAATATGGCCATTGCACCCTGTGCCATGCAGGGGGCCCCAAGCTGGGCCTCGATGGCACTTTAATTTAAATGAAAAAATAGTTACCTATACTTACCCTTTTTACCCGGGATGGGCTCCCCCATCCTCCGGTGTCCCTCTGGTATGGGTGGGGGTATTCCTGGGGCTTGAGGAGGGCACCTGGGGACCCATTGTATAGTGCTCAACCATGGAAATGGGTCCACAGGTCCCCTAACGCCTGGTCTGACCCAGGCGTTAAATAATGGTGCAAAGCAAGCTTTGCACCATTATTTATCCCCTCCTCTCACCCGTGTGCCATTTTAGCACAGGGGGATAAATATGGGGCTATGGGTTTAGCACCTTTTTTTAGATGGAAACGCCTACCTTGCATCTCATTGATGCAAGGTAGGTTCATGCATCTATAAAATGGTGCAAACCCCAATATTTTGACGTTAGACCAGTCTAACATCAAAATATATACATATGGAGTTAGTTTTGCACCAAATTTGTGTACAAAAATATGCCCTAAATCTCATACCAGTGCACTGCTGGCAGAAGAATAGTTCACAGGACATTTATAATAGGATGATACTAATCACAACACAGGACGCTGACTACATCTGTGAGACACAATGGCCAATGAAAAGTATTGGTATATTTGATGAAGTCTGTTTGCATGTAGAGGACACCAATGCACTTTACAATTTTGTTGGTGTAATCGGATATGACCACTCTGTGTACTGTGATATTGTGGCCCATATTTATACTTTTTGACCCAAACCAGCGGCCGCGCTGGTTTGCGTCAAAAGTTTTACCGCCGGCTAACGCCATTCCTACACGCCATGCGGGCGCCTTATTTAAGAAATGACGTTAGCCGGCGCTGAGGACTGGTCAGAGTAAAAAAAAATGACTCAAGCCAGGCAGCGCCGGCGTAGGGGAAAATGGGGGTTGTGCATCAAAAAATGGTGCAAGTCACGTTTGAGGCAAAAATCATGCCTCAAACCAGACTTGCGCCATTTTTGATGCACAACCCCCATTGAAATGACTCCTGTCTTAGCAAAGACAGGAGTCATGCCCCCTCTCCCAATGGCCATGCCCAGGGGACTTCTGTCCCCTGGGCATGGTCATTGGGCACAGTGGCATGTAGGGGGCCCAAATTAGGCCCCCTTATGCCACTTTAAATAATAAAAAAAATAATACTTACCTCAACTTACCTGTACTTACCTGGGATGCGTCCCCCCATCCATGGGTGTCCTCCAGGGGAGGGCGAGGGTGGCAGGGGGTGTCCCTTTGGGCAGGGAAGGGCACCTCTGGACTCCTTCCATGGTCAGAGACCATGGAAGTGTGCCCACAGGTCCCTTAACGCCTGCCCTCACCCAGGCGTTAAAAAACGGCGCACATCAGGCTGTGAGACATTTTTTAAGGCCCGCCCCCTCCTGTGCGTCAAAATGACGCAGGAGTATAAATAAGGCGCACAGGCCTTAAAGTCATTTTTTGGGCGGGAACGCCTACCTTGCATGTCATTAACGCAAGGCGGTTTCTCGCATCCAAAAAATTACTCACACAGAGGAATTTTTATGTCTGATGGGCTCAGGCGTCAAAGTTTAAATTTTTGACGCAAATTCAGTGCAAATAGATTATAAATATGCCCCTGTGTGTCCATACTTCCTGTAGTCACACACATCTCATGTTTGGTTTACTTAGATACCTACCACTGCATAGGAGGAGGCAAGCACCCGTATACACTGATCATTATCAACTATCGTCTGGACAGGGCCACAATTACTGAGCTGTGTCAACAATTGGAGTCAGATCTGATTCCTGCTATCCGTAGCACTGGAGAAATATCTCCTACAGTACAGGTACTGTCAGTGCTCCACTTCCTGGCAAGTGGTTCCTTCCAGGTGACTGTGGGCTTGTCTGCAGGAATGCCACAGCCATTGTTTTTGAATGTGCCTGAAAGAGTTTTTGCTGCCTTGCTAAAACACATGAGCAGCTACATCTCATTCCCCCAGAGTGAAGATTTGCCCACTGTGAAGGTTGGATTCTATGCCATGGGACACATACCACATGTGATTTGGGCTATTTACGGGACCCATATTGCCTTGGTCCCTCCCCGGAAAAAGGAGCAGGTCTACAGGAATAGAAAGAGTTACCACTCTGTAAATGTCCAGATGGTGTGCCTTGCTGATCAATACATCTCCCATGCCACTGCCAAGTTTCCTGGATCTGTGCATGATGGCTATGTGTTGAGGAATAGCAGTGTCTCACAGGTGATGGCACTACTACAGAGACACAGACTTGAGTCTTCACCCAATGTATGACACTGAATGCCACCTTAAGTTGACCTTTGTGCCATTGTACAGTGAGGAATCCGAGCACAGGGGCAGAAAATCAGTACAATGAAGCACATGGGCGTACCAGGAGGGTTATTGAACATAAATGTGGGCTACTGAAAGCCAGGTTCCGGTGCCTCCATGTAACTGGTGGATCCCTATCATACCCCCCTAAGAAGGTCTGCCAGATAGTGGTGGCTTGCTGCATTCTGCACAATTTGGCACTCAGACGCCATGTGCCCTACCTGCAGGAGGAGGGGGGAGACAATGCACCTGTGGCAGCAGAGGGCACTGAAGACAGTGATGAGGATGAGGAGGAGGAGGGTGTGGGTAAAAGGACACATATGATACAGAAGTACTTCTACTGCTACTCAGGTAAGACTGTACTTCTATTCATACCTCCATTACAGTTAAGTGCTATGTGGCTGCTGTGTTGTGTCAAGCAATACCTTTATTTCTCAATGAACTGTCACTTATGATTTCCATTTTTGCAGATGTTGATGTGGTCACAACTGTGTACTGGTGTGATGACTACAGACTGCTTACACACATTTGTTGGATGGATTCACACATTACAGGGAATTTGCACAGGATAATGCAGGTCAAGACATTGCATATTGTATGATTAAGCATAAATACAGTTTTGTTCAAGGGTGTTTATTGAAGTAACAAAGAGGATGGGATAGTGCAATAGAGTGGGGTGATGGTGGATGAAATCTTCAGTGTAGTGGCCCAGATGGTTTGTAGCACAGGTCCAGTATCCATGGGGCAATAGGAAAAGGAGCAATGGCATTCCAAAGTGAACAAGGTGTCTCAGTGGCACACATGGGAGACATTCAGAAGGGGCTCATTTCCTGGTGGTTTGGATCTTGGCAACAGTCTCTGGTGTCTGTCTGGGTTGCAGGAAACATTTGCGGGGTGGTTCACCTTCTTCAGGGGAGGGGTTCTGGTGGTCTGTGAGTGATGTGGCTGGTCTTCCTGTCCACTAGCTGCAGCAGATGTTGTTGGCTGGTGAGTACACTGGCTTTTTGAAGGGGCCCTCTGGTGTGCATCGTGTTGGCCATGTTACCCACCACCCCTGCAATGGAGGCCATGCTCGCATTTAAGCCCTGCAACTGCTGCATGACCTCCTGGTGGTGTATCCCCTCAGCCGCTGGTTCTCCTGCAAGATGTTAATCACCTGGCCCATCCTGTCCTGGGATTGTTGGTAGGCCCCCAGGACATATGTGAGTAGCTCCTGGAAGTCAGTTCCCTGGGTTGGGCCTCCCCCTGGTGCACAGCTAACCTCCCACTGGCCCTGGTCCCCTGTGCCTGTGTCCCCTGAACAGTGTGCCCACTCCCACTTACACCAGGACCTTTACTGTCTTGCCTGTGTGGTGACGACTCAGGTCCCTGTACAGGTAAGCACACAACTGATAGACGTGTCCTAGGGACAGAGGTTTGGGTGCGTTGGGTGGCTGTTGTGGTGTTCTAGTCGGATAGGGGGGCCCTGTGGTGGTCTTGGTGGTGACCAGTGGTCTCAGATGGGCCAGGGAGATCATCCTGATCACGACATCCAGAGTTGCTGCCATCAATGAGGGCATGTTCGGTGGAGGACTGGGTTGCTGTGGCACATGCTCACCACTGACATTGGCTTGGGGTACCTGTGGACATGTAAAAGAATTGTTATAGTCATTGTCAAATTTTCAGCATTTCTGGCTTTCCCTATGGGTTGGGTGTTGTCCTCCCACCTTTGGTTAGTGTAAGCTGGTGGATTGTGGGATTGGTAGTACTACATGCTACCCATGCACAACTGTTGTGTGTGCATGCAGAGCTGGGAGGGGTGTGCTTGCAGTGGGTAGGGCATGCAGTGGTACACAATTGAGGGTAGTTATGGGGATGGTTCACTGTATCGGATGGAGTGGGGTGAAGGGAGGCAGGGTGAGGGGGTGACTTGCCATGCAGGTATCAGTGGTGGTAGGGTAGTAATCGTGACTTACCAGTGTCCAGCCCTCCAGTGACTCCAGTGAGGCCCTCAGATGCAGGATTTCTAAGACTTTCTCCTCCCATGCTGTCAACTGTGGGGGAGTAGGTGGGGGTCATGATGGCATTGTGGTGCCTGGAGGCCACTGCACACACCTTCTCCCTCTAGGTCGTTCCACCTCTTGCGAATGGTGTCCCTTGTGCATGGATATGTTCCCATGGAGTTCACCCTGTCCACGATCCTCCGCCGAAGCTCCATCTTCCTGGCAATGGATATCTGCTGGACCTCTGCACTGAACAGCTGTGACTCTACCCTGACGATTTCCTCCACCATCACCCGCAACTCCTCATCTGTGAAATGGGGATTCTTCTGTGGGGACATGCCTATTGTGTGGTGGGTGTAGTGTATGTGTTCTGCAGAGTGTGATGAGTGTTGGGATATGGTGTGTGGTGTGTGATGCGTGAAAGGTGAATAGGTGGCTGTGGTTTGTGTGTGCAGTTGTTGTATTATCTTTTTCTGGCAAGGTGTAGTTCGTTTTTTGTGTTTGCAAAGGATTGTGGGTTGTGTGGGAGTGTGTTTTACAGTGCTGTTGGTGGTTGTGTACGGTGTGTGTATATGTGTCAGGTGTGGGTTTTACAATCTGGCCAATATTGGCTTCTGTTGGTGTTGGGTATCCAATTCTACCACGGTGGCCTGCACTGCAAATGGATGACCGTCATTGAGTGTCTGCTGTGGTGATTTGTGGTCCATAATTGGGAGGGCGGTGTATTGATGGTGTGGCGGGGAGGGTGGTGGGTCCAACAGTTTTACGCCTCCGTTGGGACTGGTAAAATTGTTGTTGTGGCTGGTTTCTGTCGGTTTTCTGTTTGTGTATCATAATCTGGCGGGCGGATTTCCATCTCTGCGGCAGTCTGTTGGCGGCCGTCACCATGACGGTCTATGAAAAAGACCACCAATGTCATAATGAGGGACATAGGCCCTCATTCTGAGTCTGACGGGCGGCGGAGGCCGCCCGCCAGACTTCCCCCCTCCGAAATACCGCTCCGCGGTCGAAAGACCGCGGAGGGTATTCCGAGTTTTCCCCTGGGCTGGCGGGCGGTCTTCGCAAGACCGCCCGCCAGCCCAGGGGAAAACTCCCTTCCCACGATGACGCCGGCTCGTAATAGAGCCGGCGGAGTGGGAAGGTGCGACGGGTGCAGTTGCACCCGTCGCGTATTTCAGTGTCTGCTTTGCAGACACTGAAATACTTTTAGGGGCCCTCTTACGGGGGCCCCTGCCGTGCCCATGCCATAGGCATGGGCACGGCAGGGGCCCCCAGGGGCCCCGCGACTCCCCCTCCCGCCATCCGGTTCCCGGCGGGAGAACCGCCAGGAACTGGATGGCGGGAGGGGGAGTCGGAATCCTCCATGGCTGCGGAGCGCGCTCCGCAGCCATGGAGGATTCCTACGAGCGGCGGAAAGTCAGCGGGAGACCGCTGGCTTTCCGCGTCTGACCGCGGCTAAACCGCCGCGGTCAGAATGCTCGTAGGAGCACCGCCAGCCTGTTGGCGGTGCTCCCGTGGTCGGTGGCCCTGGCGGCCACCGACCGCCAGGGTCGGAATGACCCGCATAGTGTCCACAAGTGAAATTCCCACCTATTCACATCATATCCATATGTCTGTATATGTTGTAAATGTGTGTTATCTCCACTATAGTCATTGAAACAGATATGTGCAACTCATTTTGAACAAGTATTGTCTATGGTGTGAACAGACGATGCCCTGTTTTTGCATCTGCAAACCTATAGTACTGTGAAATGTTGCTCTACCTTTCTTAACTTCCATATGTGCACACATCTCAACAAATTGTGCATTGCACACTCACCATGTCAAGCTATGGTTTAAGCAGTCAGTTGCTGTGTATCTCAAGCATGTTGGCGCCTTCTCATAGCTACACTGAAGTGATGGGAAAGCTCCCATATTTCATAGTCCTCCTCATCTGAAATGTCCATCATTATGATGTGGCATGCTGTATAAAAGTAGTATTCTCAACCAATTTACACTTCACTGTCCATATGATGACTAATGCCAGTTACAGTTTGAAGTTGACACAGATTGCTTCTTATGTCTTGTAGCCTGCTAGGCCTTGGATTGGTACAGTACTGTAATCTACTCATTGCTGTGTTGTGTTGAAAGTCTACTACATGTAATGTACAGTGCTAAAATAAAACTTTTGCATTTCAGGACCTCTCTACAATGTCATCACTGGAGCTGACATCTGAGTAAATCCGCCTGCATGTGTCTGTCTGATTTTTTAGGTGACCCCATTTGTAGCTAAAGACACATAAAATGCACATGCTGGATAGTAACCCCTTATCTGCTGGGCCATTCCCCCAAAGTGCTTTTTGGCTATTTGGGGTAGTTCACGCTCAGGCCTTCATAACTTTTTGTCCACATAAGCTATCCACACCAAATATGCGTCCTTTTTTTCCAACATCCTAGGGATTCT
The DNA here is from genome assembly GCF_031143425.1 of Pleurodeles waltl. Classification (NCBI taxonomy): domain Eukaryota; kingdom Metazoa; phylum Chordata; class Amphibia; order Caudata; family Salamandridae; genus Pleurodeles; species Pleurodeles waltl. Next base: position 723,236,708 of record NC_090437.1, on the reverse strand, counting down.
AAAGGTACCCAGAGTTTGTGGGTTCCCCTAGAAGAGACCAAGAAATTAACCAAAATACAGCAAAAAAAGGGCTGCAGAAGTAAGCATGTGTTTTTTTCTCTGAAAATGGCATCAACAAAGGGTTTGCAGTGCTAAAATCACCATCTTCAAACCTTTCAGGAACGGGCACACTTGAATCAGAAAACCCCATTTTTTAACACAGTTTTGGCATTTGACTGGGACATACCCCATTTTTAGGTCGAGCCTTAGCGTTCGGCCTGCTGTATACTAAAGTATACAATAGAGTGAGTTCCAGCATTTTGATTTGTTAGTTGCAGTGTCCTTCAAAAATCCTTGCTTGCTAGTGGTCAGTTTTGCCTCTTTGTCCTGACTTTTTTCACTTTGGGGGCAGCACAAAGTACTGTGGAACTACACTATGGGGCTCATTCTGAGCCCGGCGGGCGGCGGGAGCTGCCCGCCTGGAGGGAGCCGCCAAATGACCGCACCGCGGTCAAAAGACCGCGGCGGCCATTCAGACATTTCCTCTGGGCCGGCGGGCGCTCTCCAAAAGAGCGCCCGCCGGCCCAGAGGAAATGCCCCTGCAACGAGGACGCCGGCTCAGAATTGAGCCGGCGTAGTTGCAGGGGTGCGACGGGTGCAGTTTGCACCCGTCGCGTATTTCAGTGTCTGCATTGCAGACACTGAAATACACAGTGGGGCCCTCTTACGGGGGCCCCTGCAGTGCCCATGCCATTGGCATGGGCACTGCAGGGGCCCCCAGGGGCCCCGCGGCACCCCCTACCGCCATCCTGTTCCTGGCGGGAGACCCGCCAGGAACAGGATGGCGGTAGGGGGTGTCAGAATCCCCATGGCTGCGGAGCGCGCTCCGCAGCCATGGAGGATTCCCCCGCCGACTTTCCGCTTCTGACCGCGGCTGAACCGCCGCGGTCAGAATGCTCGTGGGAGCACCGCCAGCCTGTTGGCGGTGCTCCCGTGGTCGGTGGCCCTGGCGGCCACCGGCCGCCAGGGTCAGAATGCCCCCCTATGTCCTGTTTATCTCTTCTGAAGGGGAATTTTTCTTTCAGTATTTGCCTGTTTGCCTTGCACTGTGGGTGTGTGTTCAGTCCCTCCTTCCCACCAGCTCCCTCTGTACACATAAACCAACATCAGAGGGGGGCTTTTCCAGGGCCAGCTCACCCTCCCTCTAGCTCTCTTCCTCTTGTTATTTTCAGTCTGTGTGGCAATAAAAGTCCAGGCAGTAATTTACAAGCTATGAGCTCTAACTTGAATAAACTATTGCATTCCAAATGCTTGTTTCTTTTGTGTCTCTCCTTTACAACCATGCTCATGGCGACCATCGGCACGCTTATGTGAAACTGTTTTATTTTCATTTTTAATTTACTTTGCGAGAAAAGTCCGGTTAGGAGTTTAAAACGGCCAATAGCTCTAACTCGCGCAAAGACCCATTGCATTGCAATATCAGCGTAAGTCAGCGTTCACGCTTCAGGTAGAGGGTAGGGGCACATATATTGAGCTGCTCTCTGTAAGGGAATGAAACGATCCCTCGGTAGATCACTTGTGCGTTTTTAAAGTTTTTCGATTTATCTGCCAGTATCATATTATCGGAACCTATTTCTGCCTGCGGCTTGTGGATTCATTTTCCTTTCCTTAGTTGCAGTGAGATTGCTCCCTTCTTAATCCTCGTGTTCCTTCTGTAGGTATTTGAGAACAGAAAACCATGTGCGCGTCTTGGGTGTTTTTGTTCCATTCAGACCCCAGTGAGGACACTGTTTTAGTCATTGTACAATTGTTAGTACAATGTTCCTTTGTGCCTGCAGTTTTTTTAATGTGTTTTCGTGCCCTCCCTCAGCACTCTGTGAGCCTTTAGGTTACCGGTACTTGTGCCCAGCCACTATTCTTGAGTGCTCTTTCTGCTCGTCAAAGACTTTTCTTGGCGTCATGCTTCCATGTGACATGCGCAGCACAACACACGAGTATGCTAAACTTCAGATAAGGTACCCTTTTAAGTGCAGGAAGCGTGCAGCGTGTACGTACTGCTAGTAAGTATTTTGGCCTCCAGGAGGGAGACACAGTCCTTAGAAGTCGTCGAACTTCATAGAAAATAGCGGAGGTGTGATTCCGAGTGTGAGAGTAGGGAAGTCGTCGAACTTCATGTGCGTGTGGCGCTTTGTGCATAAAAAGGTCCACGTGGTTGTTGTTGTTGAGACGGGCCCTGCGAGGTCAAGAGACTCCGGAGTATGTTGTTTTATGTTGTGGTCTGGGCGGTTTAGTAGGTTGATCGGGCGTGGTCAACGAGTCGGTACGTGTGTTAAGGGAGTGAAAGAAAACTTCGACTTCGGGCTTTGACAAAATTCTAAGTGCACTAGAATAGATCATTGACAAGTTGAGAGCAGAGTCTGCGGGTCAGATTTGCTTGCGAACGTGGGGACCGAGAAAGATGGAATAACTGCCGAGGCTAGTGAAAAATCCCTAAGGTCCAGAAGCGATTGTGTTACCCTTCCTGTAGTAAACCGACAGATCTGTTTTATTATAATTTTTTGGTAGCTCGCGATACATGCCAGAAGTTGTTACGAAAAGAGCTGAGTGAAGGAGGACTAGCCGCGAGGCTTTGTCAGCCGCAGTGTGTGTGAGTGTGACGTCACTAGGAGCCGCGCTGGGATAGGTTGGTTGCAGAGAAGGGTCGCGCACGGATTGGACGCAGTCCGTGGGGCTCGATTGGAAGGGGAAAGGCAAGCGAAGAGTATTCCGGGAATTAAAGTCACCTATTGATTACAAACTTTGTGAAATAAAAGACGAGAAAATGAAATTTTTTAAAGCATTAAGGAGTGCGATGAAGGGGGAGTCTTGCATTAAAGCGAGCGTAGGAGAGGAGACGCCGCCCGAAGGCACACCAGCTTACATTGTAATGGAGGAAAAGGGAGTAGCTCCGTGCCTTTGGCTAAAGCAATGGCACAAGTTGACAGAGAAACATGGGAGCGTAGCATTCCCGATCCATGGGACATTCAATATAAGGATTTTAGAGAATTTGAGATTTGCGATGTACGACATGAAGGTGCCTCCAAGGCCAGCACAGTTTGAGGCTCTAGCAATTTGGGAATTAATGGCTAGACAGCAGCAGCAAAATAAGTTCGAGACCAGGATAAGGAAGGTAGAAAAGACACTAGCGGACGCTAGGTGGGATAATGCACAGAAGGTGTGGAGGTCAGATGTATTGCAGGGGATAAAATTGTTTCCCGCAATTACTAAGGAAGAAGAGGAGACAGGTAAGAAAGCTACCTGTAAGACAAACAGGAGGTGTTCCAAGGATAGAGAGGACGAGGAAAAGTTGAGAAGAGAAGAGGAGTTAGAGGATGAGGAGTTAATAATGCAATTGCTGAACGACCGTCCACCACCTTATGCGGAGAGTGGACAAGGTCCAAGTACCAGTTCTGCCCCTCCGGCACCGGTACAGAACAGTGAAACTCAGAGTTCAGGAGCATCATCGGGGTCTAAGGACCCGAGTTTACTGTTCACCCCGCAGATACCGCAGGTTAGGAGAATATATCCAGATGTGCCCATGTTGAAACCAGCAGAAAATTATCAGCCGCAGATCCCAGGGTACTACAGCAGTGACAACAGTGCAGGAATGATTCTAGGTCCAACCGTAAGGGGAGTACAGAATGGTCACAACCCGACATTGGCACAAGCCGAATCAACCCAGTTTTTGATGCCTCAAAAGCAGATGCAGGGGGGAACAGCACATGCTCAGATGACGGGGAGCCAGATGGGCATGCCGGCAATGATGACCCATAGTGGGGGAATGAACATGCCTCAGAACATGGGAAAAGGACAAAACCTAGATGCGATATCGCTACCCATTACTGTAGGTCCACCGGTACCTTTGTACAGTCAGCCTAATTTAGGTATGAGCGGTCAGGGATCAATGCTGCAGAATGGGACAGAAAGGAGGTGCATAGAAAACACTCCAGGGATAACTCCGATAGCGGCCCAGCCAAATGGATCTGGGTCCCTGATGGAGTTTAGTCCCATATGTGCTCAGTCAACACTGGTGAGGTCGAGTCCCCCACTGGTGATACCGCTGTCATCGAATACTGAAAAGTTGCCGCAACCATCAATGGCAGTCGATGTAAATGCTACACTTATGAATGCGCAACAGCTGACACAGTGGTTCAACAGTCTGAATTCCACACAAAGCTCAGCCAGTGGGAAGGGAGAAGACTATCTGAATAGGGTCAGGTTGAACATGGAAGCACAAGAATTGGTGGAAGGGACTATGGGTGTGAATAGGTTAGAGTCCTACTCGGAAGAAGAGCTGAGGTATCTATGTCCCAGGATTACGAAGGAAGTGAACAAGGTACATAGAAGCTTGCAAGAAATAGCTGACAAAAACGGGGTTGATATAGACAAGACAAAACACTTGAGCAGGAGCTATAGATTGGATTTCGGGACCACAGATTTTGAAAACATGAGGTCAGCAGGCATGAAGGCGCACCTTAGAGAATTGTTGCAGAGTGCACAAGTGTGGAGGTGCTTAGACAAATGGGAAAGCAGATGGGTAAAGAGAAATTAAAAGAGGAAAGACAGTGTCCCAGAGCTCAACGAGAAAAGACCACAGAGTAGTGATGCAGTAACCATGTTACCAATGAGGGAGACAGCAGGGGGAAAATTAATACATGTACCATGGCACAGAAGCGACATTCAGTCTTTTACAGATGATTTTCCCAAACTGAGAGAGAAACCGATTGAATGGTATCAACAGACTGACAAGTTTGTGAAGCTTGCAAAATGTCTCTGGGAAGACCTGAACACCCTCTTTGAGATTGTGGTTCCGGCAGATTTGTGGGAGGATTGCAAAAGAGCTGTAGGTTGGCCGACAAGTGAACCAGAGAGAGACAGGGAGACGGGTGCACCATCACCTATGGTGATGAGCCTGTACTATAAGGTGATTGAGCATTTGAAGACGAAGGTGGCCGCGAAAAATGTGGATTGGCAGAAGATCGATCGAACTGCCCAAGAGGCTAAAGAGTCGATTCATAGTTACTATGAGAGGTTGTTGAAGGCGTTTAAGAACTACAGCGGCACGGAAACAATAGAGGCGAAGGACATGCTTCATTTTGTGTTTAGATTTGTGGAAGGGCTGAGACCAGAGATAAGTCAGATGATAAAGTCGCATTTGATTTGTTGGCAGTCGAAACCTATTGATGAGGTGTTGAATTATGCGAAATACTGTAGTGACGAAATTGAAGTGAAACAGAAAAGGTTGAAGGAGAAAGTGATGATGATGCAACTTAAAGCAGCTCAGACAGGTCTACAAGGTTTACAAGGGTTGCAAGGGTTCCAACAGCAGGTACCGCAACCGCAGCAGCAGATGCAGGGAAATATGATGTTTCAGCCACAGGCGAGAGGCAGAGGCAGGGGAGGTTTTGTGAATAATGGTCCGGATTTGAACACTGTTGTGACTCCGAATGGTGTGCAGGCAATGAAAAAGGTGATGCCGTGTCACGTGTGCGGAATTGTCGGTCATTGGAAACGCGAGTGCCCGATGGTGGTGCAGGAAGGTGCAGGTGTTGGTCAGCAAAACAATGATGTCAATGCATTTCAGACAATGAGGGGACCGAAAATGAGAGGTCTAAACCCAAATTTTCAGACCGTAAATCAGTTGCAGGGATTACAACCTATGCAGCCGCAGCAGATGCAGATGCCTCGTATGCAGGTGATGCAAATGCAGCCAATGCAACAGCAGTTTCCCATGGTACCTAATCAGCAAATGCAAATACCTTTGGCACCAATGAGTCAGCAGCAAGTGATGGTTCCTCCACAGGTCTCGGGTCAGGTAATGAGTACAAATGACACCGTACAACAGTTCCCACTACACAGTGAGAGTGGAATAAACAATGTGTGGGAGAGTGAAAGTTCAGGAGAAGAAGGAGACTGTGTGCTTGCAGCATCCTTGGAAGTTGATCAAAAGGGTCCGTACGTGGAGGGAAGTGTAATGGGTCATCGTGTCTCATTCCTGGTTGACACAGGAGCAACACGTTCAACTGTTAAGAGCATTGAAGTACCAAATTTGCCACTCTCAGGGAGGACAGTTCAAGTGGTGGGAGTAGCAAACAGGCACCTGACAAACCCAATAACAGATCCGGTACCAGTCAGCATTGGTAACTATCAAGGGTTACATAAATTTGTGGTATGTGACTCAAGCCCGATAGCACTGTTAGGGAGAGACCTATTGTGCAAATTGGGATGTTCGATTATGTGCTCGAACGAGGGAATAAAAATCCAGACGAGCAGTGATGGGGAAGAAGAGGACAGTGTAGAGGGGGATGAGATGGAGACTGTCGATGAAGAGTATCCTCTGATTTGCCTTTTCCCGATGATAACTGAAGAAGATATTCCAGCCGAATTACGGGAAACAGTCGGAAAGGAAGTGTGGGATATGAAAGGGAAAGAGGTGGGATTGATGAAGGGAGTGGAACCAGTGAAAGTGACTGTAAAGCCCAATGCAACCTTTCCCCAGACCCCACAATACCACATGGCACAAGACACCCTCATGAAAGTTGCCCAACTTATTGATGAATTTGTAAAGCAGGGAGTACTGAAAGAAGTGTTAAGCAGTCCATGTAATTCACCAATCATGGGATTAATAAAGCCAAGTGGGAAGGTCCGAATTGTGCAGGACTTGAGGAAAATAAATGACATCATAGTCAAGTGTTGCCCTGTCGTACCAAATCCAGCTGTGATAATGTTTCAAGTCCCTTGCGAGGCCGAGTGGTTCTCAGTCATCGACTTGTCACAAGCATTCTTTTCGGTGCCTCTTCATGAGGACAGCCAATTTCTCTTTTGTTTCAAATTCCTAGACAGAGTGTACAGTTGGTGTCGAATTCCTCAAGGGTTTTCTGAGTCACCATCAATCTTCAATCAGATTCTAAAGAAAGATTTGGAAGCATTAGAATTGCCATTCGAGTCAACTCTAGTACAGTACATTGATGACTTACTGATTGCATCAAAGACAGAAAGTGGCTGCACAGCCGATACCATTGCTCTGTTGAACCATTTGGGAAGGAATGGACACAAGGTGTCTCCTTCCAAATTGCAGTTCTGTCAGAAGAAAGTGAAATACTTGGGCCACCAAATAGAGAAAGGGTCACGGAGAATAATGAAGGAAAGAATAACAAGTGTACTTCAAATGAGTCCACCAAAGACCAGGAGGGAGGTGAGGAAGTTTTTGGGAATGGTGGGCTATTGTCGCCAGTGGATTCCCAAGTTCTCGACTCTAGCAAAGCCTTTACTGAAATTGACCCAGAAGGACGCATTGGATGAAATTGAGCTGAAAGGAGACGAGATGGATGCTTTCATTGAGTTGAAAGAATGCATGTGCAGGGCTCCAGCTTTAGGTATGCCTGATTACACAAAGCCTTTCACATTGTTTTGTCATGAACGTGATGCATGTTCTCTGTCTGTCTTGACTCAAGCCCATGGTGGCATAAATAGACCAGTAGCGTATTTTTCAGCTACTTTGGATCCGGTCGCAGCAGCACTTCCAGGGTGTTTGCGCGCCGTAGCAGCAGTTGGTATCAGCCTCACTCAGAGTGAAGGAATAGTGATGGGACATCCAGTAACAGTCATGGTCCCTCACTCAGTTGAGATACTTTTGACCCGCTCCCGAACGCAACACATGACTGGAGCAAGACTCACAAGGTATGAAACGATAATTCTGGGCTCACCGAATGTGCAGCTGAAAAGGTGCACTACGTTGAATCCAGCAACCTTGCTCCCTGGAGAAAATGCTAAAATTGAGAACGCTGAAGACGTCGAGCATGACTGCCTTCAGGTGACTGAATTTTGCACAAAACCTCGACCTGACATTAAGGATACTAAGCTTGATGAAAATGACCAAATTGTTTTCGTTGATGGTTCATGTCTAAGAGATGGGATGGGAATTTTGAAAGCAGGATATGCTGTATGTACTGTAACAGGTGTCTTGGAAGCGGGGTGGCTTCAAGGAGTCTATTCTGCACAAGTAGCAGAACTTGTAGCCCTTACAAGAGCATGTCAACTGTCTGCATTGATGAAAGTCACCATTTACACTGATAGTCAGTACGGGTTTGGGATTGTGCACGACTTTGGACAACTATGGTCACAGAGGGGTTTCCTGACTTCTTCAGGATCCCCAGTGAAAAATGGGGAAAGGATAAGGGAATTGTTACACGCCATTCAAATGCCAGCCGAAGTTGCAGTGGTAAAGTGTAGTGCTCATACGAAAGGACAAGACTATGTTTCTCTGGGAAATGCATATGCGGATCAAGTCGCAAGATTTTGTGCCTTGAACTGTATATTACTTAGAGATGAATGGAATTCGATAAGTGAACCAGAACTCGAACCAGCTGAAGCATTTGCCTTGAAGGTCGTAGATACAATAGATGAATTAAAAGCATTACAGAATAACGTCAGGGAGGATGAAAGAGATTCCTGGATTAAATCACAATGTATAAAGAGACCAGATGAGTTATGGGTTTCAAATGAAGGAAAATTTGTTTTGCCAAACAGTCTCTTATCACAGCTTGCGCGGTTCTATCATGGGCAAGCTCACCTAGGGAGAGATGCCATGATAAGATTGTTCAAAACTGATTGGTTTAACCCCAGATTTCGTCACGCTGCAGAAGCAGTTTGCCATCGATGTGTCACTTGCCAGCAGATGAACCCAGGAAAGGGAACAGTTGTGAACGCGAGCCACATTGGCAGGGCCAGCGGCCCGTTTAGTCGAATGCAGATGGACTTCATTGAGATGCCTGTGCATGGAGGTCTGAAGTATGTGTTGGTGATTGTGTGCATTTTTAGTCACTGGATTGAGGCATACCCCACACGTAGAAATGACAGCCTTACAGTTGCAAAGCTATTGTTGAGGGAGTTAATACCACGTTTCGGATTCCCGATCTCTTTAGAATCAGATAGGGGAAGTCACTTCAATAACGAGGTGATAAAGTTACTTTGCGAAGCGCTGAACATTGAGCAAAAGCTGCATTGTAGCTATCGCCCTGAAGCATCAGGACTGGTGGAGCCAATCAAGAATGGCGAAAATATGTGCATCGACAAATTTGAAATGGCCTGACGCATTGCCCTTGGTGCTAATGTCAATGAGAAACACCCCTGATAGAAAGACTGGATTGTCTCCGCATGAAATTCTCATGGGCAGGGCTATGAGACTTCCTGCAGTTCCCGCAAACGCGCTTTTGAATATTACAGATGATATGGTGTTAGACTACTGCAAGGGTCTGGCTGACGTGGTTCGCTCTTTCTCTCACCAGGTGGAAGCAACCACCTTGCCACCGATCCAAGGTCCAGGACACGCACTGAAAGCAGGTGACTGGGTCGTGGTAAAGAAGCACGTGAGGAAGTCGTGTCTGGAACCCCGTTGGAAAGGCCCTTTCCAAGTGATCCTGACGACAACTACCGCTGTGAAGTGTGCGGGGGTTCCCAACTGGATTCACGCCAGTCACACAAAGAAAGTGTTGTGTCCCACAGATGAGGAAGTTGAAGCGCTGAAACTGCCAGTGCCTGATAAAACAGTGCTGAGTGCTGAGACAGAGCAAAACCGAACTGAAAGCGAACAGGCAGGAACGGAAGAGAGAGAGATATTTCTGAGGACGAAGAGACCAACTGACTTGGGGAAGACCAAGGAGAAAGTTCAGACAGCGACGAAGCAGCTGAAGGTGACAAAGAACCTGAAGCAGCTGAGGGTAGCAAAGAGCCTGAAGCAGCTGAAGGTGACAAGGAATCTGAAGCAGCTGAAAGTGATAAAGAGCCTGAAGAAAGTAACGGTGACGAAGGGCTCGAAAAAGGTGAAAAAGCAGGAGAGCCTGATCAGAGGAGGGCTTTCCCAGAAGCAGACGACACAGAAAAAGAAAAAGAGAACGTGATTGATTCCCCAGAAGGAGGGGACAAGGCAGAACAGAACTAAAAGGTTCAAGCTTCCTCAGAAAAGATCGCAGGTCCATCAAATGGACATGGTGCAAAGAGGAGACTAAGTATATCACCAATAAAACAAAGGACTGAAGAAAGTTTGAACGACGGAGAAAGGCCAAAAGTGAAAGAGAAAAGAAAAGAAGTAACTGTCGTGGTACCATCCCCGAGTGAAGAAAAAGACTTGACAAAAGTGGAAAGTACCAGCGAAGCAGAATCGAAAAGAGAAGCAAAATTGAAAAGGAAAAGGATACCGAACAGAAGATATTCCGGTCCTGAATGGGCATATGTAGTTCATGACGATTGGACTGACGAGTTTGTATCTCTTAGCCTCGAGAACAAAGAAGAAGAGATACCGATAGAAAAGAAAAGTTTTATGGACTCGGTCGATTGAAAGGGTAATAAATGATATTGCTTGCTACAATCTAATGTGATACAACAAAAAAAAAAAAACAGCTGAGACATTGCTAAACCGGATGAGACTCTTGCTGAACTGATAAAAGACTGAGTTATTGCCGAATTGAGACAAATGCTGCTAACCGATAAGTGACTGGCCTCTTGAAGAAAACTGTGTGAACATTGCGCTCGTTCAGCTTCGTAACTGAATTGCCAAATAGTTTCTTTATAGGTGCTTCTAGCTCTCTGATTCTATACAGATCATGACGCAAAACAGTAGAAAGAAATATTGTAAATATGCGTGTATAGGCTTGATAATTGCATGTGTACTAATAATAATGGCAATAGTGCTTACAATGCATGGAAAGGGTGAGAATGAGAGAATTGATGCTTCTACTTTTGCTCCTGTTACTGTCACTGAACTAACTGCACTGAAAAGACTAGAATTAGATGAGAGACACTTGCATGATAAGAAAGAGCTTTCATATAATGTTTTCTATCGCTTGCTAACAGAATATGTTGAGACTATGGATGCGAAAGATTGTTATGTATGTACACAGATACCGACATCAGTAAAAGAAGGGGTGACTTATCACCACATGCCTCTTACATACGGGATTACATGTAGTATAGTAATGTCTAGATTTTATGGTCAAACTAACATACAGTATTTTTACTCAAATTATGATGTTACCTTTGCATATGTTCCTATAATAGCGCAGCTAAGCCAGATTGCTAAAGATTGGGATGCTAAAATAATGAGGGAATTTTTCGAGCCAATGCAACCTTTTGAAACGGCTCACGCTCATAGGGAAAACCTTACCTGCTCGCTTTCTGCAGTAGAAATAAGCTTTTTAGATCGCACAGATGATAGAAGGGCACAAATGAAGGCGAAATTAGAAAAGGAGCTACATAAGAGGACTTCAGTAGACAATTATGATTTTGCCGCAATAAAGACACAAGGGAGAATAGCTTTAGATGCTTGGCACGTAGGGAAATTTTGTATATATCGAGGTGAATCTTATTATGACAACATTTTTGTAGGAGCGAGTGAGTGTAAACATACGTTTATTTTTAAGGCCAAATGGACATTCATGATGAACGGACTTGACCCTGTCATACCAGGTGTATATTACATTTGTGGGTATAATGCCTATTATCGTCTTCCAAAGGGATGGTGGGGGAGATGTTATTTGGGTATAGTGTTCCCAAAAGTTTATCAACTGGATGACCTATCGATGATTCAAAGGACATCTGGATCCCATCGTATCCAGAAAAGAGAGACCGCAGCTGCTGTGGTAGGAGATATATTTGGAGCCATGATTCCTTCATTAGGAGTTGTGTTGAATTCCATCAAAATAAGAAAGTTGTCTACTATAGTGGATAACATGTTGACAAAGTTTTCAGGTGCTATAATCCTGATAGATGCTGAACTTGCAGCGGAAAGAGCTATGACTCTTCAAAACAGGCTTGCTTTAGACATTCTTTTAGCAAAGGATGGCGGCGTTTGCAAAATGCTTGGTGCACGACACTGTTGTACGTATATTCCAGACAATAGTGTGAAGATTAAAACTATGCTTGCTAACCTAACAAAAGAAAGTGCAGATTTGAAGGAATTGAAAGAACCAGGAGTGTGGGAGAAGGTTGGAAAAGGGCTTGCTTCAGTGGGAAATTGGCTTGGTGGCATTTGGAATGGACTATTGCTAAAAATAATACAGGGAATTCTAATAGTTCTAATTTGCATTTTTGGAATTTGGGGAATAAAAAGGGGAATAATAATGATAATGGAAAGAATTAAAAGAAGGAAGGAAGAGAAAATGATGAAAAGAATGGCAGAAGAATACAAAGCGAAAACTAGGGGAATTAAAAGGAAAAGAGAACTGACAGAATTTTAATGGAATAAAATTTGTGGGAATAGTTTGTGTGATGACAAGTAGTCATCAGAGGAGGGATTGATGAAGCAGAAAATGGAGGTTTTTCATTTATTGACGCATAAACGTAGTGCTGCAATAATCATGTGTGACTTTAACCAAACTAATAAAGATTGTACGGGGACAAAATGTGCCCTCAGAGTAGTTTGCCAACATTTATAAGCGTGCTTTATATAACGTGATGTATTAGAAGTGCATTAATCCGACATAATCATAAACGTGTGCTATGATTTGCTTGTTTGAAATGTTTTAGCTTAGCATTACTTTAGTGCAGGCTTCGGCCTAGTTGCCTGGTCTCACGGTTTAGATGCTCGTATTTTTCCAATGTGCTAATAAACGTGTATTTTTGCTTGAAGCTGTATTTTTCCACTGAGATCGTTCACATGCTTATCTTAAGGTTTCGTGCCAGCCTGGCATTTTTTCTCTTTACTCCAAGGTCAATCTGCAGGTGCGGACAATGGAAGCTCTGAAAGTGAGTTAATTGGTATAAAATGTTGCAACTTGCGTACTCGTCTCCAAGGATAATGTATGCTTAAGTAAAAGCTTGAGAACTGTTGTTTTTGATTGGACAATTTGAAGTCAACCTATGAACCCTCCAATGGAAGACCCTACTGGATTTGAACTGTTGTCTATTTAAACCAGGTGCACGAGAGGAAAGTAGCCATTACAGCCATTATTGGACATCGCCCATACCCGCCATTTTGCAGGACATTGCAGCCATTATGGCCCACTTTGCTGCGACGCCATTTTGAAAGAGACTCTGATGCTTTCTCTAATCGAGAGAAAGAGACTTTAAATGATTCTTGCCTTAGAGACTTTAACTTTAATCCCTTGCATGAAGTAGTAGTTTTACCTTGCCGCCGTGAGGCAATTGCCCCGTCCACCTTGCCCCTTTGCCCCGTCCCATGCTGATCGAGAAACGGTACCTGTGAGACGAAGACTTCCTTGTATGCTGATCGTAATTGGTAAATATGAAAGGAAATTGTAAAATTGCATTGTGTTTCTTTTAGGTAACCAACTGCTGATTTTGATAAGATCCCTAGTTAGGAGTTTTTCCAAATTAATGTAGCTAAATTGTTTTCGCATGAAGCCCCACATGCCGATGCTAATTTGAGGTTAGATGAGGATTCCTTTTGTTGCACGATGCAATTTGAGACCTTGTTATGCTGACTAAATGTATGCAATTAGTTCATTACAGATTATCATATTAGTGATTTGCATTGCTATTATCGAATGCCTTGTTATTCAAATGCTACATAGATTGCACCTGTTTCGCCGCTGTGGACAGCTATTAATGTTCATTTATGTTTATCATTTGGTGTTGAGACACATTTATATTTTGCTAGCTTTGTTAATATAGGGAAATAAATTCACTAACTTTGAATAAACTGGTGTGGTTATTTCCTGACTGAAAGGTCAGGGTTCGCCGAAATGTATTCTGGATTAATTGTTAAGTGTTATGTTGATCAGGGTATTGCTTATGTTCGTTATTGATTATTGATTTAATGAAATTGACTGATTAAGGGTGGCGAGGGTCCCACTTAGTCAAAAGATTCATCGGCCTAAAGAGCGTCCAAAAAAAGGTAAATTATTAGTACGGACCGCTCTATCACTTGAATCACCTCCCCTGAATGTAACAGACAAACGGGGCATGGTTTAAAAAATCTTAACAATGACAGAGCCCCTACCCTCCTTGATATTTTGCCTCTTCCACGATTATTAAGCCTGTATCTCTGAGCGTTAAATGGAGTAATGCTTGCTATTCCAGAGCCACAGCCTGTGTGCACAATGTTTAATTTCAATAGATTCAAACTTCTGTCCCTGCTCTTCAAAATAATTTTATTGTGCTAAAGATCTCTCTGAAGTTTCTCTGCTGGCAGCTCTGTGGCCAGCCATGCAAATTCCCCTCAAAGTCTGATTTCTATACACTAGCAACAACTGCAGATATGTATTCTGCTCAGGTCCCCGTTTTATTTATCCAAAAGCATCTTCTAGTATTTAATCACTGTTTCTATTTCTGTGCTTAAGACAGATTGATAGTTATTATTGAGGCCTTAGCAGAGCTTAGCTACCAGTGGTGTAGCCGGTACAATGCACTGACTCCCATAGTATCCCAACTACAGCAGGCCCTTCGAGCCCTAAAAGGGTACCTAATTAATCATGCTGGAGTTCCGAAGGTGAAAGAAGATTAAGAAAAATGTAAAATTATTTTGTTCCTGGCACATTTGCTGTGCATTCAAACATAGAGGTACAATGTTATTATTTTAACATGGATACTTGTGTTTACTTTTCTTTCGCTTATTGCAAAGTATGGGGCTTTTTTAAAGTGCAATATGTGGCATTCTTATTGGTATGAAAGGAAAGGCTGTATGATGTAGTTTTTTTCTAGCACAACATTAAAATACCCTATACATGAACAGTACAAATATTTCAGAATAAATAAACATTTAGGAAAGCACAAATTAAGCACTTTCTTTCTAACACTGAAGTGCAATGAAACAAGTATTTAATAGGATCAAAACATATCAAAACAATTCACTTGGGGATGCACAAATGACAAATAATTGCTGAACCAAGTTTCCACACTTGTGTTGAGTATAGTTTTATCAATAAATCTGTATGTCTGTGCATATTTAGCAGTCATTTCAGTGGAAAATGTGTCGGGCTGAAACGTGAAATGACCACGACACTCACTTAAAGGGGTAAAAGGCCGCTTTAATAGAACAGGTCTGGCAAATTACAACCTTGGCATAATAGCCTCACAAAACTACCAAAACCTCACTAATACAAATTCATCACCTAACCCCTCCCCCTCCCTCTAAAGTGACCCCACCGCCCTACCCCTTGTCCCATCCCCACCATGACCCGACCAACCCATTAACCTATCTGTCCTGCAGTCACCTTCTCCAGTTCCCCTTGTCTGTGAAAACTCCCTGCCCTCTCATCTTTCTGATCTACCCCTTCCCCCCCGAAAGGCCAACTATAACAAACAACTCGACATATCCCCACCAGACCTGCCTATCAGCGGCAAAAACAACCCCCCCTCCCCTTATTACTAAAAAAAAAATACCCCTTAAGCCAACAGCAGAAACAACAAACAAAATAGACCTGTCCTGTTAAAACTCACAAAAGTTAAAAGCTGAAATTGAAAACCAAAAAGAACAATGATATACCCACACAAAAAAACCCACCCAAAAAAGAAAACAACGCAAATAGGAAAATGACGGGAGGGCGGGCGGGCACGAAGACAAAACGCCCACTGGGTGTGTCAACGGCCAAAGAGGCTGCCCACACCCAGCCCCTACCTTTTATCCCCTTGCCCAAGTCACCGCCCTATCCCGTACATTAACCAATCCCTGCCCGGGCTCGTGGCCCATACCACGACAGCCCGATAAGCCCGGGAGGAGACCGGGCAAGCCCATTGCTCCCCCCAAGCTCCCATCGGGCTGAAACGTGAAATGACCACGACACTCACTTAAAGGGGTAAAAGGCCGCTTTAATAGAACAGGTCTGGCAAATTACAACCTTGGCATAATAGCTTCACAAAACTACCAAAACCTCACTAATACAAATTAATCACCTAACCCCTCCCACTCCCTCTAAAGTGACCCCACCGCACTACCCCTTGTCCCATCCCCACCATGACCCGACCAACCCATTAACCCACCTGTCCTGCAGTCACCTTCTCCAGTTCCCCTTGTCTGTGCAAACTCCCTGCCCTCTCATCTTTCTGATCTACCCCTTCCCCCCCGAAAGGCCACACAGGAAAACCCGCACAGGTGTTTTCCTGCCCCACCCCACCCTAAACCTATTTACCTATCCCATAAACTTTCACCCAGGAGCTCTGCAATCAACAACCGAAGCTCTAACAAATAGTGCTCATTGCCCAAAAACGATAGATGAACACCATCTTGCCGAAACAATTCAACATCCGAAATCACAATGTTCTCATGTGTAAGCACCGAAAAACCCTGAGCCTTACAAAAACCTCTCATTTCCCTATTCACCTTTCTACGTTGTTTCTCAATCCCCTTAAATGAATTGGCACCCCTCCAAACCCTCCTCGGCACAAAACTCGCCCAAACAATATGTGTTCCTGACCAACGTTCCTGTAACCTCCGTAAATCCAACTTCATGACCTTCAACAAACCAATTCCTGAAAGTGCAACCAAATCGTTTTCACCCACATGCAAAACTAATAAATCTGGGCAAACCCCTTGTTCCATCCTCTTGGCCAACACATACAGTAACTCACCCCATCTCATACCACTCTTCCCTACCCAACTAACTTTTATTCTATCCCCATCAAGGCCCAAGTGCCTCCCAAAATGCCTTGATGCAGCTTGTTTCTCCGCCCCAACGAATAAAGGAGTGTCCTATAATCCATACTGCGCACACCTTGTCCGGACGCCCGACGCAACCTACAAGAAAAAATATGTTAAGTGATACATATCGAATCATATCTACAGACAAAGAAAGAAAACGGGATAGAACAGAGCGAACAATTAGGGGTACAGAAAGCCAGAAAAAAGTTTAAAGAAAAAACTTAAACAAGCAGAAAACTACCCCAAAACCATCCTACTGCTTAAACGAGCGCACATACTTCTGAAAACATCTCGACCTCCACCTCCCCAAATGCTTAATAGCTTGATCTGACTTACCTTGTCGCCTCGCTTCCGTAGCAGCCCCAATCCTAAAAGAGTGTGTACCATAACTACTAGGCTCCAAACCCAACCTCTTAACCGCCATCCTCAAAACTGATAAAAACTGTGATGCTAATAACTGCGACCCATCCTGATGAACAAATATGACCCTTGAAAAATGTTGCCGCAGTGCAAGAAAAGAAAACCAGCAACGCACTGGACAATCCTGAGAACGTGTTGCCTTCAATAACACCTCCTGACCCCTCCCCAACTGGTCCCCCTTGGAAAAAGGTAACCATATGCAGACACCCTGATCACCCACTTTCACATTCTTCCGAATGAGTCCCTGCCTCCCTTTTACCCCCAAAAGCTCAGAAATACGGAAAGCCCCATGAAACAACCAGGACATGCAAAGAGAAAACAAACAAACCTCCCACTCAGAAAAACAAACGTCAACCAGACACCCCAACAATGCCTTCAGCAGCTTGTGAGTGATAGGGCGCCTCCGATCGCACCTCACCCCACCCGATCTAGCCCATCCAGCCAAAATCCTTCTACATAACTCACCTTCCACCGGATCATAACCCCAGAAATACTTACCATAAAAGGAAACTCCTGAGAACTCACCAGATATAGTAACCGCCGCTAAACCAGACTCAATCTGTTGCATAAGGAAACGAACCGCATCATCTTGTCTCCTAACTATCACGTCAAACCCACCCAATCTTCTTACCGCACCTAAATCCAAAAACTCCAACCATGCCTGAAAATAAGTCTTCCTCGTCGACAGAGCTATAGACTGCTGAACTAGCTCCAACATCTTCAATCTCCTAGTGCCCACAACTCCCTGGGTACGACCATCTTCAACACATCCGCTCCCGGCGCCAAACCACGGAATCTCTGCCACTGAAATCGAGATAGTGCATCAGCAATGTCATTATTAATCCCTGGCACATGTCTAGCTTTGAACAAAATATTAAACTTCAAACAATTCAGCAGGAAAATCCTCAACAATTTCAGCACCTTTTCATCCTTCGCCTTCTGCGAATTAACCAAATGCACTACAGTCTGATTATCCACGTTGAAAACAATGTTCTTATTGGCCAAAAACTTGCCCCAAATTGCCAAAGCAACTACTAAAGGAAAAAACTCCAAGAATGCAATGCTGATCTTTGCCCGCTTCCAACTCGCAGGCCATGCCTCTGCGGCCCAATGACCGTCCCAGAACAAACCAAAACCATGAGCACCAGATGCATCAGAAAAGACCTGGATGTGCCAAAACCAGTCCTCGTCCTCCACCAACATCGTCACACCATTAAAGTCCTTCAGGAACTCGATCCACATCCTCAAATCTTCTTTAACACATGCCCGCAGGCGAATGTGGTGATGTGGTAAAACAGCTCCCCACATAGAAAAACCCAGCCTGCGGCAAAACGCCCTGCCAACCCTCACAACTTTGCACGCAAAGTTCAAATGACCAAGTAACGATTGTGCCTCGCGCAACTCAATCTTAGGTTTTACCACTGCTTCTTCCAAAAGGGAAATCAATTGTTGTACCTTACTCGTAGGCAACCTCACCTCCATTCTAACAGAATCCAGTTCAATCCCCAAAAACGTGAGGCATGTTGCAGGCCCTTCCGTCTTCTCACTTGCCAACGGAATGCTAAAAAGAGACATCAGCCACTCAAAATCCTTTAATGCTCTGCTACAATCGCCCAACCTCTGTTTCCCCACAAAGAAAAAACATCTAAATAATGAGTCGCCAAAGAACCACCGCTGTGAAGTAGAAAACACCATTCCAAAAATGAGCTAAACATCTCAAAGAGGGAACAAGAAACTGAACAACCCATAGGCAACATCCTGTCAACATATATGGCCTCTTCAAATTGCATTCCCAATAAGGAAAAATCCTCAGGATGAACCGGCAACAATCGGAAAGCTGACTCAACATCAGATTTTGCCATCTCTGCACTTTTCCCACACTTCCGCACCAAAGCGATAGCATTGTCAACCGACGCATAATGTACCATCGAGTCCTCTGCTGCGATGAAATCATTTACTGAGGCACCTGCAGGCCAGGACAAATGATGTATCAAACGAAACTCACCCTCCTGTTTTTTAGGGACCACTCCCAAAGGAGAAATGGTCAAATTAGATAATGGCCATTCTACAAAAGGCCCTACAATCCTGCCCAAATCAACCTCTTTCTTCAGCTTGGCCCTAACAACCTCAGGATGTTCTTTCGCCGACTTCAAATTATTGGCCCATCTCCTCAACCTCGGGCCTTGGTAACACAACCGAAAACCTTCAGAGAAACCACTAAACAAACTTTAGCCTCTTCCTCCCGTACGTAATACTGCAACCAATAAGCAACAACCTCCAATTTACTAGGCGTGGGGCCCTTTGCTCATAATTTGCTGTGTAAAACCTCTACCTCTGTCCCCCCTCTTGGCTGTTGCCCATGCCACGACCATTGAAGCCCGCCAAAGCATTGATACACAGGGTGCTTACCCCCGCAGTTGGCACAATCATGTCTAAATTTACATTGCTGTCTGTTACAAAATCCACTGTTGTATGACCAGCATGCCCCATTTGCTTGAAATTGCCCCCTGTGCCCGAAACCCACCCCAAATTGGGTGGGACGCCCTTGAAAGGGCTTATATTGAACCGGTAATCCACTTGCCGTATGCGTTGTGGGCGCATTCCTCGCCGTACGTAACCATTGCATCCATAATTCGTTATCTATTTCGCCCCACATCTTAGATGAGTCCATTGCCTTCCTTGCCCTGAATTCTTCATCATACCTGAACCATCCAAAACCACCGAAATCCATTTGAGCTCTACGCACCACATCCATATATTTTAGCAAAGCAACACAAGAGTCTTGATGTTTCTCGCAATAAACGCTCGCATAGATCAAAAAAGCCGAAGTCCAATTCTCTATCGTTGTTGGTACTCTAGGCTTCCTAGCTAATTCCCATTCTTCTTCTTTTGAACCTTCTTTGGCCTGAACCTCCCTGTGAAGTAATTTAAAAACATCAATGAATTCCCCTTTCCAAATCTTCTCTTTCAAAGTCGGAGTGAGATGCGCCCCCAAAGGCATCGACACCCCCATATATGGTAGCTTTTTTGACTTGACACCCCCCCACTTCATCCTTACCAGTGGTAACACTTGATCCCGTCATAGAAACATCACCTGAGCCAGCCTTTGTTAGTGGACCACCACCATTACCATCACTTACCTCCGCCTTACCCTCCACAGTGACCTCGCTCACTTGAATCGACGCATCCACCTTGTTTTTTGCCTCCCCTAAACCAACCCCAACCTTCGAGACCCTTGCCCGAACTAAATCCCCCAAATTACCCCACTTTTGATAGCCCACCTCTCCTCTAGGCAAGTTGCCAGCAGACAATTCCGGGGCGGAGCCAAAACGTGACCGCCCCGGGCCACAACAGGCGCTTCACCTGCCACCACCATCCTCTTATGGAACGTAACCGGGTCCTCAAATTCATCCTCGTAATCAAGTAGCTCTTCATCGCCATAGGTCCAACCAGCACCAGCGCCCTGGCTAGTGGAAGGCTGAACGTCAGCAGCTCCAATGTTCTCCCCCGAAGTCGGGTGGACCGCTCCAGATCGCACCCTCCTTTCTTCGCAGTGTTCTGAAGGCGCCCGGACCTTCACCGGCAAGCTCTGACCACCGACAATCCACCCAGACCGCCGGTGCCTCACCTGCGCCCCATGCCCGCTGTAAGCATGAGACTTGTCACACCCAGAGGGCCCCCCACCCCTGCCTTGCTGCCAAAAATCTAAGTTTACGAATGCCCTACCCACTGAACCATCTCTGTTTGCCTCACCACACACAGTACCTTTAAACACAGTCCCACTACTATCTACGAACTCAATTTGTTCACCTAACTGAAAAACAGCTTGATTACTTAATTCCCACGACTGAACCTTATTTAACATAGGACTGACCACCCTTGGGATACTCTGCCGTTAACCTGCCCCCTTTTATAGTAACATTAGCAAAATCTCCTACTCCTTTCTGACTAAAATTGCCACCCTCACTTACCTGGACCTCTTCCTCCTCATCTGAAATGATTACCACCTCACTTTCCTTGCTGCTCCCAGGTGCATCCCAACTCGAAGGTGCCTCCGACCTACTGTTCACTCGAGCCGAAGCAAAACGATGATCGGCACTGGGCGCCGCCATCTTGGATGCGCCTTCCGACTTCCTTTCCTCTAAAGGACGCTCAGCGCCTCAACTCCTTTTTCTAAAGGGAATCGAGCTTGTAATTGAGGTCCGCTCCGCGCATGTGCGAAACGAACCCGAGTCCCCACGCGGCCGCCTACTGCCACCGCAATTCGGCAGATGGAACCTCTGCCTCCTAAAGCAGAGGCCCGACGCGCCAACGACGAGCCTTGCCTACTGGGCAAGCTACTAATACCCCACCGCTTCACACCTCCTTGAGCCTGCACAGCAACTACCTCATTTTGAGCCTCAATTTCCCCAGGTGAGCGCGCAACCTTCCTACCGGTGGCGCTTTTACACCGGAACTTTCTCCCTGCCTTAACTGGAGACGAACATGCTGCGACAGCAGCAGACACTCCTTCAGCTGAAAGACTCTTAGGCCTCCTCAGCCCTACCCAAGCCTGCTCCAGCACACCATCTTTAATCAGGTCCTCACACCCTTCATCTTGCAAAACCTTCAAAGCCTGAACCACTTTACTAGGCTCCATGACCAGTCTACAACCTTATACCGATATACTGTCAAACACCAAAACTCCGCCCCCACCAATAAAACACCTCCCTAGAACTTGCCTCAAACCACTCCTGACTGAAACACACGAAGACAAAACGCCCACTGGGTGTGACAACGGCCAAAGAGGCCGCCCACACCCAGCCCCTACCTTTTATCCCCTTTCCCAAGTCACCGCCCTATCCCGTACATTAACCAATCCCTGCCCAGGCTCGTGGCTCATACCACGACAGCCCGATAAGCCCGGGGGGAGACCGGGCAAGCCCATTGCTCCCCCAAGCCCCCATTGACCTTTCATGACAGTGGCTACCGCACCTGCTTTAGTAATGTATTTGTGACATTGTACTCCTGAATACAACACCAGCTACATACTTTACCGTTGCCATTCTTGCTGAATGAGTGTGGCTCCTTTGTGATGCTTGTTACTTGTGTAATGCTTGGATTTTTCAGAATCCTTATGAGTTTAAAGTTGTAACATTGATGGGAGCTCCTCATGAATTCTTACATCACTGGGCGCTTGCTGTTAACTCCATCCATTTCCCTTAGCTGCAAGAGTCAGACTGTGTGCAACAGAATCTACTGAAGCACTTGCACTGGTATTGCGAGGGTCTAATTGTCCACACACTGAATGGCCGAGCAGTGTACCTGCTCACTTTTGGAAATGCAAGTTCTCCATTCGGCTCTGGCTGCCTGACGCCAGCAGAGGTCAAAGAAGAAGTTATGCCCATGCTGCTGGGTGGCGTATGAAGTATAGACAATCGCAAAAATCACTGCATTCAGCATGACGGGTGGAGAGCAAACAATGGCAGTTAGTAAAAAACACAGACTTACTTCGAACAGAGCTGGAACCTGGAAAATGAATGACTTCAGTTTTGTTTGTTTCATTATATGCAAAAATTGCACAAATAACTTTAATACAACTTCTTGGTGTCTCTAATGCACAATTCTTTGTTATTAAAATCAGGAATGGGAATAGTTATCTTTCTAAGACCTGTGGAAACCAGACAGAATATCAGAAAGCAAGATGTTACTCCACAGAGGGAGATACTGAGACAATTGGACTTGAGTGACCGTTATACACAATACTATAGCAGAAATGGGCAAGCCAACAAATCAACTGGGAAAGCTGAGCCAAGAGCCTGTCATGGCTCCAAGAGCCCATGCACAAGCTCAGCAATGGGAATATGTGGCATGGAAATCATGCAACAGGTATAATGTAAAAAATATTATAAAGTGTCTTCAATACTAAAAAAAACATATGTTTCTTTGTCAAATGTTTTTAGTATTTCAGATAATATCACTACATTCAGAGGTATTTACTAAAAGTTATAGTTTTTAAAAATGAGCTTAGAAACATTTATGCCCCACCACCCCCAATCCAAAAAATATACCTAAGTACCTATAATAAGGCAAGTTAGTTATGATGCGCACCCTTTATGAGGGCTGTATTCTTATTTTACATGGAGCAACATACAGGGGGTCATTCTGACCTCGGCGGTAAAAGGCGCTTACCGCCGATCAGAAGGCCGCCATAACACCGCCGCCATAACACCGCCGCGGGCGCGGTAAACCGCCACGGTCATTCTGACCCGCAACCTGCAAACCGCCAAAAACCCGACAACCACAAAAGTCCGCCACACCAAAGGTCAGCGAAAAAATGGTGATGACCAAACCTCCACCGTCACGCCAACAGAAATACACCCATACCATTCCGACCCACAAATCCACGCGGTGGTCTTTCAAACGCGGTATTCCATTGGCGGTACACACCGCTGCGCTCAAAATACACACACACATAGAAAACTCAGCCACATTGGTCAGTTTGAAACATGCACACCTGATACACATACTAACACCACTCCCACACACCCAACACAATATAAAACACATACCCACATCACCCACAAACCCCTACGACCCGAAATTATTGACGAAGGCTAGAGAGAGAGCACAGAATAGACAATCCCACGACACAGAGGCACACAACACCATCACCCACACAGATTCCACGCACCAAACACCACACACCACCACACGCACCACACTCATCACCACAAACGCCACCCCACACCTCATCCACACCACCCCATGGCACCCCAAAGACACCCCAGGTTCACTGACGCCGAACTGAGGGTCATGGTGGAGGAAATAGTCCGTGTAGAGCCCCAGCTTTTCGGGGCACAGGTGCAGCACACCACAATTGCCAGGAAGATGGAGCTATGGCAAAGGATAGAGGACAGGGACAACGCGGTGGGACAGCATCCACGCAATCGGGAGGACATCAGAAAGCGCTAGAACGACCTACGGGGGAAGGTGCGTTCCATGGTATCAAGCCACAACATTGCGGTGCAGAAGACTGGCGGCGGACCCCCACCTACTCCCCGCGAATTTACAGCATGGGAGGAGGAAGTCTTGCACATCCTGCATCCTGAGGGCCTCACAGGAGTAGGCGGAGGAATGGACTCTGGTAAGTCAAAACTTCACTACTGCTTCCCACCCCCACCTGCATGCCAAATCATACCCTCACCCCCATCACACCAACTCCTAGCAAAAGGCTCACCCTCACAACCCACCCATCCCAACACCAAGCCCTGCATGCGACCACATAGCATGGACACCCATCACCAAAGCATGCCCACTGCACAAACACATCACCCCCACAAGCCACCCTCACAAAAGCCCCCACAAGGGAATGCCTGCACTTGGGTACACGGACACCCACCCATCACACGAAATGCCACACACAGAAGCAATAACCATACCTTTATACCCCTGCAGGACCCGAACGCCACCACACCGCCACGGAGGGTCCAGAGATGTCCATCCCACCCCCAGAAGAGGCCCCCAGCGATGACAGCAGCTCTGTCTCCCTGGACCCAGATGACCAGCCCGGCCCATCGGGGACCTCTGGACAGTCGGTTCCCCACAGACAGCCACAGGCTACACCAAACCCAACCCCCTCTGGGAACACCAGCACAGCTCCCACCCAGCGGGCCCATGCCTCTGTATCCAGGACACATCAATCAGCGGTGTGTCCACCACTACAGGGCACCCAGGTTGACCCACCACCCCAACAACAACAGGGACCTGGGGGCAGTGGTAGTGGGCACACCGCCCAGGGGACAGAGGCCCAGGAACACAGGGGAACTGGGAGGGCTGCTGTGCTACGGGGGGGACAGGCCCAGGGAACCGACTCTCCAAGAGGCCCTCTCCTCCATCATGGGAGCTTACCACCACTCCCAGGAGACGATGGCAACGGTACTGGCCCGGTTCCAGGAGATCCAGGCACTGCAGGAGGAACGGTACATGGGGTTCCGAGAGGAACTGAGGAACATCGGTTCCGCAATGGGGACCATTGTCGTGGACCTTACCCAGATAGTCACCACATTGCGGGACCATGTGGCACCCCAAAGGGCCCCTGTCACTAGCCCAGGCCAGGAACAGCCTACCACCTCCGCCGGCGCAAGTGGACAGGAGGCCCCCACACAACAACAGGCCACCAGAACCCCACCTCCTGCAGAAGAAGAACCACCCCGCAAGCGGAACCTGAGATCTCACAAGAAGACAGAGTAGGATTGCAAGACCCCCGCCAGCCTAAGATACCCCCTGATGTCATCCCACTGTCGGACATTGTCACCCTGTCCAACCTTGAACTGCCCCTGCTCCATCCTTCCACAGGCATATGGACAATGCACCTGTGCGACTGAGAACTGGACTCTGCCATGGACATTACTCCACCCCCACCCATCACCCTTTTACAATCATGTACCTACATGTAGCACTTAAAATAAATCACTTATTGCACTTCAAATAACAGGAGTCTGCTTGTATTCTTAACAAATGTATTACACATAACGGTGCAATAATGTCCAGTTACTTTGTGATGACAACATACCAATTTCAATAAGCTTTAGTCCATGGGCAAACAAAGCTGAAGTCAGGCAGTGGGTCATACAGCTCTGAAAAGGGAAGGGAAAGTCATAAATCAGTTAACAGGAACTGGGGGGAAACACAGACAGTGGAGACGCATGAGGCCTTAAGTAAATGTAAAATGGCGTGGGTGATTCTTACCTGTGTGCTACTGAAAATATTGTTGTATGACTGTATCCCTGTTGTCCGTGTCGTCCACGTTGTCTTCCTCCTCTTCACTCTCCACAGGCTCCACAGCTGCTAAAACACCACCATCTGGACCATCCTCCTGCAGAAAAGGCACCTGGCGTCGCAAAGCAAGATTGTGAAGCATACAGCAGGCCACGATGATATGGCACACCTTCTTCGGTGAGTACATTAGTGATCCACCTGTCATATGGAGGCACCTGAACCTGGCCTTCAGGACCCTGTAGGTCCTTTCTATGATCCTCCTAGTTCGCCCATGGGCCTCATTGTACTGTTCCTCTGCCCTGGTCCGGGGATTCCTCACTGGGGTCAGTAGCCACGACAGGTTGGGGTAACCAGAGTCACCAATTAGCCACACACGGTGTCTCTGTAGCTGTTCCATCACATAAGGGATGCTGCTATTCCGCATGACATACGCGTCATGCACTGACCCAGGGAACTTGGCATTTACATGGGAGATGTACTGGTCAGCCAAACAGACCACCTGGACATTCATAGAATGATAACTTTTTCTGTTTCTGTACACCTGCTCACTTTCTTTGGGGGGAACCTAAGCCACATGGGTCCCATCAATGGCACCAATGATGTTGGGGATATGTCCAAGGGCATAGAAATCACCCTTCACTGTAGCCAATTCGCCCACCTCAGGGAAAATAATGTAGCTCCGCATGTATTTCATCAGGGCAGACAACACTCTGGACAAAACCTTAGAAAACATAGGCTGAGACATCCCAGATGATATGGCCACTGTTGTCTGAAAAGACCCACATGCCAAAAAATGCAGTACTGACAGAACCTGCACCAGAAGGGGAATCCCTGTGGGTTGGCGGATGATGTCCCGGATCCTGGCGGTGGCCTACCCAGATTTGGATGGGCGCGTGAGGACATCACAGCAGACACAAGGGGATGAGTATCAGCACATTCTGCTATCTTTGCGCGCAGTGAAGGTGTCTGGGTGGGGGAGGAGGGCTGTGGCTATCTCTAGGCCAGGGCGCATTCTGTAGGCTAGGCCCCTCCGTTAGACACGGCCCTGTGCCCCCGCCCCCCACCTCTGTAGGGTGCCAAGTACAGCTATCCATGGTCCGGCCTCACCCATGTGTGCATTTGTCGTCCATAGACCTGTAGGCCTAGTCACAATAACTGAGTAGTGTACCCCGATTGCGCGGCCTAGTGCAGGGGGCTTCTGTGTCTGTCCTCTCCGACAACGGTGTTGCCAATGCATGCACTCAACCTGTCTTAATTTCTCCCCCCCCCCATTTTCTTTGTCTTCCTGTTCATGTGGGCATTAGCATCATCAGGCGGAGGAGAAGTGGCATCGGCGCATGAGGGAGCTGCATCTCACATGGCCCCGGAGGGCCATACAACAGACTCCGAGTACACCAGTGAAACGGAGGGCGAGTGGAGCTCCACAACGGGGACCCGTGGAGACGTCAGCGACACCGGCACGTCCTCGGAAGGGAGCTCCCTAGCGGTGGCGGCAACATCCGTGCCCACCGCCACAACAGGTACAGCCGCCACCCAGTGCACCAGCCTCGCCCTCCCAGCAGCCCCTCAGCCTTCGCTCCGTGCCCGCTCGCCCAGGAAGACGGGCATCTCCTTCGCCCCAGGCACCTCAGGCCCTGCCCCAGTCACCCCTGCTGCCCTCAGTGAGGAGGTCATTGACCTCCTCAGGACACTCATTGTTGGGCAGTCTACCCTTTTGAATGCCATCCAGGGTGTAGAAAAGGAGGTGCATCGGAGCAATGCATACCTGGAGGGCATTCATTCGGGTCAGGCTGCCCATCAGCGATCGTTCAACGCTCTGGCCTCAGCACTGACGGCAGCCATTGTCCCTGTCTCCAGCCTCCCTCTTCTGACTCCCTCCACCCAGTCCCAGTCTCCTGTTCCTCTGCCTATCCCATCCACACCATCAGACCAGCCTGCACACACCTCTACACCCAAGGGCAGCTCATCCAGACATAAGCACCACAGATCCCACAAGCATTCACCCAAGCAACATCCAGATGCAGACATGCCAACAGTCACTACCACCTCTGTGTCCCCCACCTCCTCATCTCCCTCCTCCCTCCCTGTGACGTCTCCACTCACACCTGCATGCACACCACCATCAGCCAGTACTTCCATCACCAGCACACCCTCCATTACAGTCCGCACACGTGCAGTCACCACCCCCACTGCCATTTACACGTCCCCTGTGTCCTCTCCCAGTGTGTCTGTCACCCCCTCTTCCAAAGCACACAAATGCAGGCAGCCACCCACCCAACAGCCATCCACCTCACGACAGCCTCCGTCACAAGCACCTGCACCCAAAGACAGCACACTTGACTCTCCTACAACCAGATCCTCTTCCTCCACTCCCATACCCACTACAACTACCCTTCCCTGTCCTTCCCAAGTCCTTTTCCTTTCCAACCTTGAGCTCGTTCCAATCACTGACCATCTGGTAAGAGTAAAAAAAGCACCTCAGCCACCACCAGCCCTGCATCTACTGTGACCATAGTGCAGGGCTATTGGAGTCCACCAGCTCCTAGGGCAGGAACATCGGCCAGCAGCAAGGGGACAGCCAGCCCACCCCTGGGAAGAGGACAAAAAAAAAGAAGGGCCGGCGCGACAAGCCTGAGACGGCTGCCACCAAGGACAGTAGCCTTGCCCCGTCACCTGCCACATCATCAAAGGGAGGCAAGGGCCACAGAGCTTCAGCGAAGGAGGGCAAGGGCAGCAGGTGAGCTGCCCAGGAGGGCCCCACCAGCCCCATTCCTGTTGTGACGGACGACACCCACGGGCCCAGGACTCCATCACAGGAGGGCCCCGCGACCGCAAGGATGGATAGCGACTGAGCGGGGAGTCTTGGCCAGGTCTGGCTCCCTAGAAACACAGGACAAGCACCGCTGAACAGGGGCCCGCTGTGACAAGAACCGCTGAACAGGGGCCCGCCGTGTCAAGAACCGCTGAACAGGGGCCCGCCGTGTCAAGACCCGCTGAACAGGGGCCCGCCGTGTCAAGACCCGCTGAACAGGGGCCCGCCGTGTCAAGAACCGCTGAACAGGAGCCCGCTGTGACAAGAACCGCTGAACAAGGGCCCGCCGTGACAAGAACCGCTGAACAGGGCCCCGCCGGGAGAGGCACCACTGAACAGGGGCCCGCCGTGACAAGAACCGCTGAACAGGGGCCTGCTGTGTCAAGAACCGCTGAACAGGGGCCCGCTGTGTCAAGAACCGCTGAACAGGGGCCTGCCGTGTCAAGAACCGCTGAACAGGGGCCCGCCGTGACAAGAACCGCTGAACAGGGCTCCGCCGGGAGAGGCACCGCTGAAGAGGGGCCCGCTGTGACAAGAACCGCTGAACAGGGGCCCGCCGTGTCAAGAACCGCTGAACAGGGGCCCGCCGTGTCAAGAACCGCTGAACAGGGGCCCGCCGTGTCAAGAACCGCTGAACAGGGGCCCGCCATGACAAGAACCGCTGAACAGGGCCCCGCCGGGAGAGGCACCGCTGAACAGGGGCCCGCCATGACAAGAACCGCTGAACAGGGGCCCGCTGTGTCAAGAACCGCTGAACAGGGGCCCGCTGTGTCAAGAACCGCTGAACAGGGGCCCGCCGTGTCAAGAACCGCTGAACAGGGGCCCGTGTGACAAGAACCGCTGAACAGGGCCCCGCCGGGAGAGGCACCGCTGAACAGGGCCCGCTGTGTCAAGAACCGCTGAAAAGGGGCCCACCGTGTCAAGAACCGCTGAACAGGGGCCCGCCGTGACATGAACCGCTGAACAGGGCCCCGCCGGGAGAGGCACCGCTGAACAGGGGCCCGCCGTGACAAGAACCGCTGAACAGGGGCCCGCCGTGACAAGAACCACTCCGCTGGGCCCTTCATCTCAAGCACCGCTCCGCTGGGCCCTTCATCTCAAGCACCGCTCCGCTGGGCCCTGCCGTCTCTGCACCGCTCCGCTGGGCCCTTCATCTCAAGCACCGCTCCGCTGGGCCCTGCCGTCTCTGCACCGCTCCGCTGGGCCCTTCATCTCAAGCACCGCTCCGCTGGGCCCCGCCGTCTCTGCACCGCTCCGCTGGGCCCCGCCGTCTCTGCACCGCTCCGCTGGGCCCTTCCTGTCAAGCACCGCTCCGCTGGGCCCTGCCGTCTCTGCACCGCTCCGCTGGGCCCTTCCTGTCAAGCACCGCTCCGCTGGGCCCTGCCGTCTCTGCACCGATCCGCTGGGCCCTTCATCTCAAGCACCGCTCCGCTGGGCCCTGCCGTCTCTGCACCGCTCCGCTGGGCCCTTCATCTCAAGCACCGCTCCGCTGGGCCCGCCGTCTCTGCACCGCTCCGCTGGGCCCTTCCTGTCAAGCACCGCTCCGCTGGGCCCTGCCGTCTCTGCACCGCTCCGCTGGGCCCTTCCTGACAAGCACCGCTCCGCTGGGCCCTGCCGTCTCTGCACCGATCCGCTGGGCCCTTCATCTCAAGCACCGCTCCGCTTGGCCCCGCCGTCTCTGCACCGCTCCGCTGGGCCCTGCCGTCTCTGCACCGCTCCGCTGGGCCCTTCCTGTCAAGCACTGCTCCGCTGGGCCCTGCCGTCTCTGCACCGCTCCGCTGGGCCCTTCCTGTCAAGCACTGCTCCGCTGGGCCCTGCCGTCTCTGCACCGCTCCGCTGGGCCCTTCATCTCAAGCACCGCTCCGCTGGGCCCCGCCGTCTCTGCACCGCTCCGCTGGGCCCTTCCTGTCAAGCACTGCTCCGCTGGGCCCTGCCGTCTCTGCACCGCTCCGCTGGGCCCTTCATCTCAAGCACCGCTCCGCTGGGCCCTTCCTTTCAAGCACCGCTCCGCTGGGCAACGCCGTCTCAAGCACCGCTGGCCCATTGACAGTGCCGGTTCTGTGTCGAGCAGGGCTTCACGAAGCACTCTGGGCACCATGCCTCCTCCATTAACAGTGGAGTCGGTAATCCATCTGAT
Source organism: Pleurodeles waltl (assembly GCF_031143425.1). Classification (NCBI taxonomy): domain Eukaryota; kingdom Metazoa; phylum Chordata; class Amphibia; order Caudata; family Salamandridae; genus Pleurodeles; species Pleurodeles waltl. Next base: position 723,205,967 of record NC_090437.1, on the reverse strand, counting down.
GGACTGTGGCTTGGCACTTCCCAGGATGGAACAGTGGGCAAGCCACCCACTTGTGAGACTTGAGAGACTGTGGCTTTGCACTCCCCAGGATGGCACAGTGTGCACCCCACCCACTGTAGAGACTTGAGAGACTGTGGCTTTGCACTCCCCAGGATGGCACAGTGGGCAACCCACCCACTGTAGAGACTTGTGAGACTGTGGCTTTGCACTCCCCAGGATGGCACAGTGGGCAAGCCACCCACTGTAGAGACTTGTGAGACTGTGGCTTTGCACTCCCCAGGATGGGACAGTGGGCATGGAGGCCCCTCGTGGATCTGGCGTCGTGGACTCATGTGGCTGAGGTGCCCCCACTTCCCTTCCCCCTGAGGTGCCTGTAGTTTTATCATCTGATGCCCCAGCAGTGTTCTCTCCAATGGTATCTGGTCTACTGTGTGGGCTTTGCCCATGTGTTAGTGCACATTGGCCCACGGACTATGGAACTTTGACAGAATGAGCAGGACTTATTGCCTATGTATATATTTTTGACTATGTTCATTCCTTATTTTGTATCATTCATATAGCATATTTCCCATACCTTCAGTGGAGCTATTTATACATATATTTGATAGATCATTTTAATTGTGTCTTTGCATTATTCCGGTGGGTTTGGGGAGGTCACTCTGACTTGTTGCTCTGCATTGGGGTGTAGGTGGTTGTGGGTGAGGGTGGGTGTGTCGCGTATGTGTGTGCCCGTAATCTTTTCTCCTCCCCCCTCCCCTGTGTCGTAGGTGCAGTACTCACCGTTGTCGTCTGCGCCGGCGTTCGTACTCCTGGTAGATGAGCAGGTAGACAATAGCTGGTAGGATGTTTAATTCGGGTTCCATGCTGTCCTCCTTCCTCGTGGAGTGTGTAGAGGTGAGCGTTTTCCCGTTCGTAGTCTGTTTCCGCCGTGTTTTTATTGGCGGGGCTCCCGCCCCGGAAAAGGTGGCGGATTGGCGAGTTGTGATAGGGTGGGCGGTACATTGTCTGCCGCCTGCCTGTTGGCGGTGACCGCCGCACTGTTTGTCTGTCCCTCCGTGGCGGTCAGAGTGTTAAAGTGGCGGCCTGTGTTGGCGGTTCCCGCCAGGGTCAGAATACCTTTTTTTTGACCGCCTGCCTGTTGGCGGGTTGGCCGCCGCTTTATCACCAACCGCCAGGGTCGGAATGACCCCCACAGTCTATTAAGTCAAACATGAGAGATTTGAGTGCACCACGTCCTAACATATTTCAAGGTTTTTCTCCTATGCAGTAATGAAAAAGTAGGAGGCATAATAAAATAAAGTGATTGACTAGGATCATACAATTTGATCAAGTGCCCATGCCAAGATTGATCCCGGGTTTTCTGGTTTCACTTTGTGTAATTCGGCTACTAAATTTGTATCCCTTTTTCGATCCTGTTTGACATTCAGAGTTTAATGGCTTGTATTTCATTCTTGGTGCATGAGTTTAGAGAGATAGCCACAAGAAAGCTCTGCTCATTTTGGGCTACAAGGCTCAAGAGGACCTTGAGTCGAACCAGATTCTAGCCTCTGGCTCATCCGCAAGTACACTTTATTCGGGGCAATCTGTGCCTGAAAATTCCTGTACCAGTGTTCTGCTAGTTTTGTATGTAAGCATATCTTAGCTTACTCTTCTGATCACCATATTGTAACTGTTGCAGGTGCTAGGCCTGAAAATGTGTAAGGGACTACTCCCTTCAGGGGCTAAATATATGGTTCCATTACACTACTGTGTGCCTTTCTGTTTTCTTGTGGTTATGCCCTAGGGGATAATTATATGGTTACATGACCATGTTTCTTACAAATGATATTTTTATTGTGGTGTCCCCTAGGGGCTTTTCTGAGCCTTGCAGTCATCATACTACAATATGTGCTCAACTCAGTTGTCCCATAATACTTCGCAGGGCATTCTTTTACAAAATGTTTTGCTCATAACTCAGCCTGTGGTCGGTCCTGGACAATGAGACCACTTTAAAAAAATTCACCACAGCATCATCTTTCCATCTAGATCATCTCTGGGTCCCCACACTAGGTTAGTGGGATCCCAAGATAACCCCTCCCTCCATTCAGTATCTTTTTAACTTCTTCCGTGGCTGGAACTTTTGTTTTACAGCTGAGAGTAGTTTGTGTTTTAAGGGTCTTGTTTGTAATATCGCTGCAGTAGATCTGCTATCCCTGAAAATGTGTAGTGTACTACATCCTCTAGGGGCTAAATATATGGTTACACTGCAATACTTTCAGTCTTTTTTTCATGTGGTTAGTCCCTCTAGAGGCTAACTATGTTTCTTGCAAATGCTGTTTTCATTGTAGTGTTCTCAAGGGGCCGTTCTGTGCATTATAATCTAATGCCAAACATGTATTTCTGATAAAGGTTTTTACTGGGTTTATTTGGTAATTGTATATCCTTTATTAATCTCTCATTATTGCAATTATGACCATGATTCAGGTCAATTTGGCATCCTTATTACACTATGACTGTATGTACATTCTTGATATGTTTGGGTGACCCTTCTAGTTTATTTCTCTCGTTACTCCTCCGTGGCTGATTTTATTTTGGGAATTTTGTTAGCCAGCCAGCAACTCTGATGGCAGGGTGGAGAAAGTGGTATTTTCTTGGGGTTAGCATGGCAGATTAAAATTGGGATGCTAAATGACAACATTTTCATTTTTGGCTGCAGATAGAGGAAGAGAGGAAATGGAAGTGATTTAGTTATATGCAGGGCCACTGGAATTATGTGGCAGGAAATGACCAAATTATGAGGCAGGGTTGACCAGTTTATGTGACAAGAAAAGTCCAGTTATAAATTTACAACAACAGCTGTTACTCAAGCACATGCGAGACCCATTGCATTGCAAATGCTTGTTACAATTTTTTGTGCTTTCAGCCTCCTTCCAGTTAGTGACAGAAACAAGTGTAAAACCAATGCTGGATCCTGGACAGCTAAACATTTCTGGAAAGTAGACACAATTATGAATTCAGCAAGGGGTCATTTGTGTAGATCCTTCAATGTTTTGCTACAGTAAGTAACAGCTAAAATAAGAATATATTGAAACTGAGGTAAAAAAGAGCTTTTTCCCACCACATTTTCTTCTATGAGTTTTTCTAACTATGGCAGATTTCTCAGGGAAACCTTTGTATTTCCAAAACGGGCAAAGGCACAAGATAAGGTGTTGAGAAGCAGTATTTTTTTGCACATCTCTGAATTCATGGGTCCCCATATTAGCATGTGAATTGCAAGGCATTACTCAAATAGACTTCTTTTTTACACACTTTCTTACATTTGGAAGGAATTTTTTTTTCAAAAGACAAGGGGCAATAACACTTGTTCTTCTATTCTGTGTTCCCCCAAGTTTCCCGTTAAAAATGGTACCTCACTTGGATGGGGTGACTTGTGGGGCACTCAACAGGTTTTGTTACCCGGAATCCTTTGCAAACCTCAAAATGTGGCCAAAAAAACACTTTTCCCTCAGATTTTTGGTGCTAGAAAGTTCTGAAATCTGAGAGGAGCCACAAACTTCCTTCCACCCAGCATTTCCCCAAGTCTCCCATACAAATTGCACCTCACTTATGTGGATAGGCCTAGTGCCTCCAACAGTAAATGTCCCAAAACACAACGTGCACACATCACATTTTACCAAAGAAAACTGACCTGTTTTTTGCAAAGAGCCCAGCTGTGGATTTTGTCCTCTAGCTCAGCCGGCACCCATGGAAACTTAGCAAAACTATATATTTTTGAAAACTAGAAAACTAGGGGAATTCAGAAAAGGGTGACTTATGGGACTCTTACCAGGTTCTGTTACCCAGAATTATTCTGGATTTTGGTTTCTAGCTCAGCCGGTACCTAGGAAAACCTACAACCTGTACCAAGGAAAACCTACCAAACCTGTGTATTATTTAAAACTAGACACCTAGGGGAACCCACGATGTGGTAACTTGTGGCAAAACATATACTTTTTGCTCACATTTCGGCGTTAGAAAGTTCGGGAATCTGAGAGGAGCCACAAAGTTCCTTCCATCCAGCACTCCCCAAAGTCTCCGTATAAAAATGGTACCTCACTTGTGTTGCTAGGCCTAGTGCCCCCGACAGGAAACGTCCCAAAACGCAACATGGAAACATCACATTTTTACATTGAAAACTGACCTGTTTTTGCAAGGTGCCTAGCTGTGGATTTTGGTCTCTAGCTCAGCCGGTACCTAGGAAACCCTACCAAACGTGCATTTTTGAAAACTAAACACCTAGAGGAAGACAGGATGGGGTAACTTGTGGCACTCTCACCAGATTCTGTTACCTAGAATCCTTTACAAACCTCAAAATTTGGCAAAAAAAACACCTTTTCCTCTCATTTCGGTGATAGAAAGTCCTGGAATCTAAGAGGAGCCACATATTTCCTTCCACCCAGCATTCCCCCAAGTCTTCTGATAAAAATGGTATCTCACTTTTGTGGGTAGGCCTAGTGCCCGTGTCAAGAATGGATCACACAAATGTCAATGTTAGTCCTTACATGAGGGCACCTGTTGACCCTGGAGTGACCCATTCCTGACGAAGGCACTAGGTACAGGCACTCAAGTGGGGTAGCGATTTTATCAGGAAAGGTAGGGAAACAGTGAATGGTAGAAATTTTGTGGATCCCAGCATATTCCTGTAGTTTGTACGACAGAAATGCAAGAAGAAATAGAGTTTTTATTCAACATTTCACCTTTGCAGGGCATTCTGGGTAAGAAACCTTTGGAGAATCCACACAAGCCACACCTCCGTGGACTCCCCCGGGTGCCTAGTTTCCAGTAGTGTCTGTGTTTAGAAGGTTTCCCTATATGGCCGCCGAGACCAAAAACAGAGGTGCCTGCCTTAAAAAAACTGGTTGTTTTGTGATAGATAATTTTGATGTCTCCACAATACAATTTGGGTGGTGGAATTTAGGGGTGAACTAAATTGGGGAGCTACCAAGAGAGCACTCTCTCTGTGCTTGCCGTCACATGCACCTGCTCTCTGGGTTGGGCTAACCCACTTTTGTCCCGCTGCACAGACTATGCTTGCGAAGGAACAGCAGGGCTGTCCTCATCACCTCCCTCAGAATCACTGGAAGAGGATTTGTCAGAAAAATCACTCCAGAGTCTGCATTTCTGTCCTATCTCTCAGATGCTATCTCAGTATCTGCTGTCTCAGTCTCTGATCCTATGTCAGACCTGTCCTCTATTACCCACGTTAGGGCTTGAGCAGCAGTCATCCAACGAGACGCCATCTCTGCTACTGGCTAAACTCTCGCTCTAAAACACTAGCCTACGTAGACAGTCACAAATTTGCTGGTGGGTGCGTGTGATGTGTGCAACAGTAAAGGTCAGTTACCTTACCTTCGCTTCTTCCCTCAATCAGCACGTTCTCTCAAGACACTCAAAAAAACAAGAAAGACACACTATTACTTCACCTTGTCACATACCAATCGTCACAGTCTTTAGTGCCTCTGGCACCCAGTCCAACAATCATTATTGGTGCTCCCACTCCCATGACCTCCTCCTCGGATTCCCTCGCTACCCCCCAGCAAAAGTGCCCTTCATCTCTCCATAGCCCCCCTCGCACATACATTTCATTTGCATTACAGAGGAGGTAATGGCTGGCTTTACTAATCTACTCAGCTATTTACATAAAATAAAGATTTGATCTTTTCAGTAGGCATATAAACTTTCTGTGCTACTTTATGGCATCAAAACTGCCACTAGACAAAAGTCAGATAGTTTTGTAGCAGGAACAAAATCACAAGAGTTACTTGACTTTTTTATTGCTGCCTGAAAGCTACAGTTGAAACGTGTCAGTTGAAGTATGTGCATTGCTTTGAAGACGCAAGCTGCAACTGCAAGAGAACTGGTGTATATATATATATAGATATATATATGTAAAGAGATCACTTTTATATATGTGTGGTTTTCCTGGGGGCTGAGCGCAGCCCTCAGGGAAACCACACACGCAGTGACAAAAGTGATCTTTCTATCTATGTATACATACACATATCTATCTATCTATCTATCTATCTATCTATCTATCTATCTATCTATCTATCTATCTATCTATATATATAAATATATATATACATTTATAGAGATCTATCTATATATAGATCTAATATATATATACATATAGATCTATATATATATTTTAATAGCTGTATGGTTCCCCTGGGTACCATAGTGGCCCCCATGGAATCCATACAGCTTTTAAAAGAAATAGCTGCTCACGGGCGACCCCCTGTCCATTTAATTTCAACATTTTTTTGACAATTATTTTTTAACCCCTGGTTGCAGAGCGATGTACCCAGGGGTACACTGGTATTTATTTAAAAAAAACATGCCCTGGGGAGTGGGGCCAGCCCATTTTCAGAGGGTGTCGACCCCACCAAGTGAAATCCCTGGTGTCTAGTGGGGTTTCCTGGCCCTGGATCGCAGCACAGCTGTGATCCAGGGCCAGGAACCATTTCAGGAAGGCCTCGTTTGAAAGGGAAGAATCTCTCCTTTCAAACAAGGCCTTCCTGAACGGTGGGGAAACCGTTTGGACCCGTTTTTGTCCACCAAGTAGGAAGCAGCCTTACCTGCTGCTTCCTGCTCCGGTAGGAAAAACAAATGTGACATCAGCAGGCCGTCACAAAGGGGCGAGAGGAGACACAGAACCTCTTCTGTGTCTCCCGATGGGGAGTTAAATGAAAAAAAATCCTCGGTGCGACGCACCAGAGGATTTTTCAAACCCCCTCCCTGGTGTCGACCACTGGTCGCGACATGCACCAGGGAGGGTGTGCGGATGTCGGCCAGTGGCCAACGTACACACCCACGGGGTTAATTACATATTCTCTGCATCCTTCTCAGGTCCAACACCCAGGACCAGTGGAACAGCATCTGCCACCTGTAGGAGGCTGGCTTGGTTTGTAGTGGGTACCTAAGGTACTTGCACCTTATAGCAGGTCCAGTTATCCCTTGTTAGGGAAATGTAGAGAGTGTCTAGAAGCCAGGCTCTCTAGGGGTATCTGTAGCTGAGCAGCCAAGGCTTATCTAGGAGACATGCAAAGCTCATGCAATACCACTGTAATCACACGGTACTAGCACACGTGAACAAAAATACTCAGGGGCATATTTATACTCTGTTTGCGCCGAATGACGCACAATCGGCGCAAACCCTGCCCCATATTTATACTTTGACGTCCGACCCCACGGGCGTCAAAATTCCACCATGTGCGTCATTTTTTGGAAGGGGGAACCAGCCTTGCGTTAATTATATGCAAGGTAGGCGTTCCCTTTCAAAAAATGACTTTAAGGCCTGTGCCCCTTATTTATACTCTGGCGTCATTTTGACGCACAGGAGGGGGTGGGCCTTAAAAAACGACGCACAGCCTGATGTGCACCGTTTTTTAACGCCTGGGTCAGGGCAGGCGCTAAGAGACCTGTGGGCTCGGAAGGAGCCCAGAGGTGCCCTCCCCTGCCCCCAGGGACACCCCCTGCCACCCTTGCCCACCCCAGGAGGACACCCAAGGATGGAGGGACCCATCCCAGGGAAGTAAAGGTAAGTTCGGGTAAGTATTTTTTCCGATTTTTTTTGTGGCATAGGGGGGCCTGATTTGGGCCACCCTACATGCCACCATGCCCAATGACCATGCCCAGGGGACATAATTCCCCTGGGCATGGCCATTGGGCAAGAGGGCATGACTCCTGTCTTTGCTAAGACAGGTGTCATGTCAATGGAGGTTGGGCGTAAAACAAAATGGCGCAAATCCGGTTTGAGGCCTGAATTTTGCCTCAGACCTGACTTGCACCATTTTTTGACGCACAACCCCCATTTTCCCATGTTGTGAGTAATTTTTTTTCACGCACACCAGTCCGCAGCGCCGGCTAACATCATTCCATTAATAAGGCGCCGCATGGCGCGTTGGAATGGCGTTAGCCGGTGGTAAAAATTTTGACGCACAACTGCGTTGGTGCAGCTGTGCGTCAAAAAGTATAAATATGGGCCTCAGTGTTACAAAAATAAAGGTACTTTATTTTGTTGACACAAATGCCAAAAATACCATAGAGACTATGGTCCTCAGTATATGGCGATAGTACCGCCAACAGGCTGGCAGTACTAGTCACCTTATTTTCCGCCGCGGTAATATCGAAGGGACTAGTGGTATACCGCCATGGCGGTCCCAGCGGTATACCACCATGGCGGTCCTGGCGGTCGCAATCTGCCAGGGCAGCACTGCAAGCAGCTCTGCCCTGGGGATTTCGACTCCCCTTATCACCAGCCTGTCCATGGCAGTAGACACCGCTATGGAAAGGCTGGCGGTAAGGGGACTCGGGGTGCCCCTGGGAGCCCCTGCACTGCCCATGCACTTGGTATGGGCAGTGCCGGGGCCCGCATGCAAAGCCCCATCGCGCATTTCACAGCCTGAATTTCGCGCAGTGAAATGCGCGACGGGTGCTAATGCACCCGCTGCACATCAGCATTGCCGCCGGATCTAGTACGAGCCGGCAGCAATGTTGATGTGACTTTTCCACTGGAGGTATTCTGTCGCCCGCAGCCTCGGCGGTCTTTGGGAAAGACTGCTGAGGTTGTAATGAGGGCCTATATTCCCTTAGGAGGTTAGTAACACACAAATCTTATACACTAGTATGCAGAAATAGCTGTAAAATCAGTTAGATGCACATTGCAAATAGTGAAAATCACAACAGTTAGAAATGGGCTTGGGGGAACACAAACCATATACTAAAAAAGTGGAATGCAGATGTTGGTTTCCCACCTAGGCAAGTGTAGTGTGTAGAGGGCTGCTGGGAGTGTTAGAAAACGCCAAAGGTAATTGATAGAACCCACCCCAGAGCCCAGGAAAGCAGGAGTAAATCACAGTAATTTTCCTAGAACACAGAAGAAGACGAGAAAGAAGATTATTCAAGAACCAGAAGAGATTGCAAGACACCGAAGATGGATTCCTGTACCTGAAGACCTGTGGAATAACTGGATCAAGTCCAAGAAGCACAGAAGAGTCCAGGTGAGAACAAGAGCCCCTGCTAACCCGGATAAATGTGCAAAAGAAGAACCACTGGTGAGGAACAACAGGCAGTACTGCACCCAAGAAGATGGATGCGGGTTCCTGGTTGGTGCAGATGATGTCCCATGCCGGATGGATGATTGCAGTCTGGTTTGCGTCGCTGGATTCCACCAACAAGCCTTGGCACATGCAAAGCTCGCGGTTAGCGGAAAATGGCACTGCCTAGGACCAGGAGGGACCTGGTGGACTCTGCTCAGGAGGAGGAGTCAGAGAGGGGTCTCAGCAACTCATAGAGCCCTCAGAAGACCAGGCAGCGTGCACAGGAGTCCCACAGCATGGGGGCAAAGAAGGTGAAAAAGGAGGCCCATGCAGCATTACAACAAAGGGTCCCACTCCACCTGAGAATTACGCAGGAAGCTGGGCTTCGGGGAAGGAGTGCTGGGGGCTGGATCTGCACGGTGCATGAAGAACTTCATGGAAGGATGCCAACAAGTCTTGGCAACTGCAAAACACGCAGTGCATGGGGTACTGTCTTGCGTGGGGAAGCAAGCTCTTACCCCCACCAAAGTTGGACAGTTGGACATCAGGACCGTTGTGACCACTTCAGTCCACAACCCGTGATGCACGATCCATGCAACTCATCAAGAGAGGGGTCCCACAAAACCGGTCATCATTGCAGAGAGGTGCCTGCTGAAGCAGGAGAGTGACTCCTTCACTCCAAGGGTGATTCCTTTGTTCTTCTGGTGTAGTCTGAAGACAGGCTGTCCTCTCAGGATCCATGACTGGGAAACAGTTGGAGTTGCTGGCAGGAGCTGAAGATACAATGTTGCAGAAGTCACCTTTGCTTCTTTGTTGCAGTTTGTAGAGTTCTTGGAGGGTCCAGGTGCAGTTTATTTGGTGGGAAGGTGAAGTAAAGGATGCAGAGGATTCCTGTTGGAGTCTTGTCATCCGAATCTGAAGAACCACCCAAGAGAAACACCCTAAGTAGCCCTGAAAGGAGGATTGGTCAGCTAAATGGGTAAGCACCTATCAGGGGAGGGCTCTGATGTCGCCTGCTGGCACAGGCCATTAAGATGCTCCCAGAGTTCCCTGCCAACTTGGAATCCAAGATGGCAAAATCCAGGGACCTTCTGGAGGATCTCTGAGCACCACCCCTGGGGAGGTGATGGACAGGGGAGTGGTCACTCCCCTTTCCTTTGTCCACTTTCACGCCAGAGCAAGGACTTGGGGTTCCTGAACCTGTGTAGGCTGGATTATGCAAGGAGGGCACGATCTGTGCCCTTCAAAGCATTTCCAGAGGCTTGGGGAGGATACCCCTCCCAAACCTATAACACCTATTTCCAAAGGGAGAGGGAGTAACACCCCTCTCTCAAAGGAAATGCTTTGTTCTGCCTTACTGGGCTTGAGCTGCTTAAGCAACAGGATGACAGAAACCTGTCTGAGACGTGGCAGCAGGTGGGGCTGCCTGGAAAACCTCAGAAGGCTGGAATGGCAATACTGGAGGTCGTCTATGGATCCTCCAGAGTGCATGGAATCATACAACCAATGCTTGCAAAAGCATTGGGGTATGATTTCAACAAGTTTGATACCAAACATGCCTATGTTTGAAGTTACCATTATGTAGCTGGACATAGGTAGTGACCTATGTCCAGTACACACGTTAAATGGTGTCCCCGCACTCACGAAGTCTGGGAAAATGGTCTTGGAGGTTATGGGAGCACCTCTGCTAGTGCAGGTGTGCCCTCACCCACATGTACTCTCCACTCCGCCCTCAAGGCTGGAGGACCTGCTATAGGGGTGACTTATAAGTGACCTGGTGCACAGTAAATGGCAGTGAAAGGGTGCATGCACGTTTTCACACAGGCTGCAATGGAAGTCCTGTAGACGCCTTTGCATGGGCTCCCTATGCATGGCAAAAGATATGCAGCAGCCCATAGTTATCCCCTGGAACCTCAATGGCCTGGGTACCTAAGTACCAAATACTAGGAACTTATAAGGGGGCACCAGTATGTCAATTTTGGGTGAAATATTGGGTTACCAGTATGCAATAACCCTATTTTAAGGAAGCATAACTAGTGGGGGCCTGATTAGCAGGATCCCAGTACACACAGTCAAACACACTGACAAGCAGGCCAAAGGTAGGGGTAACCAAGCTAGAAAGAGGCTACTTTCCTACACCACCCAAGACACCTCCACTCCAGACCAGGAGCAAGCCTTCAGTGAGGACACCACTCCTGTAAGTCTGGATGATTAGGAGCAAGCTGGTTCATCTGGTCAGTCTGGTCAGACAGCTCTAGTGAGTCGCACATGGCCCACACCTACACCTCTCACCCCAGCTGTAACAACAACTCAGTCAATGGATACCTCCACATCCTGTATCAAAAGGAACATCACACCAGTCTTGTGTCCCCCCAGGCCTGGCCTCTGTTGAGAACACACCAACACTGCCTCCAGTTCTGCCAGGAAACAGTGGGATGGGGCACATCACTTCAAGGGCACAGTGATAGTGGTGGTAGGGGTTCATGGGAAGGAATCTGCGTGTCAGCCACATGAGAACACTGGGGTCTTTGTCAACCAAACTACCATTGACTGAGTCTTGAGAGCAGTAAAACAGATCCCAAGATGTGATGGGCCAGATAGTAACTGATCTCTGGTCAATCAAAGAGGTGCAGAGAGAGCACATTTTGGAACTATGCAATCAAAATGAAAGAATAACCTCCCTGACTGGGGTGCTTTTGACATCTATCACCATTTGTACAGGGCTTTTCCTAATACATGTGCCCCTGTCTGTGGTCCCTCCACTTCTGGGCCAAGTACACCACTGTCAGCCACAATCAGGGATGCCCTGCCACATGATGACCCTACTCCTCCCACCTCAGTCACTGCACCAACACCAAGTCCGCCACCAACACCTCCAACTGACACAAATCCTAATTTCCTCCAGTGTCTATCTACCATTCACTCTTTGGAATATTTCATGGACATATTTACCTTTTCTGAGGACAGTTGCAATTTGTACATTAGACTCCAAACTATGGGGGTCATTCCAACCTCCGCCCGCCAGGCGGAAACCGCCATTTGGCCGCCATGCGGGCAAAATTCCGCGGCCCCCATTCTGACATTCCCGCCGGCCCAGCGGGAATGAGGGCCGCAACACAGGAGCCGGCTCCGAATGGAGCCGGCGGTGTTGCGGCCGTGCGACGGGTGCAGTTGCACCCGTCGCGCTTTTCACTGTCTGCTACGCAGACAGTGAAAAGCTGGCCGGGGCCCTGTTAGGGGGCCCCAGGACACCCCTTACCGCCAGCCTATTCCTGGCGGTGAAAACCGCCAGAAACAGGCTGGCGGTATGGGGGTCAGAATCCCCAGGGCAGCGCTGCTTGCAGCACTGCCCTGGCGGATTCTCCCAGCCGGGGCAAAAACGGCGGAAAACCGCCGGCCCCGGCGGGCCGACCGCGGCTTTACCGCCGCGGTCAGAATGGCATTGGAAGCACCGCCAGCCTGTTGGCGGTGCTTCCGTCATTCGTGACCAGAATGACCCCCTATGTTTGGCTCTACCACCATACTTTAATCCACATGATAGGCTCATTTGTTTTATTTACATATCTTTTAATTACATTTATGTTCTTTTGTATAATGATAATAAATTGTATGGACACAGCTTCCAAGATTATTGTTGGATTATTTGTGGCCTTTCATTTGTCATTTCTGTCTTCTACCACCATGCAATTACACATTCACCATTCAGTGGGGTGCAAACAAAAAGTCCTATCAAATATGAGGAGACACATCAACAGCTACCTCCACTGTACACAAATTGAAGATTTAGCCAATGTGAAGGAAGAACAGTATGCTAGGGCTTGACATACACATGTGGTTTGAGCAAGTCAAGTGGCACATTTTGCCTTGATGGCAGAATCACACAGAAAACACATCTGAAACAATCTTCCGAACTTCCATACCTTCAAAGTTCAAGAGGTCTCTGTAATAGATTTGTCCATCCCAAGTGGGTGTCCGTCCCACGATCAACACATGTTCACTTAGTTGGAGGTTACATTTTGTAAACGTACACTCAGGTGAAGAAGTGGTCAATCACATCTTTATGTAAATCATCTCCTTCTTCTTCACTACTGTCACCTTCATTGGGAATTTCACAATCCCCACTTAGGGGCTCATCACGGTCTCCCTCCTCTGCAATTACAGGATTCTTTCTCAGCAGGGCAACAGTGATTTGGCACACCTTATTGGGTAAGCAGAAGAAGGCTCCACCAGGCTTGTCCAGGCACCAGAGCCTGGCCTTCAGGAGCCCAAAGCCCATTCCACCAGCCTCTGTGTTCCTCTATGAGACTCATTGAAGCAGACTTCCCCTGGCATTGTTGGACTCCTCAGCAGTGCCAATAACCATGGTCGGATAGGATACACTGAGTCTCGTATATGAAAGCAACTCATCAATAGATTACTCACATATCAAGCCATTGTCCCTTCCTAAAGTAGGATTCAGGCAAAAAATCACCAAGTCATATTGTACTAACCAAACAAGGCAAGCCCCCTCTGGTCCAAGTTGTGACATCTGCATGTGTATGCTGCTGTTCCATTGACCAAGTTAATCATATGATTACCTAGGGAAGTGGGCACACACACTTGAGATGTATAAGTCTGGGAAGAAGAAAACTTGCACATTGATGGACAGGAAGTTCTTCTTATCGGGTAGACCTTTTCTCTTGCATGTGGTGGCACCAAGGCAATATGTGTGCATCTTTTGCACCAACCACATGTGGGAGTCCAACCAAATCATAAAATTCTTCCTTCACTGTGGCCAAATCATGTGAATGTGGTTATTGTATGTAGCTGTTTATGTGTTTCATCATGGAAGCAAGGCCTTCCTGCGGCGCACCACTGAAAGTTGACTGGAACATTTCTCCAGATACAGCCACAGTATATTGAAAAGTGCCCATGGCAGCAAAATGCAGTACTGCCATGAGTTTCACTATTGGTGTTATTGCTGTTGGATTCATATTGTGAGGCATGCGATCGGGTTTCAACTGCTGACACAAATCCAGGATAGTTTGTCTATTTAGCCACAATTTCATGATGACTTCCATTTCATCCATGATGGCAAGATCTGAAAAAGGCCAGAACACGTGAGTCCATCACCTCCTACTCATGGTTGGGTTCAGACGTTTGCATGGATGGAAAAGAAAATATCACCTGAAATGGCCAAACCATACTTTTAACTTAACTTTTAATGTCAATATACATCTGAATACTTGGAAACAGTAGAAATGGGTAATACTGTACACACATTAACATCAAATGTTTGGTCCTCAAAAATTATTTTCAATATTATTTTCTTTATGTGCAAATAATAAATATGAAATGTATTATTTGCACTTAACTTTAAAAAAAATACCATCAATGGAGGTAGTATTGATAGTGGCATTATTGGTGTCAAACACAAATAGGTTTACATTTTATTGTGTCACATCTTGCCAAGAACAGTGTAATTCATATCTGACATTAAGAAATACACTAGCCTCCATTTCGATTGCTGGTGACACACTAACAATTGAAAAATCCACGGTTTCACACCCTAAAATGGCATCTGCCTGATCTTGCCATCAGGCAATTGGCAACCTGATTTTTTGCTGCTGTTACCGACCTCTGGGAGCCATGATGCTGGGAAAAGAAGGTGTGAGGGACCCTGCCTTCAGCACGGAGGAGGAAGAGCTCTTTGCCAGGAAGGTTCTGTCCCTGTACAGCCAGCTCTAAGGACCTGAGAGGAACAGGTACCTGTCTGATAGGGGAATGTCTGACTAAGTAACCTCTTTCTTCTTGATCCACAGGCCATTTTGTTCCTTTTCGTTAATGTGGCAAATATTGTGATTTGAGTTGATAGAATGTTGTAGATGGGACTGAATGTTTTTTGCCACTGTCTGAAATGTCTGTGCATGGCAATATTAAGTCATCTGAAATTAGAAGCTGAAATGTGTGTCCATGTAACCCACAAATCCTTTTTAATCACACAAACTGGAGGCCACTGACTAACAGTGACCAGTAGACAGTGCATCAGTAGTATGACTGACCACATACAGCCAATGTTGAAATGATAATGATGTTGAAGGAAAAATATAGAAGGTCTGAAGTTGACTGATGCTGTACTGTCAAGTGGGATTCCAGCACATAATGTGTATAAGGCTGCTTTGTATGGTTTAAACCTGTGATGGAGCCGCATATAGGTAAAGTTAGTTAATGTGCAGGAAGTTCAGATGACACTGGCTCACAATCATCCATCCCAGTTTGTCCCTTTCCAACACACACTTGTTCATACATCTCACAAGTCCCTGTTCCCACTGACACATGGCAGTCTTTCTATCTTGCTGTTAGTCACTGTATGTGATGCAGACCATGGGTTCTGACTGTTGGAAGTTTATGCAGGAAGCCAATATAGCTTTGTGTGGGATAATGCACAGGTGGTTTGGCCTTTAGTAGCTGGCATTGATTGTGAATAATTAGGGGTGGCTCTCACAACAGGATAGGTTGCATAACTCTGGCCAAGATTAACTTGAAGGGCTTATTAGGTAACAAGAGGTAGCTAGTATTGATTGTGCCCAATAGATCAATGCAAATAAGTATTTACTAGCTACCTTTATTAGTTTTTGGGAATAAATGTAGTTTCTGTTTGGTGAAGGTGCATATGAATATCCAAAATGTAATGTGACAGCAGTACTGCCAAAAAGAAACACTCACGTTTCTTTTCTTGCTCTTTTCTGTCATCCATACATGTCAATGCCTATCAGAAGAGGGAAATTTGGAAGGCCATCACAAAGAAGGTGTGGGCCCCGGGGGTCCACAAGGGGCGCAGCCTGCAATGTAGGAAGAGGTGAGAGGACCTGTGTTGTGCAACATGGAAGTCTGCTGAGGACAAAGTAGGGCATTCCTTCCACTGATCCAGGCGGGTGCACCAGACCATGACCCCCAATTGACCTGAATCCCTCCTGTGGCTTACCCAGAGTTTTATTGATGGGCAGTTGAGGGCCCGACAGTAGCAACAGTGCGGAAAGTCATTGTCAATAGATATTGTGTTTTAACCTCTTTCCTTTCCAGCTATATTATAAGCCATCAACTTTGAGGTTGACACACATCCAAAGCCCATGAGGACTTTTGGAGATCTAAGTTGATCAGACAGTGTCTGATGCATTATGTATTTGTGAGCAGACACATTGCTGCATGCAGCAAAGGGATTTCTAGCATTTTCTTAATGACATGAAGGACAGTTTCACAAAACATGCCCCATGTCATGATTGGGTGAGGTGGGATGGTACGTCACAGATGTGTGTAGTGAATGTAGGCCCCATTACTGGTAACTGTAGGAAACTGCACGATTATAATGCAGCTGATATATCGGAGTTGACATTGGTACGTTGGTGCTATGACAATATGAAAAGATGCATCTGTACCAAATGTATTGAAATTCTGTGTACAGTGGACCATTCCTTATCTGACACATGTTTAAAAGCACGTTATCCAGTAAACTTCTAGGAAGTTAATGTGGACAGTGGAAGGCACACCTGAGTAGTTGTTCACAAATGTGCATGTAAGCCAATCTGTGATTACCAATGTGAATTTGTCTGACAAACTGCATTGATTGCAACAGACAGGAATGTGTTCACATTGGTGAGAGAGTTGTAACTCCCACAGACAACATTTTGGTGTCCTTAGTTCTGCCTAGAGGAGAAACTGATGATGAAGAGCAATGTGATACTGAAAGGGAGATTTGCATATGGAAGGTTACACCACATAGATGTAGTGCTGTCCCATCTTGAGCAGTCAATTTTCATTCTAACACCTTACCTTTTGGGAAAAGTGAATCAATTTTAGCTCTGTACTACAGTGGTTCGGATATGTCTGCAGGCCACTGGGTTTACTCATGCTGTTGGAACCCCTTGTCATGGAGTGAACTACATGTGTATAAGTGACAAAGGGATATATGATATGGGAGCTGGGATGGAGGATTACTGAATTTAGCAGAAATGTTGTGTGATGCCCATTGATGTCCACTGTATTCTCACAGTTATCCTCAAATTGTTGTATCTGTGTTTTCAGCAACAACTGGGCAAGGTGAAGGTGACAGCGGCCACATCAGTGGGAATGAAGCTGGCCATTGGGGATCAGGTGTGGGCACCACTGGCACCGCGAAACTCAGTGACACGGAGGGTGAGGGGACTGGCCATGAGGTCACGAGTGATTCAATATCTTCCTCGAAGGTCTCCAATGAAGACCAGTCTCTAGTGGGAGCAGACCCTGGAGCGACTGTGACACCTCATCTTCGTCCTCTCCCTCCTTCCAATCTCCACCCGACCTCTTACTCCTCTCCCTATAAGAGGCAGTGTCACCTTTGCTGCAGGCACCTCTGACCCTTCCTCGGTGCCCCAGGCTGTGCTCAGTCAGGATGGTGTTGTCCTTTTTTAGATGATCGCTGTAGGCCAGACCGCACTTCTAAATGCCATCCAGTGGCTGACTGGCCAGGACATCCAGATGCTGGCTTACCTGGATGGCATTCACGGTGCCTTGCTTGGCACACATTGGTCATTCCAGGGTCTGGCCTCCTCATTGGGTGCAGCCTCCCACCCATCCCAAACTGGTGCTCACACTCCAACCCCTTCTCTATCCCAAATCCCTTAACCCACCCCTATCCAAAGCAAATGCAAACATATGCACACACCCACTACAACAGCCAGAAGCAGCACATCCGCACACCGACACAGCAAAAAACACAAACACAGGCACACATGTGCAGGCACCACACACTTCACCACAACCACCGCCACCCCAGCATGCACACATAGACAACACTGACCACTACACCCACACAAAATAAGGACACGCCCATTATGCACACCCACCACTGCAGTAACACCCACAGACACCACCAGCACATCCACAATCAGTACACACACCATGCCACAAATACCCACACACACCACAGATACCCCCCAGTCAGTGCACCCACCACTTCAGCAACACCCACAGACACCACAAGCACACCTGCAATCAGCACACTCATCATGATTCATACATCCATACACACCACAGACACACCCCAGTCAGCACACACACAATGATCTACCAATGCACCAGTACACCAACATATACCACAGCAACAGACAGCACAGGAACAGACACTACAACACACATCCATACTCATGGATACTGAACCCAAACACTCACACTCACCCACCCAACAGACAATCAGTAAGAGACACAAATCAAAACATACAGCGCATACACCAGACCCTCAAACAGCCATACTTTCAACAGACACATGCACAACAACCACAGTCACTCCCTCTATCTCCCAACTCAAACACCCTCCAGCTCACCTTCCCTTTTCCCTAAGGAGGATGTCATATTTGCCCTGTCCTTAATCCCTACCACCTCCCAGACCACCACTTCTAAACATCAGACCACCCCACCCTGACATCTTTGTACCGCTTCCAGATCCCAAGCTACTCCTTCCACATCACAAACTACCCCTTCAACATCCTCCCTTCCAAACCCAAATCCACCTCTACCAAAACTAAGCGCATCCTCTCAAACCCAAATCCACCCCTCCCAAACCCAAATCCACCCCTCCCAAACCCAAGAACGCCTCCTCCCAGTGACATCATTGAGGTGCCTGCTCTCTCTGCCCCATTGATGCCCCTTCCACAGAAGGTTCTTTTCTGGCAGTGACTGTAGGAGGTACTGTGGCTTACATGGACTGTTTATATTTGGTACACATGTACACAGTTATTATTTGTGGAGCATTCATGCTTTAGTTATTCTGAGAAAAGTATCTCATTTATACATATTCTTTTAGTTTTGACGCTACCATTGGCCTGGCCTTCTCTATAATTGTTACTGATTATTTGTTAATGATGTTATTTCTGCTAATGTGTGAGCCTTGCACTTCCTCTCATTTGAGACAATCAAGAGTGACAAACACATGTTGTATCTTTTATTTTATTTTCTAAATGCATAGATCTGTGTTGTACATTTGTGACAGGCATGATGATTTTGGTGCAAGCATTCTTACAACTTTTATGTCCTTCTGATATTGTGACTGGAGAATGCATGTGTGTTTATTTTGACATGCTTTGTCAATAATATGCACATATGCATTACCCTGGGCACATGACACTTGGGAGTTCAATATCATCTACTGTTTAACATCAATTACAGATACCATGGGGACATGCAAACTTCAAAAATCTCTGACATGTTTGTTGTTTAGGGGTAAAGTTGGTTGCAAAATCTGTGTATATTCCCTTGTAGCTTTTGGTACTGCAGTTGCTACATTGTCATGGTGTAGAGCAATTCCCATAGGAGAGATTATTGCACACACTAGTATGATCACAATTGTATTTGGGATCGCTGTGCCTTATGGTATCGGTGTCCGGTGCCATGAAGGCAGTTAGTGCCAGATTGGTGGATCCTACAAACATCTAAATAGGGCGGGTGGACCGTCACGGCGACGGACAGAGTTTCAGTCAAGAAGTCAATGGCGGGACTAATACCGCCAACATCTAAATCAGTCCCTTAGACTCCAGGGGGCCATCCCTGTCCTCAGTATATCCCCCAGCTTGCCATAACCTTATTTGTCTGCCTCCAGCCTGCCGAAAAATGTAACGGATTGACAATGATGATTTTAGATGGACACACAACACATTCTTCTCCATAAACTTCCCCTTTCCGTCTGCCTCATGCCGTGCCACATAGAGAAAGATGCCTGCAAGTAGACATCATATTCGGTAATGGTACAGGTGAAGCAATGTTCTTGTTTTTCATTCTGAGCAGTTTTTATCATTCCTTTTGAACTGTAGGTAAAATTGCAAATGTTTTCAAAAAGATAAACTCTGCACATAATTTTATGACAATTATTTACATAATCCTTGTGGTCAGTAAATATATAAATAATAATTGTTTTCTCCACAGTATACATTACTTTTCACCATTTATTTAGCTAAATATAGATTAATGGAAGTGAATAGTGGTCTTTCAGTCAAGAATGATGGTCGTATGGAAGCTGTTGTTTCTTGCATGAGATTACAATATCTAAGGTGTTTAACTAAATATACATTGATAGGGAAACATGTATCTTTTACTTCACACAAAAGAATGATTTTTCTCTTGTTCCAAGAGCTCGAAAAATCACCTAGGATAATTTTTCTATTGAATAGTGACTTATTGTTACAGTGACAGGTTTGTTGAAGTGATTCATGAAGGTGTATTATGATCTGAAGGATGGTTGGTGATATGGCTGCAAAGGGATTTGGTTTGAATTGGTTTGATGGTTACAGTTAGATGTTCAAAGGAGGGAAATAACAGGGAGTTCTCTGTTGTTCATGTCATATTATTTTATCTGACAGCTAGACCTTCCTATTTTTGTGTGACCCAAGCAAAGTATAGACATGTTTAAGTGGAATGGTTCAAGTTTGGATTATGTTCTTGGGCTAAAGAGCTTACCATGGTTTTAGTTAGGGGAGTGATCAATGCAATTTCAACCATGACACATTCTAAGCTTTGAATATTTTGATATTACACATTGTTTTGATGCATTGATACCTACAAGTGGATTTCAGAAACATTGTTTCCAGTTTCAGTTAGAACCCCCAGAAATGAACTTTAAGAAACAGTCACCACCTAATAAAGCAATTAATTAAAGTCCGTCTACAAGAGGCAATTAATCAAGGTTTTGTGCAAATGAAAAATCACAAAAAGTGAAGCAAACTAGAGTCTTGTTAAATTATTCACTTTCCAGCACAAACTTTTTTCCCGTTGGATATTTAGCTAAAAGTAATACTAACTGAGCTGTGCTTTACTTTGCTGTACTTTGCATCAAAGGGGTGTCCTAATGGTGGCTCATAAGCATTTCTATGCTACGTACAGTGGTTATGATTCAAAGCACAAACAGCTAATACTGGAAGACAGAGCTTTGTGCCAGAAAAACCTCCATGAAGCAGACATTAATTTGGAGAAATGTTTTAATTTTGCTTTACTTGTCAACTGTGCATGTATGCTGTGCTGTTCAACACACATCCAATGTTTGAACAGTTTTAAAGAACTTCTAAGCATGCTTTTTGCAGAATTACAGCTTTTCAGTACAAATCCTATGTTAGACATCATGCACATACCATTGCACTACATCCCACCAAAGGTGCTCATGGCACCATGCAGAAACTAAGAGAACCTACACTGGGGAAGAGAGCAGACATGCCATATCTTTGTATATATGGTGCTGCCCTGCTCACTCACTAGCTCAGTGGAGCACAACAACTTTGGTTGCTGCATTGCACTATAAAATAGTACATCTTAGCCAAGCTTTAGAAAGAAAAATATCAATTTTCCAAGTGAAATATAAATCTCAGCTTAAAGTCTTCAAGTCATGAAATATGGACTATATATGTGCTAATGCATTTCTTCCTTTGCAGGAATCACTGCTTGACGAGATCAATTAATCTTTGCACCCAGCACAAGGGCGTACTGAACAAGATATAGAATTTAAATACAAGCCAATTCAATTACACAGTGTGACCAATGTCGCCACAAATGTAAAACTCCAGTCAGGATAAAGTTAAGGAGTTTTATTAGAAACATAGATTCAATAGCATGTAGACAATTCTCAAGAAAAAACTATAAAGATATAGAATCACCAAGGGTTGACAAAGGCGGCAACATAGATTTATGCAAACTAACATTAAAAGGACTGGACACTCAACAAATACCATACAGAACATCAGCAAGAGAACTTGATAAACAGAAAACAGGTGCTGCTCAGTTCTAATAAGCATTAAGGTAATTTAACTCATCTAGGCTGGCCTGAGCAGATGAGGACACAAGCCAAAAGGGGCTAAAAGGACAAAAAGACTTTGGAAATTAGGAACTCTTGGATAACAGGTCACTAACTAGAGTGGACAAAAGGCAAGAAAAATTGGAAGGCATCAGCATTTCAGAACCTCAATCAAGAATCTTCTTCTTGGGGTCAGGGAAAAATCTCTTAGTCACAGCAACGCATTTCATAGGGGCAAAGGCAGAGAGGATTATACCTCTCAGAGTTCAGAGAATTCAACAAAGGAGGATGTAGATTCTGACCAAAGTTCAGCTGGGGAACCGTATATTAAAGATCATAGGCCAAGGTGATTCATCAATCCATCATCTCACAGGACGTTGAAGGTTGAACATCCAATTGCAAACAATCATGCGACTCAACCTGCAACATTAGCAGAATTTCCCAGGTTTATCATGAGAACGGTGTCCATCTGTACTCTTCCATGTGAGAGTGCAATAATTGTATGTATTGCCAGTCCACAGTCTTTGATTTTCGTTACTGAAGGACATTGTCTCCTACACACTATGTATCCATTACCAAGCTAGCACTCTCATGAGAACGAAATCTAAAAGAAAGGTTGACGTTAGCAAGATGACTTGACAATTTCTGCACAATCATAGATACAGGGCCTAACAGGCCACACGTAGGCTCATGTGACTGAATTAAAAAGCACATTAAATCATGCAAACAAAACATTTATCACTAACGTTAGAATTCCAACATGAATAAACTTCTAATTGCACTCATGTTACAATAACTTTAAATGAAAAATAACTCTAATACATTTCTATGAATATGGCACAGAACTACATTGTTCTATTTTTCATACAAATATAAAACACTTTTTTATCAGAAATCTAATATCATTTTAATGCAGACTGTTAGTTTACTCTCTGAAATATAATATAATAACAGATTAATTTTTAGTTTACTCTCAGAAATATAATATAGTAACAGATTAAGGCCCTCATTATGACCCTGGTGGTAAATCCCGCTTAACGCCACGCTGACGGCCGCCAGCTTACCACGGCGGCAGCGGATATCCGTTCACCATATTATGACACACACATACCAATCCGACAGAATCCAGCCACATAGACAAATCTGTCAGCCCAAAGGTCAGTGATAAACTGGCGGTATCAAAACCCCCACACCACTATAAAACACACTCCCACATTACCCACAACCCTTTACAATTACAAATCATTGGCACAAGACTGACACCAAGACCACTGATACAACTACATACACACACCACATACATACATCCCTCACGCACCCCACTTCACACACCCCAACACATTACCCAACACACCCTCACCAACACACATCACATGACACCCATGGCACCACAAAGGCACCCCCGTTTCACTGAGGAGGAGTTAAGAGTCATGGTGGAAGAAATTGTCAGGGTAGAGCCACAGCTATTTGGAGCACAGGTGCAGCAGATATCAACAGCCAGGAAGATGGAGCTATGGCAGAGAATCGTGGACAGGATCAACGCCGTGGGACAGCACCCCAGAACAAGGGATGACATCAGGAAGAGGTGGAATGACCTACGGGGGAAGGTATGTTCCATAGCAGCAAGACACCAGCTCGCTATACAGAGGACTGGCAGTGGACCCCCACCTCCTCCCCCACAACTCACAGCATGGGAGGAGCAAGTCTTGGCAATACTGCATCCTGAGGGCCTGGCCAGAGCCAGAGGAGGGCTGGATTCTGGTAAGTCAAATCTCTACTATTATCACCCCCTACCTGCATGCCATCACATAGACTCACCCCCCCTCCCATCACTCCACTACATCCCAGACACTCCACCATCACATCTCATCAATCCCAATACCAAGCCCTGCATGCTGTACCAATGCATGGACACCCCTCACAGCCCTGCATGGACACTCATCACTAAAGCATGCACAGCATAGAGAATTAATAATCACACCATACGCCAACATAAACAAGTAAAAGCTGGCAGGGCAACACCAACCTAGAGGGGAAGCCAATGATGTACAATATTTCATACACATTAACCATAACACATCATTTACATCCCAACAGGTATCCCAGCCAATGTCACTGGAGAGGAGGTGCCAGCAGGGACCACCGGACAGTCAGTTACCCAACCCCAGTCACAGACCACCACAGAGCCTCCCCCATCAGGAAAAAACACCACAGCACCCACACAGCGTACCCACACCTCTGTCCCCAGGACACCTCAATCAGCAGTGTGCCCACCAGTACAGGGACCCCAGGCCACACCTCCCCCCCAAGACAATCAGGGACCTGGGGTCAGTGGCATTGGGCACACCATTCAGAGGACAGAGGCACAGGCCAACAGGGACACTGGGATGACTGCTGTGTGCCAGGGGGAGGACAGGACCAGGAGGTACTTTCCAAGATCCCTGGAGCCTATCAACATTCCCAGGACACAATGGCCAGATCCTAGACAATGTGCATGAGAACACGAAGCTGCAGGAGGGACAGTATCAGGGGATCAAGGATGACTTACAGGCCATCAACAACATCCTGATCTCCATAGAAGGGGTGCTGGCAGACATGGCCAACATTATGTGGTAGGCAGTGTCACACCAGCGGGCCCCTGCCACTAGCCAGTCATCTGAGCAGCCTTCCACTTCCGCTGCCGCTAGTGGCCAGGAGGCCCTGCCACAGGACTCACAGGCCACCATCACCCTCCCACCACAGAAGGTGAACCACCCGGCAGACGTTACCTGCGATCCAGACAGAAGCCAGAGACACTTGCCAAGACCCCCGCCAGGAAATGAGACTCTCCTGATTGTCCCCCTTGTGTCCCACTCAGTCACCCTGTCTACCTTGAACTGCCATTGCTCCACTTCCTATGTCTCCATAGACAATGCACCTGTGCTACAAACAGACTGGAACAATACCCTGGACATTTCTCCATCATCACCCCATTCCATTGCACGTTCCCCCTCAGCACTATAATAAACACCCTTTGATTAAAATGTATCTCAAGTATGTCATGTATATCAAATAATGTATTGATTAAAACAGGTACAACCATTGCAAATGAACTGTACATAGAATGAACATAGAATTGATGACCTGTAGCTGGCTGTTGTGATCACATCAGGAGTATTTGTCAAATCATCAACATCTGGAAAAAGAATATCCAGAGGTAACAGTAAGTGGGCATAGAAGTGGGAAATACCAGCATGCCAATGCCACACAGAATACAACCAAAGTTATTGAAATGTAAAGTTGCACTGTCTCACCTGTGTGTCATTGGAAGTACTGACGGATTACAGATAATCTTTTTTCCACATCCTCATCCTCTGCCTCCTCATCCTCACTGTCAACAGGGACCACTGCTGCCACAGGAGCATATCCAGTCTCCTCCTCCTGTAGAAAAGGGACATGGCGTCTGAGAGCCAGGTTGTGCAACATGCAGCATGCCACCACTATCTGGCAGACCTTCTTGGGTGAGTAGCAGAGGGATATACCTGTTAGATGGAGGCACCAGAATCTGGCCTTCAGGAGGCCAAAGGTCATTTCAATGATCCTTCTGGTTCACCCATGTGCCTCATTATAACGTTCTTCTGCCCTTGGCCTGGCATTCCTCACAGGGGTCAGCAGCCATGATAGGTTTGGGTAACCAGAGTCACCTACAAATACTGAGGAACAACATTTAGCCACACACTATCCCGCATGGCCAACACCATAGCCATAAACCAACATATACTGGGTGGGAACCAGGGCTTACCTATTAGCCACACCCTGTGCCTCTGTAGTTGGGCCATCACATTTGGGCTGCTGCTTTTGCTTAGGACAAACGCATCATGCACCGACCCAGGATACTTAGCATTGACGTGGGATACTGGTCCGCCAAGCACACCATCTGCACATTCATAGAGTGGAAACTCTTACGATTCCTGAATACCTGTTTATTCAGGCAGGGGGTGGGGAGACATATGCAATATGTGTTCCGTCAATCGCCCCAATTATATTGGGAATATGTCCCATTGCATAAAACTCGGCCTTCACAATGGCCAAATCCTCAACCTGGGGGAATGCAATGTAGCTGCACATGTGTTTTTATCAGGGCAGACAACACTCTTGTCAGTACTATTGAGAACATTGGTTGTGACATTATTGCTGCCAAGCCCACTGTCACTTGGAAAGAACCAGTTGCCAGGAAATGGAGAACTGATAGCACTTGCACAAGAGGGGGGATCCCGGTGGCCGAAGGATAGCAGATATCAGGTCAGGCTCCAATTGGGCACACAGCTCTGTGATTGTGGCCCTGTCCAGTATATAGGTGAGGATAATGTGCCTGTCCTCCAGTGTAGCCAAGTCCACCAGGGGACTGTACATGGGGGTATGTCTCCATCTATTCATCTGCAGCAGTAGGAATCTAAGGGACAAAAGAGTGAGGAGGCTGTCACAAACTGAACAATGGAGCCACAACAGTAGTATGCAATCTGTAAACATGTTATGGGACAGTGTGATTTGTCAAGTATGGGTCTATTTCTCCTGTGACGCATCATTATTCCATAGGCCTGCCCCCCCCAGTAGCATCTGCCTGTCCTGTGTAGAGGGACAGGTGGAAGTGAGGTAATGCCGCTGATGTGCGCCGTGGCGGGAGGCAGTCGGGAACCATCGTGCAATTCCTCATTGGTGAATATTGGGCCCTATGGGGACCAGTGGCCAATGGTGAGCTATGCCGGCGGTGACAGTATGCACTGCCGCAGCCGTGACTGCCATTTTCTATCTCATTACTCACTTGTTTCCTGATCTTCCATAGGAGAGGACCTACACTTCATGTGCTGCTGTGACCTGTGTCTGGAACCTACTATGGCCCATGTGACTGGGGAAAGGGCCCCAGCCTTCACTTCAGAGGAATTGGAGAGGCTGGTGGATGGGGTCCTGCCCCAGTACAGACTGCTGTTTGGGCCTCCAGACCAACAGGTGAGTACACTGTGGGCACGATGCATGTGGTATAAACGTATGGAGGTGTGTGTGAAGGCATTGTGTAAGGGGGGATGTCCACTTGGCTGGGTACACATTGAGTGCTGGGCTATGTGTGTGCCAATAGTGATGGAAACGGGTATGGTGGGTCATTCGTGCTGCAGGCTGGACTGTTTGGCTAATGGTGTTGTCCTGTCTGTATTGACTCTGCAGATCAACGCACATCAAAAGAAGAGCATATAGCGTGCCATCGTCAAGGATGTGCGGACCCTGATGGTCTATGGCAGGCGGAGCACCCACTGTCAAAAACGGTAGGAGGACCTGAGACACTGGTCACGGAAGACCGTGGAGGCCCAGCTGGGGATGGCCTTCCAACGAGGAAGAGGTGCCCGTCGAACCCTGACCCCCCTGACATCACAGCAGCCACAAGGGGTGAGTACAGTGGCCATCATTGAAGCTCACGGCTGAAGGGGTGGTATCTGGGTGGTGTTGGTGTGTCCTTGGGTGTCCCTAGGCCAGGCCAGGCATAACAGCGTAGGTCCTCTGGTGGCTAAGGGTCTGAAGGGGAAATACTGCCTACCTAGCTTGTTAGCTTCCACTACTGGTCAGGGCTGCGTGGGTCCCAGGTGTGCTGCAGTTGGCGGGTGTGCTCCTCCTCATGTCATGGTGGCTAGCAATATCACTGGTAGTGCAATGCATAGTGTGTAGACCTGTTTCCTGTGTGTGAGGGTGCTGTGTACGCCAAACGGTGGTGTTGGTGCAGTCACTGACCCAGTGTATCCTTTGTCTCTCTCCCCCACTTTCTTGTTTTGCCATCCTGTCCTTATGTGGATTAGCATCATCAG
The DNA here is from genome assembly GCF_031143425.1 of Pleurodeles waltl. Classification (NCBI taxonomy): domain Eukaryota; kingdom Metazoa; phylum Chordata; class Amphibia; order Caudata; family Salamandridae; genus Pleurodeles; species Pleurodeles waltl. The sequence continues at coordinate 723,178,290 of NC_090437.1, read as the reverse complement.
GCGGAGAGCAGAGGCACCGACAATGGAGGGAGCTGCATCCCACAGGACCCAGGAGGCCTAGTTCACCGATGTTGAGGGCACCAGTGGGACGGAAGGCGAGGGGAGCACCACAGCGGAGACTGGAGGGGACAGTTTGGACATGAGTACCTCCTCCAATGGAAGGTCCCTGGTTGTGGTGGACACCTCTGTGCCCACCCCAGCTACAGGTACAGCCGCCACCCCCGTACCAGAACCACCCTCCCAGCAGCCCCTCAGCGAGTTTCCTGTGCCCACTCACCCAGGAGGGTGGGCATCTCCTTCACCCCAGGCACCTCAGGCCTTGCCCCAGTTAGCCCTGCTGCCCTGAGTGAGGAGGCTATTGACCTCCTGAGATCAAACTCTGTTGGGCAGTCAAACATTGTGAATGCCATCCAGGGGCTGGCAGCCCAAATGCAACATCCCAATGCATTTCTGGAGGGCATTCACACTGGCTTGGTGGCCCAACAGAGATCAATCCAGGCTCTGGCCTCCTCTCTGATGGCAGCCATTGTCCCTGTTTTCACCCTCCCCCTCCAACTTCCTCCACCCAGTCCCATTCCCCTCAACCCCAACCTATCCAAAGCACACAGGCAGATGAGCAGGCACCCAGGACAACCCACAAGAGTGGACATGGCAAACACAAGCACCTCACTTCATCCCACAGGCACCCACAAACAACATCCAGAATCAGACATACCAACATCCACTGCCTCCACGGTGTCCCCCTCCCCCTCTACCTCCCTCCCAGTTGCATCTACTCTCACACCTGCATGAACCACATCCTCGTCCATTACCACCATCACCAGCACACCTATCAGTACACATCCCTCACTGGCAGTCACCACCCCCAAATCCATGCACACGTTCCCTGTGTCCACTTCCACTGTGTCTGTGCCCCCTTCTACCAAGGTACACAGACGCAAGCACTCAGACACCCAACAGCCAACCACCTCACAACAGCATCCAGCCCACGCACCTGCACCTAAACACAGCAGACTGACACCTCCTACCACCACTCCCTCTTCCTCCACTCCCAAACCATCTCCCTCTTCCCGCCCTAATGTCCCTAAGAAGCTTTTCCTCACCAACATTGACCTCTTACCTAGCCCTCCCCGTCCTTCATGTCAGGCCATGGTGGTCAAAACCCAGGCAAGCACATCAGCCACCCAGTCCACAGGCACAGTAGTGTCCCCAGTTACTCCAAGTGGGAAAGGATCCCGGCCACCAGCCAGCCAGACGGAAAGGGTGCCTGCTCCAAGTGCGTCAAGGAAGGGCAAAGATGTAGCCCCACCTGCAGGAAGGAAGGGCAAGGAGACAGCCCCAGCTTCAGGAAGGAAAGGCAAAGAGGCAGCCCCAGCTGCTGGAAGGAAGGGCAAGCAGGCAGCCCCAGCTGTTGGAAGGAAGGGCAAGGAGGCAGCCCCAGCTGCAGGAAGGAAGGACAAGGGGCCTGCAACAGCAGGCAGTAGAGACAAAGGGACTGGTGCTGGGACTCAGTCGAAGCCCCCACCACCAACCATGGTGGTGCAGCCATCCAAGGCTGCAGGGGATGTGCTTGAGCCTCCCCCCACCACTGCCAGCACTACTACCAGCAGCAGCAGCCCCAGTGGGCAGCCGTCCGAGGCTGCGGGGGATAGGCTGTAGCCACCCCCCACCACTGCCAGCACCACCACCAACACCGCCACCAGCACCGCCACCACCAGCAGCAGCCCAAGTAGGCAGCCGTCCGAGGCTGCAGGGGATGGGCTGGAGCCTCCCCCCACCTTTGCCAGCATTGCCACCAGCACCGCCACCAGCAGCAGCCACCCCAGTGGGCAGCCGTCCAAGGCTGCAGGGGAAAGGCCAGAGCCTCCCCCACCACTGGCAGCACCAGCACCAGAACTGCCACCGCTGAGCAGCCGTCGCTGCCGGCGGGCAGTGTGTAGTCCTGCCTCCATGGAGTGTAATGCATCCTGCCCACTGCCAATCCTGTGGGTATGGCACCCAGAGGAGAGACTGTGACCTTGCACTCCCAAAGATCTGCATCACTGGGCACAAAGCCACCTCCAGAACCAGTGCAAGAAGGCATCCACTCACCCCCTCCTTGCCAGGATGAAGCACACTGGGCACAATGCCCCCTCCAGAACCAGTGGAGAAGCCATCCACTTGAGAGACTGTGGCTTTACACTCACCAGGACCAAGCAGTGGGCAAACCACCCACTTGAGAGACTGTGGCTTTGCACTCCCCAGGACCAAGCAGTGGGCAAACCACCCACTAGAGAGACTGTGGCCTTGCACTTCCCAGGACCAAGGAGTGGGCAAACCACCTACTTGCGAGACTGTGGCTTTGTACTCCCCAGGAGATCGCACAGGGCATGTTGCCCCCTCCAGGACAAGTAGTGTTGTACCATCTTCCTGCTGAGGTGCCACCTCCTTCCCCGTCCCCCTGAGGTGCCTGTGTATTTTCGACCTGATGTCCCTGCAGTGTTCTCTCCGTGTTGATGCAGGAATAAGGTGGGGCCTTGGACTATGTGATGTGGCCCTGTGGCCCACGGACATTATGGACTGGGCAGTGTCCCTCCATTTGTATTTCTGTAAATACTGTTTCGAATTTTGAGGATGCATTTCTAGACTTTTATCTTATTACACTCACTTCAATCACTTCCTTTTGTCCTTGCATTATTCTTAAGGGGTACTGGGTGGATGTGTAATGTTGTTGCATCTGTTTGTGTGTATGTTGTTGGGGTGGGGGTGTTGCGTGTTGTGTGCGTGTGTCACTCTCTTTTTCCTCGCCTCTCACCTGTTTGCTAGGCGTCAGTATTCACCCTGGTTGTCGTCACCGGCGTGGGTATTCCTGGTGTAGGAGGAGGTACACCAGCATGGGGAACACCTGCAGTTCGGTCTCCATGGCGGTGTGGTTCTTCCCTGAGTCTCCAAAGGTGAGTCCTTTGACTTCTGAGATCTGTTTCCGCCATGCTTTTGTTGTTGTTGGTACCGCCCCAGAAAAGGTGGCAGATAGGCCTCTTGTAATACAGTGGGCGGAACACTGTCTTCCGCCTTGCTGTTGGCTGTTATCGCCACGGTGCTTGTTGCTTCTGCTGTGGTGTGCTGTGCTGCGGTGTGTTAAAGTGGCTGTCTGTGTTGCCGGTTTCCGCCGTAGTCATAATTCCATTTTTTTTACCGCCGGCTTGTTAGAGGTATTACCTCCGCTTTATCACCAAATGCCAGGGTTGTAATGAGGGCCATAATGTACTATGCAAGCAGTCCATGTGGGTGGAATCATTCCCTTCCACCATAGTGAAACTGGACTTCAGGGTACCATTGATAAACAGATCACCCACAGCATGTAACAGATGTGTGACAAGTGTGCATTGTGTGAGCCGCACCCGAGTAAGTGAAAGCCATGGCTTATTCGTGAGTGGTACATGTGGAGAATTAAAGGTGTCCCAGCCCAAATAGCGAAGGAATTTGAACCAGGTCCAGCAGGTAGTGGGGATCGTCTGTAGATCAGTAGGTTTCCTTGGCAAAGTGTGATTGAGCCACTAATATAGGTGTAAATCTGGAACCCCAAAACCGCATGGGTAATAAGGGAGTGTCAGTGTATATGGGGTCAGCGGTCAGCCTATAGGAGCTGTGCCAGTAGTCATGCAAGGTGGTAAAAAAACTGTTTGTGAAGGGAATGTTTAGAAAAAGATATAGGGATCATGGGAGGACCACCATTTTGGTAATGCCAAGGGTAATGATCCAGCAATCGATTTGATTTGTAAACTTATCTATGGCGAGGGCATGATTACGCCATATTGCCTTGGTACTGTTCCTGTCTAAATATGTTCCAAGATATTTGGGAGAGTCTGTGAACTACTGCAGGAGGTAATCAAGGGCACACTGTACCATCATAATTGTTAATGGAAAGAGCTCCGATTTGTTCCAGTTTGTAGATAAACCAGAAAAGGTTCAGAAGCCTATAACTTGTCAAATAGGAGGTGGAAGGTTGGCTGGCGGATTGCAGACAAATAGTAGTATATCATCCGAATACAATGAGGTCAATAGTGGGCCATGTTGAAATCGGAGGCTCCTGACTAAGTGACGTTCTTGAAAGTGTTGAACAAGAGGGTCCATGGCAATGATGAAAAGGAGTGGAGAGAGAAGCAAGCTGTTAAAAATGGGGTCTCTACTTGGCAGAGGTATTCACCATTGTCCAAATAGGGACCACAATCCTAGTCACTGTAAATCACATACAATCCAAATTATCCTGTGCCCACCCTCTGGTAGCTTCTCACTGAGCAGTCAGGCTTAACTTATAAGGCAATGTGTAAAGTATGTGTGCAATAAATCATACAGTAACACAGTGAAAACACCACAAAAATACAGCACACAGGTTTAGAAAAATATAAGATATTTATCTGGTTAAATTAAGGTCAAAATGATAAAGATTCAATAAGCACAAGTTGAGATATTACTTTTGCAAGATTAAAAAGAGTCTTAAATGTTAGAAATCAACAGTTGTCTATTGGTTTTACAAAGTACCTGCTTTGTGTAAAAAATAACACGCACAGAGACAGTAGGGGAGGAGATGTGTGGAAAAATAGGGTGTGCGTCAGAATTTCCAGCGTGGCACAGTCGATGCATTATTTCTTTCCACGTTGCATGGGGCTTTATGTTGATTTCCGGTGTGCAGTCTTGGTTCCTCACTGTGATGCAAGGATCCTTTTGACGCCCATGGACGATGCGTGGAAATCCTGGGAGTGTGGGACGAAGTCACAGGCATTGAGTCGATCCGGTAGGTGATGCGTTGAATTTTTTGTCACACAGCAGGCAATGCATCGATTCTTCACTTCGAAAGTTGGGCTGCGTTATTCCGGTTCGGCTGTGCATCGATCCAGTAGTGCTGTGTGTTGAATTTCCGGCCACAAGGCAGGCAGTGCATCAATTCTTCACTCGGAAGTTGGGCTGCATCGTTCCCAGTCGTCTGTGTGGCAATTTTTTCGTTGCAAGGCAGGCTATGCGTCGTTTACGGCAGGCTGTTTGCATTGGTTTTTGGTGCATAAGGAGTTCCTTGAAGAGATTAAGGGCCTGATTACAACCCTGGCGGTAAAAACCGCCAGGGCCGTGGTCCACGGGAGCACCGCCAACAGGCTGGCGGTGCTCCTTTGGGCATTCTGACCGCGGCTGTACCGCCGCGGCCAGAAACGGAAAGTCGGCGGTGTACCGCCGGCTTTCCGCTGCCCAGGGGAATCCTCCATGGCGGCGTTTCGGCCACCAGGAACAGGATGGCGGTATGGGGTGTCGTGGGGCCCCTGGGGGCCCCACTTAGAATTTCAGTGTCTGCTTAGCAGACACTGAAATTCGCGACGGGTGCTACTGCACCCGTCGCACCCCTTCCACTCCACCGGCTCCATTCGGAGCCGGCTTCCTCGTGGAAGGGTGTTTCCCGCTGGGCTGGCGGGCGGCCTTTTGGCGGTCGCCCGCCAGCCCAGTGGGAAACCCAGAATGACCGCCGCGGTCTTTTGACCGCGGTACGGTCTTCTGGCGGTTCCCGCTTGGCGGCCGGCGACCCTGAGACTTCAGAAAACAGAAGGCAAGCTCAATCCAAGCCCTTGAAGGGCACTTCTCAGCAAAGTCAGAGGGCAGCATGGCAGCAGGGCAACAGTAGGGCAGCAGTCCTTCGCAGCAAACAGTCCATATGAGTACTTTGGGCAGCCAGGCAGTTCCTCTTGACAGGCAGCAGGTTCATGTCCAGAAGTGTCTTTTTTGGTGGGGTAAGAGAACCAGTTTATATACCGAAAAATGCCTTTGAAGTGTAGGAGAATTCAAAGAGTGGTTTTGAAGTGCACAAAGTCCCCTTTCAGTACAGGTCTGCCTGCCAGGTTCTCAGTAGGGGGTTTGGCAGTCTATTGTGTGAGGGCCGGCCACTAGCCTTTGAAATAGAAGTTTCAGACCCTCCAGCCCATTAAGACCTATTCAGTATGCAGATGAGTGCAGGTGGGACTGAGTATCCTGTGTTTGTGGTTGTCTGGGTGAAAAGCACAAGGGAGCTGTAAACCAGCCCAGCCCAGATGTGGATTGGAGACAGGCTGTAAGGCACAGATGGATGTTAAGTCCAGAGAAATGCTCACTTCCTAAAAGTGGCATTTCTAAAATAGTAATATAAAATCCAACCTCAGCAATAAGCAGGATTTTGTATTACCATTCTGACCATACTAAAGATGACCTGGTTACACCTTTCTGATCAGAATCTACCACTCAAACAGTGTATGAGGGTAGCCCAAATGCTATCCTGTGAAACGAGCAGGCCTCACAGTAGTGGAAAACCAAGTTAGTAGTTTTCCTCTACCAGGACATATAAACCACACATGTACATGTCTGCGTTTTAACTACATAGCACCCTGCCCTTTGGATACCTAGGGCCTACCTTAGAGGTGACTTATATGTAGAGAAAGGGGAGTTTAGGGGTTGGCAAGTACTTTTAAATCAAATATGCCAATTGGGTATGAACCAAAGTTACCATGTTTGTAGGGAGAGAGCACATGCACTTTAGCACTTTAGCACTGGTTAGCAGTCCTAAAACCAGCAAAACCAGTGTCAGAAAAGTGGAGGGAAGTAGGCAAAAAGTTGGGAGATGACCACCCTAAGGCTGTCAGGTCTAACAGAAGCCCTACCAGGTGCCTCTCATTAGGGGAAAAGTTTCAGAGAGTGTGCCATTTATTATTAGGCATGCCAAAGGAGCTTCATAGAGCAACAAAATGAGGTCTCTAAATTCCTTAGCTGTACCCAGCTTAATTAATATGTCTCAAAGAATTGACCATTCAAGTGAGCCAAATGCTTTTTCAGCATGTAGCAGGGCAACCACTGCAAGAGTATAGTGTTGGAAATCTGATTGATTTCCGCACAGTGCATAGTTTGATCAGGGTGGATCTGTGAGGAACAAATCCAGACTTCATGGGAGAGATTATATGATCCATTAAAAGGGAATGAAGGGAGGATTGTACTTTAGCCAATATATTGTTATCATGGTTTGGTAGCGATAGGCGCCTTTGGAGGTGCAGGAATGAGGGGATTTACCCAGCTTAAGAAGAAGCGTAATGACGGCTTCTATGATGTAGTATGGAATGTGCCCAGTTCCAGGGACTCAGCATAAACCTCTAGGAGATGTGCAGCCAACATATTATTGTATGCCTTGTAGAAGTTTCCCATGAAACCATCTAATCTCGGGGCTTTAGTGCAGCTCAGGGCATCAATAACCTGAGACATCTCTTCACAGGTAATAGGAGTGGCTAGAAAATGTTGCTGTCTGCTCTTTAACCAAACCATGGCAATCTCAGACAAGTATCTGTTTAGGGCTGTAGTGTTCTTGCCTGTACAGGAGGTATACAGTTGCTCATACTAGGCTAGAAATGTGTCTACAAAGGCAGCGTTATTGGTAGTGATCGTATCATCAGCCTCTAAGAGGATCTTCACGTACGTGGTATGGTAGGGTGGCTGCAGAAGTTGAGCTAGTGTGTGGCCAGGTCTTTCAACCTCTCCATACTTGTGAGCTCTGGCATATTTGCCTAAATATAGCACCTCATGCATAGCTAGGTTTCAGTATTCCTGCAGTAATCTGGGCCTACTGTGTAATGACAGATGCATCAGACATGCCCTGTTGTCCTCCTGCATGTTTAGACATATATACACTCAAAATATATGCCTTAAAAGCCTCCCAAAGTACAGAATGTTTCTGGATCGAGCTAATATTGGTTGCAAAATATTCATTTATGGCAGTCTGGATTTCAGTGCAGAAGACTTCATTGTGTAATGCATTTCCAAGGAAGCGCCACAGTGTGACTAAAGAACTTTGACAGGGGACTTGGAGTATTGCTGCTACTGGAGCCTGATCCAAAAGAGTGCGCTATAGATGTGTAACTTGGGTAAGACACATTAATGCTCTCAGTGTCAGGTATCAATAACCTGTGTGGGTCCAAACCTTATGCCTGGCAGAGTAGAAGGTGTAATCCTTCACTTGTGGATGGTATGTACACCATGCATCATTGAGGTTTTGCCCATCAATGCTTCAGTCACCATTGAATATCTCCACTCTGGATTACTTTCATGACTCACAAAGGGAATACTCTTGTGGATCAATATACACACCGCTTGTGAACATGAACTGTAATGGGATAAAAAGTGATTAGACCCCATGGTGTAGCAAATGTACAATTAGCGTGGGTTGGTAGGTGGGTCTCTTACCGAAATGCTAATTTGATAACATGCCTAATTAGGTAGGAAAGTACCTGCTTTCCTTACTTGGATTATTGAGTCCCCTGATGTTCTGCATCATACAGGAGAGTGTCAGTGTCTGTTCTCCACTAGCTCGCCGTGCATTGTAGTCAATAGTGTGTATCTTGCAGGGGTGAGGCGGCGTGTGAGAGGAATGTCACATAGCAGAGTAATGGTGTAGCATCAATAATCAACCAGAACAAAACAATAGAACCCCATTCCCCACCCACACCAGGGCTAACAACCACTTGTGAATCAGAGTCATGCCCAACCAAATCAGAGAAACAAACAGGGTGGAATACACCTCGGAGGGGAGTAACAACGCTCAGGATGGCAGTGGCCATCTATATAGTGGGGAGATATAAAATGTGAGTTGTCTAATGGGCAGTTCAATATTATTCTATGCCTATATTGTAACATTCACACAGGCGGGATCATCATAGCAGTTACAATGCAGCAGCCACCAGAAGGATCAGGATATACAGTAGGAGGAAAATTCAGGGTGGTTGGCAGCACTGTGAGAGAGACACAGAGGTAGTAGGCGATCCAGAAGGTGGTGAATGTCCCGGTGGTGAGGCTGCATTGAGTTAATGTTGCTTGAAGAATTGAGCACCATCCACAGGGGTATTTAAAACATAGTGTCTCCCATCCATCTCCATCCGTAGTCTCACTGGATACAGCATGCCATATTGGAGGCTGTGATTCTGAAGGGTATTGTTCACATCTCAGAATTTACGTCGTGCCTCTTGGACGGCCTGTGTGAAGTCTGGGAAAAGGGACCAGGTCACTCTTTGGTAGTGAAGTGGTCCCCTTTTGTAAGCCATATATTGTGCTGTATCACGAAGTCTGTAGTTGAGGAGCTGAACAATGATCACTTGTGGGGGTTCTCAGGGTATGGGATGTAGACCAAGAGATCTGTGGACACTCTCGACAATGAAGGTATTGTATCAGGTATCAGTGAAGGGTTCACTTACAAACAGTTCGGCCAAAAGTTGTTCTACAAACATGTTCATGCGCCCATATTGGTGGTCTCCGCTATTCCCGCTATGCACAGGTTATTGTGATGGGAGCTTGCCTTCAGGTCTTCATTTTTAGTAGCAGTGGCTTTAAGTACCTACTCTAGGAGCTTCATGACATCTACATTGTCATCTTCAATTTCTGTTATCCTGTGACCTGTACTGTCTAGTCTGGTGGTGTGCGATCAATGTGCTCACTCATGCGGTCCAGGTGAGTGCTCAAGGTGTTGAATCATGTGCATGTTGCCCTAAATCTGGCTTGCAACTCAGCCATAATGGCAGCTGTGCCCTAAAGCGCTGGTCCAGGGTCTTTAGGGGGGGGTTTCATCACCTGGGGGAGAATGTTGTCAGCATAGTTTTCATGTTCCCTCAAATGATAGTTGTTTCTGCTTAGGGTCTCTGTGACCCATCACACGTACGTGGTGATAGTTCTACAGGCAGCCCAACCCAGCACTGGGTGCAAAGTCCCCAAGGAGTCAGTGAGTTGTGGAGGAGTGAATTTAGTGGTGTTGTGCTGTAGGTGAATCCAGAACAGTGGCAACAATACCACATTAAGATTGCGGAAGCAATGTGTTGAATACCCCTAAGCTGCATCCATTCAGGTTAAAAAGGCAGCAGAGCTAGACAGCAGCTAAGACACAACATGTGCAACAAGACACCACCCAGTCTATCCAAGGAGCGCAGTGGTGAGTTTAAAATGCTTGTGTCATCAATGGCCTCAAAAGCACACAGTGCGCAGGAGCATCAGCTTGTAGCCATCATGGAAGGCCCAGTGCTTTACTCTCATTTGGCATCTCTCAGTAACTCACCACACATACCCCCACTGTCATGCCAAAGTCACAGATGGCCTCCTCAGATTGATCAATGGCATGGGGCAGAGCTGCCTCTTGTAGGCCCACAGTCGTCCGGGCTGCCGTGGTGGAGATGAATAGGCCCCAAAAAGGGAGTGCTAGTCCCAAGTCGCGTACAGTGTGTAGGCCCATTGAATGGGTGCTTGCAGGCAAAGAATGACTGCCACAATGAGGGAGTGAGTGTACCTCGCCAGAGGGGCCAATGCACAGGTAGTTGTTGGTGGCTGAATGCCACACAGAGCATGATGCGTGGAATTGGAGTGGTCCGTGAGGCAGCTGGATTGTAGAATCAGGGCAAGCTCACTGCGGCTCCACCTTCAGGTGCACCTGCAGCCCCTGTCACTCTGGGCAAGAGAAGCATGGGTCGCTCCTAGGATGGTTGTATCATAAGAATGCCGTTTGCAGGGCCCCCACTCCACACACACCCTGGGCCAGCAAATAAGGCACAGTGGAATAGTGGGGTTACCTCCATGTTTGGGCAAGGTTCCTGGAGCTTCAATGCTTTGTGGCCATCTTGGTCGCCAGCTTGACCACGACTCCCTCTTATCATAAAACATGATTCACTGCACTCAAAGTAACAATTCTTTTAGTCCTCATCACAATGTCAATCACCTGAAAGTTTGATTACTAGTGCACTCGTTATATGTGGTAGCTGTGTCAATACAATGATACTTTTGAGCTTGCCTTATACCAGTGGTCTTCAAACTTTATATTACAGAGCCCCCCGAACAAGGATTTTTATGTCAGGCCCCCTCTCAAGCTAACACATGAGGGGGCATTCCAAATCTTTTGATTTCGAAAGTGGAACATGTGTAATGGGAGGATGCTATCCAATTGTAGTGCAGAGTGGCAGGTGTACTGGGGCTTGAGGGGGTACGGAAGTGGTCCATTCCTCTTGCTTCCTCCCTTCCTGCTCTGTCATACCTCTGTCACTGCTGACTGCTGCATTCATTCCCCCAGACCTGTGCAGTCGCCTTTTCAATCTCCTGAATTTCTGTAATTCCTCCTCCCTTTTCCTACTACTGTTCCTTCCTCGCTCCTTGTGCTGTTCTTTTCCCTCCAGACTGTTGTAGCACACATTCTTTCTGAACAGACTGCTCAACTCACCCTCATCTGGAGTGTGTCACCCTTTGTGGACTAATTTTATCCCCCCAACAAGCAAAATGCTCTAATCGAACTAAATGGGACCATACACCCTGAAAACCTTCCTTCAACTTCAATTTTTTTGTTTCCTGGGTTTCAATGGTCCCCAATCCCCCAAATCCAAAACCCATTGGAGTAGAGTAATAAGAATAGCTCCCAAACAATCATTCCTTACAGACCAGAATTCAAAATTCACCTTCCTGTCAGACTACTTGTGACTAGCCATCACTCCCTGCACAAGCTGGCTGCCTGGGTACAGAGGGTCCCCTGTCACCAGGTTTCTCAACTGAGCACGGGCCCCACACGTGCACGAGCATACACACACACATGTCTGTATCAATATCTGTTCATCTCCTTCATACACTTTAAATAATATGTTAATTATAATTAGCCCATATATGGTCATCACTATGTGCACTTTTCAGAGAAGCCAAAGACTGGATGAGCATTATAGTTAGAACACTTTCTATGACTCGGTGAAATGAACTATAGAGCCTCCCCTCCACAGATCTCAGTCATGGATACTCATCTACACCCAGAGCTCACCTATAGGCAACTGACATGGTGCATGAGAAACAACGTCTCAGAAACACATCAAATGGGAAAAGGAAATGTTCTTTTTCTAAACTGGCATACCATTTCTAAATCCTCATTCACAGCTGGTTAATGTGAAATTATGAGTGCCAAAAGAAAACTACACAAAGGGGCATATTTATACTCCGTTTGCGCCGGAATTGCGTTGTTTTTTTTTACGCAATTTCGTCGCAAAACTATCTTCATATTTATACTTTGGCGTTAGACGCGTCTAGCGCCAAACTCCATGGAATTAGCGTCATTTTTTATCGTGGACACCTACTTTGCGTTAATTATATGCAAGGTAGGCGTTCCCGTCTAAAAAATCGACTCCGAGGCATGTGCGTCGGATTTATACTCCCGGGCAAAAATCACGCCTGGGAGTGGGCGGGTCAAAAAAAAATGACGTACGGCTGCTTTTGCGCCGTTTTTTTGCGTCTGCAAAAGGCAGGCGTTAAGGGACCTGTGGGCTCTGAAGGAGCCCAGAGGTGCCCTCCCATGCCCCCAGGGACACCCCCTGTCACCCTTGCCCACCCCAGGAGGACACCCAAGGCTGGAGGGACCCATCCCAGGGACATTAAGGTAAGTTCAGGTAAGTATTTTTTTAAAAAAAATTTGTGGCATAGGGGGGCCTGATTTGTGCCCCCCTACATGCCACTATGCCCAATGACCATGCCCAGGGGACATAAGTCCCCTGGGCATGGCCATTGGGCAAGGGGGCATGACTCCTGTCTTTGCTAAGACAGGAGTAATTTCTATGGGGGTTGGGAGTCGTAAAAAATTGCGCAAATCGGGTTGAGGCAAAAAAATTGCCTCAACCTGACTTGCCCCATTTCTTGACGCCCAAGCCCCATATCCCCCTACGCCGGTGCTGCCTGGTGTACGTCGTTTTTTTTAACGCACACCAGACGGCGCCGGCGGCTAACGCCGGCTAACGTCATTCAATAAATACGCCGCCCGCATGGCGCTTCAGAATGGCGTTAGCCGGCGCTAATTTTTTTGACGCAAAACTGCATTGGCGCAGTTTTGCGTCAAAAAGTATAAATATAGGCCAAAGTGTCAACAGGGATCTTGAACTAGCCTAGACCGCATTTGCTTGTAGTGGTTGCTGAGGAGGGGCTAGACAACAGCCACCATCCGGGACCAGGGCTTTAAGAATGATGTATTTTTAAGCAGACTAAAACTAAGGTTGATTATCATTCAAAGGTATAACTCCCATACATAACAAGAGATCGAAATTCAGGCAGGAGACTCACAAGTTTTGAAGCCCAAATCAATATTATTTTAGCTGTCTCCCACCTAAAGTTTCCTCTATCTCAATACAAGTGACGTAACAGAAATAGTATTGCTACCCCTGAAGTCACACTGATCATCCATATATGACAATCTATGCATTTTGTTAACTGAAGTACTCATAGATTTGTTGTAAAGTGGTCACTGAAAACCCTATTAATGTGCATTCATTGTAGGTTACTAGACTAAACTGTTAAGGTATATCCTTTAATCTTAATTTTTAATCAAGTAATTTGTTTCTATGTTATACTTTATCATGTTAATTAGTAGTGTGCACTAAAACAATAGCAGATTTCAAGAGAGTAATGTTTAAAATATTACATGCAAAATTTGAAGATTATAGTTTTGCATCATACTTAAAGCACTATATTAATAGTTATTTTGTTTTAAATCTACTGTAACATAAACACTGACAAAGCTTATTAATGCAGAATTTATAATTTTGAATGTTATATGTGCATTATTTTGTATACTTGAATGTGCCATTTTAATTCATTTTCAGTGGCGGCTCCCTCGCAATGGCGGAGGAGCATCGCCCCCCGCCAGCAGCAACCGCTGCAAAGCCTTTAACAAGGAAAGGATGATAAACTAGGTTTATCATCCTTTCCTTGTTAAAGGGTGTGAGAAAGTAGCCTCTTTCTAGCCTTGTTACCCCCACTTTTGGCCTGTTTGTGAGTGTATGTCAGGGTGTTTTCACTGTCTCACTGGTATCCTGCTAGCCAGGGCCCAGTGCTCATAGTGAAAACCCTATGTTTTCAGTATGTTTGTTATGTGTCACTGGGAACCTGCTGGTCAGGACCCCAGTGCTCATAAGTTTGTGACCTATAGGTATGTGTTCCCTGTGTGATGCCTAACTGTCTCACTGAGGCTCTGCTAACCAGAACCTCAGTGGTTATGCTCTCTCTTTACAAATTGTCACTAACAGGCTAGTGACCAATTTTACCAATTTACATTGGCATACTGGAACACCCTTATAATTCCCTAGTATATGGTACTGAGGTACCCAGGGTATTGGGGTTCCAGGAGATCCCTATGGGCTGCAGCATTTATTTTGCCACCCATAGGGAGCTCTGACAATTCTTACACAGGCCTGCCACTGCAGCCTGAGTGAAATAATGTCCACGTTATTTCACAGCCATTTTACACTGCACTTAAGTAACTTATAAGTCACCTATATGTCTAACCTTTACCTGGTAAAGGTTGGGTGCTAAGTTACTTAGTGTGTGGGCACCCTGGCACTAGCCAAGGTGCCCCCACATTTTACAGGGCCAATTCCCCGGACTTTGTGAGTGCGGGGACACCATTACACGCGTGCACTACATATAGGTCACTACCTATATGTAGCTTCACAATGGTAACTCCGAATATGGCCATGTAACATGTCTATGATCATGGAATTGCCCCCTCTATGCCATCCTGGCATAGTTGGCACAATCCCATGATCCCACAGGTCTGTAGCTCAGACCTGGGTACTGCCAAACTGCCTTTCCTGGGGTTTCACTGCAGCTGCTGTCAACCCCTCAGACAGGTTTCTGCCCTCCTGGGGTCCAGCCAGGCTTGGCCCAGGAAGGCAGAACAAAGGACTTCCTCTGAGAGAGGGTGTTACACCCTCTCCTTTTGGAAAATGGTGTGAAGGCAGGGGAGGAGTAGCCTCCCCCAGCCTCTGGAAATGCTTTCATGGGCACACATGGTGCCCATTTCTGCATAAGCCAGTCTACACCGGTTCAGGGACCCCTTAGCCCTGCTCTGGCGCGAAACTGGACAAAGGAAAGGGGAGTGACCACTCCCCTGACCTGTACCTCCCCTGGGAGGTGCCCAGAGCTCCTCCAGTGTGCTCCAGACCTCTGCCATCTTGGAAACAGAGGTGCTGCTGGCACACTGGACTGCTCTGAGTGGCCAGTGCCAGCAGGTGACGTCAGAGACTCCTTCTGATAGGCTCCTTCAGGTGTTGCTAGCCTATCTTCTCTCCTAAGTAGCCAAATCCTCTTTTCTGGCTATTTAGGGTCTCTGTCTTTGGGGATTCTTTAGATAACGAATGCAAGAGCTCATCCGAGTTCCTCTGCATCTCTCTCTTCACCTTCTGCCAAGGAATCGACTGCTGACCGCGCTGGAAGCCTGCAAAACTGCAACAAAGTAGCAAAGACGACTACTGCAACTCTGTAACGCTGATCCTGCCGCCTTCTCGACTGTTTTCCTGGTGGTGCATGCTGTGGGGGTACTCTGCCTCCTCTCTGCACTAGAAGCTCCGAAGAAATCTCACGTGGGTCGACGTAATCGTCCCCCTGCAACCGCAGGCACCAAAGAACTGCATCACCGGTACCCTGGGTCTCCTCTCAGCACGACGAGCGAGGTCCCTTGAATCCAGCAACTCTGTCTAAGTGACTCCCACAGTCCAGTGACTCTTCAGTCCAAGTTTGGTGGAGGTAAGTCCTTGCCTCCCCACGCCAGACTGCATTGCTGGGAACCGCAACTTTTGCAGCTACTCCGGCCTCCGTGCACTTCCGGCGGAAATCCTTTGTGCACAGTCCAGCCTGGGTCCACGGCACTCTAACCTGCATTGCACGACCTCCTAAGTTGTTCTCCGGCGACGTGGGACTCCTTTGTGCGACTTCGAATGAGCACCGTTTCACGCATCCTCGTAGTGCCTGTTTCTGGAACTTCTGCGGGTGCTGCCTGCTGCTGAGAGGGCTCCTTGTCTTGCTCGACGCCCCCTCTGCCCCAAGACACAATTGGCGACATCCTGGTCCCTCCTGGGCCACAGCAGCATCCAAAAACACTAACCGCATGATTTGCAGCTAGAAAGGCTTGTTGGTGGTCTTTCGGCGGGAAAACACTTCTGCACGACTCTCCACGGCGTGGGGGATCCATCCTCCAAAGGGGAAGTCTCTAGCCCTTGTCGTTCCTGCAGAAACCTAAGCTTCTACTGTCCAGTAGCAGCTTCTTTGCACCCACAGCTGGCATTTCCTGGGCATCTGCCCATCTCCGACTTGCTTGTGACTTTTGGACTTGGTCCCCTTGTTCCACAGGTACCCTCGACTGGAAATCCATCGTTGTTGCATTGTTGGTTTGTGTCTTTCCTGCAGAATTCCCCTATCACGACTTCTATGTCCTTTGGGGAACTTTAGTGCACTTTGCACTCACTTTTCAGGGTCTTGGGGTGGGCTATTTTTCTAACCCTTACTATTTTCTAATAGTCCCAGCGACCCTCTACAAGGTCACATAGGTTTTGGGTCCATTCGTGGTTCGCATTCCACTTTTGGAGTATATGGTTTGTGTTGCCCCTATCCCTATGTATCCCCATTGCATCCTATTGTAACTATACATTGTTTGCACTGTTTTCTAATACTATTACTGCATATTTTGGTATTGTGTACATATATCTTGTGTATATTTGCTATCCTCATACTGAGGGTACTCACTGAGATACTTTTGCCATATTGTCATAAAAATAAAGTACCTTTATTTTTAGTATATCTGTGTATTGTGTTTTCTTATGATATTGTGCATATGACACTAGTGGTACTGTAGGAGCTTCACTCGTCTCCTAGTTCAGCCTAAGCTGCTCTGCTAAGCTACCATTATCTATCAGCCTAAGCTGCTAGACACCCTATACACTAATAAGGGATAACTGGGCCTGGTGCAAGGTGCAAGTACCCCTAGGTACTCACTACAAGCCAGTCCAGCCTCCTACAAAGCGTTGGGCCATGGGGATGACAAGCACAGAGGGAAGTGCATGTAGGAGGCTGGCCTGGCTTGTAGTGGGTACCAAGGGGTACTTACACTTTGTACCAGGTCCAATTATCCCTTATTAGTGTAGAAGAGGTGTTTCTAGCAGCTTAGGCTGATAGAAGGTAGCTATAGCAGAGAAGCTTAGGCTGAACTAGGAGACATGCAAAGCTCCTACTATTCCACTGGTGTCATATGCACAATATCATAAGAAAACACAATACACAGATGTACTAAAAATAAAGGTACTTTATTTTTATGACAATATGCCAAAAGTATCTCAGTGAGTACCCTCAGAATGAGGATGCCAAATATACACAAGATATATGTACACAATACCAAAAATATGCAGTAATAGCAAAAGGAAGAAATGCAAGCAATGTAAAGTTACAGTAGATTGCAATAGGAGCACATAGGCGTAGGGGCAACACAAACCATATACTCCAAAAGTGGAATGCGAACCACGAATGGACCCCAAACCTATGTGAGCTTGTAGAGGGTCGCTGGGACTGTAAGAAAACAGTGAGGGTTAGAAAAATAGCCCACCCCAAGATCCTGAAAAGTAGGTGTAAAGTGCACCTATATTCCCAAGAGAGCACAGAAGTCGTGATAGGGGAATTCTGCAAGGGAGACCAACACCAGCAATTCAACCAAAGTGGATTTCCGGACGAGAGTACCTGTGGAACAAGGGGACCAAGTCCAAGAGTTGCGACAAAGTTGAGAGTGGGCAGATGCCCAGGAAATGCCAGCTGAGGGTGCAAAGGAGCTGCCACCGGATGGTAGAAGCTGTGGATTCTGCAAGAACGAAGAGGGCTAGAAACTTCCCCTTTGGAGCAGGGATGTCCCACGTCGTGAAGAAGCTTGCAGAGGTGTTCCCACGCAGAAAGATCGCAAACAAGCCTTGCTAGCTGCAAGGGTCGGGGTTAGGGTTCTTGGATGCTGCTGTGGCCCAGGAGGGACCAGGATGTCGCCACTTGGATAAGGAGACAGAGGGGGCACCCAGCAAGTCAGGGAGCCCTCACAGAAGCAGGCAGCACCCGCAGAAGTACCGGAACAGGCACGTAGAAGAGGAGTGAACCAGAGCTCACCCGAAGACATAAAAGGGAGTCCCACGACGCCGGAGGACAACTCAGAAGGTTGTGCACTGCAGGTTAGAGTGTCGGGGACCCAGGCTTGACTGTGCATGAAGGAAATCCTGGAAGAGTGCACAGGAGCCGGAGCAGCTGCAAATCACGTGGTACCCAGCAATGCAGTCTAGCGTGGGGAGGCAAGGACTTACCTCCACCAAACTTGGACTGAAGAGTCACTGGACTGTGGGAGTCACTTGGACAGAGTTGCTGAGTTCCAGGGACCACGCTCGTCGTGCTGAGAGGGGACCCAGAGGACCGGTGATGCAGTCTTTTGTTGCCTGCGGTCGCAGGGGGAAGATTCCGTTGACCCACGGGAGATTTCTTCAGAGCTCCTGGTGCAAGAAGCAGGCAGGCTACCCCCAGAGCATGCACCACCAGGAAACAGTCGAGAAGGCGGCTGGAGAAGCGATACAAGGTTGCAGTAGTCGTCTTTGCTACTTTGTTGCGGTTTTGCAGGCGTCCTGAGCAGTCAGCGGTCGATCCTTTGGCAGAAGGTGAAGAGAGTAATGCAGAGGAACTCTGATGAGCTCTTGCATTCGTTATCTAAAGAATTCCCCAAAGCAGAGACCCTAAATAGCCAGAAAAGGAGGTTTGGCTACTTAGGAAGGAGGATAGGCTAGCAACAGAGGTAAGAGCCTATCAGAAGGAGTCTCTGACGTCACCTGCTGGCACTGGCCACTCAGAGCAGTCCAGTGTGCCAGCAGCACCTCTGTTTCCAAGATGGCAGAGGTCTGGAGCACACTGGAGGAGCTCTGGGCACCTCCCCTGGGAGGTGCAGGTCAGGGGAGTGGTCACTCCCCTTTCCTTTGTCCAGTTTCGCGCCAGAGCAGGGCTGGGGTGTAGACTGGCTAATGCAGAGATGGGCACCATCTGTGCCCATCAAAGCATTTCCAGAGGCTGGGGGAGGCTACTCCTCCCCAGCCCTGACACCTTTTTCCAAAGGGAGAGGGTGTAACACCCTCTCTCTGAGGAAGTCCTTTGTTCTGCCTTCCTGGGCCAAGCCTGGCTGGACCCCAGGAGGGCAGAAACCTGTCTGAGGGGTTGGCATCAGCAGCAGCTGCAATGAAACCCCAGGAAAGGTAGTTTGGCAGTACCCGGGTCTGTGCTAGAGACTCGGGGGATCATGGAATTGTCTCCCCAATGCCAGAATGGCATTGGGGTGACAATTTCATGATCTTAGACATGTTACATGGCCATGTTCGGAGTTACCATTGTGACGCTATACATAGGTAGTGACCTATGTATAGTGCTCGTGTGTAATGGTGTCCCCGCACTCACAAAGTCCGGGGAATTTGCCCTGAACGATGTGGGGGCACCTTGGCTAGTGCCAGGGTGCCCACACACTAAGTAACTTTGCACCCAACCTTCAGCAGGTGAAGGTTAGACATATAGGTGACTTATAAGTTACTTAAGTGCAGTGGTTAATGGCTGTGAAATAACGTGGACGTTATTTCACTCAGGCTGCAGTGGCAGGCCTGTGTAAGAATTGTCAGAGCTCCCTATGGGTGGCAAAAGAAATGCTGCAGCCCATAGGGATCTCCTGGAACCCCAATACTCTGGGTACCTCAGTACCATATACTAGGGAATTATAAGGGTGTTGCAGTATGCCAATGTGAATTGGTGAAATTGGTCCCTAGACTGTTAGTGACAATTTAGAAAGCAGAGAGAGCATAACCACTGAGGTTCTGGTTAGCAGAGCCTCAGTGAGACAGTTAGTCATCACACAGGGAACACATACAGGGCACACTTATGAGCATATGAGCACTGGGGCCATGGCTGGCAGGGTCCCAGTGACACATACACTAAAACAACATATATACAGTGAAATATGGGGGTAACATGCCAGGCAAGATGGTACTTTCCTACAGTGCACTGTGCACTCCTGTCACTGTGCATGTATGTTTGGCCGGCTGTCTCAGGCTGGCCAAACACACATGCACACTAGGCTCTCTCCAGCCCGACGCTGTGTTGCCAGGCTGGAGAGAGCAAGCACATGCTCCCAGTCTGCATGGAGGTGCCCTGGCTGGGCACTCCCAGGCAATCCTGACACTGCTTTAAGCAGTGTCAGGATTGGCCAGAGGGAGGCTGGGAGATTGTGCCTGTCTGGCCTGGTGCAGGGACCACAGAGGATCAGAGGCACGGCGTGGAGGAGGTACGTTTAAAAAAGGTTTTGTTACTAATGGTGCCACCACGCGCGCCACCCCGCCCCTTGCAACTCCCTCGAGCCACAACTGTTCATTTTGCTTAGCCAAGCTGAGGCATACAAGGCCCTGTTTCCTCACTGTTCAGAAAATGTTATCCATTTTTGCTAACGTGAACTTTTCTTTCAGACTTTGTTCCCATGAAATGTAGGCTTGGTAGTAGATGACCTATTATTTTGCACATATTTTGCACATGTTTGATGTGTGTGGAAATACTTTAATTGTTTCAGTAAATACTACTTGCACTTACCTTTAACCTGTAAATTATATAGCTACGGAAACCAAGATACAAATGATAGAAGAGCACTCATCTCAGCTGGGTAACAAACATGAAATAATGAGTGACGAAATTTAGCTGCTTAAGCCCAAATTTGAGGAATCTTGCAGATCAAATTTAGCATTGTAGCAGTATCAAAGGGTGCAAAGACTTAGGCAGCACTGACCACCCAGGGACTGTAATGAATAGATGGACTGATAATCTTATGTCTACTTTTGTTTTGGTCGGCTCCGGAGACTCTGATCTAAGCTCTGCCAACTTAATCTTGATTGCTTGAGCACACAGGGTGCTGTCAGGGCCGCACAAAGGGGGTAATAAGCAACATACTATCATTGTTTACGTTCAGGACTTTAAGGTTAAGGAAGGAATTATATTGATTGCTAGAGAGCATAGGAGATTCTCTGTCCCGGATGGTTATTATTTTTTGATTTTCCAGGACCTGGCTTGAGAGACAGCATCTAGGTTGCGTATGATGGGAGCCCTTCTATTTAGTTTTAAGACTGGATCAATCCCAGTCTCATTTACAGGGGGTCATCCAAAAAATCTATAGGAAGGGCTCTTTTGTGATATTCTCTGAAACCGAGTCAGACATTTTTCGAAACCTAAAAGTATTTCACACTGATCTTGATGTCACCGGTACATGTTAAAAGGGAGGAAACTTTTTTTTGCTCGTTGTTCGACTGGGTGGCCCACGTTTCGCTCTCTGGAGTGAATCTGTTTTGCCGAGATCTGGAAGAGGAAACTAGCTTTGTGAAACGCTGACCTTTCTGTGGCTGTTAATAGCCCGGGCACAGATTGCCTTTTTTTTTTTTTTTTTCCTAACCTGGGATGGAAACTCCTGCACCATACAATGCTAGCCAGGGAAACCAACCCAGGAGGGAACAGTGACTGCGGTCTTCAGAAACAAAGCAGGGAAGCTCGTGTTTAATAGTTCAGAAAAAGAATACTCTGTTCGAAAATAAATCTGACGCTTTGAGAAAGAAGGATTGAAAAGATTTTTAAAATGGAAAGAGGTGATAAATAACCAACCTGCACAAATTTAGCAGGGAGCAGAGAGGGCACACAAAGGATACAGGTGGTGGTTGCTGTTGTCGGTTCTGCTTCCTCATTCACAAGATCTGTCTGTGAATGTGACGTGACAGCAGGTTTCAGGAAGTCACAGTTGGAAGTGAATAGTACTGTGAACATAGAAGAAGGAAATTTTTGAAGTGAACTGCTCTGCTCTCTCTAATCTGGCGACCATCTTAGAAAGGCAAAGTTTCATAGTCTTTTAAAACTTTCACAGAAGATCCGAGTTTGGCAGCCTCAGGTGGGGCCAGCGAGGGCCCTGTACCGGGTCGCACATCCCACGACGGACGACCCTGGGTGGAAGCACTAAGAGAACTCCTGAGAGAATTTCTGGTTGCAGTCTATTTCGATCCTCCTAGGACTCCCAGAACTGCCCAGGACCGGAATTCATAGACAACGGCAGCCTAAGGCAAGTGCACAGCATTCTGCAAGCAGGGTCAAGGTGTTGGGGCTCCAATAAATTGAAGCTAGGCTGCAGGCAATCTGTCTTTGACGGAAGCGGCTGGCGTTAGGCCAGTGCGGCTTGTCTGGACCGTGTTGCAGTGCTTCTCCTGCTCCCCCTGTCTTTCCTGCTCAATCCAACTTAACAGGTCTCTACTATTCTTCTCTTTTTCCATAAGCTGCAAGTCTTCAAGTGGAGTACTGACACCCCTCAAAAGGGCTACAAGCGTTTCTAAGAACTTATTACGCTGAGTCACATCTCCCTTTGACCCGAGCTTTGCCAGATAAGGAAGGACTTTTGGAGTCTGCTTCAATATGAGGTCTGGTAAAGTAAGGAATGAGCATCCAAACCGTCAAAAACGCAAGAAATGCTGCCGCAGTAATGCAATTTTGCATTTGCCATCGACCCCTGAAAAGTGGACTTATCCTCTTTCACCTACCACAATTACAGCGGCCGCTTCTCCACTGGCTACTGATCTGTCCAACCCAGTCACTTTGAATTCTCAACTCTCCAATGTTCACATGCCGCATCCATGCCCCTCAAAACTTCGTGAATCTTCGCTTCTGGAATATTTCAAGAAAAAACCTAGGCAGGAACCTCTGGCAAATGCTGCGGAGAATGCGCTGGTGCCAGGCTGGGGCATCTCTTCAGAATCTGCAGTCACTGATGCCCTACCTATGGCTTGTGGTTATTCTACAACAGTGGCTCAAGTTCATTGTCCTGCTTTATCCGCCTTCTCTCAGTCAGGATCTCAGGATGAAGTATGCCATTCGCTACCCTATGAGGGCCAGCCGGCTGTGTCCTTGTCAAAACACGATCTTTCGCCAATTATTATTTCCAGCGATCATTCTTTCAACGTTGGAGAATGGGAGTCCTCCTTGGTAGCCACTCCAGCTGTCCTGCCTCGGCAGGAAGGGCTGGCTGTGAGTTGTCACATTCCTCCACCGGACTGCAGTATTTCTACATCATCAAGTCCACCAGCAGCCCAATGGATTCGTAGTTCAACTGGCAGTATTCATCCAATGTTACCAATAAGGTCCTTTAGCGGGGCAGGCGACCCTAGCTCTCAAATGGAGCCTATCAAGGGCGAATTTAAGGACCAATTGCTCCTTGATCTTTCTTGTCTTCAACATAATTCTTCGGGAGGGGCTGGTAGGGTATCCAACCCTGTGCCCTCCTCTTTGGTCGCAGCAACCGACTCTGTTTGGCCTCAGCTTTTGCTAACTCTTCAATCCACTGTATTGGCCTTGAACTATCATTCGATAAGTTGGACGTCCAAGTTGATTTGCTGAATACACTGGCCTCTTACGTAGCTGGTATTGATAAAAAAATAGAAAATCTTAACCAGCTTATTTTCAGAGCTCAGGTGAGCTCCAATCTTGCGCAACCAACATGCTGCTAGTCTCCAATTATTGAAAGTCTTTCATAATTGCCCACCTTTTTAAGTTTGGTTCCATGCAAAATTAAGAGGCTATCTCCATCTTCTGCGCCCGTGGTGCCTCAGCCGAATTCAAGCACCCATTCTGACTTGGCTCAGGATCCTATCAAACCAAAAACATTGGATGACTACTTCCTTCCAGTCAAAAATGCAACCTCTATCAATTCTTCTTGGCTAGCTGCTACGGGAACTTTGAAGCATGTTACTTTGGTCAACTGTGCTCCCAAGATCTTTCCCTTACCTGAACCTGAGTCTATGGTGCCTGTCATTGCCCCCCCCTGCATTCTTGCTCAACCAGCTTCAACACATCCAACGCCCCTAGGAGTTTATCTTGGGGCTCAACATTCGCTGAGCAAGAGGGGAAAAAAAAGACTCTGCAAACATCGGAATAAAAGGCGGAGCCAATCCCCTCAAGGATTCCTAACTAAGGCTCAACCGTTGGCCAGTCATGAGGCATCGCAACCCTTGCAGCCGTATGTGGTCCCCAGTGTGTCACAATTGCCCTGTTCTCCGTTAACCCCATTGGTTGGTCCTCCTCCCTCGATTGAGCTTGTTAAAGATCCTTCGGCTGCTATCACAGTGCGGGGAACTGAACCCCCCTTCAAGGACCCTTTGACTTTGGTTGAAGAAGGCAACTTAGGTAATGTATTGGATACAGTAGCCTCACTTCGGGGAGGTGGAATGCCTGCCTGCTCCATGGCCACATTGTCTGAACCCAAAACTGTCTATGGAAATACTGGTGGTAAGGCCCTGGCCCCTGGTTCTCCTAATTCCCTTAAGTTGTCTTTTGATAACATAAAATGCCTTCCTGCAATCCTGTCATCAAATCTTCAGTCAGTTTGTGCGGACATGCCGGCCTTGGTGGGCCCTGTAGGCTCAGATATTGTAAAGGATCAGTTACAGCTCTTATACCCTCCGCATCTCCCAGTGGCCTCATTGGGGGGTATAAACTCAAAACTTGTGTTTATTCCTGAATATCGTTCAAGGGAGCCACATGACATTTTGAATAGGGGGAACATTTTGAGGCTCTTCAATGCTGTTTCGGATCTTAATAACATCTGCTCTAAGGACATTGTATCTATTGAATTTCTGGACTCAAGCGGGTCTAGTTCAAGAGACTCCACACTGGTTTCCTTATTTTCTGCCTTAATAGCTCAGTCCATTCTTTCTAAGAGAGACCTATTTTTCTCATGGGGCATTACAATCATTCCTTATAAGGAGTCTGGTTATCCTGCATTACTATCAGAACTTCAACGTCCAACGGCTACCACAGTATTAAAGCCTTTTTCAATTTTGAAAGGTGCTTTAGGTGGAACCTCTACCTTTGATGGGTCCCCTTGCACTGGTCTTGGTTCCCAGGGGGCATCCAATTGGGACTGGCTGCCCTCCACCCTCATTGACTATCACGGGTGGGTGGGTTTGGGATAGCGGAATGTCTGTCCCTATGCTCTTGGAACATCAATGGGATTGTGCAAGTTTGCCTCAGCTGATCTCTTAGCATTTTTGAATAGCTATGATGTAATTGCCCTTCAGGAAACGTGGGCTGAGATCAGCTGTCCGCTGTCCGGGTATTTAGAAATGTGGAAACCTGCTGTTAGAACGAGCAAAAATGGTCGTGCCAAGAGAGGACTGGCTATCTATGTAACTGTCAAACTAAACAGGAGTAGTCTGCCACTGGTTTGGGATGATAATTGGATTCAGGGGTCAGTCATTAAGGATAGGACTGTACAGCAAACCCTTATAGTAGTTAATGTTTATATCACGCCTGGCACAAAGGACAAAAGGGGCAGGTTGTCTTGACTGATGCAGATTATGGGCGATCTAGTTGGGGAGTACCCACGTGCCAATTACCTCATAACCGATGATTTTAATACAAATTTGTTTCAAGACACAATGGAGGCTCTGGATGGCCCTGATCTCTGTAACCTCCAGATAATTCCCGAACAACTGAGGCCTCAGGGCTGTTCGCATTACCCATTGGGAGAGTACACAGCAATGCACCTTAATAGTATTGGCTTTAAAGTCCTGAATGGGCGCTTATGCGACGATGTGCCTCCCCGGTGAACAAGATCGGATGGTCGATCCTACTCCTATTTAGATTACACTATTTGCAATAGTGAATTGTTTGCCCTAATCGGTTTCGATTTTGCCTCGAAGTGAGAGCGACCACCGTCCACAAATTGTATCCATTAATTCCAGAGTTTCTTTGCATGATGTATGTGGGTGGCGGGTGGTGGCGTCGGCTCTCAATCTTTAAAGCGCATAAAATTGAATTCTTCTATTGGCAGTATAGTGTTATCTGAATGTATTAACTTTTTTGATTCTGAGGGAGCGGGTTGTGAGCCTCCAATTATGTCTTGGGCCAAACTTTCCTGCCTTTTGTTGTCAAGGTTTCACCGACCTGCATGTAATCGTGCTCCACACCGGTCCTTGGTCATTTCTAGGGAATTCAAGAATCTAAAGAAGGTGTGCAACAGACAAGTAAGGGCACTCAGGAAAAGTCCTGGCTCCAGATGTTTACTTATTAAATATAAACAATTGAGGAAAGACTACAGGAAGGCTGTTTGTGATGACCACCAGTCCCACCTTAATCAGTTTTGGGCTAAACTTTTAAGTGCAAGCAAAGACTCAAATCCTAGGAAATTTTGGTCCCTTATTAACAATCTAAATAGAAATCAAAGAGTCATTTGCATTGCCAACATTTCTGAAGAGGTTTGGACGTCTTATCTGATGACCCACTTTTCTGCAAGTAAGTCGGATGGGAAATCATTAAAAGTGGGGGCTTATAGCCCTAATTCCCCTCTGTCTAAGACGTGTCCCATGCCCTTTAGGTCACCAACCCCAACACAGGGGGTGAAGAAGTCCTTTCAATTACACCTTCCTCATATTATCTCGAGGGCTAAGCAATTTGGAGCTCCCGGCCCCAACGGTCTCCCGCAGGCATTGTTCAAACAGGATCCTCTCTTTTGGGCCAACCATCTTGCCCGCCTGTTTGAGCACTGCCTTTTGACTTCAACAATTCCTGAGTCTTGGCGGTGTGTCATCTACATCCCTTACATAAAAGTGGTTCAAGGTCAGATCCCGCTAATTTTAGGATGATTGCACTGCTGGATAACGAGGCAAAGTTGTACGCCAGTCTTTTGTTGCAAGATCTTTGTGCCTGGGCTGACTCAAAGGCTATAATTCCTACTGTTCAAATAGGGTTTTCTGCTGGCTCAGGCACTTCGACAAATTTGCTAGCACTCTCTATTTTGATCAACAGGACGATTTTATCCGGCTTAACGCTGAATTGTTGTTTTGTTGATTTTAGGGCGGCCTTCGACCGGGTCCCCCCCGAGCACTTTGTGGGCTAAACTGCAGAATTGGGGTATCCCCCAGTACTCCTTGGTGCCATCATAGTTCTTCATACAAATACTTGGGTTCATATTAAGCTCGGTGTTGGGTGTTCTCTTTCCAGAAAAATCCCCACCTTTTGTGGTGTGAACCAGGGTTGTGTGCTTGCTCCTCTTTTTTTTGATTTGTTTATTGCAGATCTATCAACGTCTCTCAATGTTGTTAATTCTCATTCCTCTAAGATTGGTGACCTTAGGCTCAGTCATCTGCTTTATGCCGATGACCTTGTACTATTTAGTTATACTAAGATTGGCCTTCAACGGCTGCTTAATCAACTTGCATCTTATACTTCTGAGAGTTAACTGGAAGTTAATTTGCTTAAAACCAAAGTGGTTTCCTTTGGAAGGAAAAAACATTCAGGTTTTAGTTGGTATTATAAAAGCTGTAAACTTGTCTCTGACCAGTCTTACAAATATTTAGGGGTGCATTTTGATTCCAGGGGCAGTTTTGTTGAACCTAAGAAGGAGATCGAACTCAAAGCTGTGGCATTGCAGGTGGCCTCATCCAAATTATCCAAAGCTTTAAGGGGGCCAACCTTTCTTCCCTTAATGGAAGTTATGAGAGTAAAGATTATCCCTTCATTGGTCTATGGTCAAGAAATTCTGTTGGGCAAAGGTTCCTGCCTATTAAATAGGCTGGTTAATAAAATCTATAAGAGTGTCTTCTACGTTCCGCGCCTTGCCTCACTTGCGCAGGTACGGTTGGAATTTGGGCTTCCGGATTTTGAAGCAGTTGGTGCCGGTGCTTTTTTGAAGCTCTGTCATAAGCTGTTCAGTGCCACAGACGGCCGTTTAGAGGCAGTCGTGTGGCGAGAAATCAGTGAGTCCAAATCGAAGAGATCATACTTCCATTTTTTGGCCGAATGCAAATGTCAACTGGGCGTTGATGATCTCTGGGAAAGTAACCCCTCCCATTCTCTGTTCAAATTAGGCATAAAAAAGCTTGTTCAACAGTATTCGTATCACTCTGATCATTCCCTCCTTGTTCAACGGAAGCATGCCTGGTCAGTAATTAATTCCTTTAAGCCAGGTAAGCCTTCTAGCTTCTTTTCCTGTTCTTATGGGTTTCGGTTGAAAAGGGACTTTTTGGCCTTAAGGATGGGTGATTGGGATTTTTTGAAACATCAACCTCTATGGCTGCTATCCTCTGGGGAAGGGGTGATATGCAGAGGCTGTATTAATACGGAGGAGACTTTAGATCATGTGGTCTGTCTGTGTCCAGCTTTACTTAATGAGCGTAGATCTTTGCTCCGAAGCAAATGTAATGAATTGGGAATTCGCTCCTGTCGACAGGCTATTATTCAGTCTCTGGACCATGCTAACTCAATGCTAAATGTGTTACTCATTAAATTTGCTAAAATTGCTCAATCTAAAATTAGTGGCACTGCGAGCAAAGGATAGGCAGGATTGGAATTTGCTCTTGCCACGCCGTTGCTGTTGGTTAAGTTGTGGATTTTAATGGCATGTGCTGGCACTCATTGTAGTCTTTTTTTGTATTTTGCACTTTAGGGCCTGAGCTTATGTATTTTATTTTGTTATGCATTATGTAGAGTTCCGGGCTGGTGATTTATTCTATTTTTATACTTAGGACTGTTTTTATATTTTTAGGTAGGAATGCTTTCTTCTTATTATTATGTGTGTTCTAATTATGATGTGTTTTAGTATGTATTTAGCTTCCACTAGTATTTGCATTTCTTTTTCTTTCTGTCCAATTGTATTGGATTTTATTATCTGTAAAATAAATATGCCTTGAAGAAAAAAAAAGGGAGGAAACTAATAAAACCATAGGGTGGGAAGAAGGGGTCACGGTCAAAGACGTCATTGCACGATAAGTGTAAGATGACACTTCAATATTGCCTGGATGTCAGGTTTGACATCTCAAGGGTTTTGGGGGGGCGAGGTTCTTCATCCCCTAACATTTCCAAGCTAGAGGAAACACGGAGGCCCATTGGGTCACAGGGAGGGGCAGGAGGTTGGGGGTGGGAGGTACAGAGGGAAGGAGGGGAAGGGATGGGAAGTGGGGGTGGGGATCGAGGAGGACCGTGGTTAAATCGAAAAAAGAGAGTGCACATTTGTCGAATGACTGGCAAGCTAGGGAAGAGTAACAATAAACCAAAAAAGGGAAATTGTTAACATTCTTTCATTGGATATAAATAGTTTAAACGGTGGGGGAAAAGAAAGCCAAGATATTCTTTGAAGCTTGTCACATGAAACCTGATATCCTGGCTCTTCAAGAAACGTACCTTAGTAGGAAAGATATCCAGTATTCAATGCATACCTAAGTGCTGCCAAGGCTCTACTTTACTTAGAATGTATGACTCAGTAAGTGCAATTCACTGCTCAAGTCATAGAGGAGTCGCTATTATTATTTTCAATAAATCAATCAGAGCCCTCTGACCCAGAGTAGATCACGAGGGTAGGTAGGCAAGAGTGGAAATAGCTGACTATTGTACTAATAGCCATTTTGTTTTGGTTAATGTCTATGCACTCAATAATTAGAACCCACATTTCTTCACTAATATGATGCTAGAACTTAGCGATGTAAACCTGCCCTTCATTATAATGGGCGAGTTTAACTCAATTCTGAACCCTGCACTTGATACAACCGATACCTCCCATGCATCACGCATGGGAAGGACCAGAACTCGCATATTAGATATGATGGCTAGTCTGAACCTGCTTGATATATTGGAGAGCAAAACCCTGATCTTCAAAAGTATACTTTCTTTTCCGGGCCTCACAGAAAATATTCGCAAATTGGCTACTGTTTGAGTAGTGCCTCAATTCTTTTGGCCTGTAGAACCAAGATTCTTCACTTTTTACATTGAGATCACTCTGCCATCTCACTGAAATGAGAAGGTAACTGTTGAGTTAATACCGATCCACGTCAGTGCTATTTATCATGATATGTTTTAGATCGCCCCAACTATATTCCATGCCTGCATACACTAACAAAGGAATTTGTCTGACTAACCAAAGATCAGCTCATCCCTTCGTGGTGTGGGATATGCTGAAAGTTTATATTAGGGCAATCTCTCAATACTTTATTACTCAATTATCTAACGGAGATTGCGAAGAAGAGAGGGCCTTCAGGGGACAACTTGCAAGCTTAATCCACCTTCATATGACACAGGTTACATCTTGCTCTTTGTCCACCCAGGCTACATATTTATAAATAATGCGCCCAAGAGTCCATTTCTCCACCTTAATAATGACGCAAGTCAACAAAAAAGCCTTTCAACTGCGGGCCCTATGTCTTGCGAAATTGATGAAAAATCAGGTAAATTTTTAGCCAGCCTGAGTAGGTTTGAAATGGAAAGAACTGTTATCAAACTAATTGAAGAAGCTGAAGATAGGGTCTGCATGCAACACTTCGTGATCCTAGCTGCTTTTATGACTTACTGTTCGGGGTTAGATCAGAGAGAATCGGACTGTAGCCTCACACATATTCATGAGTATCTGGCCCCTTTAGACCTGTCCAAACTAACAACGATAGCCCAGGAGTTTTTGGAGGATACGTTTCCAGCAAGCAAACTTAGAATGGTTATTGCTAGTTTACCATCGGAAAGGCATCTGGGCCAGGTCATATTCAGCAATTTACAAAATTGGGGCATCTGTAAACACTCCACTTCTTTTTGAAGAGTTAAAAGAAATCCGTACTGCTGGTTGGGTCCCATCATCCTGGATGAAGTGTTTATAACAATTTTTCTGAAAAAGGATAACAAGCCAACAGAATGTAGCTGGTACTGGCCTATATAACTGCCTGACACAGATTCTAAAATATTCACTAAGCTTCTGGCAAATCGAGTCAACAATATTATTTTGCCGCCCGCCTCACCCTAACAACATGGCCTAATTGCAGGGAAGGGTGTGACCTCACACAAATCTAATCACCACAATAATGGATTGCTACAAGACTTTCGGGGAACCTCTTAAATATTATTATACTTGATACAGAAAAAACATTTGATCACGTATCCTGGAAATTTCTTTGGGAACTACTTGACCTTTTCAATTTTAGACCCAAGTTTATTAATATGGTCAAAGCAATTTACAAAGCTCCCAATGTTCAGATTAGTATACTACATAAGCTTACTCCTTTTGTCTCTATTTCGGGGGGTACCCATCAAGGCTGCCCAATTTCTCCTGATCTGTATGCTCTACATATGGAACCACATATTAGGTTTCTATGGAGAAGTATTCCTGCTAATCTGTATTTATCTCTTTCTTCCCCCACATGCCGTCTATGCAGACAATTCTCTAATATTATGTCATTGCTCCGATCCTACAATCCAGTGCATCGAGTGCGTGTCAATGGACTTTGGCCTTGTCCTGGGCTATAAGATAAATACTCATAAAACAAAATTTTCCTCAATAGGGGGAACGTGCAGCCGTGATCCATGAGTGACAACTAGATCCAGATATTTGGGCCTTATCCTGGCACCCACTATTAAGTTATGCTATGAATATAATTACCCTGCACCACAAAGGCATATTAGATCATTACTGGATAGTTGGGTGCATTTACCAATTTCTCTTATTGGTCGCATTAATCTATTCAAAATAAATATTCTTCCCAAAAATTCTGTATCTTATCCTATTGCCCTTATACATCCTCCCTCGATATTTGAAGATTCTAGACATTATATTAACAATATTTATATGGAAGGGGAAGAAAGAGCACGGATCTCTAAAGACTTTAAAATCTCCTATAGTTAAAGGTGGGTGGCCACTCCCAGACTGGCACCTTTACTATTGGGCAAGCATGGCGAATCGTATTTGATTATTGTATGATCTTCATCCTGAGAACTGGTTTTACTCTATATCAATGATGAAGCACCTGGCTCTGCAGCTCCAAATTCAACAGCGAAAAGTTCTTCAAAAAAGTTAGTTTAATGACTGATAGCCTTGGAAAAGATTGAGGCTAATATGTGGAGGCCTTTGGGAATCTCAGCCTTTCATGCCTACACATTGCTGCTGGACAATCTGGATCTACTTGAATGCTTTGCTTTATTTGGCCCTTGGTGCCAACTGGGAATTAAGCAGCTATGTGACTTAATGGATGAGATGAGGTTAAATCATTCTTAGATTTACAGACAGAATTTTCCATACCTTGTAACAACATTTTTAAGTATCTTCAGAATCGGACCACCATAACGAGCAGGACTATCAACTTCACAAGGACCCCGCATGCACAACCAGAACTTGCACTTTTGATTTTCGGCAATATTCCATCTAACATTTCGGACAAGTATAGCTGTCTTCTTCATGATTCTTCTAGCGACTTGGCAACATGGGCTGGCAAATGTTCCCGTAGTTTAGACGAGGTAGTCACAGAACAAGAACTTTTATCCTTGGGTTGCTTCTGTAAGATTATCACTTTTACTAGACTAAGAGGCCAGGCTTATCACAACCTTTTTGACATTTATAACAGCTCTGCTAAATTGTGTAAAATTGTGTAAATGGTATAACAAAACGTACAGCTGCCCACACTCTTAGCTTAGTGTTCATATGTTTGCTACATGCACCAAATTTATACCATTCGGTTAGTCAATCCAACGGCAAACATTTTCTGTACAGCGCTTTTAATGAATAATCAACCCCAAAATGGTGCAGCTGGAAGTAGGGGACACTGACTGGGTCTTCTACATTCTTTTCAATGCTAGACTAGTGAGATAAACTTGGAATACGGCTTTCCTTCTAAGTATGAGGAATGGTGGAAAGAAACAATGGAGGGATATGACATAGAAAGCCAGACACCTAGGGTCAGTGCAGGGCCGGCTTTAGCACTAGTGGCGCCCTGTGCGACAATCTTTTTTGGCACCCCCATGACTTCCTCTTCGGATTCCCACACTATCACCTATCAAAAGTGCCATAGTCCCTCTCTCATATACATTTGTTTTAAAGCTCTGGTAAAGGGTAGCTTTACTAATCCACTCAGCTATCCACATAAAATATAGATTTGTTCTTTGCAGGAGGCATATTAACCCTCTGCCCTACTTGATGGGGGGTCAAAACTGCCTCTGGGCAAAACTCCGATTTCTCTGTCTGGAACATTAATCACGTTATCTTGACATTTTTGTTATAGCCTCACAGCTGGATGCACATTGAAATCATTTTCAGGTGCTTTAAAATTGTAAGTTATTGCTAGGCACAGCGCCCTCTCCCCAGAGTTCAGTGCCCCCACTCCAAGTCACATCCAGTGAGGCCGCACCATTCGCACCCTCCCCAAAGCCGGCCCTGAGTCAGAGGATCCATGGTGAAATTTCATGATGTCTGGAGGGATATGGGAGATTATTTGATGCCAGGCTAGATGCTGCTTTTTACTTCGTATATTGCTGTATTGTCCAGTGATGTATTTGGATACTGCAAATTGTTTTCTTACATCTATAATGAAGGTTGTTCCGATGCATTCAACATGTTGATTCTAACTTTTGTTAACCTAATGTACTCTATTGTGTTTCAACGTGTGCACTAGCAATAAGAATATTTTGTACTGGAAAAATAGGCATGAATAAATGAGGCATCACAAAGACTGAGATCCATAAATGCTGAAAGAACAAGAAAAAGAGACAAACACCCTAAAGGGTAAGGAGACAGCTGAGCACCTATAAAAAAGGTGAACACACGACAACTCCCATGATGGAAATGGAAATAACAAGGCAATAACTCACAAAAATGCAATATAAGGAGGAACAATATGAGTAGTAAGTAATGTATAATGAGGCACCAAAATAGAGACAAGAACAGATAAATCTCATGGGATTACACAACGAAAAAACACTCACTACTGAAGACAAGGAAGGCAAATGGTGTGGAACACTACATGTAGGAAGGGAACGAGGCAAGAAATCCACACACGTCCATCTCTATGAGGAGATAGGAAGGAAGAGAGAAGAAAATCTGTTAAAAAAATACAACAATCTTCAAAGACACCTGGAATAGAGAGGAAAGAATAAGGGTGCTGTTAGACTTAGCATCCTTGGCATGGTCTCCCCCAACCTTTTGCCTCTGTTTCCCAGGTTGCTGATGTGTGCTGGACTCTGTTTTTGATACTCTGGGCACTTTAACACTACTATCGAGTGCTAAAGTGCAAGTACTCCTATGTTAAATGCATGTGTAATTGGCCTTCCATGATTGGCATATTTGATTTACTAGTAAGTCCTTAGTACAGTGCACTAGAGGTGCCCAGGGCCTGCAAATCAAATGCTACTAGTGGGCCTGCAGCACTGGTTGTGCCACCCACATGAGTAGCCCTTTAAAAATGGCTCAGACTTGCCACTGCAGTGTCTGTGTGTGCAGTTTTAAACTGCCAATTCAACCTGGCAAGTACACACACTTGCCAGGCTGAAACCTTCCTTTTTTCTATATGTAAGGCACCCCTAAGGTAGGCCCTAGCTAGCCTCATGGGCAGGATGCAGTGCATGTTTAAGGTAGGACATATACTAATGTGTTTTATATGTCCTACCAGTGAAATACTGCCAAATTCGGTTTTCATTGTGCAAGGCCTGTCTCGGTCATAGGTTAACATGGGGGCTGCCTTTAAGTATTATTAAAGTACAGATTCCCTTTGGGAGCAGATAGAAATATGGAGTTTAAGATCTCTGAACTCATAATAATAAAAATACATCATTCAGTAAAGGTTGTTTTTAGATTCTGCGTTTGAAAATGCCACTTTTGGAAAGTTTGCATTTTCTTGCTTAAACCATTCTGTGACTCTGCCTGTTTGTGGATTCCCTGTCTGGGTCAGTTTGACAGTTGGGCTGTTTGCACCTCTCCTCTAGACAGTGACACAATGGGAGCTGGGGTGTAGCCTGCATATCCTGATGAGCCATCTGTGCTGGGAGGGAGGGGAGGAATGGTCACTCACACCTGAAAGGGCTGTGCCTGCCCTCACACAATGCAGTCTCCAGCCCCCTGGTGTGTGTCTGGGGCCTGGCCTGGGCAAGGCAGGATCTTACAAACAAGAGAGACTTTCCTTTGAAGTTTGCCTACTTCAAAGGCAGAAAGCAGTATACGTAGTGGACCCAAAACCCCTGAAAATTAGATTACTCTTGGAATCAAGAGGAACATCTGCCAAGGAGAAGTGCTTCCCCAGCCTGTGAATGTGCTTTGTTGGGCTATCCTGCAGTTGCTGCTTTTGGCTGTGAAAGGGGACAAAGACTAGACTTTGTTGTGCATTCCTGTTTGAGAAGAATCTCCAAGGGCTTGAACTGAGCTTGCCTCCTGTTGTTAAAGTCTCAGGGCCGTCAAAGACTTCTGCTGACAGCACCTGGACTCTCTGCTGAGACTCCTGCCCAGCCAAGTGGTGCCCTATCCAGTCCCTGGGCGCTTGAAAGGTGAAGTTGGCAGACAAGAACTGAAAATTGATGCACAGAACGGCATGCAGGGGACATTTTCGACGCACCTTCCATAACGCGACTGATAAATGACACGCCGCCAGCTTTGCAGCTAAAATCGACGCTCTACCTGCATCGTGGCTGGGAGATCGACACATCGCGGCTGGAGAAACAACGCACAACATCTGCTTACGGAGGCTGATAGCAGCGCAAACTCCACATAGAGCATTTTTCTGATACCGTGCAACCGGATTTTCCACGCATCATCCCTGGCGTCCAAGTCAACCCGAGTCTGCACGAATCTGATGTCCCCCGTCTGGAAATCGACACATCACTCTCTTGCGAGGGAGAAAAACAAAGCATCATCGACCAGACCGATGAAGGAAACGACACACTGCCTTACTTGCGAGTAAGGAATCAACGCATCAGTGCCCTATACAAACGCACGCTCGCCAGTGCGGCTTTATTTTGGACGATAACCAGGTACTTTGTGTAACAACAGCATTCTCACTGTTTTCTAAGGATTAAGACTCTTTTTCTTTTGAAAATTCATATCTTGACTTGTGTATGTTGGATTTTTGTCCTTTTGGTCTTGGTTGATTGAGATAAATATTACCTATTTTTCTAAACTGGTGTGGTGTTCATTTTGTAGTGTTTTCATTGTGTTACTGTATGTGTTGGTACAAATAGTTTACACATTGCTTCTGAAGTTAAGCCTGCCTGCTCGTGCCAAGCTACCAAGGGGGTGAGCGGGGGTTAACTGAGAGTGATTCTCCTTTACCCTGACTAGCGTGAGGGTCCTTGCTTGGACAGGGGGTAACCTGACTGCCAACCAAAAACCCCATTTCCATCAGGTGTTATATAGCATAATGTATTAGATCATATATGATCAGGCGGTCCTAAGTCTATAGCCCAGGCCCTGTGCTGGTTAATAAAGATTTTCAAGTCAGTCGGATATTCAAAGAATTAAGATTTATCATTGAAGGTGATTTTAAAGAGGCAAGGATTAAGTAATCATATCTGATGTTTGAAAATCTCAGTTGAGGACTTAGAGCCAAGAATTGTTTCTATTGTGCTACAGCAGCAGGTGAGACATCCTGTGTGAAGAAAACCTTGGGAGTCATTACGACCCTGGCGGAAGGCGGAGAACCGGCGGTAAGACCGCCAACAGGCTGGCGGTCTCCCCTCATGGAATTATGACCATGGCAGTTACCGCCATGGTCATCCGCTTGTTTCTCCGTTCTGCCAGCCGGGCTGGAGACCTGGGTCTCCAGCCCGGCGGCCTTCACTATACCGCCGGCAGTATTTTGACCCGGCTTACCGCTGTGGATTTCCTGCGGGTTGAACCACCATGAAATCCATGGCAGTAAGCACTATCAGTGCCAGGGAATTCCTTCCCTGGCACCGATAGGGGTCTCCCCCACCCTGACTCCCTCCCCTACACCCCCCACCACCCCTGCCACCCCCCAAAGGTGGCAGGGCCCCCCTCCCCACCCTGACCCCAACATCACAGAACTCACACACACACGACACGCACGCAGGCACCACCAACACACACACGCACACACCCCGACATACATGCCAACATCCACACACACAGTCAGACACGCACAACCACATTCAAACATACACGCACACATCCATACAGACATACCCACAGACATACACGCACTCATTCCCATACACACAACACCCCCGCAAGCATACACACACTCACACACCCCCTCAACATACAAACACGCACACCCCCATGCACGCACACAACACCCTCCCACCCCCCTCCCCTAACGGACGATCGACTTACCTGGTCCATCGATCCTCCAGGAGGGGACGGGAGCCATGGGGGCAGCTCCGCCGACATCGCACCGCCAACAGAACACCGCCACGCCGAATCACAGGATGTGATTCGCTGGGCGGTGTTCTGTTGGCGTGGCGGTGGAGGTGGAGCAACCTCCACTTCCCCGCCTCCCGCCAGTATGGCTGTTGGCGGCTCTCTGTCCGTAAAGTGACGGAGAGCTGCCAACAGTCATAATAGGCCGAGCGGCAAACCGCCTGCGACTGTGAGCCTGTTGAATACAAAGAGAAGGAATAGCTTGTAAATTGCAAGATGTTAATAATGTTGGAGTCTTCAAACCTTCTGGAATTCAAAAGAGTCTGAGGTTATTCCTTCTGTTCCTATTTTCCAAATGTTCAGTCAGATGTATGAACTGATCAATGCCTTTAACCAATTAAGACACATCAGAAGTGGAATCTTGTATATTGCTCCCTCACTGTCCAAGCATGGTGATCCTTTGGTCACGTGAGGACCATTTGTGCTCAATTCATTGCTTGGATGTGTTAGTGTCTTTTTTAGGGCCCTAGTTTCTGCCATAAAATCCTCCAACACCAAAGGAGGTGATGATTTAGAAGGAGAGTCTATACTCTTTTTAGTCTGCTTAACATAAGTAGAATTATTGGACTTCTTTGAAATAGCACCAAATGCCTGAGGATAAGACAAACTTTCCGCCCCAATATCCAAGGTGCCCTCTATTTCTGGTGGGCAGTAAACTCTGCTCCACTGGTGGAGTTTGCAGTTTTGCCACTCTGCCCTATGCTTAGAGTTCAGGAAAAACTCCACCAACTGCGGTGTGGATGAGTTTACCGATGCCCACCCATAGTCATGCTATTTAAAGTTACCGCTGTCTAAAATATTAAGTGAAAGCATTGGTGTGGTTGTTAATTAGGTGAGGAATTTAAATGCAAATCACTGGAGACAGAAGGCCGTTGTTAGAAATGGGGTTCCTGGTTGGCTAGGGTAGGCACCTAAGCCAGGCAGGGATGATCACTTTAGTCAGGGCAAGGGAGCTAAACACCCAATATAACCTCTGCTCACCCCCTTGGTAGCTTGGCCTGAGCAGTCAGGCTTATCCCAGAGGCAATGTGTAATGCATTTGCACAACACACACAACACATGTGACACAGTAAATACACCACAAAGGAAACACTACAACAAGTTATACAAAAATGACCTGTATTGCATTAAACATCAATAGACCAAACATGACATGTATCCGTAATACCCTGCTACACAAGCAGTAGTCAGAACATCACACAGGTTACTAGTACTCTGTGAAAGCAAGCAGTAGTCAGGTAAACAAATAGGTTACTGGGATTCTGCAACTCAAGCAGTAGTCAGGTCATCATTATCACAAAAAACACACGTTATGATAAACACCCTTTCAGGAATACCAACATCACCATAAATGCACATAGAATGAAATATTTAAAAAACGGTAATGCATAATTATCATCAACATGTATGCACATGACTGGAAAATATTTCCTTGCAGCATATGTCACATAAAACCTAAACCTCCTCCTGCAGGCAAAGTAGACCGAATACAACAGTACCAGGGCATAAAGGATGCTGCAGATAGCATGGGGGCGTGTCTGCCCTGGGAAATTACAATCATCGCTATGACCACCTTCCACATGAAGGTTCCTGTGCCCATTGCGTGTCTTTGAGTAGGTGGACGGTAATTGCCAAACACTCTCACGGAGAGCAGGAGCCTCCATGCTCTTATTAGTGTAAATACAATACTTTTGCTGTATCCAGAGTAATGGCCCGCTTCCCTTATGGGGAGCCACTACCACAAGGAATGTGGCACTGAGGTTGTGGGGGGGGGGGGGCAGGCAGCTCCAGCCGACTCTGTTTCCCCACTCCAAGGAAAGAAAATAAATTAATCGGCAGCTGCACGCATACGAACAGCACAGCTGTTATCTGCTCCCAAGCTCTGCCTCTCCTGGAAGGAAGAGAAATTGCACAGCAGCCACTTGCATGCATATGGCACAGCTGCTATCTGTCCCCAAAAGCTGCCTCTCTGAAGCAGCCCACCTGGAGCCCTCTGGGGCCTTCCAGGCTGCTACCTCTTATTTCCTTGGGGCAACACAGCCCAAAGAGATCTCCAGTATCTGTGGAATGGTCTGCAGGACCTGCCCGGGCTGCAGCAGTGATTTATCAGCTGGAAGGCGTGCCCACTCGTGCCCCTAGGACACCACCAAGGTTGCACTCATCCGTGCAGCACCAGATACTGCCAGCGGGCTCCTCTTGTTCTTTCGGAGATAGGGGGAAGGCCACAGGGCCACCGGGACACAGGGCTCTTTGTCATGCCCAGAGCAGGCAGCACTCCAGAACAAAGTGCTCCTCATGTGCTGTAGCAAGCAGATGGAGCGTTCTCCGTGCTCCTGAGTAGCACACACAGGACTTCCCTCTTGCTGGTGCAGAGATGAGGGCAAAGCACTCCTCACATGCTGTAAATGACCAAGTGAAGCGTTCCTCACCTTCCTCGTGCCAATGCAGCACCCTCCATGCACCCCACACCAGGGCAAATGGCACTCCACTGGTGCCCAGCCAAAGAAACAAGACTGAACCAACAGAAATGGAGAGGAGCAGAGGGATACAACACCCAGCCCTTGGAGACAGCTGTGGGGGTACAAGGCTTAAGGGCTCAGGCTAGCAGGCAAGCACAAGGGTCCATAAAAAGCAGAGGTGGTCCTTCTAGTGACCTAGCAGGTCACAGGTCAGTCCAACAGCAGAACAGTCCCAAGGCAGTTCCTAGCAAGTCCTTCCAGTATCTCGTGCTCAGTTCATTAGTCCATCAGTGTCTAAAAATGTGGGGGACAACTTACTGTACTTATACTCATTTTGTGCAGCTTCTACAAAAGGGGAGATGAGCTCCAGCCAGCACCAAAAGGTTGCAGTAATGTCCCCTTTCTCCTCCTGCACTGGCTCCAGACATCAGCAAGGGGGAAACAAGCCCTTTGTGTGAGGCCAGGGCACAGCCTTCAGAGATGCATGTGTGCCCCACCTTTACCTCTCCCAGCCCAGGAAGGCCGTTCAGTATGCAGATGTACTCTTGTTACACCTCCACCCTTCCTGTGTACAGGCTGTCTGAAAAGTATGCACCAAGCCCAACTGTCACTCTGCCTAGACGTGGATTAGAGTTAAGCTGCAAAACACCAATCATAAACACTGAGAAATGCTCACTATCGAAATGGAGCAATACTATAGTGGTAATAAAAAATTCACCTACACCAGTAAGCAGCATTTCTCACTACCAATCCAACCATACTAAACATGCCCATTCCACCCTTATAGATCAGACAATACCACTTAGACATATATTAGGGCATTCCCAATGCAATTCAATGAGAGGATCAGCACTCACAGTAGTGAGAAACTAAATAGGCTTCTTGTCACTACTAGTACATGTAGTCCATAAAGGCATATGTTCTACCTTTTACATACCCCACACCCTGCCCAAAGGGCTAGATAGGGCCTACCTTAGGCGTGACTTATATGTAGTCAAAGGGGAGTTCCAGGCCTGGCAAGTAAATTTAGCTGCCAATCAGCAGTATACAGCATTTTATTTAGTCCACACATTGGTCGTCTTACATGCGCCACGCTTCCAAAACTCATAGTTGTGTTCCGATTGGCTCAGTAGACTAGTGAATCCACATCATATGAAAACATTTCATACCTGGGGACTCAAAAGGCCGTCGTCCAGTGCTTGCAGCAATCAGGCTACTTTTTCCGCTCCTGAAAGATGTGTTGCTATTTCATTTACTTCAGAAACTTCACTGGCTGCCCATTGACAGGAACACACAGGATAAATGTACAGGGCTAGATCGGGCTCGGCATTACTGTACGTACAAGATCTGGAGGCTCCTTATCAGCCCATTTGCATGCTTCAGTCATCTTCGCAGTCCCTCTGCAAAGTGCCAAGAACTTATTGAGCTTGCATGGTTGGGCACTCTTGCATATCTAGGCCCCAAGCTGTGAAATGATCTTCCAGAGTCCTTGTGGAGTTGCCATTCTGTGATGGCATTTCACGAGGGTTTAAAGACCTGGCTGTTTTAGTTAATTTTAGTGCAGGTTTGCATTCACTCTTCCTGGTCTATTGGCAGGAAACCCCTTGGGGTCGCCTTCGCTTCATAAGACATTAACAATCAACCATAATCCACTACTACAAACCACGTTTGACCCTGTTATCAGAGGTTTGAATCCAAGCAGCCCTGCTCAGCCTTTCATCCTGCTCCTGTTGATAAAATAAGTAAACATCAGATGTCTGTGAATAATGCCAAGAACTGTGGTGTAGGTTCGCTCCGCAGATATGCGTGTTGCGTATTTATGTCCTCTCACTCTGGAAGCCCTGTACTCAGGTCACATGGCCTATGAGGAAAAGTCTCACCATAAAGTTCACGGTTGCCTTGCCACTTAATAGCTAACTTCCCTGAGATATTTTTATCCTAGCAGCCACATGCCCTGCCGTCTCCTCCATCAAACCATCTTGGCTTCATTTGATGATCTGTTTAGATGACAATTGAAGACATGTATTTCATGAAAATGCTGCAATTCATTAGCTCATGAATGAGTCCTACAGATGTGCTCTAATCCCATGTGTTACCAGTCCCATTTTTTGTGTGCTGTACATGACTCTTCCTGTACTGCACTCTTCAGTACCTGGAATTTTGGTTCTTGGGTTTATTTTGATGTCACCAGAACAGCTATTTGACCTTAGCAGATGATAATCTACCTTTATAAGCTGTTTATTAAGTATGAAATATGTTTATCCAGCACTTATTGTGCAATAATAAACCCAAGCGCTTTGTGTATGTGGCACTCTGCGCGCCATTCATATTTTGAGTGTTAGTAGAATAGGTGGTTCTTGAGCTGTTTTCTCGATACTACTAGCTAGTTTGACCTAGAAAAATCTATGTGTAGAGAAGGAAGGGATAGATTCACCATGTTCACCAGGACTCAATCTGTTGATATTATCTTTTTCAAAAGGTTGGCAGGGTTTTGGGAAAGGGTGCACCACATTCAGTAGTCTAGGTTTGAGAAGCATTGGGAGGGACTGACTGGAGTTTCACGCACATGCGCAACAGGGTCTCCCGACCTGTTTGGACTCGGAGTTAGTGGTGTATTATTGATTGAGCGACATGTGGTAGTAACCACTTCAGCTTCTTCTGTCAGTGCATGCATTGGAGAGGTAATGGGGCAAAGTAGAGGGGGCCCGCAGACATGAAGGAGATCGACAGTTCCCTGCGTGTACTAAGTCTATAAAATTCTATGACACAATCACCACCACACTCCAGAGTAGTGTAAAAGGCCATTTATTAGGATAGGATTGCATTTAATAACAAAACATATGAATAACTTTGAATATTCCAAGTTTCCAGCTTCTTCCTGTACCACCCCTTTTGAAGCGCCCCACCTTTCATTTTCCATTTCATTCTCCCACTTTTGCCTCCGTTCTTCCAGCCTCTACCTTCATTCACCTACTATCCACAGTCTCCTTTCATACCCTGCCTCCTTCAGGCATCCCCCACACTGTCATCCTCCACCTGCTTCTTCTTCCTCCCTGGAAGGGTGGCCAGGCCCACATCTGAATCTCCACCCTACCCCAGGTACTGCCACCCAGCAAACCCCTATGGGGAGTTTTGATGCCCTACCAGTGAAACCACTGCAACACTGCAACACTTTTAGATGGAATCCCTCACTGACACCTTCTCACCCCACAAATCCCACAACAAAACCTGCAATTCCATGATGTAATATGCATTGCCCATGTCCGAAAAGTGCACCCCATCATCCCGGAAGAGTACTGCCTCTTCCTCCTTGATCCCTTCATGAGCCCAGCAAAAGACCTTCATGGCTTGATTGAGCTTCCTCCTAGCCTTGTTGATCACCCCATTTTTCATTACCCTCCTCCCTTTCCTCCGGGGCACAAATTCCATCCATACCAAACAGGTCCCAGCCATCATCTGCTGAATCAACCCTCGATCCCAGTGCATGTGTTGCAGTAGGGTGAGCACCAGATCATTCTCCCCCAGGTTAAGCACTAAAACATCAGGACAAACCCAATTTGGAAAAGGAAGCAAATTTCCCCATTTCATCCCATTCTTCCCCACCTCAAAACTTCATGACGGCTGCCTGACAGTCCAAGAGAGCGTCTATAAATCGCTTCTCTGCATATTTTACCGCACAGTGTATAAAGGAATGCCTGATCAGCCACATAACCACCTTGGACCTCTACGGGCCGCTCACACATCCTGTAATGAGAAAACAAATATTAATAGAGAGAAAAGAAGCCTCCTTCTCCTCCCCCTGTTTTCTTGAAGCCCCCACCGTTGGTTTTTCACTCCTCTGCCATGCATCGAAAGACAGCTCATGCCCGCACATATTGCTCACAGCAGTGGTTCCCAACCTGTGGTCCGGGGACCCCTGGGGGTCCGCGAAGCCTTCTCAGGGGGTCCGCGAAAGCTTAGAAAATAAAAAAAATATTAACAAATATTGACAAATTAGGTCTCCAGCTTCCAGTAATGATTCAGACGGGGGTCCGCGGATTCCAATGATGATT
The DNA here is from genome assembly GCF_031143425.1 of Pleurodeles waltl. Classification (NCBI taxonomy): domain Eukaryota; kingdom Metazoa; phylum Chordata; class Amphibia; order Caudata; family Salamandridae; genus Pleurodeles; species Pleurodeles waltl. Next base: position 723,134,749 of record NC_090437.1, on the reverse strand, counting down.
CAGTGGGGGTCCCTGGGTTCCAGTAATGTTAAAATGGGGGTCCACATAAATCAAAAGGTTGGGAACCACTGGCTCACAGCATTGAGAACGCCTGATCTGCCTCCAATCCGACCTCAGCAAAGCTGCCGCAGTTGCCGCCTCAATCCAGAATGAATGAGTCCCAAAGTTACTCACTTGGCGACCAATCTGCCACAATGCTATCCACAAAAAAGCCAACAACTGAAATGCTGTAAGCTTCACATCATTTGCATGACAAAAAACACCCTCATACTTGTGCACCACCTGTGCCCGAAAACTACCCCACTCACCGACAGGGCATGCTGCAGCATTCCCTCCCTTGCACAGCCACATCCATTTTCCCCTTCCCCACTGATCTGTCTTGGACCTCCTCAGTCAGATACCCAAACATTTACCCTCCAGGCGCACCTCCCCATGCTTCACGCTGACAGCCTTGCCCGCACCAAGCAGTTCAGACACATGAAAAGCCCCAAAGAACATCCATATAATGCACAACCGAAACAGTGCAACCTTGCATCCATCTGTACAGCAGCATGTGTAACAGTTCCAGTAGCAAATCCTTGTCCTTTCCTTTCACAACCTTTTTAATAGTGTCCCTCAAAATGTCATCTTTCGCTGTGTCAAAACCAGAAAACAACTTCCCATAAAAGGAAACCACTGCTAACTTGCCGCCAGTCGTTGCCAGTGAGAAACCATTCTTGACCAAAAATAGCACAAAACTGATCACTCATATCTCAAGCATACCCTTATCCTGAAACCAAAAATGCCCCTCAATATCCTAAAAGATTGAAATTCCAACCATGTTAGACGATAGCTCCTCTGAGTGGACTCTGCTAGAGACTGCTACACAAGCCTAATGACCATCACGCCCCCACTCCCAAATGTCCGCTGGGACCGATGTTTTGTTCTCATCATCGTCAGGTGCCAAACTGCAGAAATGTTTCCACTGTGTGCAAGACAGGGAATGCTCAATAGAATTGTTAACCCCTGAAATGTGTGCTGCTTCAAAAATGATATTCAAAGTTAGACAGGGAAGCATGAATCGCCTTAGCAGCCGCAATGTTGTGAGATCCTTCGCTCTGTGCTTATTTACCAATTTCACCACTGTCAAATTGTCCACATGAAACATTACAGTCTGATTGGCGAGCCCAACCCCCCACACTGCCAATGCCACTAGCAAAGGAAAAAAATCCAGGAATGCTATACTCCTGCCCTGTACCAACCACTGTTGAGGCCACTCTTTCAAGCACCACCTGATCCCAAAACAGAACAAAGCCAGACGCTCCTGCTGCACCTGAGAAGATCTGGACCTGCCGCACCGTATCCTCCTCTGGAAAAACCATGGACACCCCATTAAACTGGGAGGTGAGTAAGGAACACCTCCCACACTCTGATGTCCTCTCTCAGCCCTGCAGACATCTGTATCTGGTGGCACAGGAGAGATGTTCCTGACATAGCCAGGCTCATGCGCCGACAAAACGTCCTGCCCCCCGAACCACATTGCAACCAAAATTGAGGATCCCCAAATGCCGCTGTTCAACCTTCTGTTTGATCTTATGTAGTTCCCGAATGTGCGGAAGAAAAATCACAATTTCTTCTACTTTGTCAGTTGGTAGTCGTGCTATGAGTGCCAATGTGTCCAGTTCAATGAATAGGAAGGTCAGTATCGTACTGTGACACTCTGTTTTTTCTGGAGCCAGGGGAACCCCCATGTCCAGTGCCAGTTGTTCAAAGCACTTAAATGCCCTGTCACATGCCCCAGACTCTGCCTTGCCCACAAACAGGAAATGATCCAAGTAATGTGACACAGCCCGATGGCCCCTCACCTTCGTGATAACACACTGCAAAAAGGTACTAAAAGCTTTGAAAAATGCACATTAAATAGCACAACCCATAGGGAGAACCCTGTCTACATAGATAGCACCATCCAACGGCATACCCAGCAATGAGAAATCCTCGGGTGAATGGACAAGAGTTGAAAGACTGCTTTGATACCACACTTAGCCAGCTCTGATCCCCTACCACACCCACAAATCAGACGAATGACGTATACACCACTTGCGTGTCCTCTGGCACAATGAAGTAATTCACCGACGCCCCCTCCGGTCATGATAAATGATGACTGAGTCGAAACTCCCCCTTTTTATGGTCGAGCGCAGAGAGCTTTGTTCCTCGTGTAATCTCTCTGTAGGCTTTTAACCACGCCCATGTCAAGCCCATCAGTTTGGTTGGTTCGTGGGCTTGCCTTTTAAAATTAGCTTGATTTCATTAGTGGAAGGCATGCATACGTCATGCCTCTTCCGGTGTTTAGCCCGCCTCGAGCACGCCGGCCAACTACTGAACAATTTCAAGGCTCCATGTTTTCTGCATGGTTTCTGCACTATTTTCTCACTTTAATTAGTAGGCAACGCAATCTCGCTGGGCAGAAGTCGACATTGACCCTGTTACATGGATATTTGCACTTTTGCCGGTTACATGGATAATTGCACTTTTGCGGTTACATGGATAATTGCACCTTTGCCAATAAATTTCACTGCAAGCAGACTTCTTTTTCCTTTTGTGTGTTTACTTTGTGCTCATAGTGGCCATCAGCTCGCTTATGTGAAACTGTTTAACTTTTCAGCAGCAAGAAAAGTCTGGTTAGGAGTTTACAACGCTAATGGCTTTAACTCGAGTGAACAGGAGACCCACTACATTGCAAATGCTTGTGAAATAGATTCTATCTGAGTCCCATTGTTTTATAAGGCCATAGTCTGCTGAGTAAAAACTAAACAAATGAAGATGTTTACCTTTAGATGAGGATGGTGCCCCTCAGGAAGGCGCTGTGCTGTACTCAGTTCAGGACCTTTTTCTTGCTGAGGAGGAAGTGGTTTAAAACATGTTCTTCAGGGAAGCACAATATGATCAGAAAATGTTTGAGCGTTATTCACACACAAATTAAATTAACATATCAGACCGAGGACCCAGCACGAAGGGTTGTTTGTCACTATCTAAAATACTACGGATATACCGCTACATAGAATCTACTACATTGAAATGAGCCCCTCTGAGATTACACTGCAGGGATTACCACTCCTGAGGTTACCACTACTGTGATTAATACCTCTGAGATTACCAGTGCAAAGATTACCTATGCCAAGATTACCACCTTTGAAATGACCACTGCAGCGATTATCACTGCTGAGATTACACTACTGTGATTACTATCTCTGAGATACCCACTGCAGGGATTACCACCACTGCTGAATTACCACTACTGTGATTACTATCTCTGAGAGAACCGCCGCAGGGATTACCACTGCTGAGATTACCACTACTGTCATTACAAACTCTAAAATTACCACTGCTGATATTACCACTACTGTGATTACTACCTCTGAGATTACCCCTGCAGGGGTTACCACTGCTGAGGTTGCCACTACTGTGATTACTACCGCTGAGATTACCAGTGCAGGGATTACCTCTGCTGACTGAGATTACCGCCATTTAAATTATTACTGCAGGGATTACCGCCTCTGAGATTCCCACTACTGGGATTACTACCTCTGAGATTGCCATTGCAGGGATTACCACTGCTGAGATTACCACTGACGTGATTACTACCACTGAGATTACAACTACTAATATTACCACTACTGTAATTACTACCTCTGAGATTACCACTGCAGGGATTACTACTGCTGAGATTATCATTACTGTGATTACCACTACTGTGATTACTACCGCTGAGTTTACCACTACAGGGATTACCACTTTTGAGATTACCACTTCTGAGATTACCACTACATTGAGTAAAATAGATTCAAGAATAAGTGTACTGACCGTAAACTAACATATACCTTAAAATGAAACCTTGCTTAATAACTACCCACCACCCTATCTTTATGGCCATACAGTGCCCTCTCCTTAACCCAGTGGTTACATTGTGCTTGGGGGTTCCAGTGGGCCAACCAGTACATATTTTGGAGGACCAGGACTCTTCCAGTCTGTCCCATGGTGGTCTTACTGGTCTTTACAATGCATGGGCCTGCCTTCTCCATTAGTCCCACCCAGGCATAAACATGACTGTAGCATCCTCAAGTGGCAGGGACACCAAGCGCTTCATTTTCCTGCATCCATTCTTATGTTAAACCATTCTGTGCCCAGGCAAAGGCACACTTTCATTTTCATAAAATAATATTTTGTACCCTGTAACAAGTCCAGCATTTCAGGATTTTTATTGAGTATTTCCCTGTTCTTTGTCCATGTACACAGGCATGCTATCAGTTTTAGGTATACTAATAGATGCTGCTTTGTTTCACTCTTTGCCTTTTTTTTCGGTAGAACACAAAAGCCCATATTTATACTTTTTTTGCACCACATTTGCGTTATTTTTTTACACAAAAACAGCACAAATTTACAAAATATAATTGTATTTTGTAAATTTGCACCACTTTTGCGTAAACAAATGACACAAATGCGGCACAAAGAAAGTATTAAATATGGGCCTAAAAATGTGCCCCGGATGTTCTAGACCTGCTTCTGCTTCATGAAGGGTGTTTGGGAAAAGGCAGCTACGTTTACTTCTTCACTTCCTGTCTCTCTGCAGTTCTAAATTGCCGGGTACCTCACTCACTCTAACTTACATTCTCTCACTTACTCATCCTCACTCCCACTCAGGGGTGTAGTTGTGGGGGGGTATTTGAGGTGTTACACCCCCACTAATAAATGTACATTCTAATGAATTGTTGGATACAGGTGCTTTCAGTTGGGTATGATGGTCTGTAGGGTTTCATCTGGGATTTATGCATGCACACACTGACAAAGCACACATACTCTCTCTCATCTCTGTTTTGAAAGCCCAAAATTATTTTATTAAATATTATGTTCCTCTCACTTATTAATCATACCAATCTGCACTGCTCTCTCTTTCCAATGCCACTTAAGCCACTCTCATGCGATCTGCTTGTTATATAATGTCAGCCAGGGGGGCTCATGTAGGGGCAAAGCTGCAGGCGGGGGCACAACAACATAAAGGAATTAAAAAACAAAGAAACTCTCCACCGCCGCAGCCTTGCTGCTGTTCTGGCTCCCGTTCCACTTGCTGCAGGCACAGGCTCCCAGCCTGCCCAGCGACCAATCCTGATGCTGCTCACGCATGAGAGCAGCGTTAGGATTGGCCGGAGTGCCCTGGCTTGGCAGAGTGGGAGCCTCTGCCTGCTCTCTCCAATCCGGCAACACAGTGCTGAGTTGGATGAAGCCCAGTGTGCATGTGTGTTTGGCCGGCCTGAGCCGGCCAGCCAAATATACATGTGCACTGAGGGGAGTGCTGTGCACTACCCCTCCGTCACTGTTATCAGCCATGGCCCTGCCCCCTGAAAAATAAAAACAATAATAAGCACTGTTTATTATTATTTTAATTTTTCATTTTGCAGCACCTGCTGCTGGCAGGGAGGGTAACGCTCCTCCACCATAGTCAAGTAGACTTCTGTTTCCTTTTGTGTGCTTGCTTTGCACTCATGATGGCTGTCAGCTCGCTTATGTGAAACTGTTTTACTTTTCAGTTTATATGGCAAGAAAAGTCTGGTTAGGAGTTTACAATGCTAATAGCTTTAACTCGAGTAAACATGAGACCCATTGCATTGCAAATGCTTGTTTTATTTTGGCACCACACCCAATGGTGAAATCATTAAGTCCTCCATAGGCCACTCGTAAAAGGGGACTACAATCCTTCTTTTATTGACTTCTTTACTCTATTTTCTTGCAACCACCTCCTGCAGCTCCATGGCTGACCGCAAACTGTCAGTCCACCTTTGCACCCACGGCCCTTGATATCCTACCCCAAAACCTTCTCTGAACCCCGTTCCAATCACCGTGCTATGTCCTTATCAGGATGCATGCGCAACCAAGGGAGCAACTGGGTAAGCTTAATTAGTGTAGGAGCCCTTTGGCCGGAACCCCAGGAGCTCCATGACCCTCGGCAGCACACCATTGTTCCACTGACTGGCCAATGAGAAACATTGACCGGTTGCCACTCCCCACATTTGGAGCACTCGTGTTTGGATTTACTTGGGTTTCTCGGGCAGAAGCCTTTATTGAAATTTCAACAGGCTCCTGCAATGGCAACAGGAGAGTGCTGTATGATACCCGCCCCCACCTGGACGGGGCAGGGGTTGAAAAGGCTTATATAACTGCTTGTCATGTGTGCCGAAGCCACAGAAAGGGATGGTGCCATCCACTGCATCCACTGCATCCACAACTCAGAATCTTCATCCCCCCATGTTTTTTCTGGATTCATGCTCATCGGCGCCCTGAACTCCTTATCATAACTCTGCCAAAGCGAAACCCCCAAAATGCATCTGCGCCTTACGGATAATATCCATTATACCTAAATAGCGCAATGGCCATATCAGGGTATTTGTCAAAGTTAATGCTTGCATAGGTACGGAAGGCAGACGTGCAATTTTCCATGGTTATTAGGACACGTGGCATACCCGCCAGCTCCCACTCTTCTTCTTTGGACCCTTCCGTTGATTGTTTGTCTCTGTGTAGGAGCTTAAACACACCTACATATTTGTGTTTCCATATCCTGGCTTTCGTTTTATCCACCATTTGCGAACCCAGTGGTATCGCCAAATCCATACATGGTAGTCTCCTCTTATGTCCCCCCCATCCTTCGGGCCACCTTCCACCTCCTCCTCAGTCACCTTCTCCCTGATCTGCCCCGATCATCCCATCCTCTTTAGCAGTTTCCACACTTGCTGAATGTGCCACCCCTGCACCAGACACCCTGTGTATCAACTCATCCCCGACGCCAAAGTAATTTGAACTGAGGTGTAGTAGAACTGTGCTGGGGGTGACCCCAAGCCGACCACAATTCACCCTTACCTTTTAGCCTCAGCTCCTGGGTGTTCGCATCCCAGACCGTCTAGCGACTGCATCTGCGATCGTCCTTGCGTGCATCCTCCTATGCTCCCGCACCTGGCTTTGGCTCCTGTAAGACATCAAAAGAAGAGGGGGTTGCACTGCTCCTGTGCCCCTTATCTCTCTCTTTCATCTCTGTCATTCTCGTGATTGATCTCCACCACATTCTCTACATCCAAGTCATACCTCAGGTTCACAAACTCAGCATCCACAGCACCACGAAACGCCTCAGTGCCATCTCCCCATGGCATTTGCCATGCGTCTGCTGTGTATGGTCTTGCGCTATGGGGAAGGCTGCCACAGGCCCCCCTAGTTCTTCCTACCAACATCCAGGGGCCGTTTTGCACCCCATTGGCACTGCCATCCTTCTGCCAGCCTCAACTACTGGCTTGGACTCTCCACGCACTACCTGGCTGCCTTTGCCACGTGTGCCTCTCGTGCTGTGCGACCCACTGCATCCTGTTCTCCTCCCAACCTCTTGTTAGGCACTCAAAACAAGAACCTCTGACCAGCTCCATTGCTCTCAGAGTCCTTAGGCCCCCCCACATACTCGGCGCCCAACTTCCTCTTGTGTTGCCCTTCTGCCCCAGTGCTTCATCCCTGTCCCTACACAACTGCGCTCATCTGTCTTCTGTCTCTGCCACCAACCTTTGCTGTTCCCTGATCCTGGCCTCATTGTACACTGAAGACCAATCTATGGCCACTACATGGCATGCTCTGTCCCCTTGTGGCTCCTTTCCGGTGGGCACTGTGCACTCCCTTATGGCCCCTGCCTTATGTACTACCACACTCCAACCTAACTCTCCAGCAGGTTTCTCCTCCTCAAGCCCAGACCCAACCTTCTTTTTGTCCTTCTTAACTGTTTTTTTGGCCCCAGGAACCTGACCTGACCCAGCCCGTATCCTCTGGCCTCTAAGGATAAATTCAGGGGCATCTCCCCCTCTGCTGGCCCTGCTGACCCTGCCCCATGTGGGGTGCCTCACTTATATTGGAGGTCTGCACTACAGGCCCTCCCAAAATCTGTGCTGGGTCATGCCCATGCATCCCTACCACCATCTGCCCTCCCATGGCCCTTGAGAACCCTCAGGGGTAGACACGCTGCATCCCTGCCCCCGCTGACCTGTTCTTTAAATTTCTGGCCGATGGTGATTGGCAAGCGGTGCTGTGCACTTGGGGCATGCAATCCCTACCCAGGCCTGGTCCAAAACATTAGGCCTGAGCAGGTCCGCTGGACCGGCTTTGTCCAAAACGTGAAGCGCGGCCCACATAGCATTGGCGTCATGGCCCAAAGCCATGACACACACAAACATTTACTAAAATTAGCCCAAACCCTGCCTACAGCCAAACGTCCACTAGCACGATTGGCTTCATGCAGAAGAGGCCAACCCCTCTCATACCTTTCTGTAAATACCCACCTCTGAAACCCTCCCCTGATTCCTTCCCCCCAGTTGCTGTCCTGTAACGGCATCCTTGTCGCAAAGGATCCCATGGAGACACTAGACTGCATCTCTGCTTTCTATGGGGCCCTTCATAATGTCTTCAAACGTTAACGGTCTCTCTCCAGCTGTGATGAGAAGGCCCAGTGCAAGTGCTGAAGCCACTGAGAGTCCTAAAAATCCTCACTAAATGTGCCCAAATATTGCCCCAGTGTTTTATGATATATGTTACTCACACACAATTCCAACTGTCCCATAACATGGGCTGTGCTGCAAACAACATTGTGGTACTTTGAGACTGCACTCACTGCTTCAGGGAGCGCTCTTGAAAGCCAGTAGCACAGCGTGTAATTTAAATAGCTCCATTCCATAAGAGAACATCATGGTACTGTATGCAGGACTATGGTGTTTTAGACATCACATCTAACCCTAAAACAGAACTAATTGAGCTTTTAAATCATGTGAAGCTTCCTGGAAGCAGCTCCTACAGATTTTGATTTTATAAACGTCACTGCTTCTTGGGGCTTCTGTAACTCTGTTGGCACACCTGGGGATATCGCAAAGCCCCCACATTTCCCCTATGTTTAAAGCAGCACCCTGTCAGCTAATGGCTTTTCATGAATGTTCTCCTGTTTGATTCTTGATACAGGTGCCTTGTCGCCCTTGAAGGCATCCATCGGCTCACATGACACTTGCAGATTCTCGCTGCCACAGTGTGACATCATCCTCCCAGGGCTATGCTGAGTGACTGATGCACGTACGTCGGATGTGAAGTGAGTTGTTGGTGCACGTGTGGGGGCTCTGTTATTTCCAACCCTGAACACAAGTCTTGTGTTTTGAGAAAAATCGTTAGTAAAGTTCACATCCGTGTTTAGGGATGGGCAGAACTCGCATAGTTATTCTCTGGGAAATTCCACAGAGGTAAATGAAAACTCTGCAAACTTTCACGGAGTTCCACCCATCATTAAACATGTGAAATTCCCAGGAGTGAAACTCCGCAAGTTCCGTCTATCCTTCATGATTTCAGAGGAGGCAGTATTAGCAGAGACTGACAGAGGCAGTTGAAGGGGGTTTTTGTTCGCAGTTTTAAAAAGAGAGAAAGATTTTGTATTTGAAGGCTTAAGATAACAAGCATTTGCAATGCAATAGGTCTCACATTTGTTTGAGTTAGAGCTATTGGCCTTGAAAATGTATAACTAGACTTTTCTTGCCACTTAAATTGGTCAAACCTGCAGCATAATTTGGTCCTCTATGCCACATAATTCCAGTGGCCCTGCATATAAGGAAAGCACTTACATTAACCTTTTCCTCTATCTCCTGAAAAAATGTAAACATTGTCATTATATTTTTGTAAATATTATTATTTGGTACAAGTGTAACTGTATTGCAGAGAATTAAAAGTTTCTAGGAGGTGCACCAAATGTTTTTTCCAACTAGGATCATTTTTAACACTTGGGGTTATGACATTTGCATAGACGTTTTGGACTTTAGTTTTTTTTGTGTTTCTGCTGTGTGCATCATGATAAAACCTGCGGCAAAGGTTTTTCATTTGTACTTGCAGTGTGAACACTGAACCAAACGTCCTGACTCCAGTAAACATGCGGTCACGGCTGCAGTGCACACCCAGAACCCCACTGTCTCAAAAGCCAAAAGTCTGGGGATGCTTCTCTCTGTCATGCTGGGATGATGCACCCCACCGCCCCTTCCCTCTCTCCCTGGGAATTGAGGAATTCCTGAAATGTCAACTCTGGGCTCCTAACATCTTGAAGAAGAGCACAGACGTTTTGGACTTTAGTGTTTTCTCGTTTCTGCTGTGTGCATAATGATTAAACCTGCGGCAAAGGTTTTTCATTTGTACTTGCAGTGTCAACACTGAACCAAACGTCCTGACTCCAGTAAACATGTGGTCACAGTCACGGCTGCAGTGCACACCCAGAACCCCACTGTCTCAAAAGCCAGAAGTTTGGGGATGCTTGTCTCTGCCATGCTGGGATAATGCACCCCACCGCCCCTTCCCTCTCTCCCTGGGAATTGAGGAATTCCAGAAATGTCAACTCTGGGCTCCTAACATTTTGAAGAAGAGCAGTAAATGTTCACCGTGCACAACTCTCAGGAAGCTAAGCTTCAGCGAAGCAGCCTTTTCTAACAACTCTAGGCTGCGTGCATGAAACACCAATATGCCAGCCGCTTCTCGTAATATTAACAGCTGCACTGGAAAGGCACAGTTCCTGCACCTTGACGACCTCCAGCCTCCACTCCTACCACACAACACAAAATGCTGATGAAACAAGGCTATTTTTTTTTAATCAGGCCGGAGGTTCTTTTCTCCAGGAGCCTACGTGTGGGGGAGGGGAGCGAAGAGCGATGCAATGTAACTACTCCACTCGTGCTTTTTGTTACTCAAGTGTCGTTGCTTCAAATGAAAAAAAAATATATCCCAGGAAAACATAGACATCTGAAGCAACAAACATTTGAGAAACAAAAAGCGCGAGGCAAATTCACAAAAGGCTGCTTCTGTTCTCGCTCCACCCTCCCCCTTCAGAAGCCATGAAGTTGTTTATTTGAAGTGCTCCTCGCTCCCATCTCCTGCACGTAGGCTCCAGGAGAAAAGAAACCTTCTAGCCTGATTTTAAAAAAACGTCTTACAGAAAAACTGAAAGTGCACCTTTGGCCATGTTTGCAGCAGCGCTGGCTGCTTGGAAGCAGTGCTGTGCATGGCACCCCATTGCCTCGCATGCCGCCTGCTCTGAGCGCCCCGGGCGTCGAAACAAAGTAGGTCCAAAACACATGCTGTAAAAATGAACAGCGTGCTGATGGAGTACTCGGTCACTGCGCTCGAGGAGGAGTGAAAACAGGAAAAGGCATGACAAATGTATGCCATCATCAAATGGGAAGCAGAAATAAAAGAGTGACAATGCAAGCAGCCAATTGAAAAAGATGGGTGGTATGTAAGCCCACAACTCTATCAACAACAGGTCGCTAAGCGACAGCGCATGCGCTGTCTAGGCTCGACCTAAAAAAGGGTGGTATGAAGGGAGAATCAACAGCACAGTCCTTACGGGAAAGATATGGCATGAAATTCAGTTGAGAAATATGTGCAACAAAGGATTGCATGAAGAGATCATGGAACTTTACTCAACAGTGCCAAGCATAGTAAGATATAAGAAGGCAGTCACATATTGAATTGGCACGGTAAAAACTGAAGTGAGTGCTTGATAAAATGTCCTCACATAACATGCAAGAACACAGGGAACTGAAGAGGACTAAGGTGTCAGCATTAATATGAATTTACCATACGTAAAAAGCAGCCTAGAGTCTTATTTTAGTGCACAGGAAAGTACTGACAAGTTACCTCATAAGGGGAAAATGGCAGTCGCTGGCATGCCTGTCAGCACAAGAGTCCATAGTGATGTGAAGAATCCTGCCATGATTAAAATAAACAGCCCGTGTGGTGCCTCAGCTGAGACAGTGTGGACATGCAAAATTTCAGGTGAGGGAAAGTTTAATTTGGGTTTCCTCTGTGTTGGCACGGTAGCTGCTTGGGAGCTCTAATGAGCAGCAGCTGTCTTGTGTGGCATACAGCCATGCCCCCCATTTTGTAAACACTTTCACCTATTAAAGGGTGCAGCGGAACACTGACTGTCCACTAATTCTCCTCCATGCCATCCCCCATAGCTGCTATGTTGAATGTGGATGGAGGATTGTTGCAAAGCATGGTCCGTTACTTGTAGATAATGTTGTGCTGAAAATGTAAAAAAAAAAAAAGAAAAAAAAAAGTGATAAATACATATATACGCCTATCATTTTCCTGTTTTTCTGTTTCATGGGTTAGTGTTATTCCTTGCCTTTATTAGTTTCTTTGAAAGTGCCTTGCAATACCATTTGTTTGGATTTGAGTAGAGTTGAGTCTGCTTTTGTCAGTATTACAGAAGGAGATGTAGGTGTAACTTTAAGGAACAGAATTTGTTTTACTCTTTTGTGGATGACTGTTATTATTTGTATGTGCTTCCCTAAACTTCTCATTTTCCCCATAACTCCATAGCCTGTAGTCCCTCCCACATCTATTGCTAAAAGCCTTATGTCTGGAGGTCTTTGCTCTTTTAAGAGCTCTGCGCATAAGAAATAGGGTGGACGTAGACAAAAATCTCTGGCAAGAGATTTATGAATACCAGTCATGAAGGACTACTACTGGAGTATTACTTACTCAAAAACACGTTTTGTGCATAGGCCTCATAGGCTGCCCTTCCTGAAAATTACAGTGTATCAATGCTGTATGATCCATTGGTCCAGAGAAGCTGTCACACATGTAGTGGAGCACCGCAGAACATAGGACTCCTTACGCTTGGTGCTCCATTGCCAATGGTATCGCAAACATATTCTGAGGTTCTAGATGGCCATAGGGTAGCTTTTTCCAAGCACAAGGTGCCACCACTCAAAGTCATCATCTTGCTTCAGGTCTTCAGACATGGCAGAAGAGTAGTTCACTTGAAAGAAGGCTTGGGGTACAAGAGCACACTTATGTTGTTTCTTTACACTTGTATAAAATATTAAATACAAAAAAGGAATGTGCTTGTTTGTTGAGATGTGCATTTGCATGGTGCTATATTCTATGTAATACAGACTCTCAAATGTCACAATAAACTTTGAAAACAACTTTTTGTTCTAAACTAACATTGCCACTTCATATTACGACATCCTTGTTAAAAATGGGATCTCTAGTTGGCAGTCAGTTTACATCCTGTACAAGTAGGGACCCTCACTCTAATCAGTGTAAGGGAGATACCCAGCTCAGATAACCCCTGCTCACTCCCTTGGTAGCTTGGCTCAAGAAGTCAGGCTTATCTCAGAAGCAAAGTGTAAACCATTTGCACATAACACACAATAATACAGTGACAACACTACACAACACCAGTTTTAGAAAAAATAGCCAATATTTATCTGTGTGAAACAAGACCAAAATGAGAAAAAAGAAACATACGGTAATAAAAGATATTAATTTTGCAAGAATTGCTTAAAAATACAGTTCCTTGAAGTTGATAGCTCCATCTGGGGCAATTACGGCATCTTGAACAACAAATTCAACAGTTCAGGCCTTTTGCTAGGTTGCAAGCCAGCCTCAGTGGCAGGAAGAGCCACAAACAGTACCTTGGAAATGTAGGGTGTCATGATCCTTGCAGTGAGATCTGTAGGGTGGTGTCACTGGCTTCGGCAGGTGTCGGTTCCAGAGGTCGGTGCAGGGGTCGTCAGGCTCTTGAAGTCACACACTTTGCAGATTGAACTCCGGGCTCATGACAAAATAAGGAGTGCTGGCGTAAATGGCGTCAGGGCTGCGGTGCGAAGCAGGACAATGCAACGTGTAGTGCCCACAGGTAACAGGTTATGGCAGCGGCTTGTGTACAGCGTCCTGCGGTGTTGGTGAGACAAGGGTTGCGGTGTGAGGTGGGGCAGTGCGATGTGTGGTGTCTCCAGGTCAAGGAGCAGACAGCAGAGTTTTCTTTGCTGAAGTGCTGTCGTTGGTAGGCCCAAGACGGAGGTACGGCACGTGATGGGCTCTGTGACGTGCCCGCGGGTCCCAGCCTAGAAAGAGAGGATGCTGGAGTCAATGGCTCTGGCGTCGGTGGACCAGGGCTGCAGTGGGGGACTGGATGGTGCTTTGTGTGCCTCACAAGCAGTGTCCTCAGGCCACGGTGCAGGAAGTGGCGTCGGTGTCAGCGTAGAGCATCGTCATCTTGATACTAAGGCTGCGGTGTCAGCGAGATGATGCAGAGTGCTGAGCCCACATGTCACGGTGCAAGCAGTGGCCCAGTGACAATATCAGGTGGCAGCTTTGGTGAGACCGGGGATGCAGTGCGAAATTACCTTAGACACTGAAGTGAAATTCAATCAATTTTGTATGCTGTCGCTAACCACATAATGGGGACATTGCAATATACTCTTTTAAAGGCCACAGATTCGTCAAGAATAATCATGGCATAGCCCTTGCCCTGGTCCCTAGCTGTTAACAGCTTCTTCCTATGCATTCTGAAATGTCAAATGAAAATCACAAAGGACGGTTTGTGCTTTCAGCAGTAAAGGTCTTCTGAGTCCTATTACTAGATGATAGGCTCGATATTGGTCTGAACTGTATCAAACTTTCTTGGTGGAGCTTGGATTTGCAATGGATTGATGATGACACACTTGAAGGTTTGACCTTAAGATTAGTCATTCATTGGCATATTGATTGATGATTATTGTGATGGTAGAGTCTAATGGTATTTATATTGCAGGGATCCGGTGATGAAGTTATTTTGCAATTCATTGATTATCTTGGTGATGGTACTCTGTTTGACTTGAGAGAACGTGCCTAAGGTGAGATGGTTGGATGCTGAGGCAGTACGGCCTGGTGGAAGAGATAGTGAGATTGGTGGCTTGGAAAAATTAATTTTTAATGCCAAAAACGAACATCAGGTCATCACGTTATAATTATATGATTTGAACTGCCCACCAAGGTGACATCAACTTTTTTGAAGAATTAGAAAAGTTCTTTGGATTAACACCTGGACTCACTGATGAGCAACGGAGGCAGGTCTTTGTTGCACTTATTATGATTTTCTTGCTGTGTGGTTTGCAAGTAGGCCATAGTTTGGAGAATCATGTATTATTGCATTCTTTACATGTCTTTGCTTTCTTTTTGTTAGGGAGTTGTGCATGTTCCAGGACAATGGTTGCACCTTATTATAGGGTGTCTGACAGAATGGCACAAGTACATGATCCTCTGGCTGTAAATTGTTGAGACTGTTTCTAGGGACAAACCTGAGCTGTAGAATTTGGATTACTGCCCTGCATGGAATCCGATCGGTGTTGAAAAATAAGTAAAAGTGTAAACGTCGGGAATAGTGGCAGGTGTTCAATTATGCTCAGGTTAAGCACTTGGAACTACAGCAGATCAAATTCATCTGTAGGCAGTGATAAACAACTTTGAATAAAAAGGTTGTTCTTGCTTTAATATTATTGTTCCTGCCTTTAATATTCTGGAAAGGTGAGAACAGCGTGTAAATACTGCATTGGTAAATAGACTCTTAGAAATATTTGTACCTTGGGAAGGGGAGGAGAGGCATGAAGCGCAGAAGCAGTTATCATAAACATTCCTAGCAGTGGTGATAAACTGACATGTTTATACAAATATCAATGTCTTAATATTTTCCTGACTTTGAAAAACTGCTTCTCAAGGAAATCATTTCAGAAAGTAATCGAGGTTTTCTAAATGAAGTGGTGGAGCACTATTGTATTGTCACAGGCATGGGACGGGGGCGTCAAAATAGATTTTCTCCTATATTTCACATTTTTTAGGCGACCAGAGTGTTTCCTTGTTTCCCATTTACACTTTAAGAAGATATGAAAAAGTTCAAAAACGACGTAGTTCTTTTTTGCAGAAGAAAAGATAAGAACAATTATGTCTGTAAAAACATCATTAAAAAGGACAGCAAACACTTCTCAGAAGACTTTGGGCCTGGTTTAGATATCGAGGGACGGGTTACTACGTCACAAGGGTTACAGAAATTCAATACGCCGAAATCTAAATCCCATTGTTTCCTTTAGCATTTAGATTTAAGTTCTAAATCGGGCCCTTTGTTGGTAACAAAGTACACATAATTAGCTGTAACCACAGTCCTATCAATTAGATTGAAGTTATCTCTATTAAAGTGACCCGTTCATTCATTTTAAAGATGTACGTTCTAAAACAGGATAAATCATAAGAGAGTAACACAAATACCTATTTTTCATAATCACTTAAAACCTTAAGAACACTTCAACTTTTCTCTCACTCTGTGGCTTAAGGATGTCTCACCCCATCCTCCTGCCCACCTGTGCTAATTATCTCTTACTCTACCTCCGTTTTTCTCTCCTTTATACATTAGTAAGATTTCTCATCTCCCAATTTATTTTCATCCAGTCATTTATGACCGTACTTTTCCCAATAATTTTTTCATATAAATTGTGGAACTGACAGCCTGCACTATACTCAGGTATGAAAGTTAATAATAGATTCTGCATTTGCAGCTTGAATTTTTTAATTGGTTTTACATAATTATAAAGATTGGGGAATATAAAAAAAGAAACAGCCAGGAAGAAGTCATCAAGATAAACCCCAAACATCTAGTACATTTTTGACAGCTTTAGACAGCGTGGACAGAAAGAATATGTTTTAAATGTCAATGCAATTTAAATCACATGGACTTGCTGAAGAGACAAAAAAGCAAGTAAACGGGCTACGAAAAAGAGATATAGAGGCATCTTTAAGAAAAGTGGCACTGCACACAGCGCAGTGCCAATTTTCTTGCACTCCTTAGCGTCCCCCTAATGGCACCATGTGTGCGCTGTATTTAAAATACGGTGCACCATGGTGGTATTTTGGGGACTAGCATCTGAATTTTTGATGCTAGCCTCGTGCTTTGCAGGATTATCATCAAAAATTATTACGCAAATCCTGCAAACACCCAAAGGCCCATTCTAAGCAATGGGAGCCTCTTTTCAATGCCTGCTCTTAGCAGGCGTCAATAGTGCCCCAAAAAATGGCACAAGGAAATCTCCTAGGGGCAGATTTAAAGTAAATGGTGCTGCAACTAGTGAAGTGCCACTTTCCATGCGCCCCTTAGCGCCCCCTACCACCACCATGTGTATGCCATATTTGAAATACGGCACACCATGGTGCAACTTAGGGGGCAATAACGTATTTTTTTTTTTTACGCTATTGATGCACTTTGCAGGAGTTGCGCCAAAATGTTGGCGCTTCTCCCCTTGAGTACATACAGGCCCAATATTAATAATGGAAGGCCCCTTTTAACGCCTGCTGTGAGCAGGCGTTAAAAGTGGCAAAACAAATGCGGCAAGGAAATCTCTTAGATTTCATTATGCCGTTTGTTCGTCTCCCCTCCTAATGAAGGAATGCTCCCCTTGCATACATTATGGCTGTCTCAGACATAGGCCCTCATTACAACCCTGGCAGTAAATCCCGCTTTCCGCCGTGCTGAAGACCGCCAACATACCGTTTCGGCTGCGGAATTCCACTACAGTTATTTCAACTCACATCTCGTAATCCGCCACAATACAGACACCCACAAAAGTCCACCACACCAAAGGTCAGTGATAAACTGGCAATAGCAAAACCTACACCGTCATGCCAACAAGAATACGCCCACACTATCACGACCCACAAATCAACGTGGCGGTCTTTCAACCGCGGTAATCCATTGGCGGTGCACACCGCTGTGCTCAAAATACACACACATTTACAAAACACAACCATATTGGACAATTTTAAATACACACACCTGATATACATACACACACCACACCCACACACCCACAACACTATAAAACACACACCCACATTACCCAAAAAACCCTTAAAACAAACAAATTTGGAAGAAGCCCAGAGAGAGAGATTAGCAAACACAACACCAGCATCCACAGACACAACACCATCACCCATACAACATCCACGCACCTTAAACAACACACAACAACACATCCTCCCACACATCACAACAGACAGCACCTCACACATCACCCACACCACATCATGGCACCTCAAAGACACCCCAGGTTTTCAGAGGAGGAGCTCAGGGTCATGGTAGAGGAAATCATCCGGGTAGAGCCACAGCTTTTTGGATCACAGGTGCAGCACACCTCCATTGCAAGGAAGATGGAGCTATGGCGGAGAATCGTCAACAGGGTCAACGCGGTGGGACAGCATCAAAGAACACGGGATGACATCAGGAAGAGGTGGAATGACTTATGGGGAAAGGTGTGTTCTGTGGTATCAAGACACCAGATTGCTGTACAGAGGACTGACGGTGGACCCCCACCTCCTCCCCCACAACTAACAACATGAGAGGACAAAGTCTTGGCAATACTGCATCCGGAGGGCCTCACAGGAGTAGCTGGAGAACTGGACTCTGGTAAGTCATATCTTTATAACCATATCCCCCTCACTCCACCTGCATGCCATCACATCCCCCCACCCTTACCCTCACTCCCATCACTCCATCATCTCACATATGTCCCACTATCACAACCCACATATCTCAAAACCAAGGCACTGCATGCAACACCTATGCATGGACCACCGTCACCAAAGCATGTTCAGTACAGATACCCACACAGACCCCAAACTAACTATCACAAAAGGGCAAACACAATGATGCAACCACAGGAGTAGAGGGTACCTCACCCAGTGCACAAGATGGCAGACACAGATACTAAAACTATGCACTAACACCGCAACAGGACCCATACCCAACGTCACTGGACAGGAGGTGTCAGACATATCCAGTCCCCCCACAGAAGAGGCCCACAGTGATGACAGCAGCTCTGCACGCCTGGATCAAGATGACCAGCCCGGCCCATCAGGGACCTCTGGACAGTCGGTTCCCCTGCCACTGTCAGAAGCCACCACAGACCCTCCCCCCTCAGGAAACACCAGCACAGCACATGTCAGTCAGCACTGTGTCCACCACTACAGGGAACCCAGGCAAACCCACCAACCCAAGACAATCAGGGACCTGGGGTCAGTGGCAGTGGGCACACGGTTCAGGGGACAGAGGCACAGGATAACAGAGAAGCTGAGAGGAGTGCTGTGCGACTGGGGGAGGACAGGCCCAGGGAACCGACACTCCACAAGGCACTCTCCAACATCATGGGAGCATATCACCATTCCCAGGAGACCATGGGCACTGTACTGGCCAAGTTTCAGGAGACCCAGCGGCTGCAGGAGGAACACTACCTGGGGATCAGGGAGGACCTGAAGTCCATTAACAACACCCTGGTCACCATTGCAGGGGTGCTGGCAGACCTTGTTAACACCATGAGGGACACAGTGGGATACAAACGGGCCCCTGACACTAGCCTGGACGATAAACAGCCCTCCACCTCCGCCGGCGCTAGTGGGACAGGAGGCACCGCCACAGGACCAACAGGCCACCAGCACCCCACCCCCTGCAGAAGGAGAACCACCCTGCAAATTGTCCCTGAGATCCAGGAACAAGACAGAGAACATTGCAAGACCACCACCAGGAAATAAGACCCTCCTGAATGTCACCCTTCTGTCCCACTATGTCACCCTGTCCACCTTAAACTGCCATTGCTCCCCTTCCTATGCCCCATTGGACAATGCACCTGTGAGACCAAGAGACTAGACTCTGCCATGGACATTCCTCCACCATCACCCCAGCCCACTGCACACCCCCTCCACTTATTAGCACAGAAATAATCACCCTTGAATCATAAAACAATCTGGAGTCAGTCTGTGCTTTCACAAATGTGTAATTGCAACATCTCTGAAATATAGCAATGTCAATGTACTTTTTCACATACCAATGTTACACAGCTGTAGGCCAGCAGTAAACATAGCAGAGGGGACAAATTGGGACCCAGATCTGTGAAATGGAAAGCCAAAGTGACAAGTCAGGGTCCATGCACAGAGGTAAAAAGGCAGATTTCTGCTGGGTCCTACAATAGTATGAGATGTGGGAAGCAATTCCATCCTCTTATCTGTGTCTCACTGGAAGTATTGCATGATGATGTTGTTTCGGTTGTCTACATCTTCTTCTTCTGCCTCCTCTTCTTCACTGTCCACAGGCTCCAGAGCTGCCACAAGACCAGCATCAGGCCCATCCTCCTGCAGAAAAAGCACCTGGCATAGCAAAGCCAGGTTGTACAACATACAGCAAGCCACGATGATCTGGCACACCTTCTTCGGTGAGTAGTATAGGGATCCACCTGTCAGATGGAGGCACCGAATCTGGCCTTCAGGAGGCCGAATGTGCGCTCTATTATCCTCCTAGTTCGCCCATGTGCGTCATTGTAGCGTTCCTCTGCCCTTGTCCTGGGATTCCTCACTGGGGTCAGTAGCCATGACAGGTTGGGGTAACCAGAGTCACCTACGAATATTGAGGGACAACTGTTAGACATCCTCCAAACATTAGGGAATCTCCGATACCCAGACAGCAAATTACACTGTGTAGGGAATTTACGCTCACCTATTAGCCACACACGGTGCCTCTGGAGTTGCCCCATCACATAAGGGATGCTGCTATTCCTCAAAATGTAGGCGTCATGCCCTGAGCCAGGATACTTGGCATTCACAAGGGAGATGTACTTGTCTGCCAAACACACCATCTGCACATTCATAGAATGGTAGCTTTTCCGGTTTCTGTACACCTGTTCATTCCTGCGGTGGGGGGACAAATGCCACATGTGTACCATCAATGGCACCAGTGATGTTGGGGATATGTCCCAGGGCATAAAAGTCACCTTTCACTGTGGCCAAACCCTCCACCTGAGGGAAAACGATGTAGCTGCGCATGTGTTTCAGCAGGGCAGATAACACTCTGGACAACAAGTTAGAGAAAATTGGCTGGGATATCCCTGATGCCATGGCTATTGTTGTTTGAAAAGACCCACTGGCCAGGAAATGGAGTACTGACAGGACCTGCACTAGAGGTGGGATTCCTGTGGGATGGTGGATAGCTGACATCAGGTCAGGCTCCAACTGGGCACACAGTTCCTGGATTGTTGCACGATCAAGTCTGTAAGTGATAATTATGTGTCTGTCTTCCATTATTGACAGGTCCACCAGGGGTCTGTACACCGGAGGATGCCGCCATCTCATCACCTGCCCCAGCGGACGTGCCCTATGGACGAGTACGGTGAGCAGAGGGTCATACAACACATAGGTTTCACAAGGCTGTTTAGCACAATAGTGAACTATTTTTTGTGTGCCTTTGTCTGTCCGTATTCATGACCTAAAAAGGTGTGATGCAGTTATTTGGCCTGCCATGTGGCCCCCTGAAATGGCTGCTGCCTGACCTGTAAGGTGGGACAAGGGGAAATGAGGTAACTGCACTGGCGTTGTACACCGTTGCGGTAGGCGGTCAAAGACCGCGGCGCAATTCAGCATTGGTCATCATTGGGCCCTATGGTTTCCAGGAGCCAATGATGATGTACGCCGGCAGTAATGGTACGCCCTGCCGTGGATGTAACTGCCATTTTCTATCAGTTCTGTCACTTGATACCTGACCTTCAACAGGAGAGGACTTACGCTGCAAGGACTGCTGTGACCTGTGTCTTGAAGCGACAATGGCTACAGTGTCTGGGGAAAGGGCCCCTGCCTTCACTGTGGAGGACTTGGAGAAACTGGTGGATGGGGTCCTCCCCCAGTACCCACAACTGTATGGTCCTCCAAACAAACAGGTTAGTAAAATATGTGCATGGTGGATGGCACATGAATGTATGGAGTGTCGTGGATGGAGGAGACGGGGGGGGACAGGCCAGCATGTGAGGATGGTGTGTGTATGTATGTCTGGACCAGGGTGGGAGGTTTGTGGCTAATGTGTGAGAAGAACTGTACGGGAGAGTAACATCCATTATAACTTCACTTTTCCTCTAGGTTAGCGCCCACCAGAAGAAGGGGATTTGGCGTGCCATTGCCAAGGCAGTGCGGACCTTGGGGGTCTACCACAGAGGGAGCACCCACTTCTGGAAAAGATGGGAGTACCTGCGCCGCTGGACCAAGAAGACGGCGGAGGCCCAGCTGGGGATGGCCTCCCAACGTGGAAGGGGTGACCGTTGCACCATGAACCCCCTGATGAACCGGATCCTGGCGGTGGCATATTCGGAGATGGATGGGTGCTTGAGGGCATCACAGCAACCTCAAGGGGGTGAGTACACTCTCATTCAGCTGACTCTGCGTGCATTACGAGGTGTCTAGGTGGGGGTGGTGGGCTGTGGGTTCCCCTAGGCCAGGCCAGACACGCAAAGGTAGATCCATTTGCAGCCTAATTCCCTGTCCAACCCCAAAGTTGTTATATGCCCCCTACACCTAGTCAGGCTCCTATGGCTTCCAGCTGTGCATAATATGGTTCTCGACAGAGTCCCCTATGGGCATGTGCTTTTCCCTTGCTCTGTAAGTGCATGGCTTAGTGCATAGGGCTGCTCCCTGTGTGTTGTGTCCGCCAACGGTAGTGGTGTTGCATGCATTGACCATGTGTCTCTTCTGTTTCCCCCCCCTTTTTGTTTGTCACCCTGTCCTTGTGTGCATTAGCATCATCTGGCGGAGGAGCAGTGGCACCGTAGCAGGAGGGAGCTGCATCCCACGTGGCCCTGGAGGGTGAAGTAACGGAGTCCGAAGGCACCAGTGAGACAGAGGGCAAGGGGAGCTCCATGACGGGGACAGGAGCAGACACCATTGAGAGTGACTCCTCCTCTGATGGGAGCTCCCTTACGGTGGCGGGCACCTCTGTGCCCACCGCATCAACAGGTACAGCCGCCACCCCCTACCAGCACCATCCTCCCAGCAGCCCCTCATCGAGTTTCCCGTGCCCGCTCACCCAGGAGGGTGGGCATCTCCTTTGCCCCAGGCACCTCAGCCCCTGCCCTAGTCAGCCTTTCTGCCCTCAGTGAGGAGGCTATTGACCCCCTGAGATCCCTCACTTTTGGGAAATCTACCATTTTGAATGCCACCCAGGGTGTTGAGAGGCATTTGCAGCAAACAAATGCATACCTGGAGGGCATTCATTCTGGCCAGGCGGCCCAACAGAGAGCATTTCAGGCTCTGGCCTCAGCACTGATGGCAGCCATTGTCCCTGTGTCCAGCCTCCCCCTTCCAACTTCCACCACCCAGACCCAATCCCCTGAACCTCAGCCTATCCCAAGCTCACCATCAGACCAGCATGCACACTCATCAACACACAAGAGTGGATATGGCAAACATAATCACCACATATCCCACCAGCACTCACACAAGCACCATCCCCATGCAGACACACCAACATCCACTGCCTCCACTGTGTCCCTCTCCCCCACGTCCTCCACCTCCCTCCCAGTCTCGTCTCCACTCACACCTGCATGCACTACATCATCATCCACTGCCTCAATCACCAGCACTCCCATCACCACACACCGCTCACATGCACTCACCACCCCCACTACCATTCACACATCCCCTGTGACCTCTCCCAGTGTGTCTGTGTGCCCTCCTCCCAAACTACACAAGCGCAGGCACACACCCACCCAACAGCCATCTACCTCACAACAGCCTCCGGCCCATACACCTTCCCCCAAATTCAGCAAACGTACACCTCCTACAACCACTACCTCTTCCTCCACTCCCAAACCCCCTCCATCTTCCCATCCCAGTGTGTCTAAGAAACTCTTCCTCACAAACTTTGACCTCTCCCCTACATCTCCCCCGTCCTTCCCCTAGGGCCAGGCTGTCCAGGTCCCAGCCCAGCACCTCAGCCACCAAATCCTCCAGCACACTGGTCTCAGCAAGTCCGCTCACATCGCGGGCGCCACCCATCAGGGCTGCCAGTGTGCCACCTAGCGAGGCCAAGGAGCAGGCCATTCCGCCACCTGCCAAGGAGAAGAAGGTGCCCACATGCCGGAGGGAGATGCCGCACCTATCAGCAAGCAAGGGCTCCTCCAAGCCAAAAGGGGACAGTGGCAAGGCACCAGCAGATTACATCAGAGATGGGGAAGGGGCACAAGCCGAAGAGCATGTCAGGACAGGACACGGAGGCTCTGGCTGAGGGACCAGAGTCACACCTTCTGTCAACCACAACATCAACCAGTACGGCGGTGAACACCGCCACCTGCACCACCACCAGCACCGCCACCTGCCCGTCTGCGGTCCCCAGCATCATCCCCAGTGGGCAGCCATCCGAGGCTGCAGGAGACGTCCTGCTTTGTCCCTCAACAGGTGCAGACATACGCACCACTGCCAGCACCTCCGCCACAGACACGGCCGCAACCACTGCCACCAGCCCTGCGACGTGTTCAGACAGTGCCCCCACATCTGACATGGCAATCATCCCCAGTGGCCAGCCGTCCGAGGCTGCAGGAGACATCCTGGACCCTGCCCAGCGTATATGTGGCATGACTCCCAGCACTGTTTGTGCCAGCAGGTGGCAGGCGAAGTCGCAGCAGGGTGGAGTGTGTCTCTCCCTCCATGGAGTATCATGCTACCTGTTCCCAGGCAATCTCGGGGCACACACACCCAGGTGAGGGAATGGGACCTGCCACACTGCATGTGAAGCACTCTGGGCACCAAGCCCCCTCCAGAACCCGTGGAGATTCACATCCACTACCTCAGTCCTTGGCAGGATGAAGCACTCTGGGCACAAAGCCTCCTCCAGAACCAGTGGAGACTGTTATTTACTTGAGAGACTGTGGCTTTGCACTCCCCAGGATAAAGCAGTGGGCAAACCACCCACTGGAGAGACTTGAGAGACTGTGGCTTTGCACTCCCCAGAATGAAGAAGTGGGCAAACCACCCACTGGAGAGACTTGAGAGACTGTGGCTTTGCACTCCCCAGGATAAAGCAGTGGGCAAACCACCCACTGGAGAGACTTGAGAGACTGTGGCTTTGCACTCCCCAGGATGAAGCAGTAGGCAAACCACCCACTGGAGAGACTTGAGAGACTGTGGCTTTGCACTCCCCAGGATGAAGCAGTAGGCAAACCACCCACTGGAGAGACTTGAGAGACTGTGGCTTTGCACTCCCCAGGATAAAGCAGTGGGCAAACCACCCACTGGAGAGACTTGAGAGACTGTGACTTTGCACTCTCCAGGATGAAGCAGTGGGCAAACCACCTACAGGAGAGACTTGAGAGGCTGTGGCTTTACACTCCCCAGGACTAATCAGTGGGCATGGAGCCCCCTCGTGGAGCAGTGGCGTCGTCCGTTCAGCCTGCTGAGGTGCCCCCCTCCCCCTGAGGTGCCTGTTTATTTTCCATCTGATGCCACTGCAGTGTTCTCTCCGTTTCAAGTCAGGTATCTTGTGTGGGCTTCGCCCATGTATTTTGGGACACTGATCCACAGACCATGATTTAATTAATATCCGGACTTGTGTAGTTGGTGTACAAATTTGTATATACTAATTTTTTAATTTGGCCTATATGATTTTTATTGATTACACTTGTTACAATCATTTCCTTTTGTCCTTGCGTTCTTCCAGGGGGTGACAGGGTGTATATGTAATGTTGCTGCATGTATTTGTGTGTATGGTGTTGTGGGTGAGGGTGGGGGGTAGGGGTGTTGCGTGTTGCGCGTGTGTGTCACTCTCTCCCCCCGTGTGCTAGGTGTAATACTCACCGTGGTCGTCACCGGCGTCTTTGCTGCTCCTGATACAAGAGGAGGTAGACCAGCATGGGTAGGACCTGTAGTTCGGGCTCTATTGCATCCTGGTTGTTCGTAAAGTGTCGAAAGGTGAGTGGTATCCATTCCAAGTGCTGTTTCTGCCATGCCTTTGATGGCGTTGATACTGCCCCAGAAAAGGTGGCGGATAGGCATGTTGTAATACAGTGGGCGGACCCTTGTGTTCCACCTGTCTGTTGGCAGTTACCGCTGTGGTGTTTGTTTCTGCCGCCATGGCGGCGGAGTGTTAAAGTGGCTGTCTATGTTGGCGGTTTCTGCCATGGTCGTGATTCCATTTTGTTTTCCACCGGCCTGTTGGCGGTATTACCGCTGCTTGAACACTGACCGCCAGGGTTGTAATGAGGGCCATAATGTGTTGGAAGGGTTTACAAAGTGGCACAATGCATGCACTGCGCCAATTTGTAAATATAGTGCTGGGAAAATGCTACTTTAGCGCTGCATCAGCATAAAAAAAATGGCTCTATGGCAGTGCTAAGGTGGCACAAGGGGCTCTTAAATCTGCCCCTTAGATTTCCTTGTACCATTTTCTGGCCTCCCTAACAGGGGAACGTCCTCCTTTGCATACATTATGCCTGGCACAGGCATGATGTGGCACAGAGGATTACAAAGTGGTGCAATGCGTGCATTGCACCACTTTGTAAAGATACTTTTTTCAGTGTAGACCATTACGTGACCACTTACTACTTGTCTTTGTGATTTTTCCCTACTTCCATTTGGTAGTAATCCTTTATTGACTTTTGAACTTCATTTGGGAACTTGTTTTTCTGCCTTTGGAACTTTGCACTTTTAACTCTTTGTCATGTCTCAATCTGGAGATGCATCGGCTGCAGCTGCTTTTGATTTAGGGAAACTGGAGAGCTATACAGTTGCCCAGTTGAGGCAGTTCTTCTAAAATGTTGCTTATCCCATTAAGGTCTCCACCAGGAAGGAGATGCATAGGGCACTGAGGGCCTGAGTAACAGCCAAGGAAGCTGAGGGGAACACAGAGGAGGAGGAGAAGGAAGAGCAATCATCTGCAATGGTGTAGTGGGTGGGCCTGTTAGGTCCAGGGAGAGGGTCTCCAGGGCAGGTAGCAGTGTGTCATCTAGGGATCTGACTCCTGAAGAGTTGCAGTACAGACAGGCAGAGAGGGCTCACTAGTTGGAGTTGGAGAAAATGAGGATGGTCATAGAAGAGAAAACTTCATTGTTGGCTCATGATTCTCAGCTTGAGGGAGCTGGATCAGAGGAGCCAGTCTAGTAGGGATGGTGGCAGCAATAACACAGTGCAGCCTGAGAGGAGGGGGCATATTACTAAGGACCTTGTGAAGGATTACAAAAGGGAGGATGACATGCTATTGTGGTTCAAGGGGTATGAGTCTGCTCTCCATATGAATCTGGTCTCTCAAGCTCATTGGGGGCAGGTCTGTGGAAGTACTTCAAGGTAGAGCGGAGGGATACTCTGACATCCTTAGGGTATCCCCAGGGGCTTACCCACCCTATCATGAAGGATACCCTTATCACAAGGTATGGTCTCACCCCTGATCAGTAAGAGGACAAGTTTAGGTCCTATAAGATGAAACAATACCAAAGAGGGTTGGAATGTGTTCATTCTTTTTGCAGGTCACTGGATGGTGGGCAGTAAGGCAACAATGTATGAGAGGCTTTACAATTTGATTGCTTGGGAGTACTTGCACAGTTTCTGTTTTCCAGAGCTGCACCATCACCTAACTGACAGCAAGCTGACTGACCCCAGGAAGCTTGCGCAGGAAGTGGACCATTGGGAGAACACCAGGGTCCAAAAGAGGTATGGGGGAGTCCACTGCAAGAGTGAGTAGGGTCCCCATCAGAAGAGGTGTGGGGGGGGTAAGGGTATACAGGAGGAGTTTCCAAAAGGGTCTCAACCTAGTTCCCAGGGTAAAGAATTCCAGCCCCCAGTAGAAAAGAAACCATACAGGGAAACCTGCAGAGAAGGGTCCCCGCAAGTGCTGTGCATGTGATTAAGATGGTCAGATGAGGGGGTACCCCAAATGTCCACAGTGGACACCGACACCCACTGGTGCTCAGTCACAGCGTTTGGCCAGTGTAGCGCTTGGGGAGGAGTTGGTACCAGTTGGCTGGGAGCCAGCTGAGATGACCCTTGTCTCACTAGGGGACAGTGAGGTGGTCCAGAGGACTCTTGTGCCTGAGAACATTGAGAAGTACAGGTGGTGGGTGATCATCAATGGAAAGAGGGTGGAGGCTCTGAGAGACACAGGAGCCAGTGTGACTACACTGAGGATTCACCTGGTGTCTGAAGAGCAGATAAATCCCCGTGTACTTCACCAAGAAGTTGTAGTGGACAACTCAGAGCACCTGTGCAGAGTGGCGCAGGTTGCCTTTGAATGGGGGGGTCTCAGGTTCCTTGAGTCCAACCATGCCTGTCGATTGTTTGCTTGTCAATTACTTGGAGGATTCCCCTTGGCAGGAGGTGGAACGCAGGTCCACTTGGAAATGCTGGGTCTGCCTGGGGGGGCGTGTGCATCTACCTGGTCTATGGCATACTGTCAGGGTTATCAGGAGACCCTGGAGACTGAAAGGGTGGCCCAGGTGCCTGCCAGAAGGAGGAAGGGCAAGGGGCATGGGACGCCGGCCCCAGAAGTTCCCATTGTCCAGGCGGAGGCTGGACCTGAGGGGGAGGTGCTGGAACCTACAGGGAAACAGGTGGCTGAACTGGGCAAGGTCCCTGAGCTGTCACAGTGGCAACAGGAAGGGGGGGCACCAGGGAAGCATTCTGTGAGGCACAGAAAACATACCCTACTCTGGAGGGTTTGCGGTGGCAGGCTGCAGACCAGGCGTCTGGCAAGGAGCCTGGATCACATTTGTTTTACTGGGAGAACGGCCTTCCATATAGCGAGCCTAAGGTTCCTGAGCCTGGGTCAGCCTGTGTGCTGGTTGTACCCCAGCACTTCAGAGCCTTACTACTGGGTCTGGCTTATGGTGTGCCTTTAGCTGGACATTTGGGAAAGGACAAGATCTTTGAACAGCTTGTCACCCACTTTTACTGGCTCCTACTGCGCAGGCACTCAGATGTTCATTGTAAGTCTTGCCAAACTTGTCAGACAAGTGGCAAGAGTGGGGGGAAATGCAAGGCCACCCTACAACCTTTCATGTGGTTAGTACCCCCTTTGAAATTGTTGGTATTGATATTGTGGGGCCTCTGGATCCCAAGACAGCCAGGGCCAACAGGTTTATCCTGGTCTTGGTGGACCATGCCACCCAGTGTCCGGAAGCCATTCCTTTGAGATTGATAACTGCCCTTGTGGTGGGCCGTTCATTGACTGGGGTTTATGCCCGCATGTGGTTCCCCAAGGAGGTGTTGTCCGATAGGGGTACCAACTTCATATCAACTTATATGACGTCTCTGTGGGGGGGGGTAACATACAAGATCACCACACCCTACCACCCTCAAAGCAAAGGTCTGGTTGAAGGATTCAACAGCACCTTGAAGGGCATGATTATGGGCCTGTCAGAGCCCTTGAGTCATAAGTGGGACGTCCTCTTGCCATGCCTTCTGTTCACTTGCTTTAGTCCTTTTGAGCTGTTGTATGGCCACACTGTGAGGGGACCTTTGAGTCTAGTCAAGGAGGCTTTGGAGAAAGCCCCTAGTAAACCCCCCAGGATGTATTCAGTTACATGCTGACTCTGAGAAACCAGACTGCCCGCTTCAGAGCTCTTGCACAAGAAAACCTGGAAGCAAGCCAGGAAGACATGAAACGCTGGTATGACCAGAATGCCACTCTGGTCGAGTTTCAACCTGGTCAGAAAGTGTGGGTGATGACACTAGTCAAGCCTAGAGTGCTCCAGGACAAATGGACTGAGCCATTTGAGGTGGTGGAGCATAAGAGTGAAGTCACCTACCTGGTGGACTTGCAGACTCCCAGGAACCCTTTGAGGGTCCTGTATGAGAACCAGCTCAAGTCACACTTTGGAAGGACTGAATTGGCCATGCTCTTCACAACAGATGATGGGGTGGAGGAAGAAAGTGAGCCTCTTTCTGACCTCCTGTCTGCTGGAGAGAAGGATGGGTCTGTGGAGGAAGTGATCCTCTCCACCTCTCTAACCCAAGAGCAGCAGAGGGACTGTCACCAGGTGTTGGGTCAGTTTGCCTCTCTGTTTTCACTGAGTTACTGTGTGTGTTGGTACAAATACATTACCCATTGCTTTTGAAGTTAAGCCTGCCTACTTATGCAAAGCTACCAAGGGGGTGAGTGGAGGTTAAATGAGTGTGATTCTCCTTTACCCTGACTAACGTGAGGGTCCTTGCTCGGACAGGGTCCTTTGAGTGCCGACCAAAGACCCTATTTCTAACAGTTCTTATTTGACCTCGACATGGTGATAAGTAGACTCCTGTCCAAGGACATCAGGAGTTATATCTAGGTCATTAGCTGAATAACTTGACATTTTCACGGTTCTTGGAAAGATAAGGTCAGATGACATATGCAATAGTGGCAGAGATGATTCTGCATAAAATTGGGAGTTTGCCACTCGTGTTACCTAAGATGGTGTCAGAGCCTAGTCAAAATGGAGTTGGACCTTATGGGCCTAATGTCAGCACACTCGGGTTTCTGGAATTTCAGATGAGGTGGAAGAACAAAGGTGAAGTAAATGCTCCCACTGGGTTAACCACTCCAGTGACTATAGGGATTCGGATCCTGGTTTGATTCTAGAGACTTCATATGGCAAACAGATACAACAAACTAATTGATTTAATGCTATTGTTGAAGAATATGTTTTGCCTCTTGGAACAAAACTGATAGTGTGGTCAAACCTTTAGCTTTTTGCTCCATGGTAAAGAAGAAAGATTAATTTAGGTCTTTACTGTCAGTGGATGGCCTACAATGTGCATTACACATTGTAAAATTCCATTCTCAATAAGTTCAGTGGTGCAAAGTCTAGGTATATGCTATGCCTTTTTGCCCCATGCTGCACTCAATGGGCACTACCAAGGCAAACACCATATACTGTGTGTGGAATGAGGACCACCACAATAGGGTACAGTCTTCGCCCTCGCCCCTACATCCAGTAGCTGCTACACATGGCTGAGGGCTGTGCAGAATAGGTTCAGGGTAACTGAAATTAAGTGCATTGCTTGCCCATTGAACATGCTCTAAAGCCAGGGAGTAATGTGCATGTCATAAAGACTTGAACAATGTTTTGGGAATATGACGGACTGAGCTTTGACTATGCTGTATTCCCAGGATACCAAGTACATAGGTGAATATAGTGAGTTCAAAAGCATGTAGTTAGGGCATTAACAAGCTCTGTGATCATGTCCCTGTAGCCGATGACTGCTGAACAAGGCCCTTGCACAGGGGATTGTGGCACAGACTGTGAACACTGATCTAGCTGTCTGCAAAACTATTTTTATTGGGAAGAGAGTGGGAACAAAGGAGGTAAAGATATTCATTTTAAAGTTTTAAGTGCCAACTGTGGTTATCTGGTTGTGTTGGTCCGGGGGATAGTCCCAAGTTCTGGCCGACTCCGATGGAGCATTGGACAGACAACGGGACCAGGTTAGTCCCTGCTGAGAGTTCTACCTTATGTCCTTGATGCAAGGGTTTTGGTAGCTTGTTGTTGGTTAATATCAGGAACTATTTTGGGCTGCGAGGCAAAGTCCTGATTCAAGTTGAATCATGCTGTGTTGGTTCTGGTCAGGAGCTACTAGGCCTGTGATATGAGGTCCTGCATTGAACTGCATTGCGCTGCTTCAGTTCCAATGAAACTGTTGATCAGAAACTACGAGGTGTTGTGATGTGAGGTCCTGCGTTGAGTTGCCTCGTGCTGCAATGGTTCTATTGAAGCTGTCAATTAGAGGCTGCGAGGTGCTGCAATGCGAGGTCCTGCATTGCACTGCGCCATTGTGCACTGGATTCGATGGAGCCCACTGTTAGGTAGGGAGGAGTATACTCTGGTGCCAGCCAAGTATCTAGGACCTGGGGGCACCTCTTGGGGATCAGCACTGACTCAAGGCAGATGCCATCAGCAGGGCTCAGGTAGGTCCAGTTACAGGTCAAGGCTGGTCTGGTGCAGCAGGTCAGTGGGGCAGTTGTATGGAGGCCTCAGGAGCTTTTTATGTGCCTGCAGCTCATACAGGAGGTCATTCAACTGATCCTTAGAGTCACTCTGGGTTAGTCTGCGAAGAGGTTAAGCAGGTCCAATCTTCCTTCTCAGACAAAAAGGCAGTCCTGAAGCTGAAGCATCAGGGCAGACCTCTGGCAGGAGGGCAGTTCTTCTTTGGTACCTTCAACAGGTCCAGGTATGTTCTAAGAGTGGGTCTGGAGGTTCAATATTTATACATGATATCAACCTTTGTTTGAAGGCATTTCCTCTCCTACCCTCACATCTGGTTCTGGAATGTTCTTTTCCTTCCCTGTCAAGGCTCAAAACAGTTTGGCGTGACAATAGACAGGGTGGGGCTGACAGCAGATTCCTTTGTGTGTGCAGGAGGCATATCTCTTTGAAATTTAAGTGAGGTTGGGTACCTCGCTTCCTAGTCAACCTGCTAAGATGGCCCATCCTGTCCACACCGAAGCCCTCATTGTGTTACTGTATAGAGGCAATACACAAACCCCAACAACTGAGCCATTCGCAGCCATTTGAATGAGGACACTGGCAAAAGGCACAAATGGTTAAAACAAGAAAATGCCATCTTTCTAATAGTTTAATTAGAATAAGGGTAAATGGCCAACAAGGGAATCATTTAGAGGTATGTTTTCTTAAATGTCTAATGAATCTCCTGTCTCTGAATAGTGACAGATATAATTGATTTAAA
Source organism: Pleurodeles waltl (assembly GCF_031143425.1). NCBI lineage: Eukaryota > Metazoa > Chordata > Amphibia > Caudata > Salamandridae > Pleurodeles > Pleurodeles waltl. Next base: position 723,102,403 of record NC_090437.1, on the reverse strand, counting down.
CATACATCCAATTATCATATATATTTTTATATAAGTCTGAAAAAGAGCTAAAGAAAATAGTGTTACACAACTCTCTATTTGAAAGAGAATCTTTCCATTCCATATATATCTAATAATAAAGGGGTACCCACCAGAAAAAATCCAAACCCACATTAACCTTATCCTTCCGAATCAAAATCAGTCTTATAAACCCATACGTCAATGGGTATAGAGTCCACGCCTATTTAAATCAATGTCTGTCTACCACAAAGACTGAGGCCCTCATTACAACCATGGCGGTTGGTGTTAAAGTGGCGGTAGTCCCGCCAACAGGCTGGCGGTAATTACCACCAAATTATGACCATGGCGGAAAGATCTCCGATATACAGCCAATGTACCACACTGATCGCCATGGCAGAAACAACAGCCACCACGGCGATAGCAGTACCAACGACATCAAAAGCCTGGTAGAAACATACCTCAGAAGGGAAAGGACTCACCATTGGAGACACAGGGAACAACCACGCCACCATGGAGCCCAAACTGCATGTCTTCCCCATGATTTTCTATGTGCTGCTCCACCATGAACACCAACGCCGCCAAAGACAACGACGGTGAGTAAAGCCACCTAACACACAAGGGAGGGAGGGAAGAAAACGACAGTGACACACACACGCACCACACACACACACACCCACCACCATACACACAATCAGCTGCATTACTAAAACATTTTTACCCCGTACCTTGGATGAATACTGCAAGGTCAAAACGATTTTGAAAAACGGAATGTAATGAGAGCAACACATCAAAATAAAAAGTGAGGCAAGATGATAGGTATATACATATATGCCAAAAGGGACACAGCCCAGTCCACAATGTTCGTAGTCCACAAGGCCACAGGCCAAATACCAAGGCCACACATGGCACCTGCAAGAACACGGAGAGAACACTGCAGGGGCATAATTTTGGAAATAGGCAGGCACCTCAGGGGGACAGGGTGGGGAGCTACCTCAGCAGGCAGATGTAACAAGACCACTGGTTCTGGAGGGGGCAACATGCCATGTGCTTGGTCCTGGGGAGTGCAAGACCACAGTCGCTCAAGTGGGTGACTTGCCCACTTGCTCTAGAAGGGGCAACATGCCATGTGCTTGGTCCTGGGGTGCGCAAGGCCACAGTCTCTCGAGTGGGTGAGTTGCCCACTGGTTCTGGAGGGGGCATCGTGCCCTGTGCTCTTGTTCCTGGGGAGTCTGGGTTAGGTGGGTGTCTTACCCACTGGTTCTAGAGGGGGCATCGTGCCCTGTGCTCTTGATCCTGGGGAGTCTGGGATAGGTGGGTATCTTACCCACTGGTTCTGGAGGGGGCATCGTACCCTGTGCTCTTGATCCTGGGGAGTCTGGGGTAGCTGGGTGTCTTACCCACTGGTTCTGAAGGGGGCATCGTGCCCTGTGCTCTTGATCCTGGGGAGTCTGGATTAGGTGGTGTGAGAAAACAGGGCGGATTGCAGAGGCCCCCTAACTTTTTGCCCCCATTTTCCACTTTTTGTTGGTGTTTTCCTAACTCTGAGGGTGCCCTGGGTACTGCTAACCAGTCCCAGGGCCTGTGCTTTGTGTAAAATCAATATGCAAATTAGGCTAATTATAATTGGCTAAGTTAACCTACCTATAAGTCCCTAGTATATGGTAGGGCATGTAGGTTTAGGGACCACAGGATAGGTAGTACACCCATAGGTGCACTGCTGAGGTGTCCAGTGTCATTTTAAAGGCAGGCCTGCCTTGCTGGCTGCTTTTAAATTAAAGTTGTATGCAAATTCGACTTTGGAATAAAATTAGTTCCAAAGTCTTAAACTACCTTATTTTTACATATATGTCACGCCTAAGGTGTGCCCTATGTGTCCCTAGGGCTGGATGCCATGTAACTATAAGCAGGGACCTTATAAACATAGTGTTATAAGCCATGGTGAGGTAAAAACAGGCAAATTTGTTTTTCTCTCATTGTAGTAAATGGCCTTCATAGGCTAGAATGGGGAGACTTAATTTTAATTTTTAAAGTCCCCTTAAACAATGGATACCAAGAGTTTGGTATCAAATTAATTGTTATAATAAATCCCGCAACTTCCAGTTGTTGGATTTGGTATAACTTGTTCAGGTAAAGAGTTTTAAACTTTACCTGAAAATTTGCCAATTTCAGCCCTGCATTGTTTTTGCTGCTGTTCTCTGATTGGCCAGACTCTAGCAGCCTGGCCAGGCTGCCTTGATGAGGTGTGAAGTGGCTTGGCTTCACACAAAGGAATGTGCCTGTGGGAGGGAATCTCCCCTCAGCAGATGGTGAGGCAGGAAGGGGGAGGGCTGCCAAATTGGTCTTCAAAGGCAAAGAAGGACATTTGGAGCAACCACCAACACTCCCACATCCTGCAACCCCAGACAACTAAGTGCCCCCTTGATTAGATTAGGAGAGGGCAGGAGAGGGGTGTGTTTATGATTTTTAGCCACACCAGTGGGTGGGCTCAGCCAGGTGTAACCTCCAAAAATCAGATTCAGCCATGATGGATTTTTGGAGAATGTTGCCTCGTGGGATTGATTTTTGCCACATTTCCCAGGAAGTGGTCATCACAGGGGGAAGGACCCTGCACCTGAGTGGAGAACCAGGACCCCCCTGCTTTTCACCCAGGAGCAAGGATACAACTGGCAGACCTGCACCCACACCTCAGTTCCCTACCACATTCCACATCCAACAAGGAAGAACTACAGAAGAAGAAGGACTGCCCTGCTGGACCCCTGCCCTGCACCTGGAACCTGCACTCAGAAGGACTGCACCAGCGGCACACTTGGACTTCACCACAAGAAGGACTTTGCCTGGCTTCACCTGGTTCAAGGAGGGACTCCCTGTTTGTTACAGGTGACAAATTGCTAACCAGAGTCCCCTGCACCAACTCCTGAAGAAATCAACCAGCTGGCCACTGCCCAGGGGCCAAAAAGGAGTTTGCGCCAGGTGCATTCTGGGCGTTGTAGTCCGCACCCCCAAGGACCATCTCAGAACTTCAGGACCCTTGGGGTGAGCTGTGGACCTCAAAAGAACCTTAAAAGGACATCTGAGAGATGCCCCAGAAGTTTGGAGAAGTTTGGAGAACTTTTGAAAAAAAGCTCCATAGCGGGACCGACCCGCCGCGGCAACTCTAGCCGGCTTGCCTCAACCGCGACCCGGCCTGATTTGCTGGTTAGTCCCGGTAAAGAAAATCTCAGAAAAAGAGACTAAACCCGGAGGTAAAAAGTTGACCGGGACCTCCCAGCCAGCGTATCCGAGGAGGGCTCCAGGGACGTCAGATCAAGATCCAGGTTTACCCCGGTCGAAGGATTTTTACCCCCAAAAAACGACTAAGTCCGAAGGTAAAAATCTCTACTGAGGATTCCCGCAACGCGTATCCGGAGAAGGGCTCAGGGAGGTCGGATTGGACTGGCAGGTTCGCCCGCTGAAGAAAATCTTCAAAAAAGAGACTAAGGCCCTCATCCTGACCTTGGCGGGCGGCGGAGGCCGCCCGCCAAAGTCCCGCCGTCAGGTTACCGTTCCGCGGTCGAAAGACCGCGGCGGTAATTCCGACATTCCCGCTGGGCTGGCGGGCGGCCGCCTTCAGGCCGCCCGCCAGCCCAGCGGGAAAGAGGCTTCCACGATGAAGCCGGCTCGGAATCGAGCCGGCGGAGTGGAAGCTGTGCGACGGGTGCAGTTGCACCCGTCGCGTATTTCACTGTCTGCGCAGCAGACAGTGAAATACATTTAGGGGCCCTCTTACGGGGGCCCCTGCAGTGCCCATGCCAGTGGCATGGGCACTGCAGGGGCCCCCAGGGGCCCCGCGACCCCCCCTACCGCCATCCGGTTCCCGGCGGGCGGACCGCCGGGAACTGGATGGCGGTAGGGGGGGTCGGAATCCCCTCGGCGGCGCAGCAAGCTGCGCCACCTTGGAGGATTCCAAGGGGCAGCGGAAAACCGGCGGGAGACCGCCGGTTTTCCTGCACTGACCGCGGCCAAAGCGCCGCGGTCAGAATGCCCTGCGGGGCACCGCCGGTCTGTCGGCGGTGCTCCCGCCAACCCTGGCCCCGGCGGTCTAAGTGTGAAGGTAAACTCCATCGCGGGCGGCCTTAAACTTTGACTTTGCCCCGGTCGAGGTGCAACCAGATGACCAGATTGGCGCTTTTTGTTTCTAGGCGCTAAAAAAACAATAATTCTTCAAAAATTCATATCTCCGGTTCCCCTTATCCGATTTTATTTTTTTGTGTGTTATTTTAAAGATAAAAATATAATATATTTTTCATAAATTGGTTTTGGATTTTTTAAACTGTTTCCTGTGTTTTATTTAATTATTGTTTTGTGATATTTGAATTCTTTACACTCTGTATCCTAAGTTAAGCCTTGACGCTCGTTGCCAAGCTACCCAGGGTTGAGCTGGGTTTAATTTACTGAGACCTAACTGGACCTAAGTGGAGGTTAGTGGCCTATTGCTAAGTGTAGGTACCTACCTGCCCTTACCAATAACCCATTTTTCAACAGTGGGTATCTTACCCACTGGATCTGGAGGGGGCATCATGCCCTGTGCTCTTGATCCTGAGGAGTGCAAGGTCACAGTCTCTCAGGTGGGTGTCATACCCACTGGCTTTGCAGGGGACAGGCCACACAGCAGCCCATGGAGGCAGGATTACATACTGTCTGCCGGCGGTGACGGCTGCTCAGTGGTGGTGCTGCTGCTCATGGGGGAGGCTCCTTCCCATCCCCTGCAACCTCAGATGCCTGCTCAATGGAGGTGGTGGTGCTGCTGGGGGGGACTCCTGCCCATCCCCTGCAACCTTGGACAGCTGCTCAGTGGAGGTGGTGGTGCTGCTGCTGGTGGGGGGAGGCTCCTGCCCATCTCCTGCAACCTCAGACGGCTGCTCACTGGAGGTGGTGGTGCTGCTGCTGGTGGGAGGAGACTCCTACCCATCCCCTGCAACCTCAGACAGCTGCACAACCATGGTTGGTGGAGGGGGCTCCGTCACAGTTCCTGCCCCAGGCCCCTTGACCTTCCTGGCAGCTAAGGCAGGCTCCTTAGTCTTCCTGGCAGCTGGGGCCGACTCCTTTGTCTTCCTGACAGCTGGGGCAGGCTCCTTTCCCTTCTTAGCAGCAGCTGGGACAGGTTCCTTTGTCTTCCTGGCAGCAGCTTGAGCAGGCTCCTTTGTCTTCCTGGCAGCAGCTTGGGAAGGCTACTTGCTCTTTCCTGCACCTTGGGCAGGCTCCTTTCCCTTGAGGATGCCTGGTGCAGGCTCCTTCACCCTCAGGAAATGTGCCCTGGATCTTTTTCTATCACAAGTGCGTGTTGTGACGACTGGGCCCATGGAATGGCTGGCTGAGGTGCTTGGCTGGCTTCTTTCCACCCTGGCCAGATGTGCAGGATGGGGGGAGGTGCAGGGAAGAGGTCAATGGTGGATAGGAACAGTTTTTTAGGGCCACTGGGGTGGGAAGAGGGAGAAGGAATGGGAGTGGAAAAAGAGGGAGTGGTTGTTGGAGGTGTCTGTATGCTGATTTTGGGTACAGGTGCATGGGTTGGATGCTGTTGTGAGGTGGATGGCTGTTGGGTGTCTGAGTGCTTGTGTTTGTGTACCTTGGGGGGGGGGGACAGACACAGAGAGAGAAGACACATGGGACATGTGCATGGCTGTTGTGGAGGTGTCTGCCAGTGAGGTGTATGTTCTCCTTGGTGTGGTGGTGATGCTGGTAGTGGATGATGATGTAGTGCTTGCAGGTGTGAATGTAGACGGAACTGGGAGGGAGGTGGAGGAGGAAAAGAGGGGGAGACAGTGGAAATAGTGGATGTTGGTATGTCTGCATTTAGATGGTGTTTCTGTGAGTGCCTGTGGGATGAAGTGTGGTGAGTGTGTTTGCCTGTACCACTCTTGTGTGTTGTCTTGTGTGCATGCTCGTCTGCCTGTGTGCTTGGGATAATTTTCAGGTTGAGGAGAATGGAACTGGAAAGAGGAAGTTGGAGGGGGAAGGGTGGAAACAAGGACAATGGCTGCCATCTGAGAGGAGGCCGGAGCCTGGATCGATCTCTGTTGGGCCGCAAATCCAGTGTGAATGCCCTGCAGGAATGCATTAGTCTGTTGCATCTATGCTGCCAGCCCTTGGATGGCATTCACAATGGTTGTCTGCCCTACAGAGATGGGTCTCAGAAGGCCAGTAGCCTCCTCACTTAGGATAGCAGAGCCTGAGGTGCCTCGGGCGAAGGAGATGCCCACCCTCCTGGGTGGGCGGGCATGGCAACTCAATGAGGGGCTGCTGGGATGGCGGTACTGGTGTGGGGGTGGCGGCTGTACCTGTAGCTGGGCTGGTCACAGAAGTGTCCACCACCACCAGGTAGCTTCCATCTGAGGAGGTATCTGTGTCTGAACTGTCTCCGCCGTGGTGCTCCCTCGCCCTCCATCCCACTGGTGCCCTCTGCGTCGGTGGACTCTGCCTCCTGTGGGACGCAGCTCCCTCACTCGCCAGTGCCACTGCTCCTCAGCCAGATGATGCTAATGCACATAAGGACAGGGTGACAAAACAATAAGGGGGGAAGAGACAAAGGATACACTTGGTCAATGGCTGCACCAACACCACCTTTGACGTACACAGCACCCTCACACACAGGGAACAGGCCAACTCACTGTGCGTTGCACACCAGTGATATTGCTAGCCACTAAGGCATGGGGAGGGGCACACACCGGCAAATGCAGCACACCTGGGACCCACGCAGCCCTGACCAGTAGTGGATGGCTAAGAGCTAGGTAGCAGGATTATCGCTTCAGAACCCTAGCCACCAGGGGACCTACGCTGCAGTGTCAGGCCTGGCCTAAGGGGCACCCACCGACACATAACCCCCACCCGGATACCACCCTACCATGCATAAGTTGTAATGATGGGCACAGTACTCACCCCCTTGTGGCTGCTGTGATGCCCTCAAGCACCCATCCAGCTCAGGATAGGCCACCACCAGTATGCGGCCATCAGGGGTGGTCAGGTTTGAATGGCACCCATTCCTCGTTGGGAGGCCATCCCCAGCTGGGCCTCCACCATCTTCTGTGCCCAGCATCTCATGTCCTCCCACTGTTTGTAACAATGGGTGCTTCGCCTGCCATAGACCCCCAGGGTCTGCAAGTCCTTGGCGATGGCACGCCATATACCCTTCTTTTGATGGGCGCTGACCTGCAGAGGAAATACACATGGGAAAATAGTATTAGTCAAACTGTCCTGCCTATTACACTTATGGCCCACCATACCCCTTCACATCACCATTTCCAGACACATGGCCAGCACACAACCCCCTTACACTAGGCCTTCACACACAACTCCATGCATTCATGCCACATGCATCGTCCCCACAGTATACTCACCTGTTGGTTCTGAGGCCCATACAGCAGTCCGTACTGGGGTAGGACCACATTCACCAGTCTCTCCAACTCCTTTGAAGTGAAGGCTGGGGCTCTTTCCCCAGTCACAAGGGCCATGGTAGGTTCCAGACACAGGTCACAGCAGCACATGCAGTGTAGGTTCTCTCCTGTTGAAGATCAGGTAGCAAGTGAGGGACGAGATAGAAAATGGCGGTCACGTCCACGGCAGTGCATACTATCACCACCGACATATTTCACCATTGGCCACTGTAAGCCATAGGTCCCAATGTTATCCAATGAGGAGTTACACAGCGGTTTCTGACCTCCTCCCACAACGGCACACAAGGGCAGTGGAATTACTTCACTTCAACCTGTCCCTCCACACAGGACAGGCAGACACCATTTCGGGGGGGAGGGGCAGGCCCTGGACATTTGCTGTGTCACTGGTGAAATTCAAACGTAATGGACAATTCACACTTACCCATTACAAGTTCACAGCATGCAAAGTTCTGTTGTAGCCCCATTGTTCAGTTTGTGACTGGCTCCTCACTCGTATAGACCCATGGTGGAATTGGCAACAATGGAGGACAGGCACATCATCCTCACCTATAGACTTGACAGGGCCACAATCTCAGAGCTGTGTGCCCAATTGGAGCCTGACCTGATATCTGCTATCCGTCACCCCACTGGGATCCCCCCTCTTGTGCAAGTTCTATCAGTGCTCCATTTCCTGCCAACTGGTTGTTTCCAAGTGACAGTGGGCTTTGCAGCAGGAATGTCACCGCCAATGTTCTCAATAGTGCTGACCAGAGTGTTGTCTGTCCTGATTAAACACATGTGCAGCTACATTGTATTTCCCCAGGTTGAAGATTTGGCCACAGTGAAGGCCGAGTTCTTGCAATGGGACATATCCCCAACATAATTGGGGTGATTGATGGAACACATATTGCATTTCCCCCCGTCAAAATGAACAGGTGTTCAGAAATCTAAAGAGTTTCCACTATATGAATGTACAGACGGTGTGCTTGGCGGTCCAGTACATCACCAACGTCAATGCTAATTATCCTGGGTCAGTGCATGATGCCTTTGTGCTGAGAAATAGCAGCATCCCAAATTTGATGGCCCAACTACAGAGGCACAAGGTGTGGCTAATAGTTGAGCCCTGGTTCCCACCCAGTAAATGTTGGTGTATGGCTATGGTGTGGGCCATATGAGATAGTTTGTGGCTAAATGTTGTCCCTCAATATTGCAGGTGACTCTGGTTACCTCAACCTATCATGGCTGCCGACCCCTGTGAGGAATGCCAGGACAATTATAATGAGGCCCATGGGCGAACCAGAATGATAATAGAAAGGTCCTTTGGCCTCCTGAAGGCCAGGTTCAGGTGCCTCCATCAAGCAGGTGGATCCCTTGCTACTCACCCAAGAAGGTCTGCCAGATAACAGTGGCATGCTGCATGTTGCACAACCTTGCCATGAGACGCCATGTGCCTTTTCTGCAGGAGGAGGAGGCTGGAGATGCCCATGTGGCAGCAGTGAACACTGTGGACAGTCAGGATGTGGACAACAGAACATCAGTCATCAGACAATAATTCCAATGACACACAGGTAAGACATTGTTACTTCACATTTCAATGAATTTTTTGGGAATTTCAGTGGCACAGGCATGCTGTTATTTCCCACTTCTATGCCCACTTACTGTCCCTGTTGGCAGTTCATTTTACAGATGTTGCTGACCTCACATATGCTCCTGGTGTGATCACAGCAGCCAGCTACAGGCCATTAATCTATGCTCCTTTTCTGTACAGTTGAATTGCAATGTATGTACCTGTTGAAATGAAAACATACTTTAAAAATTTGACATACTCCATACTTCTTTTTTTTCCAAGGGTGTTTATTGAAGTACTAAAATATAGAGAGGGAAGTGTAATGGGATGGGGTGATGCTTGAGGAAAGTCCAGGGTATTGTTCCAGTCTGTTTTTGTAGCAGAGGTGCATTGTCCATGGGGACATAGGAAAGGAGCAATGGCAGTTCAAGGTGGACAGGGTGACAGGGTGGGACACAAGGGTGACAATCAGGAGATTTCATTTCCTGGAGGGGGTCTTGGCAAGTGTCTCAGGCTTCTGCCTGGATCTCAGGGAACATTTGTGGGGTGGTTTACCTTCTGCAGGGGGAGGGGTGCTGGTGTCCTCTTGGTCCTTTGGTGGGGCCTCCTCGCCACAAGCGGCAGCAGAGGTGGAAAGCAGTTCAGATGTCTGGCTAGTGGCAGGGGCCCGCTGTTGTGATACTGCCTCCCTCATAATATTGGCCATGTCTGCCAGCACCCCTGCTATGGAGATCAGGCTGTTGTTGGTGGCTTGTAAGTTCTCCCTGATCCCCTGGTACTCTCCCTCCTGCAGCCGCCTGTTCTCCTGCACATTGTCCAGGATATGGCTCATCGTGTCCTGGGAACGTTGATATGCTCCCATGATCTCTGCACATGCCTCCTGGAGAGTTGGTTCCCTGAGTATGTCCCCCCTGCACACAGCAGTCCTCCCAGTTTCCCTGTTGTCTTGTGCCTCTGTCCTCTGAAACGTGTACCCACTGCCACTGACCCCAGGTCCTTGATTGTCTTGTGGACAAGGTGTGCCCTGGGGTCCCTGTAGAGGTGGACACACTGCTGATTGACGTGTACTGGGGTCAGAGGTATGGGTATGCTGGGTGGTGTTCTTTCTGATGGGGGAGGTTCTGTGGTGGTGTGTGACTGGGCCTGGGTAACCGACTGTCAGAGATCCCTCATGGGCTAGGTTGGTCATCCAGATCCTGAAGACCAGAGTTGCTCTCACACTTTGGGCCTTTTCTATTGCTGGCACCTCCTTTCCACTGAAATTAGCTGGGGTACCTGTGGGGATATAAATGCTGTGTTATTGCTTCTGTGTCTGATATATTGTGCATCCATGGCTTGCCCTCTTTGGTTGTATTTGCCCTGGCAGCTCTCACTTGTGTAAGTTGGTATATGGTGGGATAGCTGATTCTCTCTAGTGTGCATGGTTTAGTGCTAGGTGTCCATGCAGGGCTGTGAGGTGTGTCCATGCATTGGTACAGCATGCAGTCTTGGCATTGGGATAAGTAAGATGTGATGGCGGGGTGTGTGGGAAGTGGTGGAGTGATGGGAGTGAGGGTGAGGGTGGGGGGTGATAGAAGTAGCGAGTTGACTTACCAGAGTCCAGTCCTCCTCCTACTCCGGCCAGGCCCTCAGGATGCAGGTTTGCCAAGACTTGCTCCTCCCATGTTGTTAGTTGTGGGGGAGTACAGTCCTCCGTATAGCGAGCTGGTGTCTTGCTGCAATGGAACGTACCTACCCCATAGGTCATTCCACCTCTTCCTGATGTCATCGCTAGTTGTTGGGTGGTGTCCCATGGTGTTGACCCTGTTCCTGATTCTCCGCCATACCTCCATCTTCCTATCTATCTATGTCTGCTGCACCTGTGCTCTAAATAGCTGTGGCTCTACCCTGATGATATCCTCCACCATGACCTTTAGCTCCTCTTATGTGAAGCGGGCTGTCTTTGTGGTTCCATGGGTGTTGTGTGAGGTGTGTAGGTGAGGGTGTGTGGGCTGATATGGTGGGGTGTGTGATGTGGGGTGCGTGGGTGGTGTATAGGTGTAAGTAGTGTGTGGCTCCGGTTTTGTCAGTGGTCTTGGTGTCTGTCTCGTGCCAATGGTTTGTAGTCATAAAGGATTGTGGGTAATGTGGGTGTGTGTTTTATAGTGGTGTGGGTGTGTGGGTGTGGTGTGTGTATGGGTGTCAGGAGTGTGTTATTTAAATTGACCAATGTAATGTTGTTCGATTATTTGTGTGTGTATTTTGAGTGTGGCGGTATGTACCACCTATGGTTTACCACCGTTGAATGTACGCCATTGTGATTCGTGGGTCATAATGTGATGATCGTTGTTCAGTTGGCATAACAGCGTGGGTTTTGATACCGCCACTTTGTCACTGACCTTTGGTGTGGCGGAACTGTCTCTGAGGCTGAATAGTGACAGATTGGTGTGTGTGTGTCATAATATGGTGAACGGATATCTGCTGCTGCGGTGGTAAGTTGGCGGCAGTCAGCATGGCGGTAAGTGGGATTTACCGGCAATGTAATAATGAGGGCCTGAATGATTTAGAAGTGAAGATGCAGTGATTCTATAAAGAGAAGTCGACTTGGTGACAATGTTTTAGTCTCTATTGCCCAAAGTACACAAGAACGTCCTCAGCATTGAGACAATGAAATGGAAATGCAAAGACGACCCCACATAAACTGGAACTTGTAACGCGGCGGACGGGATATCTGTCACATTTGGGACAGGGTAATGCCCTCCACCAATGTCATAATCAGGCACAATGTCTTGAAGAGATTACTACTTTTGTAGGGCATGCTGCTGACCTTTTTAAAAGTTGTATTTCTGATAGTGTGAATTTTTGGCTAGATCTGTGGCAATGAGTACCACATTTATTATGTTATAGACTCTTTAGAAATCATGTGGTTATTGGGAACAAAAGTAGAGTGATTATGCAAACCAATGGTGTCCAATATTGGAATTGTCTCATTTTTAGCAAAAAAAGATATTTCAAACAAATGGACCTGAAGAAAACAATACATTTTAATCAGAGTTTCTAATGAGTCATTTCAATGGGTGGGGACAAAAGATAATTTAGCACTAAAAACTGATGTCTTCACGTCAGTTAGAGAATGAGAAGAAAGGTTGATTATAGGTGTAAATTGATCAGAGTTTACCACTCATAGAATTGTGTGTGTGTGTGCCTTTGTCCAGGGGTGTATTGAGTCCTGTGCCAACATCTCCTCCAGCCTCTCTGTCTTTGATGAGGGTCTAAGCCTCTCTAGTCCTTGCATAACAAAGCTTGCCTGGGCATAGAAGGTTTGTCACCATTGCCCAGTGCTTGATGATGTACTGCTGTTTGGCCACTGTCTGAGTATGCGTCTGAAAAAAAAACACCTTTTTATGAGGAGGTAAAGAACCTGTTGTTTGAAAGAAGTAATTCCTAAGCTAAGGGTATGTCCCTTCTTTTCTCTATCTTTATGTCTTTTTAGTCTTATTGGCCTTTTCAAATTATTTGATGATTTGTTCTACTGTCTTGAGAAAGGTTTTGGCATTAGTAAGTGACTGATCATCGAAAACTTGAAATTTTTAATTATCTATTTCTTTTTTAATTTGTTAATTAAGTTTTAGAGCTGTTTCAATGCTGAGGACCATCCATCTCCTCGAGACTTTGTTAGTAGCAAAACTGAAACTGATCTCACATTTCTCATCTTCAAACTTTTTGACCTACAGTAGCACAAAGAAGATGTTTGAGTTGTGGCATTCAGTGAGGAATTTTGGATGGAGTTCACTGCTTATATATTTTTTAAAATCTTTTCAAGTGGATCTGAGTCATGTTATTGTTGGAGGGCAGAGCCTTTAGCACCTAATAGTGAAGGTCTACTAGCAATCCTTGTATTGCATTCATCTGAGTAAGATAAAGTTTCTTACTCTGACATTGGTGATAGAGAAACAAATAAAACCAAAAGTGGACATTTACCATTGTTCTGTATGATAGTTAAGCTCAAGGGGGTTACTGAGTTTCCCTTTTATTTATTTTAACTTTCTAAAAGTGTAATTTTCAGAAATCTGTCCTAAAATCTGTCTTTACCTTTAAAGAGTATTTAAAATTACAATTCACTTGAGTACAGGAAGTATATTTCCACATGCTCCCAACTAACATTATCACTTATTACACGCAATAAGGTAACCCATTGTTAGTTAATGGGAGAGATTGGTGACATTAGGGGTTTTCACTGCTAGGACATGTAAAACTGAAAAACACTTGTCCTACTTTATAAATACAAGGCACCCAGACCTATAACCTTTAAGTCCTATCTTAGGAGTGGCGTATGTATTGAAAGGGAAGGCTAGGTCTGACAAAAGGTTTATTTTGCCATGACAGAATAGTAGTTTAAAACTGCACTACAGCCTCTAGTGGCAGGCCAGAGACATGTATTTAAAGGCCCGCCTTAATGAGTGACATAATGAGTGCTGCCACCCACTAGAAGCATTTAATTTACAGGCCCTTGGTTCATTAACAGAGGGAAAAAATCTGAGTGAGACCCTGCAAAAAGGGCCAGACCAAACAATTGGTATGGGAGGGAAGTGTAGGCAAATTGTAGTCAGAAGAAACAGGTATATTGCGCTTGATTAGGAGATTGTATTTATTGTGAAAAGCATCTGAGTATTGAGAATACATTTATTTTGTATTTTGTATTGCTTCAAAAGTGTCAAAATAGGAAATGATTTTCTGACATTAATTGATCATTGAAATGTATACCACTGTATACCAATTACACCATGTACACCAATGTATACCACTGTATACCAATCACACCAAAACAAAACTCTCTTGTTAAATGTAACATTTGCATTCTTCCAGATGGGGAAAGATTTTAAAATACCCAATACTGATTTTGAATTTTGCAGGAGGGTTTTGGCTAATGAATAAGAATAATTAATCTAAAGAGAAAAGAAAGAAGGAGGCTTTTGTTGTATATTTGTAAATTTGTTAAAATTACTGGGTGGATTAAGGTATGTTCTAGTTTTTGTCAAGTGTGTAAAGTAGGTAGGTTTCATCAGACATAAATATCCAAGCTTGTTTATGTGTAGATGTAGAGTGATAATTTTAAAAAAGTGGAAATTAACACCACTAATTTGTTTGGGTCACTGTAACTTGGCCAGGGATATACAAGCTCTTTTAGCATTCCAAAGTGTTGCTCAAATGAGATTTTACCTTAACAAATAAGAGACAGGAGACTTCTGGCACAACAGGAAGTGGTTTGTTTAATTAAACATTATGGCTGGGAGAGCAGTTACAGGACAGGAGTCTGAAGACTGTCTCTCATAGAACATTGAAAAGTGCCTCTCAACCTTCTGTGTCTGGATGTCTGCCCTGAGGGGTGCATGGTTGCTGTGTGCATTATGTGTGCTGTGTCCTGTTTGGCTAAATGTACCCAACAACATGTGGCATCTAACTTTATGGTGTTTTGGGAACACATGACCTCTCTGGCCATTTGTGTTTTATTGGGGCCAATCTCTGGGGAACATTGTAATGTTGCTGCCTATCTGTTGGACATGATCTGAGTTTTTGTGTTTGGCTGTTGGCTGAGTGTCACCCCAGCTGTGACCTGTCAGTCATTAACCTTCAGGCCCGGGCTGCAGAGCCCATCTGACACCATACCTAAGTGCTGGGGTTGACAGAGAGTTCATGATGGTGGAGTCCAACAGGGGTGATGTGACTTTGTTTGTGCATGAAAATGTATCATTCGGGTATCAAGGCATTTTGTCGTCATGTGTATTGATTGATCCAATGACCACACTGATGTTAACAAGAGAAACCTAATTACTAACTACTGGTAATAAAGTTAAACATTTTTTGTGGAAGTTTGACAGGAAGCATGGGTAACACCAAATTACTAATAAGTAAAATCATAATTTCAATAGTATCAGGTCTGCCCCACAAAGAAAGAAATGAAGGTGGGCATTTATCTGAGAGCATTCCAATGTTACAGTTTATCTCTTCTTCAAGATTTATATTATTAATTTCTGATATAGATTCTGATTATAAAATACCTAGGTATTTCAGTCTTGTTATTTTCCAGACAAAACCCGGGTTTAGAAACATTTCTTTGTAGCAATACTTATTATAATGCATAACTTCAGATTTTCCAATATTCAGGTTATAACCAGAAATGTTTGCTTAGGAAATCAATACATTAAACACTTTGAAATTTAGATATCAGGTTTTGACATATAAAGCAATATATCTACATATGCAGTAAACAGAATCTCAATCTCTTTACATTTATAGCCAATACAGCTTGTGGATGTGTAATTGTAATATTGTAATTGTAACAGTATTTATATAGCGCTTACTACCCCTGAGAGCTTTTCGACGAGTAGCACGCTACTCCGAAACCTAAAAGGAATTAGACGTGGATTAGTGTAGGAAAATATGAGTGAAGTTTTAGTATTATTATGAGTTAATTTGAGCAGAGGATATGTGGGTTTGTTAGTTGAATTGACTAGAGTAATGGTGGGTTAGAGGAGGGAAGAATCCAGAAGTGTTAATTGGGAGTTTATAGTAATAGAATGAGGCTTGGGATGAGTAAATGAGAGATGGAAGAGGGAAGAGTCTGTGGAAAGGGTTAGGGAGATCATAGCAGCGGGAGGGGTTTTGGATGTGTCAAAGGTGAGATAACTGAGTGAGAATTCAGTAGGGTTGTTTGGGAGATCATGGTAGTAAACTGAGGTTCGGTGTGAGCTAGATGTGGAAGAGGAGGGAAAAGCTTAGGCAGGGTTATTTTGGAGATGAAAGTAGTAGAATGGGTTTGGGATGAGTCAGAGTGGGGATGGAGAATAGATTGATAGAGACATGACATTTGGTGATGGGTAGACAAAGTAAAGCTTACAAGAGAGTACATGTATATTATATTTATTTATTTATAATTTTATTGATATCAATTTATTAATTATATATAATTTGTTTCATTATTTTGTTCGAATTGTTATTTAATTTATTTATTCATTATTATTTTTTATTTTAATTTTTAACTTATTTATATTTTAAATTTTACTTATAGATTTTATTTTATTTATTTAGATTTCATTTTTCTCTAGTATAAGAGGACTAGAATAATAAATAAATAGATATGTAAATACATAGTAAGGGAATATATGTTCAAGGAATATAATAATGGGTAATAATGTGAAAAGAAAAGTAGTATTGCATAAACACAGAGGTTCAAGATTTGCAATATTTGAAGTAAATTAATGTGTACTTTTCTAAAATGTATTTATCTTTCCTCAGTTTTGAATTGCAAAATGCTTATGATAGTAAAACATTTGATCAGTGTGATATAAAAACGAGAGCAGAGATTCATAAGTATGTAATAGAAAATCTTATCTAGGAGCTATACAATGACCTATGAACATGTTAAGCATAGAATAACATACACATCTATGTATATATACACACACATATGTACATACACTCATGCATACACACACATATACACATATTTATATTTAACTGTGAGTAAATATACATTTGTTAAACAGGTTTAAAGAGTATGAGTATAATTTATTATTATGACATAGTAGTGATACATATTTCCTAAAGAACTATACTTATCTAGAATATACACATAATCAGATTAAAAATATTTATCAACAAAGGCATATGCAGTCCATTGCTGCTTGAATGTGGTGGTTATGAGGGGAAGAGCCAACTCTTGAGTACTCTTCTGAAGATAAGATAGTTATCCGAGGATCTTATATTTGGGGGTATGTACCACTTATAGGGGGTTATTACAACTTTGGAGGAGGTGTTAATCCGTCCCAAAAGTGACGGTAAAGTGACGGATATACCACCAACCGTATTACGAATCCATTATATCCTATGGAATCGTAATACGGTTGATGGTATATCCGTCACTTTACCGTCACTTTTGGGACGGATTAACACCTCCTCCAAAGTTGTAATAACCCCCTATGTCTTTTTATTGTATGGTGGTGTTCTAAGGCGGGGTGCCAATCTTAAGCGGAGCTTCATCTGTTGAATGTATTTGGTTATTTTGTTTCTGATAAAAAGCGGTCCTGTTCCATGTATAGCTTTGTGGGTGATACAAAGCAGCTTGAAGGTCTGGCAACGGTTAACCAGTGTAGTGCTATCAAAGCAGGGGAGATGTGGGCTTGTGGATTTACATGTAATAGTAGCCTGGCAGCGGAGTTCTGAATACGTTGTAGTTTTTTCATAGTAGATAAAGATAATCCATGGTAGAGGCCATTGGCATAATCCTGTTTGGATAGTACAAGAGAGATAGCAACCTGCATCTTGTGTGGAAATCCAAGGTCGGGGAAGATGCGTCGTGGAGAAGTTAAGGTGATGAAGCTTGTTCATGCTAATTTGTCCACTTTGGCATTCATTGTTAACTTGGAGTCCATGGTTATTTCAAGGTTTTTACCTTCCCTGGATAGATGAGGAGGTGGTCCGAGATTCTCAGGCCAGGCGCACAGTGGGTCATAATTATTCCAGTCACCACATGTGAGTATTTCTGTTTTGGGAGTATTTAGTTTGAGATGGCTCCAAGTCATCCACTGATCAACAGCTCTGAGGCAACTGAAGATTTGTATGTTTTCAATGTATTTGAGGCATTCCAATTTAAGTAGTATTTTGTGTCATCTGCGTAGTTGTAACATATGAGTTTGAAATCATTGATAATTTCTGGTAATGATATCATATAGATGTTGAAAAGCAAAGGTGAGATGATTAATCCTTGGGAGACCCCTGTTTTTGTGAGGTAGGGTTTGGACCAAAAGGGGGAGAATCGATAATATTAGTTCTGCTTTGAAGGTAGAATGTAATCCAGTCAACAGCTGTCCCTTCTATGACAGCTTTGTGGAGTCTTTGAATTAGGGTGTCATGGTTAATCGTATCAAAGGCAGCTGAGAGGTCCAAGAGAAGTAGTGCAACAACTCCAGTCTGGTCCACTGTGTTTTAAGATCATCCTAGATTGCTATGAGTGTCGATTTAGTGCCTCTTCCTGGGTGGAATCCAGTTTGATAGTCTGAAAGTGTGGAATTATCTTCAATGAATTGTGAAATCTGGGCGAATGCTGCTCTCTCTATCAGTTTGCCCAGGAAAGGTCAATTTGTGATTGATCCGTAGTTGTTGGGGTCCTGTGGGTCTAGGTTTGTTTTCTTTAACAGAAGTATGTATGCCTTTTTCGGGTCTTCAGGTAATGTTCCTGTAGTTAAAGAGTTATTGATGATTCTTCTTACAGGTGTGGCAGCAGAAGTAGATAAAAGAATGTTCTTGAAGATGTGTGGTGGACAAGGGTCAGAAGGGCAACTGGAAGGCCTGCTTACTTTGACCAAATCCATAAACTTACCATGTGATATTTGTTTGAAGGACTGGAGAAGCTGGGTTGGTTTTTTCTTTATAACTATTTTAGGAAAGGGGTTGGTGCTGATGGTTTTCTCCTGTCTTAAATAGGAGTCCAGTGTGTCTGCCTTGGATGTGTAATGAGTTGCCAGTTTGTTTGTGAAATCTTGAGTAGTGGAATGACTTCCTTCCATGCATTTAGGTTTTTGAAATTTATTGAGAATTCATGCAATTTTTTAAAAAAGGGTGCAAGTTAACAAAGATGAATATATCAACATTAATAGCAGAGTTCAGCAATCAGTTCGTCAATCATTTGTCACTGTCAACGTCACCCGAGGGAACCTTACCTAACCCAGATTAGCATTAACATGTGGGACTTCATGCGAAAACAATTTAGAACATGATTTTAGGAAACATCTAGCTAAAAGGAAAACTATTTAAACAGTGACGTTGGTACCTAGAAAGAAAGGCATGAAAGTTAATCAGTCACATTGTCATAGCTACCTATCCACGGAATGTATCAGCAACAGTCAGTCTTCGTCTTCAGGTCATCAATTGATCAGCAACGCATCAGGCTCTCAAGAGCATGAGCCCAATGACAGAGTCTCGAATCGCATCTTCTGGCATCAGCAATTCACCCCTCACATCTGAAGTTTTTGCCCTTTGTCACGACTTTTTATTAAGGTTTTCCAGTCCATCCCCCTAATTCCTAATTGGTCAGTCAATCACCAGTTATTACTCTGCCCAATAATATTAATTTCGCAAATCTATGAATTCTAATATTACGCCCTTCTCAGTTTGTTGATTGGTTCACTGTACGATGTCCTCATCATCCGGCTCATCAGGTATCGAAAATGTTGCATCTTCGCATGGAGTATCCTAGCCATGTGGTGACCAATGTCATCAATAATCAATGTAATCAATCAATAACCACTAGGAGAATCATTAAAAATAAGACAATATACCAACATTTTATGAATAAGCATAACTCAATAAACGTTTTAACAATTTCCATTTCCCTATTAGTTACAATTCTAAACCATCAGATTAATTCAAACTTTATTCAATTATCTCAGAGTTAATTCATTAGTGACCACCAGTAACATAACCTAATCAGAACTTGATAAAACATATGTTCTAATGCTTCAGCATAAGCTAACAAAGATGAATATATCAACATTAATAGCAGAGTTCAGCAATCAGTTCGTCAATCATTTGTCACTGTCAACGTCACCCAAGGGAACCTTACCTAACCCAGATTAGCATTAACATGTGGGACTTCATGCGAAAACAATTTAGAACATGAATTTAGAAAACATCTAGCTAAAAGGAAAACTATTTAAACAGTGCAGTTGGTACCTAGAAAGAAAGGCATGAAAGTTAATCAGTCACAATGTCATAGCTACCTATCCATGGAATGTATCAGCAACAGTCAGTCTTCGTCTTCAGGTCATCAATTGATCAGCAATGCATCAGGCTCTCAAGAGCATGAGCCCAATGACAGAATCTCGAATCGCATCTTCTGGCATCAGCAATTCACCCCTCACATCTGAAGTTTTTGCCCTTTGTCACGACTTTTTATTAAGGTTTTCCAGTCCATCCCCCTAATTCCTAATTGGTCAGTCAATCACCAGTTATTACTCTGCCCAATAATATTAATTTCGCAAATCTATGAATTCTAATATTACGCCCTTCTCAATTTGTTGATTGGTTCACTGTACGATGTCCTCATGGTCTGGCTCATCAGGCATCAAAAATGTTGCATCTTCTTCTTCAGTCAGTGTCTCTATTGTTCGAGTCATGGGAAAGTCCTGGGAAAGTACATCGAATCTGTCTTACACCAAAATTGTTACATGTCTAGTTCCATCATCTCCTGTCCGTCGGTACATTGCAGAATAGTTCTAGCTAAGCAGATTTTATTAACATACGAGGTTCATGGTCAGTTCAAAGGACCAGCTTCTCTACAGTGCACTAGAAATTCCGCTTCTGCATGAGGCCTGGCAACTAGGCCACAACTTCGGCTAAGTTTACTCTACAATATAATGCAAAACATAGGTTATATATCTTAATATGACATATTACTACGTTATTATTACTCTTTTTCATTATTTCACACATTGTTAATCATTTTAGTACAAGTTCGTATAGGTTGGCTGTCACTCTCCGTGGGCAAATTTTCAAACATGCACATTAATTTCGCTACATTTAATTTTTCTATCAACTTCTTGTTCATCAAAACATATAAACATTCCTTAATAATTTCTAATTAGCATATCTGCTTCAACAACTGTATAACTTTTGGAACAAAATCATGCCAACGTAAAGCTTTAAACAGAAAGTCCAAATTTATTTGATCAAAAGCTTTCTTAATATCTTCTGGTGAAAGACCGAGATCCTTGGAAGCCACAAAGCCGATCCACTTGCTTTTAATCAAGGCCATCACCACTGGGACAATGAATATGAGGATCATCTGCAAGACAAGTAAGACACTGGAGATGAAAAAATGCAACCTTGCACTGCTTGGCATCAATGAGACCAGGTGCACACACTTCAGAGACAAAAGACTGGCTTCAGGAGGAATGCTGCTGTACTCTGGACATGAAGAATAGAACATCCCACATTCTCAGGGACTAGCACTGATGTTAATACTCGCAGCCAACAGAGCTCTGATCGGTTGGGAAGCCCACAGTCCCAGACTCATCACAGTCACTTTCCGCACAGGTAAAAAGAGGTTTGACACCATTGTTATCCACTGCTATGCACCTACACAGGACAGCAAAGAAGGAGACAAAGAACAGTTTTACAACAAACTCCAGTCCATCCCAGATATATGCCTTTATAGAGACATTGCATACTGATGGGGGAATGCAATGCCAGGATTGAAAGCAACAACACTTGGCAAGAATAAGTAATGGTAAACAGTGGCCTTGGCGACATGAACAAGAATGGTGAAAGGCTTGCAGATCTCAGTGCCTAAACAGTCTAGTGATAGGGTTGTAATTATTCCTTGAAGTTGGCAGTCACCCACCTCAAATAATAATCTAATTTTTTACAGTATAAATACTAATAAAGGAAAATAAGATGTATAGAAGATTTCTTTCATGTGGATCATGAATAAATGGAAAGACATTCCACAGAAATTACAAAGAAAGTAAAAAATTACATAACGATCTAGAAAGAAGTATATACATTCTTGTCACTCTCCTACCTGACCGACAGATGATAGAGTGCCTCATTTCTGCTTACAGAATGTCTACTAATGCCGTCTGATGAGGGTGGCCTAGTGTAGATAATAGGAGCTGTTGTTTCACTGAGAGAGCAACACGAAAAGTACTAAAACATTCCAACACAAACAGTAGGAGGATATGGAAACATATTAGCCTTAAGCAGTACATAATCCTCCAAGGGGTCCTGTCCTGGGTAACAGTTGCTGTAAGGAAATTGTCAGTTATAGGCAGATATTGGCATGACTAAAGTCATGACTTAAGTGTTATGTACTGTGATGAAGGATATATACCTCATTCATTGTTTGCATTTGAGCCATGGATGGATTGAGTGGGTGAAATGGGACATGTGCATATCAACAAAGTAACACAATTGAAGGTTTTTGCATTTCTGAAGAAAGAACAGAGACATCAGGCATATACATTCATCTATTAGCCTTACAATTGGTTCATGTTAGACATGGGCTCTTTATTATGTTATAAATTATATTTTCAGTATCATCACACTTGTGCATAGAGATCTGTAGTACAGGGGGAATAGTATTAGTGTGGTCTCGCCTCTGTTGAAAATAGTATGATTACAGGGAAGGAAGGTGGATTGTAATACCTCAATGGCAGCACAACCTAAGACAATCCTGCATGATATTTCAGGTGGATTTTGTTGTATTTAGTTTTCCTGTGAAATTAAACTAAACTTTTTCATGAAGCAAAACCCCAATAGAAATCACATTATTGTGTTTATTGTTTGACTGTTCAGTTCTGAGGTTGCAGTTTTACAACACATTAGAACAGACCCAAGAGATCAGTGGCAAACAATCCCAACAACCACTGTTCGGCTTAGGAACCCATGTCTGTCCCGTGGCTCTCAGTGTGAAGTTTGACCTCAGCGTGAAGTGAGTGGGGACTTATGATACAGATTGTATTGTATTGTATTGTAATTGTATTTATATAGCGCTTACTACCCCTGACGAGGCATCAAAGCGCTTTTCGATGAGTAGTACGCTACTCCGGAACCCAACAAGAATTAGTGATGGATTAGTATCATTTAATAATGAGTACAGTTTTAGTATTATTATGAGTTAATTTGAGCCGCGGATATGAGAGTTTGTTAGTTAGATTGACTGGAGTAATGGAGGGGTGGAGGAGGAAAGAAATCCAGAAGTGTTAATTGGGAGTATATCCTTCATTTACTCAACCCAAAGGCTTGGGATGAATGAAGGGGGGCGGAGGGGGAAGAGTATGTGGAAGGGTTAGGGAGAGCATAGTAGCAGGGTGAGATGAATGCAGGAGAATTTAGTAGGGTTGTGTGGGAGGTCACAGAGGTAGAGTGAGGTTTGGTGAGTTAGATGTGGAGGTGGAGGGAAGAGCTTAGGCAGAGATATTTAGGAGATGAAAGTGGTAGAAGGGATTTGGGATGAGTCAGAGTGAGAATGGAGGATAGTTTGATAGAGACATGACATAAGAGTGATGAGTAGATAAGTGTGGTAAGATGAGAGCAGGAATTCATAGATATCTGGTATAACAACCCAAAAACCAGGAGCCATGCAATGATCCACGAACATGCCAAGCACAGAAACAACACATACACATATATATATATATATATATATATATATATACACACACACACACATGAATACACACACATATGCACATACAATACATAATTAGAATCATGGGTAAAAAATACTTAGTCAGACAGGTTTAAAGAGTGTGTGTGTATTTTATTGTTATGACAGTAGCAATACATATTTTCCAAAGAAACTATAAATAAATAGAAATATACATATAATTTGAAAAAAATGTTTATCCACAAAGGCATATGCAGTTCATAGTTGTTTGAAAAAGGTGGTTATGAAGGAAAGAGCCAACTCTTGAGTAGTTTTCTGAAGACAAGAAAGTTATCTGTGGCTCTTATAGTTGGGGGTAATGAATTCCATAGTTTGGCTGCTTGGACGGAGAAGGATGTACCACCTATAGTCTTTTTCTTGTATGGTGGTGTTCTAAGGCGGGGTGCCAGTCTTGAGCGGAGGGTTCTTTGTTGGATGTATTTGATCATTTTCTTTCTGATAAAAAGCTGATGAAGCTTGGAGGTATTTTGGGGCATATTTACAAGAAATTGGTGCATCAGTCCTGATACACCACTTTTCTCGCATCGTTCCTGCCCCATCTAAAGACACCATGGCTGCATAGTGTTTACAATACGGTGCACCATGGCGGTCATTAGGACAATAGCTTCAAAAGTTTTGATGCTATCATGGTGCTTTGCTGCGCTACCATCAAAACATTTTGACGCTGGTGCAGCAAAGCTGAGGGAGGCCCATTGACTAAAATTGGTGCGTGACAGAAAAAATGATACAGCGAAATGTTGAAAATTTCACTGCGCCATTTTTTCGAGCCTCCATGCGTCAAAATGCCCCCCTTGCATACACTGTGTCTTGAGCAGGCATAATGTGGCACTAGGGTTTACAAAGTTGTGCAATACGAGCATTGCTGCACTTTGTAAATATTGCATGGGCAAAAGGCCTCATAAATGCTGCCTTTGCGTAAAAAGAAATTACGTTAGGGTGCGCATGGTGGCACTCGAGGCTTCTAAATATGCCCCTTTGTTCTTTCCTAGTGTGACATTCGGACTCCCTGGAAAAAGGCAAGTTTGCAATTCAGTGTTTCATGACAGAGAGGATATGTTCATTGATGGAGTGAGACAGAGGCTGGATCCAGTACACCTTCTGGAAAAGGCTTTGCCATCTGCATCTGCCTGCCTCCACATGTCCTGTCATTTGTTTTTCAAGTCCACCAAGTTGCATATTTCCACCCCAAAATAGTGTGTGGAGGCAGGTGATGTGGTTCTCTGTAGAGAACAGGGTTCATTACAAATGTCTGTCTCCGCACTAGTGAAGTTTGTCTTTTTTTATTGTGCTGTGATGCATGCTGCTGCCATATTGTGGTACCTAGGGACCATAAAGTCACAAAGTATGAGAGAAAGAGGGCAGCAACCAGGTTGTAAGTTATATGCTTGTGTATTTGACTGGCTGATAGCAACCAACCCAAGCAAAGTCAATCAGCTACAAATCAATGAGGACACTTAGGCCCAGATTTATACTCAGTTTGCGCTGAATTTGCATCATTTTTTTTTTTTTACTCTAATTCAGCACAAACCAAACTCCATATTTATATTTTGACACTAGACCTGTCTAGCGCCAAAGTTATGGAGTTAAAGTCATCTTTTGCGAGCCGGGAAACTACCTTAAGTCAATGAGATGCAAGATAGGCGTTCCCAGTCAAAAAATGACTCTAAGGCTCAGACACCTTATTTATCCTCCCATGAAAAAATGGTGTACTGGAGGGAGGTGTGCCTAGATAATGATGCTAAGCTTGCTTGGTGCCATTATTTAATGCCTGGGTCAGGGCAGGTGTTAGGGGACCTCTGGGCCCATTTCCATGGTGAACACAATGGAATGAGTCCACAGGTGCCCTCCGGAGGCCCAGAGACACCCCCAACCACAACAAAGGGACAGCGGAGGATTGGGGACCCCATCCTAGGTTTTTTTAATGTCATTAGAGGCCCTGAAATGGGTCCCCCTACATGGCACTGGGTGCAATGGCCATGCCCAGGGGACTCTTGTCCCCTGTGCTGGCCATTGGGTGGTGGGCATGACTCCTGTTTTTTATTAGACAGGATTCATGCGGTATGGTAGGTTTTGCATCAAGAAATTACATTAGGCTTGTTAGAGTCATCATATTTTACTCTAACCAGCCTAAGGTAATTTTTTGGTGCAAACCCCCCTTCTCCCATACCGCCACAACCACCTGGCTAGCGTCATTTTCTTTGACATTAGCCCACCTTTTGCGCTGGATTGCGCCATTCCATATATAAGATGCTCGGCTGGCATCTTGGAATGGCGCTAGCTGGCGGTAAACGTTTTCACGCAAAACTGCGCTAACGCAGTTTTGCATGAAAAAGTATAAATATAAGCCTTAGTAAGGAGCAACACACAGGTAGCAGATACAATTGAACTTTAATGAAACACTAGCACAAACATAGGTTGGAGCAATGATGGTTATAGAGTAGCAGAATGGTCACATGTGTATTGATAATTCTTGGACAATAATAGCACAGGCAATAAACCAAGAACAGAACAGAACAGAAGAATGTGGTCCATCAACCCCTGGGACTTAACCTAGGGCCTCATTACGAGTTGGCCAGGTGAACCGTCATAACTCCAATACGGTGGTGGTGAGGCGGCTGTCAAGCCGGTGGCCTCACCATCACTCTATTATGATGTTTTCCACCAGGCTGACTGGCGGAAACTATTGTATTATGAAGTTTCCACTGGTCAGCCCAGTGGAAACAGTGCAGCAGCATTGGCCCCAGCTTTCTTAGGGAGCCGAGGCCAATGCTGTCACACATAGCACCCTCGGAATGCGCACTGACTGTCATTGCAAGGTCGTGGGCAGTGCAGGGGCCTCCTCCTGTGGTCCCCAGCACAGCCTTTACCCCTTCATGAAAAGGTTGGTGGAAAGGGAAGTCGTGCTCAGCACTGTGGTGCAGAAAACTGCGCATCTGACCATGATTTCAACTGCCACCAACTTGTCGGGATCCCTGATCCCAGTGAAGGCGGCGGTCTCATAGCAGTCTGACTGCAAGGATCATAATCTGGCTGTTGGGCCACCAGGAGTGTTGAGGTCTGACCGCCACAGCTAGTTTGGCAGTCTTTCTAGGAATGCTGCATTGGGTGCAACTGCATGACTCTGATGTTGAGCTTCCTCAAGGCATGTGCACTCTTCCTTTTTAGATACTAGAAAGCTGGCATGCACAACATCATGTTCCCTTGCTGCAGCAGGGGTTCTGAAGATGTTATGTGTGTTTTTGCTACTTGTTCTTCACTGGCACCAATCAGTCATCCTCACATGGCCTTCAAAGTACTCTCAATCTCTTTTAGGGTGAGTACAACCTCAATAGTATGTCTCCCACGATATAAATGCCTCAGCCTGGTACCGTAAACAAAGCACCTTGACAGATAGTTCTGACTATGAAATAGCAAAGCATGCATCACAAAGTCATCTACTATGCCACCGCTGCACAAACATTTTCTGTGTGCATTTCACTCGTTAATACTGCCTAGTTAACCCTTTCGCATTACGTCTTCAGCACACTTTGCCTATACTGCACACTCCACCCCTTTTGATTTCAAAGCTTGCAAAAACCAATCAATAATTGTGTTCACAGGTAGATTTCTATGGAGTCCAATAAACATAGTATTAAGCATCTGCATTCTGATGTAAAGCTGTTTAGAGTGTACATATTACTGTAGCTAATATGATAAAAACAATTAGTAGCCAAATTAAGGGGTGTAATATCTTATTAGGAATTTTTGTACCTTCCAATGCCCAACCTAGAAATATGTCATACCAATGATGCTCTGTTAACTGCTGAATATGAGAGGCAGTATGCTTGGCATCAATAGTCATACATACAGCTGTACCTATGGGATACTTAGCTGCTGTGTCAAAATTAGCAAAAGTAACCTGTGCATACTGTCTCATAGCCTCTAGTCTAAGTAACCTAATGGTGAACGGGACTTCTCATTTAAGTAACCCTTGAACTTGAACACCCAGTATAGTTGTGATAAACTTAGTAGGTGGGTATAATATGTGGGTGCTTATATCAATTGCTCTGGTCACAATATGAATACATATCACTTGTTCTTTTGAAGTTTGTATGTGTCCATTAATGAGTAACAGGTGACTGGTAATATAACGAACTGGTTTCTGTCCCTACTTGATACAGCTTTGTGTCATTCATGGGATAAGGTAACCACTCGTATTCTCCTGGCATCAATCAATCAATTTATAAAGCGCGCTACTCACCCGTTAGGGTCTCAAGGCGCTGGGGGGAGGGGAGTTAATGGTCGAAGAGCCATGTCTTGAGGCATTTTCTGAAAGCCAGGAGGTCTTGGGTCTGGCGTAGTTGAAGCAGTAGGGAGTTCCAGGTCTTGGGGGCAAGGTAAGAGAAGGATCTGCCTCCTGTGGTGGAGCGGTGAATACGGGGGACGGAGGTGAGGGCGAGGCTGGTGGAGCGGAGCGGAGCTGGCGGGCGGGGGTGTGGAAGGTGAGTCTGTTGTTGAGATAGGCCGGACCTGTGTTGTGGAGGGCTTTGTGTGCGTGGGTGAGTAGTTTGAAGGTGATCCTCTTCGACACTGGTGACCAGTGTAGTTCTCTGAGATGGGCTGAGATGTGGTTGCGGCGTGGGACGTCAAGAATGAGTCGGGCAGAGGCGTTTTGGATGCGTTGCATTTTCTTTTGTAGTTTGGCTGTGGTTCCTGCATAGAGCACATTGCCGAAGTCCAGTCGGCTGCTGACTAGGGCGTGGGTGACTGTTTACCTGGTTTCGATGGGGATCCACTTGAAAATCTTGCGGAGCATGCAGAGGGTGTTGTAGCAGGAAGAGGAGACTGCGTTGACCTGCTGAGTCATGCTGAGTGCTGAGTCAAGGATGATGCTCAGGTTCCGTACTTGGGTGGTGGGGACGGCTCTGAGGGAAGTAGGCCACCAGGAGTCGTTCTAGGTGGAGAGGTTGCTGCCGAGGATGAGAACCTCTGTTTTGTCTGTGTTTAGCTT
Source organism: Pleurodeles waltl (assembly GCF_031143425.1). Lineage (NCBI taxonomy): Eukaryota > Metazoa > Chordata > Amphibia > Caudata > Salamandridae > Pleurodeles > Pleurodeles waltl. Next base: position 723,074,231 of record NC_090437.1, on the reverse strand, counting down.
GAGGGGGCTTGTTTCCATCCAGTCGGCAATGGCGTGAAGTCCCTTGTGTAGGTTGTTACTTGCTGTTGTGGGGTCTTTCGTGAGGGAGATGATCAGCTGGGTGTCGTCTGCGTAGGATACTATGTTGATGTTGTGGGATCGAGCGATGTTGGCGAGGGGAGCCATGTGAATGTTAAAAAGTGTAGGGCTGAGAGAGGATCCTTGAGGGACGCCACAGACGGTTTCGGAGGATCGGACAGGTAGGGCGGAAGGCGGACTCTCTGGGTTCTGCCGGAGAGGAAAGAGGAGATCCAGTCGAGGGCCTTGCCATGGATCCCGGTGTTGTGGAGGCGTGTTCGAAGGGTGTGGTGACAGACGGTGTTGAAAGCTGCGGAAAGGTCTAAGAGGATGAGAGCTGCGGTTTCGCCTTTGTCAAGCATGGTCCTGATGTCATCTGTGGCGGCAATGAGTGCGGTCTCCGTGCTGTGGTTTTTGCAAAATCCGGATAATGAGGCATCGATCACTTTGCTGTCTTCCAGGTAGCGGGAGAGTTGGCTGTTCACGATTTTTTCGATGACCTTCGCTGGGAAGGGGAGGAGGGAGATAGGTCAGTAGTTAATGGGGTTTTCTGGATCTGCTTTGGGTTTCTTCAACAGGGAATTGACGTCGACGTGTTTCCAACTCTCCGGGAAGGTGGCTGTCTCGAAGGAGCTGTTGATGATTGCGCAGAGGTGGGGTGCGATGATGCTGCTGGCTTTGTTGAAGATCTGGTGCAGGCACGGGTCCGAGGGGGAACCGGAGTGGATGGAGGCCATGGTGTTGATGATGTCTTCTTGTTGACCTGGGTCCAGGAGCAAAGAGGGTTGGTGTTGTTTGATGCGTCAGGTTCTTGGTTGTTTGTGGTAGGCTGATGGGTCTGGGGTTCGAAGCTGTTGTGGATGTCTTCGATCTTTCGACGGAAGTGAGTGGCGAGGGAGTTCCAGAGTTCCTGTGATGGCAAGGGTTCGTGGGAGCAGGTCCGGGGGTTGGGGAGTTCTTTGATGATGCTGAAGAGCACTTTGTTGTTGTGGACATTGGTGTCTATTCAGTTTTTGTAGTTGGGTATTTTGGTCATGCGGATCAGCTGGTGATGTTTGCGGATGGCAGTTTTGAGGGCGGTGTGGTTGGATTCAGTGGGTGCAAGGTGCCATGTCTTCTCCGTTCTTCGACGTTCCCGTTTGGAGGCCTGCAGATCCTAGGTGAACCAGCTGGCCTTGGGTCTGTGTTGGAAGTCTGAGGGTTGTTTGAGTGGTGTGAGGGTGCTGGTGCAGTCTTCTAGCCATTTGTGCAGGTAGGTGGCGGTGGTGCTGGGGTCCCGTGTCCTGGGGGGGTGCCTGGGTGAGGGTGGAGATCAGCTGTTCCATTGAGATTCTATTCCAGTAGTGGCGGGGGGGTTAGTGTGGAGGTGGTGACTGACCGGCTTCTGAAAGGAGAAATGGATGCAGCGATGGTCGGTCCATAGGAGTTTGGTGGTGTGGCTAAAAGAGACGTGGTTGCTGGATGAGAAGATGGGGTCGAGTGTGTGACCTGTGGTGTGGGTGGGTGATGTGACGAGTTGCTTGAGGCCGAGGTTGTCAATTAGGTTGGTGGTGTTGGTGTTGTTGTTGTTTTCTAGGTGGAAGTTCAGGTCACCGAGGAGGATGTAGTCGGTTGAGGTGTGGGCTTGGGTGCTGATGGTGTTGGTGATGTTGTCGCAGAACTGCGGTCTGGGGCCTGTGGGTCTATAGATCAGTGTTCCTCTGTGGGTGGTGTTGGCGTTGATGTGGATTTTGAAATGGAGGTGCTCGGCGGATTTGATGGTGTTGTGGCAGCTGGTGGAGACTCTTATGGTGTTTTTGTGGGCTATGGCGATTCTTCCTCCTGGTTTGTTGCTGCGGTCTCACCTGGTGATCTTGTAGTTTTCTGGTATGGCTATGGTTATGTCTGGTTCTGAGGCCAAATTCATCCAGGTTTCGGTGAGGAATGCGACATTGGGCGATGATGTGGTCAGTAGGTCTCAGAGTTCAATAGCATGCTTGTATACAGAGCGGGTGTTGAGCAGGATGCATCTTAGGCGGCAGTCTGAGGTCTTGAGGTGGAGCTTGGAGGTTAGGTTGCAGGTAAAATTGCAGGCTTTGCAGGAGAAGGGTCCTTTGGTGCGCGTCGGGGTGGACTGGAAACAGGTTGAGGAGCGTCCTGGATTGAGGGCGTGGAGGTCGTAGGCAGTGTAGTGGTGATTGGTAGTACAGTGGGTGTGTTGGCCAGGGGGTCTGGCGCTGGGCGCAGTCTTGGCGCGGACAGGCGCAGACGGGCTGCAGCCGGCATAAGAGGGGAGGTGGGAGGGAGTGGCAGCTGGGAGGATGGGGGGATTAACCAATGAGAGGGCAGGGCGGTGGTGGAGTGGGGCTCAGGGGTGGGAAAGGAGCAGACTGGAGTATCTAGGTGGAGGGAGGGGAGCGGGACCGCGGGGACGCAGCGGCGAGGTAGAGCTGGGGAGAGAAGTTGAAATTGACTAACAGGTAAAATATGGCAGCCTGGTTTAGCGGCGGAGAGGAGGGGAAGCTACCTGCCTGCAGGAGCAGGGTCAGAGATCGCTACCTACTCTGCGCTGCAGCCGGCATAAGAGGGGAGGTGGGAGGGAGTGGCAGCTGGGAGGCATAGTATTCAGACATCGAACTAATGCTCCTCCTGTATGGATACGTACCCATCCCTTTGACCAGTCTGCCCATTTTGTAGGGTCTACCCTGTGATTAGTCTAATCAGTCCATGCCTTGTCCGTATGTGGTAGCCTCCATTCCTTTCCTATTGCTCTTAAAAGCTACTCAAACGGAAACCATATCTCTGGATGATGGTTATTTTTGCTACGATAAAGTGGGTATGACACATTTCTTTCTCACACTGAAATTGTATTGGCTTGATCCATATCTCCTTGGGTAACACCTCTGTCTATGTGTGCATGAGCATCATCTGGCGAATGGGGAATGGCACCGGTGAGTGGGGATGCAGCACCCACAGAACCCAGGAGGCTTGCACCAGTGAAGCAGAGAGAACCAGTGTGGTGGAGGGCGAGGGGAGTACCACAGTAGAGCCTGGAGCTACCAACACATCTGATACAGATTCCTCCTCGATGGCGGCTCCTTGACGGTGTTGGTCCCATCAGGACCACCCCAGCACCATTCTTGTCTGCCACCCCCCCTTACCAGCACCGCCCTTCCTGTAGCACCCCACCCAGTTGCCGTGCCCTCTCACCCAGGAGGGTGGGCAAGTCCTTCGCTGCAGGCACCTCTGCACCAGTCAGCCCTGTTGCCCTCATTGAGGAAGCTCTTGACCTCCTGAGGTCCATCTTTGTGGGGCAGACAACCATCGTGAATGCCATCAAGGGAGTGGCATCCCAAATGCAGCAGTCAAATGCATTCCTGGATGGCATTTATGGTGCCTTGTCTGGACTACAGAGATCGTTTCAGGCTCTGGCCTCCTCATTGGCGGCAGCCAGAGTCCCTTCAACTTCCGTCCCCATTCCAGCTACCTGTTCCCAATCCACAACCTCTTTCCATACACCCATCCAAAGCACACCTACAGACCAGCATACACCCACTACAACAGACATGGTGCACATAGACAAACATAGGCATCACACACGTTCGCACAGGCATGCACAGACCCAACATACATCTGCATACACAACAACAGACACTTCCCCCTCCTCCCTCACAGTCACATCTCCACTCACACCTCCCAGCACTGCATCATCACACACTGGTCCTGCTATCATTCCTGTCATACCCTCAATCACCACAACTCACAGACACACGTCCCACACACCACATCCACACCCATGACGATTACCGTATCTGCCACCTTCAGCACATCCATCTTACTTGTACACACCACCACAACATTCACTTACACATCACCCATTCCCTCTCCTTGCATCTCTACCCTCCTCCTCCAATGAATGCACATGCACCCACTCACCCACCCAACATTCATTCACCACACACATGCACACATTGCACACACCAGCATCCACGTACAGCACACCAACAAGTTTGGGCCATGATATATATATGGACTTCATGCGTTTTTGCATTAATGCAGATTGGCCTTGCCATTTGGCATATTTTATATATATGTATAATGTATTTTTTATGGTTCCAATTGCATCTGCCCACACTGCTGTGGTTGGCAAGATGAGATGCTTGTCCTGTTTTTCTTCTACTTGGTGGTGTGACATCTGTGTGCAACGGTGTGTTAGGTCTGTGTATGGGTTGTGTCTGTGTTGTTGCATGCGCTGGGTAGATGGGTTGTGATATGGGCATGTTGTGATCTGTCTGACTGCTTACTTGTGGGTTGTATGGGGTGTTGTGTGCATCCGTGTGTATGGTGCTGCATCTGTGGATTTCCTTGATTGTTGGTTGTATGTGGTATGTCACCAGTGTCATTGTTTGGGTCTGTGTTCACTGCTGTTGACTGACATTGCTACATACAGTTCATGGTGTGTGTGTGTGTGTGTGTGGTGTCGCACAACGTACCTATCTATGTCTGCGTTGAGGTGTTTGTGGTCTAGTTGTCGCTGTGTGATTATGGTGTGTGTTGGTGGTGTTGGTGTGTATTGTGCTGTATGTTTGGCACGTATCTGCTTGGCTTTGTGTGTGTATTGGGTACTTAACATTAACATATATTGTGTGTGCCTGTGTGTGGCCTTCAATGTCTGTGCGAGGAATGTGTGTTATGTGTGGGAGTGTATCACTGCCATTTCCTCTCCTCTGTGCTAGGCGAACTGACGGTTGTCATCTTCATCGTTGTCAGTGGCCCTGAAGGAGTATGGTGAGATACAACGCTGGAAGACTAGAAGTTCGTTTGACATGATGGCTGCACACACAACTCTGTGCCTGGAGGTGGATGTCTCCTTTTGTACTTTCTGTTCCCTCCAAGTTTTTCATAGCAGGCTGCCCCAGATATCCTGGTGGCGTGGTGACTCGGAATATGGTGGGCGGTGTAGGAAGGTAGCCTCTTTCTAGTCTTCTTACCCCCACTTTTGGCCTGTTTGTGAGTATATGTCAGTGTGTTTTTACTGTCTCACTGGGATCCTGCTAGCCAGGACCTCAGTGCTCATAGTGAAAACCCTTTTTGCCAATGTGTTTTATATGTCTCACTGGGACCCTGCTAGCCAGGGCCCCAGTGCTCGTAGTTTGTGGCATGAATGTGTTCCCTGTGTTGTGCCTAACTGTGTCACTGAGGCTCTGCTAACCAGAACCTCAGTGCTTATGCTCTCTCTGCTTTTACAATTGTCACTGCAGGCTAGGGACCTTTTTACCAATTCTGATTGGCACACTGGAACACCCTTATAATTCCCTAGTATATAGTACCTAGGTACCCAGGGTATTGGGGTTCCAGGACATCCCTATGGGCTTCAGCATTTCTTTTGCCACCCATAGGGAGCTCAGACCAATATTACACAGGACTGCTACTGCAGCCTGAGTGAAATAACATCCATGTTATTTCACAACCATTTAACACTGCACTTAAGTAACTTATAAGTCAGCTAAATGTCTAACCCTCACTTGGTGAAGGTTAGGTGCAAAGTTACTAAGTGTAAGGGCACTCTGGCACTAGCCAAGGTGCCCCCACATAGTTTAGGACTATTTCCCTGGACTTTGTGAGTGCGGGGACACCATTACACATGTGCACTACATGTAGGCCAATACCTATATGTAGCTTCACAATGGTAACTCCGAATATGGCCATGTAACATGTCTAAGATCATGGAATTGTCCCCCCATTCCAAAACTGGTATTGGGGTGCCAATCCCATGCATCCCTGGGGCTCCAGCATGGACCCCAGGTACTGCCAAACCAGCTTTCTGGGGTTTTCACTGCAGATACCGCTGCTGCCAACCCACAGACAGGCTTCTGCCCTCCTGGGGCCTGGGCAGCCCAGTCCTAGGAAGGCAGAACAAAGGATTTCCTCTGAGAGAGGGTGTTACAACCTCTCCCTTTGGAAGTAGGTGTTAAAGGCTGGGGAGGAGTACCTTCCCCCAGCCTCTGGAAATGCTTTGAAGGGCACAGATGGTGCTCACCTTGCATAAGCCAGTCTACACCGGTTCAGGGGTCCCCCAGCCCCTGCTCTGGCATGAAACTGGACAAAGGAAAGGGGGAGTGACCAGTCTCCTGTCCATCACCACCCCAGGGGTGGTGCCCAGAGCTCCTCCAGTGTGTCCAAGACCTCTGCCATCTTGAATGCAGAGGTGTGAGGGCACAGTGGAGGCCTCTGAGTGGCCAGTGTCAGCAGGTGATGTCAGAGACCCCTCCTGATAGGTGCTTACCTGGTTAGGTGGGCGATTCTCCTCTGAGGGCTATTTAGGGTCTCTCCTGTGGGTTTCTTTGCAGATAACGAATGTAAGAGCTCACCAGAGTTCCTCTGCATCTCCCTCTTCGACTTCTACCAAGGATCGACCGCTGACTGCTCCAGGACGCCTGCAAAACCGCAACAAAGTAGCAAGACGACTACCAGCAACATTGTAGCACCTAATCCTGCCGGATTTGTCGACTGTTTAGATGGTGGTGCATGCTCTGAGGGCTGTCTGCCTTCACCCTGCACTGGAAGCCAAGAGAAAATCTCCTGTGGGTCGACGGAATCTTCCCCCTGCTAACGCGGGCACCAAACTTCTGCATCACTGGTCCTCTGGGTCCCCTCTCATCTTGACGAGCGTGGTCCCTGGAACACAGGAGCTGGATTCAGCTTCTTCCACCCAGAGGCAGCCCTTTTGCAACTTCATCCGGGGTATAGTTGGCTCCTGCCACTTGCGTGACACTTGGACTTGTTGTTCGGGACACCGTTCCTAGAGGTTAAGTCCACAGTTTGGACCAGAGACAAAACCTGTCAATCTGAGTCCTAGGAACGTGCTTCCCAGGGGGCCCTTTCTCAATTTGGGGATGGGTGACCTGATGTAACCAGTGTACTTAAATGTAAGTTACCGGTTTCTCTACCCTATTAGAGGTGGTTATTTTCTTTTCTTTTTTTGTATTTTGTGAAGAGGTGATTCATTTTTGGTCCTGATGAAGCGTCAATGGATCCGGATGGACCGATAGACGCGAAACATGTTGACCTGTTCCTAGAGGCCCTATAAAAACCTGGAGCCCTTAGTACTATGTGAAAGTACCATGAGCATTATACTCTACATATGACTTTCAATTTCTGTTTTTAATCTTGGTCTTCATTTTCATTATACTGATTAAAATTTTGATATTGATTGGAAGATGAATAACCAATTTTAATAAAAAAAATTGACCTCTTTTTTGCACTGGTGCTTGAATGTAAGCATCTTTGACTGTATAACAGATTTTACAAGTCATGATTAGATGAATATGGTCTAGAGCCCCCCGCTTGGGGTGCCCACCAGGCATTGCAGTGCCAGCTTGGTGTGGAGCATTTCCCGATGATGATACTAGTCATCCATTGTGATGCTTGAGGGCTCTCGCTCCTGAGACCAGTGGTCCCCTAGGATGATATGTAATTTTTGGAACAGTGTACCTTATATTTTTGACTTGGACTTGGTCCCCTTCTTTTGCAGGTCCTCAGGTCCAGGAATCCATCTTCAGTGCTTTGCAGTCAGTTGTTGTCTTTGCAGAATCTCCTATCACGACTTTAGTGTGTTTCTGGTGTAGTAAGGTAACTTTACTCCTACATTCCAGGGTCTTGGGGTGGGGTATCCTGGACATCCTTAGTGTTTTCTTACACTCCCAGCAACCCTCTTCACACTACCCTAGGCCTGGGGTGCATTTGTGGTTCGCATTCCACTTTTAGAGTATATGGTTTGTGGTGCCCCTAATCCTATTGCATCATATTGTATTCTACAATGTTTGCACTACTTTTCTAACTGTTTACTTACCTGATTTTGGTTTGTGTGTATATTTTGTGTATTTTACTTACTTCCTAAGGGAGTATATCCTGTGAGATATTTCTGACACATTGTCACTAAAATAAAGTACCTTTACTTTTAGTAACTCTGAGTATTGTGTTTCTTATGATATAGTGCTATGTGATATAAGTGGTATAGTAGGAGCTTTGCATGTCTCCTAGATCAGCCTAAGCTGCTCTGCTATAGCTACCTCTATCAGCCTAAGCTGCTAGAACACTACTAATCTACTAATAAGGGATAACTGGATCTGGTACAAGGTGTAAGTACCATCAGGTACCCAATATAAGCCAGGCCAGCCTCCTACATCGGTGGTGCAGCGGTGGGATAAGTACTTGTAACTGCTTTACCACTTTGTCGTTGGTGCTTTTCATAAGAAAAACATATACCAAATACTTCAGAATATACACAGTTAACCTAAACAGTTTAACTTTCTTGCTTTAAACTTTCAAAACATTTTCGGAAAAGTTTTCAAATGTTTTGAAAAGTTTGAAAAAGTTTTTCTCTTTTCTTTAAAAGTTTCTAAACTTTTTTCTCTCTGTCCTAAACCCTTTCTAACAATCATGTCTGCAGTAGAACTTACTCCCACAGTTGTCCAGGCAACCTATGGTAGTTTAAACTTTAAAAGTTGGAGGAGTCTCTGCAGTGAAAGAGGTTTAAGCATTGGTAAGAATCCTACAAAATATCTCCTCCTTAGCCTTCTCCTAGAAAGTGACCAGAACCAGTCTGGCCCATCCCAGGATCAGGAGGTAGAGGAGGGGGGTACCCAGCCAGACTCAGAGGAGTCCTCTGAGGATGCTGGGGAGGGTTCTTCCAAAGACCTGCCAGATAACAGGCAATCTAGTGACACTGGTAGTGGGAGGCGGTCACCCACTAGTAGGGCACCTTTTACTCCTAAAGGCCAGGGTACTAGAGTCTAGCCAGTTAGGGACAGGTCACACTCTACCAATTCCCACATTTCTTCTGTGTCACAGAATTCCCAAGCCTCCCGCCCTGAGGATAACATTATGGAAAGGGAACTCAGAAAGCTGAGGTTGGTGGAGGCCAGGCTGAAGCTAAAACAGCAGCAGCTGACCTTAGACAGGGAACCTCTGGATGTAGAGAGGGAAAGACAGAGGTTGGGGTTAGTTCCCCATGGTGGCAGCAGCAGTGTTTTTGATAGCAATCCTATGAGAGAACAAGATTCCAGAAACCTGCATAAGATAGACCCCCCTTACAAGGAGGGGGATGACATTAACATGTGGTTTGCTGTACTTGAGAGGGCCTGTATGGTACAGTTGGTCCCTCAAAGGCAGTGGGCTGCTATCTTGTGGCTATCTTTCACTGGTAAGGGTAGGAATAGGCTCTTACTGTCAGAGAAAGTGATGCTAATAACTACAAAGTTTTGAAAGATGCACTCTTGGATGGATTTGGCTTAACCACTGAACAATACAGGATTAAGTTCAGAGACACCAGAAAAGAATCCTCTCAGGACTGGACAGACTTTGTAGACTGTTCAGTGAAGGCCTTGGAGGGTTGGTTACATGGCAGTAAGGTAACTGACTATGAAAGCCTGTATAATCTAATTCTGAGAGAGCATATTTTGAACAATTGTGGGTCTGATTTGTTGCACCAGTACTTGGTAGACTCAGATCTGACCTCTCCCCAAGAATTGGGAAAGAAGGCAGACAAATTAGTCAAAACAAGAGTGACCAGAAACGTTCATACAGGTGGTGATAAGCATCGGGATAAAGGTAAAACTAAAGATCCTTCTTCACATCCTAAACACTCTTCAGGGGGTGGGGATAAATCATCTTCCTCTTCTGCACAACCCACACACACTAAAAAGCCTTGTTGCTATGTGTGTAAAAATAAAGGCCATAGGCCAGGGGATACGTCCTGCCCAGGTAAACCCCCTGAGTCTACCACCACTAATACATCAAACTCTTGTGCCCCTAGCAGTAGTGGTAATAGTGGTGGGACTGCTGGCAACAGTCAAAATAAGGGTGTAGTTGGGTTCACTTTTGGGTCCATCATAGAAACTGGGGTAGTCAGTCCCAAGACAGTTTCTGTCACACCTGGTGGCATTGGCCTTGCCACACTGGCTGCTTGTCCCCTTACAATGGATAAGTACAGGCAGACAGTTTCAATAAATGGTGTTCAGGCTCAGGCCTACAGGGACACAGGTGCCAGTATCACTTTGGTGACTGAAAACCTAGTGTCTCATGCACAACACATTATTGGACAACAGTACAAGATTATTGATGCCCATAACTCTACTAAGTTCCTCCCCTTAGCTATAATTCAGTTTAGTTGAGGTGGAGTTACTGGCCCTAAGCAGGTGGTAATATTACCTAGCTTACCTGTAGACTGTCTCTTAGTTAATGACCTAGAGACCTCAGGTTGGTCTGAGGTAGAGTTTAATACACATGCAGCCATGCTGGGTGTCCCTGAGGAATTGGTTCCTCTCATTTCAGCTGAAATGAAAAAGCAAAGGAGAGAAAAAGACCTGAAAACTCAGGATCCTTCTCTAACAACAGGTAAAAAGGGCATCAAAGTATCCCCTACCCACCCTGCCATTCAGGATACCATTCCTGTGGTGGAAGAAACCTCTCCTGGGGTGGCATCTTTACCAAGGGAACCATCAGCTAGCACAGCTGTACTCCCTGAGGTGGAAGTACCTCTCTGTGGGATAACTAATATTGGTGAGAAAAAGTGCACCATTTTAGTTGACATGGAGCAACCCTCCAACCCTCCCAGAGAAACTTTAGTGCAGCAACCCTGTACTGCCTCACAACACTTAGCACAGCAGCCCTGCCCTAGTGTGGAGCTTATAGGACAGCCGCCCTGCCCTGCTCCAACTCAAGAGAAACAGAAACCCTGTTCCCTCTTACAGCCACATGGACAAAGTTTTTGCCCAGCTATGGCTTTACTGAGGTAGAATCCCTGTCTGGCATTCTCATCACTTGATATAGGCTCAGTGGACAATTCCCACTACTCTAAACTAAAACATACTAATATGACCTCTGAGAATATAACTTCACATTGTTGGCTAGCTAAAAAACTCCAAACATGGTATTCCACATCCCCACAGGGAAGTAGCCATGCAGTGGATGATAAAGGGAGTAACCAATCTATTACAGAGCTACTCTCCACTTACCACCACTTAGACAATAAAGCCTCAACTGGCCAAGGTTAGCCTTATTGTCCTTCATTTGGGGGGGGGGGGTGTAGGAAGGTACCCTCTTTCTAGTCTTGTTACCCCCACTTTTGGTCTGTTTGTGAGTATATGTCAGTGTGTTTTTACTGTCTCACTGGGATCCTGCTAGCCAGAACCCCAGTGCTCATAGTGAAAACCCTATTTGTCACTATGTTTTATATGTCTCACTGGGACCCTGCTAGCCAGGGCCTCAGTGCTCATAGTGTGTGGCTCATAGTTTGTGGCCCTGTGTGGTGCATAACTGTGTCACTGAGGCTCTGCTAACCAAAACCTCAGTGCTCTTTCTGCTTTTAAAATTGTCACTGCAGGCTAGTGACCATTTTTACCAATTCTGATTGCCACACTGAAACACCCTTATAATTTCCTAGTATATGGTACACAGGTACCCAGGGTATTGGGGTTCCAGGAGATCCCCACGGGCTGCAGCATTTCTTTTGCCACCCATAGGGAGCTCAGACCAACATTACACAGGACTGCCACTGCAGCCTGAGTGAAATAACGTCCACGTTATTTCAAAGCCATTTTACACTGCACTTAAGTAATTATAAGTCACCTATATGTCTAACCCTCACTTGGTGAAGGTTAGGTGCAAAGTTACTAAGTGCGAGGTCACCCTGGCACTAGCCAAGGTGCCCCCACATAGTTCAGGACAATTTCCCCGGACTTTGTGATTGCGGGTACACCATTACATGCGTGCACTACATATAGGTCAATACCTATATGTAGCTTCACAATGGTAACTCCAAATATGGCCATGTAACATGTCTAAGATCATGGAATTGTCCCCCCATGCCAAAACAGGTATTGGGGAGCGAATCCCATGCATTCCCGGGGCTCCAGCATGGACCCCGGGTACTGCCAAACCAGCTCTCTGGGGTTTTCACTGCAGCTACTGCTGCTGCCAACCCAAGACATGCTTCTGCCCTCCTGGGGCCTGGGCAGCCCAGTCCCAGGAAGGCAGAACAAAGGATTTCCTCTGAGGAAATAGGTGTTAAGGGCTGGGGAGGAGTAGCCTCCCCCAGCCTCTGGAAATGCTTCGAAGGGCACCGATGGTGCTCTCCTTGCATAAGCCAGTCTACACCTGTTCAGGGATCCCTCAGCCCCTGCTCTGGCACAAAACTGGACAAAGGAAAGGGGAGTGGCCACTCCCCTGTCCATCACCACTCCAGGTGTGGTGCCCAGAGCTCCTCCAGTGTGTCCCAGAACTCTGCCATCTTGAATGCAGAGGTGTGAGGGCACAGTGGAGGCCTCTGAGTGGCCAGTGCCAGCAGGTGACATCAGAGACCCCTCCTGATAGATGCTTACCTGGTTAGGTGGCCAATCCTCCTCTGAGGGCTATTTAAGGTCTCTCCTGTGGGTTTCTCTTCAGATAACGAATGTAAGAGCTCACCAGAGTTCCTCTGCATCTCCCTCTTCGACTTCTGCCAAGGATTGACCGCTGTCTGCTCCAGGACCCCTGCAAAACTGCAACAAAGTAGCAAGACGACTACCAGCAACATTATAGCGCCTAATCCTGCCGGCTTTCTCAACTGTTTCCTGGTGGTGCATGCTCTGAGGGCTGTCTGCCTTCACCCTGCACTAGAAGCCAAGAAGAAATCTCCAGTGGGTCGATGGAATATTCCCCCTGCTAACGCAGGCAACAAACTTCTGCATCACTGGTCCTCTGGGTCCCCTCTCATCTTGACAAGCGTGGTCCCTGGAATACAGAAGCTGGATCCAAGTGACCCTGACAGTCCAGAGGTCCTTCTGTCCAAATTTGGTTGAGGTAAGTCCTTGAATCCCCACGCCAGACAGTAATCCTGTGTGCTGCATGATCTGCAGCTGCTAGGGCTTCTGTGCACTTTTGCAAGGAATCCTTCATGCACAGTATAGCCCTGGTCCCCAGCACTCTGTGCTGCATTGCTCAACTCACTGGGTTGACCACTGACTTCATGTGACCCTCTTTTGTAGTGTTGAGATGACTGCTGTGCTCAGATTTCTTGAATGCCTCTTCAAGTGCTTCTGCGGATGCTGCCTGCTTCTGCGTCCACTCACTGCGCTGCTGAGCATCCCCTCCGTCTCTTCTTCCAAGGGACGACCTCCTGGTCCTTCCTGGGCCCGGGCAGTGGCCATTTTTGTCTACTGCGACTCTTGCAGCTAGCAAGGCTTGTTTGCGGTCTTTCTGCGTGGGAACAACTCTGCATCCTCCAATACGCTGTGAGACATCTTCTGTGTAGAGGAGAAGTTCCTGGCATCTTCTGTTGTTGCAGAATCTTCAGCTTCTTCCACCCAGAGGCAGCCCTTTTGCACCTTCATCCGGGGTTTAGTTGGCTCCTGACCCCCTTGGACACTTGCGTGACACTTGGACTTGGTCCCCTTCCTTTGCAGGTCCTCCGGTCCAGGAATCCGTTTTCAGTGCTTTGCAGTCAGTTGTTGTCTTTGCAGAATCTCCTACCACGACTTTAGTGTGTTTCTGGGATAGTAGGGTAACTTTACTCCTACATTCAAGGGTCTTGGGGTGGGGTATCTTGGAAAACCCTTAGGGCCATATTTATACTTTTTGACGCAAAGCTGTGCCGGCGCAGTTTTGCGTCAAAAATTTTACCGCCGGCTAACGCCATTTCGATGCGCCGTTCAGGCGTCAAATTTATACTTTGACGCACGGCGGCACTACCAACAGGTGGGAGTCATTTTTTTTTACGCACATCGCGGCGTCAAGTCGTAAAGGAAATCGACGTTAACGGGACGTAAATGACTGTGGGTCGATTTACGACAGCGCAACCCAGAAAGCGACGGTTTTTTTGACGCAATAGCGTCAAAAATACCAGCGAACACTGCCCTTTCAGCAGAGGAGAGCCAAAATGGATCCCAGATGCCACTACAGACCCCAGGAAGATGACAGCAGACCAGGAACCAGCCAGGATGATCCATACAGGAACCAGGACATATATAGAAAAAAAAGAAAGTGTTGCTTCAGTGCAGAGGAGCAGGAAATCCTGGTTAAAGAGGTGACGGAACACCAGCACCAACTGTTTATCACCTCTAAGTTGCCAATCAGTAGGAGAGAGGCCATATGGCAACAAATTGTTGACAAGATCAACAATGTGGCTGAAGTACGCAGAACAGTCACCGAGTGTAAGAAACGCTGGCATGACAGCAAACGTAGGACAAAGGAAAAAATGGCCAGGAACAGGAAGGCAGCACTGCAGACTGGAAGGGGGAGTCCAGCACACCAGGAGGCCCTGGACCACATGGAGGAGATGGTCGCAGCCGTCATCCCTGAGGAGATCGTCACAGGGATTCAAGGACAGGACAGCGCAGACTACCACGAGACAACGCACATGCAGGGTAAGACGCATGGGGAATTATAATGCAATAATGTTGACTGTAAGCAGGGGGGGAAATACCACAACACATTGCATGTAAGTCAGCATATACATGGAGTGGCATGGGTAAAGGGGCACGGCAGGGGTGCATGCCCTGAACAGACAGAAGCTGGGGCACGACATTACACAACACCAACAACAGTCCCATGGGGGCATCCTGTCATGCCAACAATGAAGCTAAGGGAAAGCCTCAACAGGTGGGAAGGCCACTACGTCAAACTTACATCCTGGCACTCGTCAGCCAAAATATCTCCTACATTAACTAGGGCCCTATCAGCAATCCTCTAGCCAAAACAACAACTGCAATGTAACTGCAACAACAGTTGACACTAACACCTCTGATCTCTGTGCAGCACAAGTAGCCAATGGCAGTAACCTCCCAATGGAACATACATACCTAAATTAGGGGGGAGGATGACATCTGCAACAATCTCCTGAAACAAGACAAAGGCCCCAGTACACTCAAATGTCAATGCCCATAGTTGTCACATACATCAGCCAAAGTAAACAACAATAGGAGCCACACAGCACTAAGGACACACACATGCAGCATATGTCAGGGTCCTTCACGTGCCTGGCTAACAAGGCAACATCACAAATGTCATACTGCTCAGACAACAGCATTGAGGAGGGGACACATGCAACTGGTCACTGAAATACACCTGCACAGTCAGAGGACCAAATAGGACATTGATACGATAAACAGGGCAATCCAATTAAACACACATTACCCAACATCAACTGGACACATTAACAATGTCTACATCCATATCACATCATAACATTGCCATGCATAGGATATGCCACATGTCAATTACAATTAAGTCAATGTGAACAATCAGGGATTGGGGCAGGTCCTGAGAGGCAAGTGTGCTGCCAGGGCAATCACAACACCCACAGCCAGTGAAAGGGCTCCCCATAAGAATAGATATACACGGAGGGTCAAGTAGGACAAAAAGATGGCTATTCCCTATTTGGTACAAAGCAACACCTAGAGGCGATTAGGCAGACAAGTCTGATAACTCTATATCATACATGTGACACAAAGGTGGGCCATAGGCCTATAACAATGCCCATATGAAGGACAGCAGATACCAATACCAAACAAGATCACAAAGTGAATTCATCAAAAGGCTGGTATGTTACGTCAAAATTGTCACAACACAGACACACTAATTGTACCCTGTTTCATTGCAGAGGAACATGGATCTCCTGCCGATATGCCTGTCCCTGATTTCCCTGATGACATGGATGACGAGCCCATAAACATTCCCCAGGAGACCATCCAAAAGGTCCTTGAAACCCTCCAGACCCCACCTTCAGTCACAAGGAGGAGCACAGAACAAGCAGCCATCACAGAAGAACCACCCACCACCCCAATTGCAAGACCTGCCAGCTCCTACACAGCTGAGGACTCTCACGACACTGGCACCAGCTTTGAAAGAACTGTAGTTGGAGTACAGCAGGAGCTGGCCAAGGAGGTGAGGGTGGGGATGCAAAATATGGCAGCCAGCCTTGAGGGGGTGCGCTCGTGCATGATGTCATCTGCAGATCAGGCAGCAGCTATGCAAGCCCTAACATCCATACTGCATGGACTACAAGAAACTATAAAGGAATTCACCACTGCAGTAAGGGAGTTGCCACAACACCTCGCACCCCAAACTTTCCACTGCATGCACCAATGCAATCATGACCCCCTCAGGGCCAACCTGGCTGCCTACCATCGTGATGTAGCTGCTATTCTCAAAAACCAGCAGACCCTCCTTGCTGCAGTACTGCCCTTAAGACCTTCACAGGGAACAGCCACCGGGATGTCTGACTCCACGTCTTCTAACACTGAGGTGTGTGTTGCCCCTTCACAACCAACAACAACAAGGACAAAGCAGGCAACACACACATCAGAAGAAGAAGACATGGAACAGATCACATTCACACGGAAGAGTACCCGGAAGCACTAGTCCCTGCACCATGGCCTACTTTGACCAAGGTCCTACGTTTTGTCAATTGCCAGTCTCACTACAACTATACTCAATGACTGTTCTGCTAACCACTGTATGACTTGTCAGCATTGCCAGTGAATGTCTCTCTCCTACTAATCGGCAAATCCTGTCCCTCTGCACTGTCTGTAACATCACCCCAGCATGTCAGGAGCATCATCCACACCCCTTCTGTAGGATCACCGTGTAAGAATGCACCAGAACGGACTCAGCTAACATGGACAATGTACAATTTGCACTACAGAACCTATCAATAAATAGCACTTGCACACCTAATATGTCTCTGTGTTATTTGAAACATCAACTGTGCAGTAGATAACTCTAAAGTGCCTGTGTGACAACCATGTAGCTTGTCAATACAACTATCCTGACATCATGTAGTCTGATACATCTGTGCAGTGGCCAGGATTGCATCATAGCCTGACCATCCTGAGGAGAATAACTGATGAAGGGACAAACCACACACAATCATTCTGTGTTGGACAAAATAATGCTCCATCTATAGCAATCAAAGTCAACTAATGGTGGCTGATAAATGTAGGCACCATGCAATACTAAAACATGAAATTATGCAGTATAATCTAGGCAAACACAACTAAACACAGCATCAATCACCCTTTCTGAGTATACTTCCATGAAGGGAAGTCATACTGAATTTTTGCACACATGATCTATGTCAGCAATGAAGACAACAAGACAAGAGTGTTAACAATACCTCATCTACAAAGATGTCCCTGAACATCACACTGCAGTCCGACCTAATAAATTACCCACAATACCAAGTCTGGAAGCACACTTTGTGATGTAGATTACATACTCATCAACACAAATCCTTGGTGATCCATGTAAACTACAAATGGTGGTTCTATCAAATGGTGGATACTTACCAAGTTAGCACAGGGGTAGCTGCCATTTTAAACCTCTATTTTCTTCGGTGTGTAGCATAAGACACAAATGTCATAGGAAAACAATCACCTACACTGATGTCAAGGCCATGATCAAGTAGCAGTTAACACATAATGCAAAGGGTTAACTATATATTTATTCATATGTATTCACACCAGAGGAAACTAAGGGAAAAGTCATACCTACACTAATCTAACCTGACTACTCCTAACCCACAACTGTCCCTAACCTAATCTAAACTTACCCTACACATATAACGAATCGATCTAAACATCAACCCCCCACCCACCATTATGAGACAGGACACATGCAGGACAAACATACTAACCTACACACATACTATACTATCCTAAACAATCATATATTTTTTTGTATTTTTTTTATATATATATTTTTTTTATTTTATTTATTTTTTCTAAACATACATGAATCCCAACATTGACCCCCACCCACCCTCCCACACACTCAAAAATGAAAAATAGAAAGAATAAGGACCCCCACCCTCCTCTCTAACACTAACTAAGCTAACAACCTATACTAACCTAACACTAATCCCCAAAACTCACCTATCATGATAAAAAGGAAAGAGGAGAGAGGGGAGGGATAAATTTAAATGAACCAAATAAGTCCTAGAGGTTGGCCCTCCATAGGGTCCGCCTGATGGACCTGACCCGCTTCTTAATGTACGCCACATCCTGGCTCAGCTTGTCCACCTTCCGAATGAACTTGTCCATTTTCCTGTCTAACGCCTGGAATGCCGCAGGGTCAATAGGAGGCGCTGCTGATGTCTGTGTGCTGGCAGAGGTGCTCGGTGTGGGAGTTGTTTGTAGCCCACTGGACTGTCCTGCAGCTCTGAAATTGCTGGGTCCAGGTCGTGCTGCAGAGGCAGGGACAACTGTCCCCGCCGTTGCTGGGGCCACTTGGGGAGAACTGGTGGATGTGGTGGTGGTGGCTGTAGTGGGCAACGTTGGGCCACCCTGTGGTGAGGCCCACCATGCTCCGGAGGCCCGATCCGCCTGGTATTTTCGGGCCATCCGTCGGAACCCCGACTGCACCTGCAGGATGTGCCGGTATCTCATTGCCCGCCTTTCAAAATCATGCCTCTGTGCGGCACTCATGTTTGCAGCTGTGAAGAGAAAGGGCAACTATTTACCATAGGAAATGCATTGGGTGGAATAGCACAATGGGTCAATTGGAAATTAATTTTACTGTAGTTGTAACAGCTAATTTCACCACATAGATCATTGAAAGTCTCAGAGGAAGTACATGGGAAGCCTGCATACAAAAGGGCATCTCACACCTAGCATATACATGTCTCTACATGATGGGTGACATCAGCCTAAACTTCTCATCAAAATAATTGGTAATGCAGCTGACATTATGGCTGCACCTCCTCCGCCTATTGCCTTGACTACATTTGTCAGTCTATGTGATAACAATCACAACCCTCAATATCTGCCATTTGTAAATGTTTTTGCTAGTATAGAACTCATGTGCCATAACCGAGTGTGTACACTAGGTTCAAAACAAAGTTGCAAATGGTCACAAGTATGTGTAACATACTGGTTGCTACAGTCCTAGGTACCCTATTCCCAAACACATGGCAGTCTTTGAAGGGGGGGGTGGGAAGAACAACCAACAATCCCATAATCAATGCACACCCAGGAGTGTCTAGAAAGCTCAACAAGTTTTTGCCTCCACACACACAACACCAGTGAAGGCCTAGCAACAAATTGGAGTCAGCTAAACCTTGTCCTATCCAAGGTCCACACATGTCAAAATGTACTGACTTAGGCCAACATCACATACTACCAGTGAGGCATATTTTACTACAGACACAGAGGACCAAGAACACCCATGATCATGAGTAGAATGTACACCTAGGCCATTGCACTCTAGTCCTACACACTTCTAGTTCAACTTGTGGAAGTACATGCCCCCGGAAGATCCAACCTACAGTGTACTCAGTCCATCGTTAACTAGGGAAGCAGCATATTTCATACAAGCCTTTTGCAGAAGCTATCTGGGAGAATGTCAGTCTGAAATGCAGACTCAGTCCGAGACAAGTCCCAGAGCAACTCTTATATTAACCAGTGTATTCCACATGACTCACCCCATTCCCCATAGCGGGCCCTACTCAAATGGCCTACAGACCCAAAATCTGAGAAATGGATAAGCATAGGTCTACTCAAAATGAAGTGATAATTGAAATCCCACTAATGGAACAATACTAATGAATGGGCAGCGCATCAAACCTTGAATTCTGTTGAACACACAGTAGTCCATCATGCATCACTAGCAAACATTAAAAATAGGACACATGCAACACTCACTGTAGGTGTTGGGGTCCGCAAAATGAGCCATCTCTCCCACAGTGTACGGTGCAGGTCCACCTGTAAAGCATGGAAGGAAGAATATACTCAGAATCCGTGCACTGACAAACAATTGCAATTACAAAGACAATGTGAGAATATGACATGAGTAATGAAACACTTTCACACATGCTCATACTGCATGGAATTATTCTTGAGCAACATTTACATTGGATGAGTGTCCTGCTACAGTTACACACCCTACTACACACATGCAGTGGCCTGGACATTCATGTGGTGTCAAAGATGCAACTCCATTAGTATGCCCCAACAATATAGGGGTGCATTCATCTCATCATGTGCATCCAAGAGAGACATCCAAAAGCTGGTCACTTGAGGACTGCAGACCTCTCAAACTCAAACAGCCTATGTGGTCATTTTCTTCACACACCAACCAGACACACATGTGACATATGTGTGGACAACATTGATAACTTCAATTGACGTGAAGGCAGCACTCATTTATAGCATCATGTTGGGTTTACAAATGTCAGTCTAGCTATGGCGTCTACATATGTAGGTATGATGTTTCAACATCAATTTTTCACTGGCTATTGTGACCTGTAGAGTCCTAATTGAGTCATTAACGTGTTGCTTGTCTGACACAAAGGCAGCACTACATTTCCAGTAGGTTTCCCTAGCATTACACACAGTCAGCTACTTATCTGGCAGATTGGGTAACAATCATCACATGTCGCCACACAGCTTAAAATTGTGCACATGTAATTGATGTGTACTCACCAACATGGCCACCAATCCTGATTCCCAGGTGGTCCAGCAGATCTTGCTCCCTGGATATCAGATCAGCCCAGCGGTGCTTAAGTTGATGTTCATTCCTCAGGCTACCATATACACGGACCAAGTGATGGCGCACCTTCCCCCACCAGACTTTACGGGCCTCCGTGTGATACCCCTGTATCACCCTACCCCCAGCCTCCAGCATGAGTGGGAGGAAATGGCAAACAAGCCATATAAATCCCCCCAATTCCTCCTCACCCATCCTGGCAAGCCGTGGCCTACCAGACATGTCAGCACTGACAAAGGGGAAAAAGTTCGAGAAAAATGAAAAGGGGGAAATGGGGAAAGGTAGAGTGGTGAAAAACAAAGAAAACTTAAGTAGAAGAGCCCAACTAACCCCTATATTACACTACCCACAACAGACTCCCACAGACAATAAATTAAACACTGGACTTGACCAAATAATACAACACAGACTCAGGCAGTATTCAACAACAAGACAATGATGACAAAAGCACAATTGAGAAGATACACTGGACACAAAAGCACTAATACACAGGACAACACTTTCCACACAGCCACACAGTCTAGAATAATCTGAGACTGCAAAGTGAAAGTGAAAGTACACCCACTGTACAGATTCTGTAAACAGGATATCCTATTACATCACATCCTGCATAAAATGGCCGCCGTTTTTTTCCCGCTATGCGTCATTTTTTCACGCATACAGCTTATGCGTCATATTTTTTGACGCATAGGAGTGCACATAATGCAGAGTCAAAAATGTTTTCATCATTGGTCCATTATATTTGTTTGAGGCTTATTTTACAGTTCTAGAGTTGAAAATTAAGCCGCTGGCAATTATGATATCTAAATATGAAAAATAATTTTGACTCAGCATTATCTGCACTCCTGTGCGTCAAAAATTATGATGCACAAGCTGTATGCGTGGAAATATGACGCATTATGTAAAAAAATGGTGGCCAAGTAATGCTGGATAGTATTATATCTATTTTTTGGATTTTTTTTGACTCAGCATTATCTGCACTCCTGTGCGAAAAAAATTATGACGCACAAGCTGTATGCGTGGAAATATGACGCATTATGACAAATATGTCTTTCATTTGTCAAATTGTGAAAATAATTTTGTCATGACCAAACGGTGATAAGTGATACACATTTGGGGTTAGCTATGGCAAATGTCCCTTATAGGATGTATAGAAGGTATTCACAGTGCAATAGTAATGATTGGTCTGAATGGATATTACTCATAATTGTACACATATGTGGGTAATTGCTGATGGCTAATTTCAAAATATGAATGGTATACCAGGATGTATACCTTAGCAAAAATGTGTCCACATTTATCACAGTAATCAAACTTATATAAAGGCCAAATAGGTAGTGCAATTGTCGCCTACACTTTTTAAGGGGGTAACCATGTCCTAATTACGAGTTAATGTATCTTAAATGTGTTTTCCTTTTGACATGTAGGCCACACATGCGCCTTATGCATGTGTGTGCTTCACATGTGCATATATAATGTTTATTTGGGGGCAGTAGAGGTGGACTTAGGCCCCCAGCACCCTAGGGTTTGCTCTTCCAGACTTGCAAATTTATCCAAGGGTTTCCCAAATTCAGTAATGCTAAACCTGCAGCAGCAGGCTCATGGAAGCAAATAGGGTATGATTCACTGTTTGCCATTCTGTAATCCCATTTGCCCATTTGACGTTTGCCCTATTGATTCTTTGGAGAAATCTGACATACCATTTTGCATTGATATTATTTGCTAAATCTCAACGTTCCTCATGTCCTAATGGCAATTAGGCTGTTGATGTATGTGGCTCTTTATTCATTTCCTGGTTTAGTGGCATGTTTCACTCTTCCTGCTAGGTTACAACTGGGACACTACTGTGATCGGCTGCTTGCAAATATTTTGTTGATTGGATGGTACATGTTTATGTGTGTGGTCCGATATTGATCCTGTATCAACTGTCAGGGTGTATGTTGTCACTGTAACTTCCAGGTCTCCTCATGAGTTAGTGGCAGCTAATCTTGTTTCAATTGGGTATTGTTTGTAGCAAAATTTGAGAGAAGCCATTGAGGACATGGTCACCTACACATGGATGGTCCCACCCTGTCACTGAAGACGTGTAATGAGACTTTCAACTGGGCAACCTTGGTGTGCTGAGTGAGAGAATGTCTCAGGTGTCTGGATCCGGCATGTGTCATTGCAACATTTCTACTCCAGTTGGCCTCTGTGGATGGTAATGTATCAGGAAACATCATAGCCTCTGTGCAGAAGTAAATGGCTGGTATTCAACACACGACTCATCTTTATCATTTGAAAAATGTTACTCAGCGTTTGAACAGTCAGGGTCCTCATATGTGTTACCTTTTCATGGACATTATCTGAGGTTGCTGGTTTTGATGGAGGCCATTTACACCATCATACACTTTGGTCCTGGTCCACTGTCACACTTTGTAGTTTAGGCATTAATGAGGGCCAGACAACGGAAGGGCCAAGATTTGGCTATTCAAGGGCACTGTCACAAATCGGATGCAAATAACAGTCAGATGATGAAATACTATGTATTTGAGTATACATTGATGAGGCTAATGACAAATTAGTGTCTGAGGTACAAGAGGTTTTGGATAGCACGTGTGGTCCATAGGTGGACCCCAGGTATCTGTAGAGTGACCCACGGACAGGTGGCAGTCAGGCTGACAGTATGCTGGGTCAATCAGGAGCAAGTTCTTTCAGTAATTACATGATCACGTGTTCTGACTAGGACTGGTCAGAGGGAGCAGTAGACAGTTGAGATGTCACACTGTGTATGTCCTGTGTTGTTTTGAAGGTGACACATGAACCCTGATAAAGTTTTCTACGGCAACATTAGTGTCAAAGCTTAATGATGTAATAGCTCAAATTCAAACATGTATGCAGTAGGAGGCATCAGCAGGGACGGGGCATGTACATTTGGGTGGTGTGCATGGATGGGATCACTGGTATGGCCTCCATCAGTGTCTCACTAGTCCTGTCAGATGGGATTTGCTGATAAATAGCCTACAGTACCTTTCACAGAAGAATCAATCTACAGGTGATACCAGGCCTTATAAACTCAAAGCCAGTGTATTATATGATCTGAGTTCCATGCAGTGAGATGGTAGTATGACAATGGTAGGCATAGTAAAGGGGTTGGCACACTGGATGACTCTAGTGAGTGTGTGTGTGTGTAGATGAGGGAATCTCAGTGTACACAAATCAGCATTCCAGGGACCTCTTCAGACAGGTGGGGTGTGAGCAGCTGCAAGTGTGTGTAATGTTTTTAGAAAAGGGCTGGCATGTAGATGGGATGTGATGTGCTGGATGCTTGTCATAGGTGTAGCACTTGTGCTGTGTATGTTCTGCTTATGTGTAACTCTAGTGACAGATAGTCATTGCAATGATAGTAAGTAGTTGGAATTACTGTTGGCAGGAGTCTAGTCCTGCATTCCTGTTCCTGAAGCATTAGCATGTGAACTGCCTGATGTATGAGGCCTGTTTTCCCCTAGTTGAGTGATGGTGTTTTAGTTGTGTGCCATCTGCTGCGATGATCCATGTTTACTACATGTATGTGAGTCATATGTGTGGTCCTCAGCTATTGCCCTTCAAAGGTGAGCTGTACAGGATGTCTGTCATTTACATTGTGTGTGTATTTGACCATTGTATGGTGGCCATTACATTTGTGGTGCATATTTTTGTGTCATGATTGTTATATAATTATTGCTCAATGAGACGACATTCTTCTTCAGATATTCCAAGCTAAAGGTAGGCAGAAATGAATAGGCCAAACCATGATGTGGTGTTTGTTATCAGTGTTTATTTACAATAGTGCATTAAGTGGTGATGGTGATAATTATGAAAAGAAATTATTTACAATCTGTAGGCGCCTATGCACTCCAGCAGCCGTGTTTGGTTGTTCCCCCTCCTGTTGCAGGGCAGCATCCTCCTCTTCGTCGTCTTCAGGTATGTATGGGTCTGGTTCGAGAAGGGGAATGTTCCTTTTTACACAAATGTTGTGCAATATTGCACATGTGAGTATGATCCTACAGACCATCTCGGGGGAATATAATAGGCTACCGCCAGTGATGTCAAGGCAGCGGAACCTTGACTTTAGGATCCCAAAGGTGCGCTCAACAATGCTGCGTGTCCTCTTATGGGCGTTGTTGTATGCCCGCTCTGCAGCAGTACTCGGGTTCCCAAATGGTGTCATTAGCCATGGCTGGACGCCATACCCCTGATCAGCTGAAAGAAAAACACAGAATGGGATCATGTAGATGTAGCTGGCACTATTGAAAAGACCTTTAATGGCAGTAGTTGTCTTGTGTTGTCTGTGACTCTTTTGTGTACTGATGTGACATCCTATACTTGTAGGCTATGCCATCTGCATTGTGTTGTTTCCTTGGCTGAGCAAGTGTTTGTCTGCTAACCGTTTGTCATCAATATGTTTTGGGATTTGCAGTACAGTGTGCCATCCCTAGCATTGTGACTTGTGATACAGGTGTCCGTGTGTCTTCACTAAGGGAGAGATGATAGTTCCATGCACATTTAAATTTGGAAGTGTTGTTAACACGTTCATATCAAAGTACCCTGTACATCCCATACCTTTAAACTTATGCAATGTATTAATGTAAAGGTCATTGTGACACCTACAATTTGCAAGGTGTCATTTAGGCAACCACACTCATTAATGTCTTCACATTAGGCTGTACAGTAAATTCCAATGTGTGAGAGGTTCAATGGTGACTTACGAAATATGGCAAGTGATGTCAGAACCTCAGTATGTTCCTGTCTATATGTTGCTGTTGTGGTGTATGTGTTGTGTGTCCTAGAGGGTTGCTGTGCAGTGTGTATATAAGTCGGTTTTTGTACTTACCAACAAGTAGTCCATTGCCATACCGTCCATCCTGGAAGTGTTGGTTGATGGTGCAGTGACGGAAGATGAATGAGTCATGTACACTCCCAGGATATTTAGCCATGATGTTGCTGATCAATCCCTGGTGATCGACTATGGCCTGCACGTTGATGGAATGTGTGTGCTTCCTGTTGCGGTAGAGGTGTTCTGTTGCAGCAGGTGGCACAAGGCGTACGTGTGTACAGTCGATTGCACCAAGGATGTGTGGGAAGCCACTGATGGCGTAGAACCCCTGTTTTGTTTCCTGCTGCTTCTGCAGTGTGTTAGGGAAGCAGATGTGGAGGGGTGTCAGGCGAATGATGGCATCCAGTACTTTTGGCAGAAATGCGGAGAATGATGGTTGTGAAATTCCGCCAACCAGGGCACCAGTTGTTTGAAACGAGCCACTTGCCAGCAGGTGAAGTACGGCAAGCAGCTTTGTTTCTGTTGGGATGGTGCGGGGTGTCACTAAAGTGGGGGCCAACTGCGGTTCAATGTTGCGCAGCAGCTGCTGAATGGCCTGCCAGTTCAAACGGTACCTCTGTATGATGTTGTGTTCACTGAGGCCATGCAGGGTTGTTCTTGGGTGGAATATCCTCTCCTGCCTTCTGCGCTGCCTTTGGGGTCCCTGCTGGTGTTGTTGTAGCTGCTGTTGTTGCTGCAGGGCTCTGCGTCTACGTGCACGCTGGATAAAAATCACCTCCGTGTCTCCCTGTTGCTGCTCTGCTGCTCTGCTGCTCTGCTGTTTGTTCTGTGTGTTCTGTGTGTTCTGATTAAATACAGGTGTGTTTGCCCCATTTTAATGCCTGCCCTGACCCAGGCGTTAAATTTTGACGCAAATCGGGCTGTGCGTAATTTTTTTGCTCCGCCTCCCGGCCGAGAGTCATTTTTGCCCGGAAGCATAAATACGACGCATGGCCGTTTGCGTCGTTTTTTGGACGGGAACGCCTACCCTGCATATCATTAACGCAGGGCGGGTTGCCGCATTCAAAAAATGACGCACACGGCAGATTTTTGTCGTCCGCGGGCTCGGATGTCAGAGTTTAAATATGGGGCAAGGTTTGCGCTGATTGTGCGTCAAATTTTTTGACGCACAATCGGCGCAAACGGAGTATAAATATGCCCCTTAGTGTTTTCTTACACTTCCAGTGACCCTCTACACACTAGAGCCTGGGGTCCTTTCGTAGTTCGCATTCCACTTTTAGAGTATATGTTTTTTGCTCCCCCTAGGCCTATTGCATCCTATTGTATTCTACAGTGTTTGCTCTACTTTTATAACTGTTTAATTACCTGATTTTGGTTTGTGTGTATATTTTGTGTATTTTACTTACCTCATAAGGGAGTATACCCTCTGAGATATTTCTGACACATTGTCACTAAAATAAAGTACCTTTATTTTTAGTAACTCTGAGTATTGTGTTTCTTATGATATAGTGCTATATGATATAAGTGGTATAGTAGGAGCTTTGTACGTCTTCTAGTTCAGCCTAAGCTACTCTGCTATAGCTACCTATATCAGGCTAAGCTGCTAGAACACTACTAATCTACTAATAAGAGATAACTGGACCTGGTACAAGGTGTAAGTACCATCAGGTACCCACCATAAGCCAGGCCAGCCTCCTACAGGCGGGACATTTGCTTCTGCCAGTATAAGGTTGGCTTCCGCTGTTGGATGCTGCTCATCGGCGGTGGCAGTGCTGGGGTTGAGTTCTTTGTGTTGAGTCGGTTACTCGTTATATGGCGATCTACACCGCTGCCAGTGTGGCAGTCAGGTTACCGCCAAACTCAGAATGACCACCTGGGTGTACCTGAGCTCTAACCTTTGTGTATTCTTCCTAGACAGCGGCACACAACAGGGAGCTTAGGTGTGCCTGAATGGGGGAGAGGGAGCTGGGCACAGCCCCACTTACCCTTGAATAGGCTGGGTCCTCCCTCCAGATAAAGTGCTACATACCCTCTGTAGTTAGTCTTGAGCAAGGACAGGAGAGCCTGGATGCCTGGGGACTTCAAAGGTAAAACCTAAAGAAGTGACTCCCTCACTTTAAAGGCAAAACTGGATATAAATACTGGACTTCAGACACCACTGTTTCAGTAAACTTCTGGACCAGTAGCTACTCTGAAGAAAGAATGATGGCCTGCAGAAGAACTGTCACTCTGCCAGATGACTGCCATGTGGGATGGACTTTTGCTTCGCAATACTGCTGCCTTGCTGTGCTGACGTCCTTCCTACTGGTCTTTTTCCTAGGTGGGAAGGACTGGACCTGCATCTTATTAACCCAGCACCCCGAGAGACCCCAGGGCTAGTTGCCAGGGCTCCTGACTTCAGCCTCAGGGTCAGAGGGCTGCAACAACCTTGCTGTTGCACCTGGACTTTGCCATTTGTGAGTCTACCCTGCCAAGTGCTGCCACCCCAATCCTGGACCCTTGAAAGTGGGTGTAAGGTTCTCTGCCAACCTCTGTGGATCCAGCAGAACTGACACATTAATCTGCTGTGTGGTGCATTCCTGAGCAAAAACAACTCATTGTCACTGCTGTGTGGATTGAAACTGCCACAAAGTCCCACATTGCACTGCAACCCATTGCTGCATTCAAACCGCCATGGCGTCATGCATCCTCTGGTCCTTGCATCATCAATGCTAGCTTTGACAACGACTCCAGACTCTATTGCAGCTTTACAGCTCCTCACAGCCCATGCATAGCCCTGACTGCAAAGCTCATGACACAGCAGGACCTCACACTGCAGCCTCATCCCATCCTGGAACCGAGGCATCGCTTTAGCTGCACAACACATGTTTGACATGGATGTTAACAATGCTCTGCAAACCAGGATTTAGGGTACTCTGTACAGCAGGCCTACCTGGGTCCTTGTAGCCAATCTGTGCTCAATTGCAGTTGGCCTGAACTTGTGACATTGTCCAGGTCCATTGCAAACAGATATCTACGGTTAGCGCTTTATGCCGTTTGGCGCTATTTTCTCTACAATCTTTAAAATTTAAAATCTCTGGTTCTACTAATTGGATTCTTGTCGTTCTGGTCTTGTTTTATGATAATTGCTTTATTTTTCTAATTCTGTTACGGGCTCTTTTTGTGGGGTGCGTTCACTGTATTACTGTTTAAAGTGTTCCACAAATATTTTACTGAGCCCTTTTTAGGCCTCACCTGCAGACAGCTTTAAAGATAATTAATACATTACATTTTTAAAACATCTAACGAATGTTTTGTTTTATCTGAAAACATTAAGTTACTGTATGTGTACAACTCCTAAAAGGGTTTTTCCTGTTCATAAGAATCTTTGTCACTTTGTTTAATCATTGTTCTTTTTTACTGAGTTTCTAGCAGTTTAATTGTTCAGCCCTGTAATGCTCAGGCCTTTCACATTTTAAATGTCAGATCATTCTCACCTCAATTTACCTTTGGTATAACACTTATTAATACTGGTGGGTCAGGCACCTTTCATCCAGACTGAGGAGATGTCCAGGCTGACAGGCTATGATGCCAGACCAGTTCTGCCCCGGACAAAGGGTTTTAACTGTATATTGGCAAACAGACACAATGGGGCAAAATTGTCAAGGGTTTGCACGGGTGTGCAAAACTTGACGCAAACCATTTTTGTGCAGGAAAGTTCCCTGAAAGTGAAGCAAAGTAGCGCATGCTGTGCAAATTTGCATAATGGATGCATGCCATAGATGGTATATAGGATTTTCTCATGCTACCACTCATAGTTTTTGATAAATGGCCCTATTTATTAACCATGATGTGAAAATATTTTCACCCAAAATGAACTCCTCATCAGGGCAGATATTAGTTTGAGAAATCTTTTAATTTCCCAGCGATTCTTCCAACGTTTCCTGTGTCCTTCACAGTACAGCACACATTAAAAGTGGGAGAAGTTTTAAAGGTTGTCTAGGCATATTATTTTGCACTAGAAGGGTACCCTTCGATTACAGAACCTATGAAAAACATCACATACATCTTTGAACTATGGTGTAATGGAGTGTGTGTGGCTCTTGAAGGTTTGTTTGCACCAGCAGGGGATGACAGCAGCAACTGTCTATCTTTGTACATATGGCTTCGAGCTGTAACACATATATGAACATATTTTACATATTTAGCAGTAAAGTGTAAATCTGAAATATATAACATTATGATCATAAAATTACATTTTAAAGATATTCTGGTTGCCACTCGACTCTTTTGTGAGAGTTAACTTTATTATTGAGAGAAAGATGCAATGCTATGTATAACAAACATGAAGCACGTTATGCAGCTATTGGGTTGCCGTTCTGCACAGAGATGGATGCTTGTAATTCACACATTGTCCGTTTCAAGCTTTTGTTTTTGAAGTACAGAAAATAGGGAACAACATTTAATGGTGCTGATATGTAGACCCAGCCACAGCCCCAGCCTTCACAGTTCCGTGTTCGCATGATGCCGAAACCAACAGATTTCAATTAGTTTAAAAAGATGTCTCCCAGAAAGGTAAGAAATTATTTTGTCCTAGCGATATTCAGGATCCGAGTTGTCTGATATTCGTGCACAATACTGGCATTTTACTGGTAGTCTTGTATCGGCCAAGGGCCACACTAATCCACATCTAGCTGTATCACAATGACGCAACTTCCTCAATTCACTAATCAATCAAATCATTCTTTCTGATCCTTTGTAATATCTCTGTTGGGCTCATAGCCATCCCCCAATATAGACTATTACAACAGCCAACAGCAAACTGACATTGCTTGCAAATACTTCTGTCCTCTTTTTAGTTGGAATAAGGTTGATGTTTTTTTTTTTCAAGCATGTAAAGCAATATATTGACATAGAAGATCTAGATACCTGGAGCCAGAAGACTATCAAGAAAAACCCAATAGTTTTTAACCTGAGTATAAAAATTATCATACCAAATGATGACACGAGTGAAGATAGAGAGTACAATATCCTAGAGGTTGATTGCAGTTTCAAATAGAGTATAATCAGTATTGGCTTCAATCAGTTGGAGTAAGAATTGAGGCAGTAGAAGGCCAACCTTCTAGTGGGTAGATGAAATGAACAACATAGTACAATTGCCAAGGTGGTTGTTGTAAGGAGTATGTCTCAGAATGCTTTGTTAAAAGGGTGTTGCATACTTATTTATACGCGTTTTTGTTTTCAAACCAGATTTTCCTTGACAGCAGTTGAAGATCTGATTCTGGTGCAATGAGATGTTTATAGGTAGGCTCTCTGGATTTGTACAATAAATGGGATACCTACCATACTTGTCCTGTTGTCAGTCCTCATTCTGAAGCTGCTGCTACTACCACAATTGCATTCTAAAGTGATGTCAAAGGGTTCCAAATTGACCTTTTATATTCATTAACTAAGAAGATCGCTTACACTTAACTCCTAACACCAACCTGTACCAGTCTACAAATAAACTATGGTCAACCACATCGAAGCTGAAGAGGTGTCTCCACTTCAAAAAATAGAAAATATTGAGGGATTATTTAGAGCACATGTTAACTGTGTAAATGTCAAGCATGTTAATTGCAGACGCTCACAACATTATGGGGGTCATTACAACATTGGCGGTAAAAGGCGCTTACCGCCGTGCAGAAGACCGCCAATACACCGCCGCAGCGGCGGTAGTCCGCCACAGCTATTATGACAAACATCTCGGAATCCACCGAAATTCAGACACCCACACAACTCCGCCACACCAAAGGTCAGTGTTAAACTGGCGAAAACAAAACCTCCACCTCCACGCCAACAGAAACACGCCCATGCTATTACGACCCACGAATCCACGTGGCGGTCTTTCAACCGCGGTATTCCATTGGCGGTACACACCGCCGCGCTCAAAATACACACGCATCTCCAAAACACCGCCACATTGGACAATTCAAAATACACACACCTGATACACATACAAACACCGCTCCCACACACCCAACTCAATATAAAACACACACCCACATCACCCACAAACCCCTACGACCAAAATGTACGGACGAAGGCCAGAGAGACAGCACAGCCAAGACAACACCACCATACAGAGGCACACAACACCATCACCCACACCACATCCACGCACAAAACACCACACACCACTACACATCACCACACACATCAACACTCACACCGCCCCACACATCACACACACCACCCCATGTCACGCCAAAGACACCCCCGCTTCTCCGAGGAGGAGCTCAGGGTCATGGTAGAGGAAATCATCTGGGTAGAGCCACAGCTATTTGGCTCACAGGTACAGCACACCTCCATAGCCAGGAAGATGGAGCTATGGCAAAGAATCGTGGACAGGATCAACGCTGTGGGACAGCACCCAAGAAATAGGGAGGACATCAGGAAGAGGTGGAACGACCTACGGGGGAAGGTGCGTTCAACGGTCTCCAGGCACAACATCGTGGTTCAGCGGACTGGCGGCGGACCCCCACCTCCTCCCCCACAACTAACAACATGGGAGGAGCAAGTCTTGACCATCATGCATCCAGAGGGCCTCGGAGGAGTCGGTGGAGGATGGGACACTGGGAAGTCAAATCTTAACTAACATATCCCCCACCCTACCTGCATGCTATCACACACCCCCACCCTCACCCCCTCCCCTATCACCCAAAATCCTCACTAATGTACTAATAACACAAACCACCCATCCCAACACCAAGCCCTGCATGACACAACTAAGCATGGACACCCAGCACTAAAGCATGCCCACTGCACATACCCATAACACCCCCAACCATCATCACACAAGCCCCCACACAGGAATGCCTGCACTGGGGTACACAGACACCCACCCATTGCACACCATGACACACACAAATGCATTAATCATGCTATTATGCCCCTGCAGGAACCCGAAGGACCGTCACCACACCAGAGGGTCCAGACAACACCACTCCACCCCCAGAAGAGGCCCACAGTGACGATAGCAGCTCTGCCCTACTGGATCCTGATGACCAGCCCGGACCATCGTGGGCCTCAGGACAGTCGGTTCCCCTTGCACACGCACAGCCCAACACTGACCTTCCACCCTCTGGTAACACCAGCACAGCACCCACCCAGCGGGCCCAAACCTCCGTACCCAGGACAGGTCAATCAGCGGTGTGTCCACCACTACAGAGAACCCAGGGTAACCCACCACCCCACCAACAACAGGGACCTGGGGGCAGTGGTAGTGGGCACACGGTCTAGGGGACGGAGGCACAGGAACACAGGGGAACTGGAAAGGGCTGCTGTGCGACAGGGGGCGGACAGGCCAAGGGAACCCACTCTCCATGAGGCCCTATCCTCCATCATGGGAGCATACCACCACTCCCAGGAGACGATGGCGACGGTCCGGGACAAGTTGCAGGAGACCCTGCGCCTGCAGGAGGAACAGTATTTGGGGTTCAGGGAGGAGCTCAGGACCATCAGCTCCGCCCTGGGCACCATCGTAGGGGTGCTGAAGGACATACAGCAGACCTTGAGGGACACCTTGGCACTCCAAGGGGCCCCTGACCCTAGCCAGGACGATGAAATGCCCACCACCTCTGCCGGCGCTAGTGGACAGGACGCCCGCCACAGGACCACCACACCAGCACCCCGCCCCCTGCAGACGGGAAACCACCACGCAAGCGGTCCCTGAGATCCAGGAACAGGACAGAGCAAGATGGCAAGACCCCCGCCAGGAAATGAGACCACCCTGATTGTCCTCCCACTGTCCTACTTTGTTACCCTGTCCATACTTAAACTGCCCCAGCTCCACTTCTGATGCCCAGATGGGCAGTGCACCTGTGAGACTAATAGACTGGACTCTGCCATGGACATTCTTCCGCCATCACCCATCCTCATTTTACAACCCTCTCCCATTTCTGAGCACTTCAATAAACACCCTTGAAACACAAAACAATCTGGAGTCAGTCTGTGATTTAGTAAATATGTATTATCAATGACAGTTTCATAATGCGTTTCCTATTGTAAAGCTAACATACCTATGTCACACATCATAAGTCCTTGAAGGATGCAAGCAGATGACACATTGGTAACCACACCTGTGAAACCGTAATGGAAAGGTACAACTCAGTTACCAAATACTGGTTGAAATCGACAGACAGGAGAGAGGTAGACGTGTGAAAGTTAATGTAATGGTAAAAATGAAAATGTTCTCACCTGTGTCTCACTGGAAATATTGCTGTATGACTGACTCCCTGTTGTCGTTGTCTTCTTCCTCAGCTTCCTCCTCATCACTGTCCACAGGCTCCACAGCTGCTACAACACCATCATCTGGATCATCCTCCTGCAGAAAAGGCACTTGGCGTCGCAAAGCCAAATTATGAAGCATTGAGCAGGCGATGATGATCTCGCACACCTTCTTCGGTGAGTAGAATAGGGAACCACCTGTCATATGGAGGTACCTGAACCTGGCCTTCAGGAGGCCGAAGGTCCGTTCGATCTCCCTCCTAGTCCGCCCATGGGCCTCATTGTACCGTTCCTCTGCCCTGGTCCTGGGATTCCTCACTGGGGTCAGTAGCCATGACAGGTTGGGGTAACCAGAGTCCCCCAATAGCCATATACGGTGCCTCTGGAGTTGAGCCATCATATCAGGGATGCTGCTATTCCGCAGGATGTAGGCGTCATGCACTGAGCCAGGGAACATAGCATTTACCTGGGAGATGTACTGGTCTGCCAAACAGACCATCTGAACATTCATAGAATGATAACTCTTCCTGTTCCTGTACACCTGTTCACATCTGTGGGGGGGACCAGAGCTACATGGGTCCCATCAATGGCACCTATGAAGTTGGGGAT
This sequence comes from Pleurodeles waltl, assembly GCF_031143425.1. Lineage (NCBI taxonomy): Eukaryota > Metazoa > Chordata > Amphibia > Caudata > Salamandridae > Pleurodeles > Pleurodeles waltl. Next base: position 723,040,021 of record NC_090437.1, on the reverse strand, counting down.
ATGTCCAAGGGCATAGAAGTCACCTTTAACTGTAGGCAAATCTTCCACCTCAGGGAAAATTATGTATCTCCGTGTTTCAGCAGGGCAGACAACACTCTGGACAAAACGTTGGAAAACATAGGCTGGGACATCCCTGATGCCATGGCCACTGTTGTCTGAAAAGACCCACTAGCAAGGAAATGGAGCACTGACAGCACCTGCACGTCAGGGGGGATTCCAGTTGGATGGCGGATTGATGACATCAGGTCTGGCTCCAACTGGGTACATAGTTCCTGGATTGTGGCACGGTCAAACCGGTAGGTGACGATGACATGTCGGTCTTCCATTGTCAACAGGTCCACCAGCGGTACACCGGAGGATTCCGCCATCTTCTCACATGTCCCAGCTGACGGTGCCTACGAAGGACAACAGCGACGAATCAGTCATTTTTCATCCAGGTATGTACCCACAGTTACACACAAGACTACACCACTCACAAAACCCTTCCTGTATGTGTGTTGAGTGTAGGCCTAGCTATGTGTGACGCAGAGGTAAATAAAGCCATGTGGACCCCTGAAATGGCGGCTGCCTGACCTCTAAGCTGGGACAATGGGATTGTGGGGTAACTGCGCTGGCGTTGCACACCGTTGCGGTAGGCGGTTGTAGACCGCGGCGCAATGCTGCATTGGTTAACATAGGACCCTATGGGTCCCAGGAGCCAATAAACAGGAGCGCCGGCGGTGATGATGCGCACCGTCGCGGACGTCACCGCCGCGGACGTCACCGCCATTTTCTATCTGTTCAATCACTAGATACCTGACCTTCGACAGGAGAGGACCTACACTGCAAGTGCTGCTGTGACCTCGGTCTGGAAGCGACGATGGCTGCTGCGTCTGGGGAAAGGGTCCCTGCCTTCACTGCTCAGGAGTTGGAGAAACTGGTAGACGGGGTCCTCCCCTAGTACACGCTACTCTACGGTCCTCCAGACCAACAGGTTAGTACACAGGGAGCACGTTGTATGGGCTAGGCCTGGGTAGAGAGGGCTGGTTGGAAGAGGGAGGGGGCAGAGTTCATAGAACATTAATGCATGTGAATGAATGGGCCACATGGCCAGAGTAGGGAGGGGGCCACTCACATCGACGGTGCAGTTGGTAATGACTGTTCCTCTTCCCTTGTGCATGTCATGTAGGTCTGCGCCCACCAGAAGAGGGACATCTGGCGTGCCATCGCCAAGGAGGTCCGGACCCTGGGGGCCCACCAGAGACGGGGCAACCACTGCCGGAAAAGATGGGAGGATATTTGCCGCTGCAGCAAGAAGACGGCGGAGGCTCAGCTGGGGATGGCCTCCCAACATGAGAGGGGTGCCCGTCGCACCATGACCCCCCTGATGTTCCGGATCCTGGCGGTGGCCCACCTGGAGTTGGATGGGTGCTTGAGGGCATCACAGCAGACACAAGGGGGTGAGTACAACCTCATTCTGCGGACTTTGCGCGCAGTAGAGGGGTCTGGGTGGGGGAGGAGGCCTGTGGGTGTACCTAGGCCAGCCAGAAACACAAAGACTAGGCCCCTCTGTAATGCAGCCCATGTGGCACTCTACCCCACCTCAGTAGAGTGCCAAGTACAGGTATAGTTGCCCCTGTGGCATCCATGTGTGCAGATGTCCACCATTGCAATGTAGGCCATATCCCAGAAATTGCATATGCAGAGGGCAGGAGCACGCCGTAATGCAGGGGGCTGCTGTGTCTGTCTTGTCCGCCAACGGTAGCGGTAATCCATCCACTCAAACTGTCTTTCTTCTGTCCCCCCCTTTTTCTGCTCTCCCTCTTCTTTTGTACATCAGCATCATCAGGCGGAGGTACAGTGGCACCGGAGCACGAGGGAGCTGCATCCCACATGGCCATGGAGGGCCACACCACGGACTCAGAATGCACCAGTGGGACGGAGGGCGAGGGGAGCTTCACGTTGGCCACCGGATCACCAACCAGCGACACGGACTCGTCCGCCGATGGGGGCTCCCTTGTGGTGGCGGCACCATCTGTGCGCCCCACTTCTACAGGTACAGCCGCCACCTCCCCTACCAGCACTGCCCTCCCAGCAGCCCTCAGCGTTCGCCCCGTGCCCGCTCACCCAGGAGGGTGGGCATCACCTTCGCCCCAGGCACCTCAGGCCCTGCCCCAGTCACCCCTGCTGCCCTCAGTGAGGAGGCCATTGACCTCCTCAGGTCACTCACTGTTGGGCAGTCTACCATTGTGAATGCCATCCAGGGTGTAGAACGAGAGTTGCAACACGGTAATGCATTCCTGGAGGGCATTCATTCTGGTCAGGCTGTCCTTCAGCGAACCCTGCAATCTCCGGCCTCAGCACTGATGGCAGCCGTTGTCCCTGTGTCTAGCTCCCCCCTCCAACCTCCTCCACCCAGACCCAATTCCCTGTACCCCAGCCCATCCCAAGCACACCTACAGACCAGCATGCACACAAGTCAGCGCACACAAGTCAGCACACACAAGTAGCTCAAGCAAACATAGGCACCACACAACCCACAGGCACTCACGCAAGCCTCACCCACATAAAGACACAGCAACATCCACTGCCTCCACCGTGTCCCTCTCCTCCTCTTCTCCCTCCTCCCTCCCAGTCTCGTCTACACACACACCTGCATGCTCCACATATACAGGCACCATGAATCGCACAAGGACACCCAGCACCCCAAGCCGCTCACCTGCACTCACCACCTCCACTGCCATTTACACGTCCCCTGTGTCCTCTCCCAGTGTGTCTGTGACGCCCCCTCCCAAAGTACACAAACGCCGGCAATCACACACCCAACATCCATCCACCTCAAGACAGCCTCCAGTACCTGCACCTGCACCCAAAACACCTAAAGTGACACCTCCTACAACCACCTCCTCTTCCTCCACTCCCAGACCCCCTCCAACTACCCATCCCAGTGTTCATCAGAAACTGTCCCTCTGTAAAGTTGACCTTTTTGCCCCCACTCCCCCTCCAATTCATCAGTCCCGTCGTATCGCCTCAGCCAAAAAGCCTCCAATACCAGTGGTGCCTGTTCAAGGTTTGTGGAGTGCACCGGCCACCAGGGCAGGCAGTGTGACCCGGAGCCAAGGCACTGGCAGCCCACCCCCTGTAAAGGCTCTGAAATTGGAGAGTGGACGACGGGACCGTGTGAAGACTCCTGGTGGGAAAACAACTGACATGGGTTCCAAGGGGATTGGAGAGTCAGCTGTGACTCCACCAAAGGTGGGGAAGGGCCAGAGGAAGTCTGCCCAGCCTGTTGTGAGTGTCACGGCGGAGAAGGGCGGCATCATTCCCGGCGGTCGAGACACAACCGCCAGGACCGTCGTCACTGGTCAGGAGGCCACCGCCAGAGTCATTGCCCAGGAGGGCCCAAGTATCGTCACTGGTCAGGAGACCACCGCCGGAGTCACAGCCCAGGAGGGACCAAGTATCGTCACTGGTCAGGAGACCACCGCCGGAGTCACAGCCCAGGAGGGCCCAAGTATTGTCACTGGTCAGGGGACCACCGCCGGAGTCACAGCCCAGGAGGGCCCAAGTATCGTCACTGGTCAGGGGACCACCGCCGGAGTCACAGCCCAGGAGGGCCCAAGTATCGTCACTGGTCAGGGGACCACCGCCGGAGTCACAGCCCAGGAGGGCCCAAGTATCGTAACTGGTCAGGAGACCACCGCCGGAGTCATAGCCCAGGAGGGCCCAAGTATCATCACTGGTCAGGGGACCACCGCCACCGCCGGAGTCAGTGCCCAGGAGGGCCCCGGCTGCCACAGCCCAGGTGGGCTATGAGGGAACGTCATGCCACACACCAATGTCCGTACGAGTACCGCCATGGCAAAGCACCGCTGAACAGGGCAAAGACCGCCATGGTGAAGACCGCTGAACAGGGCAAGCACCGCCATGGCAAAGCACCGCTGAACAGTCCAGAACCGCCATGGCAAAGCACAGAACATCCATCCACCTCACGACAGCCTCCAGTACCTGCACCTGCACCCAAAACACCGCTGAACAGGGCAAAGACCGCCATGGTGAAGACTGCTGAACAGGGCAAGCACCGCCATGGCAAAGCACCGCTGAACAGTCCAGAACCGCCATGGCAAAGCACCGCTGAACAGCCCAGAACCGCCTTGGCAGAGCACCGCTGAACAGGGCATGCACCGGGTAAGCATCAAGCATCAAGCATCCTTATCCCATGTGCAACTGGGACAGTGACAGGACAGGAACTTTCACGGGGAGACTAATCCAGTCTGGGCACCAGTCCCCCTCCAGAACCAGTGGAGACATGCGTCCACTACCTCAGTCCTGCACAGGATGAAGCACTCTGGGCACCAGTCCCCTCCAGAACCAGTGGAGACATGCGTCTACTACCTCAGTCCTACACAGGATGAAGCACTCTGGGCACCAGTCCCCCTCCAGAACCAGTGGAGACATGCATCCACTACCTCAGTCCTGCACAGGATGAAGCACACTGGGCACCAGTCCCCCTCCAGAACCAGTGGAGACATGCGTCCACTACCTCAGTCCTGCACAGGATGAAGCACTCTGGGCACCAGTCCCCCTCCAGAACCAGTGGAGACATGCATCCACTACCTCAGTCCTGCACAGGATGAAGCACTCTGGGCACCAGTCCCTCTCCAGAAACAGTGGAGAATGTTATCGACTTGAGAGACTGTGGCTTTGCACTCCCCAGGATGGAACAGTGGGCAAACCACCCACTGTAGAGACTTGAGAGACTGTGGCTTTGCACTCCCCAGGATGGCAGAGTGGGCAACCCACCCACTGTAGAGACTTGAGAGACTGTGGCTTTGCTCACCCCAGGATGGCACAGTGGGCAACCCACCCACTGTAGAGACTTGAGAGTCTCTGGCTTTGCACACCCCAGGATGGCACAGTGGGCATGGAGCCCCGTTGTGGATCTGGCTTTGTAGTCATCCGGCTGAGGTGCCCCCCCCTTGCCTTCCCCCTGAGGTGCCTGTAGTATTTCTATCTGATGCCCCGGCAGTGTTCTCTCCGATTGTGGTCAGGTATCTTTTGTGGGCCTCGCCCATGCATTTTTGGACTGTTGGTGCACAGACATTGTTATGTACATATCTGCACTACTTCTCGTAATGTATATATTTCGGCCAGAATTTCGTATATATCTGTATATTTTTGCAAGACATGTATATTGCAACATTACAATGTTTGAACGGATTTCGCTTTGTCTTTTCATTCTTCCGGGGGGATTGTGGGTTGTTACTGTGATTTTTGTGGATGCATTGGTGTGTATGTTGTAATATGCGAGGATGGGGGTGGGGGGCGGGGTGTTCCGTGGGTGTCCCCCTAACTTATGCCTCTCCCCTCCCCCATGTCGTAGGTGCAGTACTCAACGTTGTCTTCGGCACCTACGTAGATGGTGGTCGTAGAGGAGCAGAAAGACAAGCGCAATGAGTATATGGAGTTCTGGCTCCATGGAGTCCTCGTTCCTCGTGGGATGTGTTCAGGTGAGCGTTTTCCCATTGCAGCAACTGTTTCCGCCGTGTTTTTATCCATCGTGAATCCGCCCTGGAAAAGGTGAAGGATTGGCGGGTTGTGATACTATGGGCGGTACATTGTCTTCCGCCTGTCTGTTGGCGGTGACCGCCGCGCTGCTTGTCTGTACCGGCATGGCGGGCGGTGTGTTAAAGTGGCTGTCTTTGTTGGCGGTTTCCGCCAGGGTCATAATTCCTTTTTTTTATCCCCCGCCCTGTTTGCAGTATTACCGCAGCTTTAACACCATCCGCCAGGGTTGTAATGACCCCCTATGACTTTAGGGTGAGGCAACAGTCGAGTAGCCTCACCCTAAGAAGAAACGTGTTGCCATTCTAAATTTAGTATTTATAACTGTATCCATCGCATCATTAGACTTTCAACAGAAGCATTGTTTGCAAGCATAAGGATCCACAGATCTTGATTTCATGACTCAAAGTCAGTTATTTGCACTGTTAGATAATACTTTCTGCCTATGCAAAAGGTTTTATAAATCAGGCGCCCCGTTTGGTGAACCAATGCAATTATTGGAGTGTCTTTTTTGAGGCCAGTTGCTACGTAGTCCTGCAATACATCATCATGTCTTAGACAAACCATGCTAAACAAATCTCTGTTCTCTAAATTTACCTTTTTAAATGAGTTAATGATATTCCATTGTAAGGATTTTCATTTCCTTTTTTTACCATCTCTTTATTAAATTGAGTTTCATTTTCTCCCATGGCATATTATACAATTGATTTCCAAAGTTAGACATATGTTCTGGACAGAACTGACTGTTGTATGCACTCCTTTCCTCTGAAGTACTCCGAAGGGGCTTTACGTATCATGGAATGGAACCAGCACAATAAAAAAACAATTATATTACATTCCAAGAAAGCAAGTGAAGATTTAGGACAAGGGGGGGGCCTACTCAGCCAGTAGTCAGGGTTTTTAGTACAGTTCCTCTATAGGTCAGTTGCAGCCTACATTACAACAGCCAATCACATCAATAGCCTTCTAGGTCTAAGGAAACAAGATTGTACGATAAGGAAGAAAGTCATAGGAAACAGCGCTCACAGTGAATCACCAAATCAAAATGAATACATTCTTAAATGCACGGTGCTCCTGGCAGGAGGATCTTCCTCCCTCCTCTAATGTTTCTGATAGAAACCAAACAGTGACAAACAGATGTCAGGGCACTCATGAATAAAAGTTCAGTCCTCCATGTGTGTCAGATCTTGGTATTTTGTTCAAACTCATCAAATATAAGTCGGACCGGGATTAAAAGGCAAAGGTTCAATTTAATCTAGAAATGCAATGTCCATTAAGGCAACAAAAGCCGTCCTTGGAAAACAATATCCATAATGCAACAACAGCCAACACGTGTTTCGTCCTATGAGACAAATATTCTCAAAGACTTCATCAGGGCTGTAAGAAATATAAATTGTAACTATGATTATACTAGAACTCGTCCCACTGCACATCTAATACCATTACCCCCGTGACTTTTATGATGAGAAACCTATCTCAATATGTGACTTTGCGTGACATGATAAATAGTTAAAGAATTGGATTACACAGAAGGCCACCATTATACAGACTAGTAGTCCATAACACCCAACAAAATAACCTAAAAGATATCATGTGGTAGAGATTAACAAGGAGGGTGACATCTTTTATTAAGTAAAGAAGAAAAATAAGAAAAATAAATGACATAATGATAGTCATGACACCCGTGTGCACGTCCTCACACGATATAAATGAAAAATGAGAGAAAGTGCACCCCAATTCATCAAAAGAGAGAAGTGAAAGAAATCATAACGTAGCCAACTACCCTGAGTGCCAAAATTAATGCAGTGCCGTAAGCAATAACCTAAAGATTCACAAAGCATACCTTCCATAATAGTTGAAGGGACTTGAATCCCCATAACAATCGAACTATATCTAGGTATCTAAAATAAAAAGGATAACCCAAATAATAGCCTTCTAGGTCTAGGTCATGTCTGGCTTCACATTTTAGTAAAAAGCTGAAATTACTATCATTTTCTACAAAACTGAGAAGCACTGTTGTCTAGCAAAGGTGATAGGGGGTCTGAGAAGCATTGTGGTGTAATGAGAGTGAGTACCCCTGGAAGTATAGAAGAAACAACACAATATTCAGTATCCCTTGGAAGATGTTTGGCCTGCAACTGTTCAGGAGCAAACCAACAGGACATTTTAACCATCTCAGCAAACTGAAAGTTGTAATGAACCTTATCGTTATCTTTATGATAAAACCCAGCATCATTCATTATACGGCTGTCTGTACTTTCATCAACAAAAGATTTTTCTCCTGGCTGAGGAATATCATACTGTCCAAGTCTGCCACCATCTTCAGTCCCTCAGAGCTGCTGTCAATGATGTTAACTGCATGATGAATCATTACGGAGTGGAGCCCAGGGATTCATTGACCCAGGATTGGACTGGATTGGGTAAGAAAATGGAGGAATGCACATTTTGAACTATCTTTGGTCCTGAGGATGCCAAAATGTGAAAACGCCTAAAACACATCAACCTTTTTTACATGGGGGAGTCCCTTTGCTAAAAACAAGCTGTGAACTGATTCATTTTAAGTGCAAGGAGCACGTAAGGAACCATGGATTTTGTAGTCCACTCATCCACTGATTAGACTACCTCTGGGTGTAATATGAAATAATAGTAAAGACAAAACCACAGCACATCCTGGTTTCCATATTAGTGTCTTTTAATTCTCCATGGTAAGACAAAAATGGATGTTCAAATAATTGTAGTATCAGCAAGTTTATTGTCGAGAAAGACGTCGCCAAGTTGAGACAATTCGTAGAATCAAAACATCGAGAGCCAAACATTTCGTAGCATCAAACATCGACAGCCGACACGTGTTTTGTCTTTACATGACTTTTTCAAGGCTAAAACGTATTTGCTTGTATATGTAGGTAATAGACATTCAGAGTTAGACCTGAGGTGTCCAAAAGCACGATGAGCAGTATCCTTACTATTGTATAGTGTCCAATATTATGCAACTCCAAGTGCGAAGGACTGTGATCAGATATTAGTCAAAATGCTTCTCTCCGACCATGATAAATCGGAGACATGGTCCTTCCGGGTGCTGTAATAGCAGCGTCTATGTATTATGAAATAATAGATGAACACCCACATCCCACAAATCAATGCATTTAAAGGACAAGGACCACACAAAATTGTGTATTAATTTTTTATGTATATGTTATGTATAATTGTGCACTTGACTATATATATATATTTATATATGTGTGTGTGTGTTATGTATATAATATATATAGTGTGTCAAATGCTCAGAAAATATATAATGTATCTACCTTGTGGACATTAAAAGTAATTAAGATTTGCCCTGTTGTCAATTTCTGATCCATATGGAAGACAATGATTAATTAAAATTTAATGTTAAGAAATACCTTAGGTTTTAATCTACCCACATGATCTCCTTTTCTTCTTACCTAAATATACTATGTGGAAGAAAGGAAATGTCAATGTCCTGTATTCCCTGCACACATAATTCTGCAACTACTCATCAAACATTTACACTACTTGCAGCCGCTGCCCGTCCTTTAGGGTGGAGGGGCCACCCCCCCCACCTTTTGCCCCTCATGAAGAGTGCCTGTCAGGCTGAGCAAAGGTTAGCCTGACAGACACTCTTTGTGTTCAGCTCAGGCAGCCAGGACATGCATGATTTGCACAGACTCCTAGCTGCCTGAGCTGAATGTTGCTGGGCTGAAGAGGTCACAGCTCCTATGGGCATGACCTCCTCGGCTCAGCAAATTTGCCTCTATGCCCTCCCCTCGGTGGTGTCTGGAAGCGTCAACCATTGACTCCGACCTGGGTGCTTCATGTTTGAGCCCTGAGGTGCCCAGGGCGAGTGTCAATCAGTGACACCTTGTAATAGAGTGGGGTGGGGTCAGAAGTCTCACTGACCCCATCTCACTCTGTGACGAAGTTGGGATTGCTGCTGTCCCTCATGAGGGAAGGCAGCAGTCCCAACCCTCCTGGGACCTCAGAGGCTGAAGGAAAGTGTGTGTGTGTGTTTGTTAAATGAATGTTTGGTGCGTGCGTGTATGTTTGAATGTTGATGAGCGTTGTGAATGGATGTACGTGAGTGAATGAATGAGTGGTAGTGTGCTTCCTGCCGGCCCCCTCCCTCCTAAAATTACGCCTACAGGTTCCAGGAGCCAATGGCGATGTACGCGGGTGGTGACAGTTCGCACCGCTGTGGACGTGACTGTCATTTTCTATCTGTTCACTCACTTGTTACTTGACCTTTAACATGAGAGGACCTACACTGCAAGTGCTGCTGTGACCTGTGTCTGGAAGCGACCCTGGCTCGAGTGTCTGGGGAAAGGGCCCCTGCCTTCACTGCAGAGGAGTTGGACAGACTGGTTGATGGGGTCCCTCCCCAGTACCCTTTACTTTATGGTTCTCCAGCCCAAAAGGTGAATACACTGTGAGCATGATGCGTGGGGCATGAATGTATGGAGTGCTGTGTGTGTAAGCCTCGTGTGGGTGGGGCTGAGGGGTCCTGGGCAGAGTGCTGCATGTATGGTGGTCAATGTATGTGTGTAAGGGGACGGGAGGGATATGGTGGACCATGAGTATGACAGCCCGGACGGTGTGAATAATACCTTTTCTCCTGTATTTTTATCTGCAGGTCAGCGCCCATCAGAAAAACTGTATTTGGCGTGCCATCACCAAGGAGGTGCAGACCCCGGGGGTCTTTGTCAGCCGGAGCACCCACTGCCATAAATGGTGGAAGGACCTACGCCACTAGTCAAGGAAATCGGTGGATGCCCAGCTGGGGCTGGCCTCCCAACAAGGAAGGGGTGCCTGTCGTACCCTGACCCCCCCTGATGTTCCGCATCCTGGCCTATCCGGAGTTGAATGGGCTCTTGAAGGCATCACAGCAGCCACAAGGGGGTGAGTACAGATTCTGATTCATTACTTTGCAAGCGTTAAGGTGTTACCTGGGTGGGGGATGTGGGCTGTGGGTGCCCCTAGGCCAGGGCGAACGTGGCAGGGTAGGTTCCATGATAGGCAAGCTCAGATGCACTCCAACCACAATAATGTTAATGGGCATCTATTACTGGGCAGGGTCCTGTGGGTTTCAGGTGTGCAGCTAATGGCTTTAGGCATTGTACCCCCATGGGCTGGTGACTAGCATTGTAACTGGTAGTGCATGGCCTAGTGCATAGGGCTGTTCAGTGTGAGTTGTGTACGCCAACGGTAGTGTGGTTGCTGGCATTGACCAAGTGTATCATCTGTCTCTCCCCCCCCCCCTTTTTGTTTTGTCACCCTGTCCTTGAGTGCATCATCATCATCTGGCGGAGGAGCAGAGGCACCGGTGACGGAGGGAGCTGCATCCCACATGGGCATGGAGGCCGAATCCACCGACAGTGAGGGCACCAGTGGGACGAGGGGAGCACCAGGACGGAGACAGAAGGGGACAGTACCAACAGTTCCCTGGCAGTGGCGGACACCTCTGTGCCCACCCCAACTAGAGGTACAACCGCCACTCCCGTACCAGCTCTGCCTTCCCAGCAGCCCCTCACCATGTTTCCCGTGCCCGCTCACCCAGGAGGATCGGCATCTCCTTTGCCCCAGACACCTCATGCCCTGCCCCAGTCAGCCCTGCTGCCCTCAGTGAGGAGGCTATTGACCTTCTGAGATCCCTCTCTGTTGGGTAGTCAACTATACTGAATGCCGACCAGGGTCTAGCAGAGCATTTACAACAAACAAATGCATACCTGGAGGGCATTCACTCTGGTGTGGCGGCCCAACAGAGAGCATTCCAGGCTCTGGCCAAATCACTGATGGCAGCCATTGTCAATGTCTCCAGCCTCCTCCTCCAACTTCCTCTACCCAGTCCCAATCCCCGCAACCCCGGCCTATCCCAAGCACACCTGCAGACCAGCATTCACCCAAATCAACACAAAAAAGTGGCTCAGGCAAACACAAGCACCCCACTTCATCCCACAGGCACTTACACAAGCACCATTCAGATGCAGACACACCTGCATCCACTGCCTCCACTGTGTCCCCCTCCTCCTTGTCATCCACCTCCCTCCCAGTAGCGTCTCCACTCACACCTGCATGCACTACATCCTCATCCACTACCTCCATCACCAGAACACCTATCACTACACGCCCCTCACTGGCAGTCATCACCCCACATCCATGCACATGTCCCCTGTGTCCTCGCCCACTGTGTCGGTGACCCCTGCTTCCAAAGTACACAAACGCAAGCACTCAGACACCCAACAGCCATCCACCTCACAACAGCATCCAGCCCATGCACCTGCACCCAAACACAGCAGACAGAAACCTCCTACAACCACTCCCTCTTCCTCCACTCCCAAACCTTCACCCTCTTCTCACCCCAGTGTCCCCAAGAAGCTTTTCCTCACCACCCTTGACCTATTCCCTACCCTTCCCCCCCGTCCTTCACTTCAGGCCAGGGTGGCCAGAACCCAGCCCAGCACCTCAGCAACACAGTCCATGGCCACTGTGGTTTCTGCAGCTACTGCAGGTGTGAGAGGCTCCAAGGAGGCACCCGTCAGCACAGCCAGTGTGCTTGCACCACCTGCCGAGAGCAAGAAGGGGCTGCCACCTTGCCAGGGCAAGAAGGGGGCACCAGCCAGCAAGGGAAAGGAGGCACCACCACCCAGGAAGGGCAGGAAAAGAATACCAGCTGGCAGAAGCAAGGAGGCACCACCATCTGCCTAGGTCAGGAAGGGGCACACAACACCAGCCATGGCACTTCAGCCGTCCGAGGCTGCAGGAGAAGGGCTGGAGCCTCCTCCCACTGCGGCCAGCACCGCCACCTGCACCGCGGCCAGCACCGCCACCTGCACCGTGGCCAGCACCACTGCCAGCAGCAGCAGCCCCAGTGGTCAGCCGTCCGAGGTTGCAGGGGAAGGGCTGGAGCCTCCCCCCACCACGGCCAGCACCGCCACCTGCACCGCGGCCAGCACCGTCACCTGCACCGCGGCCAGCACCACTGCCAGCAGCAGCCCCAGTGGGCAGCCATCCGAGGCTGCAGGGGTAGGGCTGGAGCCTCCCACCACCACTGACAGCATCACCACCTGCATCACAACTGACATCCACTGAGCAGCTGTCACTGCTGGCGATCAGTGTGTAGTTGTGACTACACAGGCTGCAGTGCGTCCTGGCCCCTGCAACACCTGCAGGTGTGACACCAAGGTGAGAGACTGTGACCTTGCACCATCCAGGATGAAGCACACTGGGCACAAATCCCCCTCCAGAACCAGTGGAAGAATGCATCCACTCACCCCCTCCTTAGCAGGATGAAGCACACCGGACACAAAGCCCACTCCCCTCCTTGGCAGGATGAAACACACTGGGCACAAACACCCCTCCAGAACCAGTGGAAGAAGGCATCCACTCACCCCCTCCTTGCCAGGATGAAGCGCACCGGGCACAAAGCCCCCTCCAGAACCAGTAGAAGAATGCATCCGCTCACCCCCTTCTTGGCAGGATGAAGCACACTGGGCACAAAGCCCCCTCCAGAACCAGTGGAAGAAGGCATCCACTTGAGAGACTGTGGCCTTGCACTCCCCAGGACCAAGCGGTGGGCAACCCACCCACTAGAGAGACTGTGGCTTTGCACGCCCCAGGACCAAGCAGGGGGTAACCCACCTACTAGAGAGTCTGTGGCTTTGCACTCCCCAGGAACAAGCAGTGGGCATGTAGCCCTCTCCAAGAGCAGTAGCGTTGTACCTTCTTCCAGCTGAGGTGCCCACCATTACTCGTCCCCCTGAGGTGCCTGTGTGTTTTCGACCTGATGCCCCTGCAGTGTTCTCTCCTATGTGTTGTGGCCCCGTGGGCCACTGACATTTTGGAGTGGGCATTGTCCTTCCTTTTGTATATATTGTACATACTGTTTATTGCTTTAAGGACGTATTTATCTAAAACTGTACTATTACACTCATTTTAATCCATTCCTTTTGTCCTTGTGTTATTCCTGAGGGTCACGGGGTGTATATGTAATGTTGTTGAATCTGTTTGTGTGTATGGTGTTGGGGGTGAGGGTGGGGGTGAGGGTGTTGAGTGTGTCTGTCACTCTCTTTTTCCTCCCCTCCTTGTGTGCTAGGTGCAGTACTCACTGTGGTCGTCTTCGCTGGCGTTCGTGTTCCTGGTGTATGAGGAGGTACACCAGCATTGAAAAAATGTGCAGCTCGGGCTCCACGGTGTCGTGGTTCTTCCTTGAGTGTCAAGAGGTGAGTTGTTTCCCATCAGTGTACTGTTTCTGCCGTGCTTTTGATGGCGTTGGTACCTCCCCGGAAAAGCTGGCAGATTGGCCTATTGTAATAGGGTGGGCGGTACATTGTCTTCCGCCTGGCTGTTGGTGGTTGCCGCCGCAGTGCTTGTTGCTACCGCCGTGGCGGTCGGAGTGTTAAAGTGGCTGTCTGTGTTGACGGTTTCCACCATGGTCATAATTCCATTTTTTTTACCGCCGTCCTATTGGCGGTATTACCGCCACTTTATCGCCGACCGCCAGGGTTGTAATGAGGGCCATAATATGCAATGGAACTCCATTTAACAAATTCTTGTTTTTCACTTACCTCACCATGATTTCTGTGCAATAGCCATTTAATAGCCTTCTCCTTGTTGCACCTATATCATTGACTCCAATCTCTTTTGACTGTGAGCTAACATACAAAGCATTTTTGTGATTGCAAACACTTCAATTTCTCTGCTGTTTAATTAGCATTGTGGGCAGAGTTTGCCCTCGGTTTGGGATCAATGTCTGACATAAAGGGCAGGATTGACCACCTTTTTGGCTATGGTGGTACTGTATGCCTAAGCTGAATGCATCTGGGAGAAAGTTAAGTTTAGTTGCCTTAAAGGTGGGGTCTGCTGCTGAGAAGTAGGATTCTCCATTGATGTGATTAGGGCACAGATTTGGAGGGTCATAGAACAAACAAGTGCTGCTGCAGAAGAAACAAAGGGGGTCATTCTGACCTCGGCAGTAAAAGGCCCCTACCGCCGGTCAGAAGTCCGCCATTCTACCGCCGCGGCCGCGGTAGACCGCCACGGTCATTCTGACCACCAACTGTGAAACCGCCAAAAATCCGACATCCAAGGAAGGCCGCCACATCAGCGGGCCACGGAAAACTGGAGATGAACAAACCTCCACCGCCACGCCAACACAAACACTCCATGCCATTCTGACCCACGAATCCACGCGGCGGTCTTTCAACCGCGGTATTCCATTGGCGGTACACACCGCCGCGGTCAAAATACACACCCAGCTCCAAAACACTGCCACATTGGACATTTTAAAATACGCACACCTGAGACACATACACACAACGCTCCCACACATCCAATCAACTATAAAACACACACCCACATCACCCACAAACCCCCACTAGTTGGAAATCGGAGCGAAGGCGAGAGCGAGAGAGATAGAGATAGCGAGCACAGCAATAGAAAACCCCAACACACACAGGAACCCAACTTCATCACCCACACCACATCTACGCACACATCACCACATATCACCACGCACATCACCACAAACACCACCCCACACCTCATCCACACCACCCCATGGCACCCCAAAGACACCCAAGGTTTTCGGACCAAGAACTCCGGGTCATGGTGGAGGAAATCATGAGGGTTGAGCCCCAGCTCTTCGGCACACAGGTGCAGCACACCACCATAGCAAGGAAGGCTGAGCTATGGCAAAGGATCGTAGACAGGGTCAACGCTGTGGGACAGCATCCCAGAAATCGGGAAGATATCAGAAAGCGATGGAACGACCTACGGGGGAAGGTGCGCTCGATGATCTCCAGGCACAACATCGCTGTGCAGAAGACTGGCGGCGGACCCCCACCCACCCCACCCCAATTCACAGCATGGGAGCAAGAGGTGGTAAACATCCTGCATCCTGATTGCCTCGCTGGAGTACACGGAGGAATGGACTCTGGTAAGTCGAATCTCAACTACTTCACCCCCCAAACCACCAGCATGCCAACCCCCCCCCCTCCCTCACCCCCAATATCACCCCCCAGCACATAACCTCCCTGCCAATGTCTCACCAGCACAACCCACCCTAAACAACACCAACCCCTGAATGCCAACACAAACCATAGACAGCCACCACCAAAGCATGACCATTGCACATACCCATACACCCCCCCCAAACCCTCACAACACCTCCCACAAGGGAATGCCAGCACTGGGGGACAAGGGCACTCAAAATGCACGCCATGGCACACACAGAAACAATAACCATACTCCTTCACCCCTGCAGGGCCCGAACGCCAACACACCGCCACGGAGGGTCCAGAGATGTCCATCCCACCCCCAGAACAGGCCCCCAGCGAGGACAGCAGCTCTGTCGACCTAGAGCCTGACGACCAGCCCGGACCATCGGGGACCTCTGGACAGTCGGTTCCCCACACACAGACACAGGCCACAGCAGACCCAAACCCCTCTGGGAACACCAGCACAGCTCCCACCCAGCGGGCCCATGCCTCTGTCTCGCGGACGCGTCAATCAGCGGTGTGTCCGCCACTACAGGGCACCCAGGCTGACCCAACACCCCAACAACAACAGGGACCTGGGGGCAGTGGTAGTGGGCACACCGTCCAGGGGACAGAGGCCCGGGGAAACAGGGCAACTGGGAGGGCTGCTGTGCGACAGGGGGGGGAGGACAGGCCCAGGGAACCGACTCTCCAAGAGGCCCTCACCACCATCATGGGAGCATACCATCACTCCCAGGAGACGATGGCGACGGTACTGGCCAGGTTCACCGAGATCCAGGCACAGCAGGAGGAACGGTACATGGGGTTCAGCAATGAACTCCGGGACATCGCTACCGCTATGGGGACCATAGTCCAGGCCTTCAACCGGATAGAAACCACATTGCGGGACCATGTGGCACCGCAAAGGGCCCCTGTCACTAGCCAGGAACAGCCTACCACCTCCGCCGGCGCTAGTGGTCAGGAGGCCCCCACAGAACGACGGGCCACCAGAACCCCACCTCCTGCTGAAGAACAACCACCCCGCAAGAGGAACCTGAGATCTCAAAGGAAGACAGAGTAGGATGCCAAGACCCCCGCCAGCCTAATATCCCCCGGATGTCATTCCACTGTCCCACAGTGTCACCCTGTCCAACCTTGAACTGCCCCTGCTCCATCCTTCCACAGCCATATGAACAATGCACCTGTGCGACCGAGAACTGGACTCTGCCATGGACATAACTCCACCCTCACCCTTCACCGTTTTAATATCATGTACCAATATATAGCACTAAAAATAAATCACTCACTGCACAGAAATCATTCTGGAGTCAGCCTGTATTAATTACAAATGTATAACACATTACTTATCAATAATGTTCTGTAATTTATGTGTGGACAACATACCGATGTCAATAAGCATTAGTCCATGGGCTAACCAAGCAGAAGTCACGCAGTGGGTCATACAGCACTGAAAAGGGAAGGGAAAAGTAAACTTCAGTTTAAAAGAACTGGGGGGAAATACATAAAGTAAAGATGCAGGTGGCATTCAGTAAATGTTAAATGGCGTGGGTGATTCCTACCTGTGTGCTACTGAAAATACTGTTGGATAACTCTGTCCCTGTTGTCTGGGTCGTCCTCTTCGTCTTCCTTCTCTTCACTCTCCGCAAGCTCCACAGCTGCTTCAACCCCACCATCTGGACCATCCTCCTGCAGGAAGGGCACCTGACGTCGCAATGCCAGATTGTGAAGCATACAGCAGGCAACGATGATCTGGCACACCTTCTTTGGTGAGTACATCAGGGATCCCGCTGTCATATGTAGGCACCTAAACCTGGCCTTCAGGAGGCCAAAGGTTCTTTCAATGATCCTCCTAGTTCGCCCATGGGCCTCATTGTACCGCTCCTCTGCCCTGGTCCGGGGATTCCTCACTGGGGTCAATAGCCAAGGCATGTTGGGGTAACCAGAGTCACCAATTAGCCACACACGTTGTCTCTGTAGCTGTTCCATCACATAAGGGATGCTGCTATTTCGCATCACATACGCGTCATGCACTGACCCAGGGAACATGGCATTCACATGGGAGATGTACTGGTCAGCCAAACAGACCACCTGAACGTTCATCGAATGGTAACTTTTCCTGTTTCTGTACACCTGCTCATCGTCTTTTGGGGGTACTAAAGCCACATGGGTCCCATCAATGGCACCAATTATGTTGGGGATATGTCCAAGGGCATAAAAATCACCCTTCACAGTGGCCAAATCTACCTCCTCAGGGAATACAATGTAGCGCCGCATGTGTTTCGTCAGGGCAGACAACACTCTAGACAAGATTTTTGAAAACATAGGCTGAGACATTCCAGATGACATGGCCACTGTTGTCTGGAATGAGCCACTTGCCAGAAAATGGAGGACTGACAGAACCTGCACTAGAGGGGGAATTCCTGTGGGTTGGCGGATGGGGGACATCAGGGCTGGCTCCAGCTGGGCACACAGTTCATGTATAGTGGCTCGGTCAAGTCGGTATCGTAGTATGATGTGGCGTTCTTCCATTGTCGACAGGTCCACCAGCGGTCAGTACACGCGAGGATTCATCCTTCTCCTCGCAAGTCCCAGCGGACGGTGCCTAGGAAGGACAACATGGAGCACAGAGTCAAGCAAGTCACAGGTACGTTTACCACTGCATGCATAGCAGACGATTATCTATGTATTGAAAGGCGTGTATGTGTGGCAATGCAAGGCCTCGGCCTGTGTGACGCAGTACAAATTATGCCATGTGGGCCCTTGAAATGGCAGCTGCCTGACCTGTGAAGTGGGACAATGGGATGTGAGGTCAATGCGCTGGCGTGGCACACCGTGGCGGTAGGTGGTCGAAGACCGCTATACGAAGCCGCATTGGCTAACATTGAAGCCTATGGGTTTCAGGAGCCAATAATGAGGTGCGCCGGCGGTCGCGGTACGCACAGCCGCGGTACGCACCGCCGCGGGCGTGACCGCCATTTTCTATCTGCTTAATCACTCGAGACCTGATCTTCCACAGGAGAGGACCTATACTGCAAGTGCTGCTGTGACCTCGGTCTGGAAGTGACAATGGCTGCTGCGACTGGGGAAAGGGCCCCCGCCTTCAGTTCCGAAGAGTTGGAGAAGCTCGTGGACGGGGTCCTCCCCCAGTATGCGTTACTCTACGGTCCTCCAGACCAACAGGTAAGTACACTGGGTGCACATTGAATGGGCTATGCCTGTGTGGAGTGGGGTGTATGCTAAGTTGGTGGGGTGGGGGGCGAATGAGGAGTGCAACGCACGACAGATGAGAGCATGTGCCATATGGCAAGGTTGGGGAGGAGGGGGCCAATCGCATCTAACATGCAGGAATATGATGATTTCTCCTTCCCACCCTGTACATGTCAAATAGGTCAGCGCCCATCAGAAAGTGGACATATGGCGTGCCATCGCCAAGGAAGTCCGGGCCCTGGGGGTCCACGTCAGACGGGGCACCCACTGCCTCAAGAGGTGGGAAGACATCCGCCGCGGGACCAGGAAGACCGCCGAGTCACTGCTGGGGATGGCCTCCCAACCTAGGAGGGGTGCCAGTCGTACCCTGACCCCACTGATGTCCCGGATCCTGTCGGTGGCCTACCCTGATTTGGATGGGCGCTTGAGGACATCACAGCAGACACAAGGGGGTGAGTATCAGCACATTCTGCTATCTCTCTGCGCAGTGGAGGCGTCTGGGTGGGGGAGGAGGGTTGGGGGTGACATTAGGCCAGGGCGCTTTCTGCAGTGTAGTCCTCTCCTTTAGGCATGGCCCTGTGCTCCCGGCCCCCACCTCTGTAGGGTGACAAGTACAGCTATCGATGGTCCAGCATCACACATGTGCGCCTTTGTAGTCTCTAGACCTGTTGTCCTAGTCAGAAGTACTGAGTAGTGTACCCCGAATGCGCGGCTTAGTGCATGAGGCTCCTGTGTCTGTCCTCTCCGCCAACGGTGTTGACATTGCATGCACTCAACGTGGTCTTCGTTTTTCTCCCCCCACCCTTCTTCTTCGTCTTCTTGTGCATCTGTGCATTAGCATCATCAGGCGGAGGAGAATTGGCCGGAACAGACACCGAGGGCACCAGTGATCCGGAGGGCGAGGGGAGCACCACAACAGGGACCGGTGGTGACACCAGCGACAGCGACACGTCCTCACCCAGCGCACCAGCCCCGCCCTCCCAGCAGCCCCTCAGCCTACGCTCCGTGCCCGCTCGCCCAGGAAGGCGGGCGTCTCCTTCGCCCCAGGCACCTCAGCCCCTGCCCCTGTTACCCCTGCTGCCCTCAGTGAGGAGGTCATTGATCTCCTCAGGACACTCATTGTTGGGCAGACTACCCTTTTGAATGCCATCCAGGGGGTAGAAAGGGAGGTGCATCGGAGCAATGCCTACCTGGAGGGCATTCATTCGGGTCAGGCTGCCCATCAACGATCGTTCAATGCTCTGGCCTCAACACTGACGGCAGCCATTGTCCCTATTTCCAGCCTCCCTCTTTTGACTGCCTCCAGCCTGTCTCTGTCTCCTGTTCCTCAGCCTATCCCATCCACACCATCAGACCAGCCTGCACACACCTCAACACCCAAGGGCAGATCATCCAGACGCAAGCACCACAGAACCCACAAGCATTCACGCAAGCAACACCCAGATGCAGACATTCCAACAGTCACTACCACCTCTGTGTCCCCCTCCTCCTCGTTTCCCTCCTCCCTCCCTGTGACGTCTACACTCACACCTGCATGCACACCACCATCAGCCAGTGCTTCCATCACCAGCACACCCTCCAGTCCAGTCCGCACACGTGCAGTCACCACCCCCACTGCCATTTACACGTCCCCTGTGTTCTCTCCCACTGTGTCTGTCACCCCCTCTTCCAAGACACACAAACGCAGGCAGACACCCACCCAACAGCCATCCACCTCACGACAGCCTCCAGCACATGCACCTGCACCCAAAGACAGCACACCTGACTCTCCTACAACCACATCCTCCTCCTCCACTTCCATCTCCACTTCCCCTACCCCTACCTTTTACCTTGGTCCTAAGAAAGTTTTCCTTGCTAATCTTGACCTCTTTCCCTCCACTGACCCACCCCCTCCATCTGCAAAGAGTCCCAAGAGCACCTCAGCCACCACCAGCCCAGCTTCGAGTGTCACTGTGGTGCATGGGTTCTGGAGCCCACCCTTTGCCAGCAGTGACACCTCAATCAGCAGCAAGGGGACAGCCAGCCCCCCACCAGGCAAGGAGACCAGGAAGCTGAAGGGCCGCCGTGAGAGGACTGACACGGCTGCCCCCAAGGAGCCAAGTTCGCCCACTTCACCAGCCACAACAGCTAGGGGAGGCAAGGGCCCGAGAGCCCCATCTAAGGAGCGAAAGGGCAGCAGGGCGGAAAAGTCAGCCAGCAGGAGCGCGGAGCAGGAGGGGCCCACAAGCCCCATCCCAGGTGTTAGGAAGGACACCAAAGGGCCCAGGACTCCGTTACCGAAGGGTCCAGCAACAGCACGGTCGGAGGGCGAGTGAGCAGGGAGTCCAGGCCAGGTCTGGCTCCCTTGACCTACTGGACGAGCACCGCTGAAGAGGGCCCCGCCGTGCAGAAGAGCACCACTGAAGAGGGCCCCGCCGTGCAGAAGAGCACCGCTGAAGAGGGCCCCGCCGTGCAGAAGAGCACCGCTGAACAGGGCCCGCCGTGCAGAAGAGCAATGCTGAACAGGGCCCCGCCGTGCAGAAGAGCACCGCTGAAGAGGGCCCCGCTGTGCAGAAGAGCACCGCTGAAGAGGGCCCCGCCGTGCAGAAGAGCACCGCTGAAGAGGGCCCGCCATGCAGAAGAGCACCGCTGAAGAGGGCCCCGCCATCTCAACCACCGCTCCGCTGGGCCCTTCATCCCTAGCACCGCTCCGCTGGGCACCGCCGTCTCAAGCACCGCTCCGCTGGGCCCTTCATCCCAAGCACCGCTCCGCTGGGCACCGCCGTCTCAAGCACTGCTCCGCTGGGCCCCGCCGTCTCAAGCACCGCTCCACTGGGCCCTCCATCCCAAGCACCGCTCCGCTGGGCACCGCCGTCTCAAGCACCGCTCTGCTGGGCCCTTCATCTCAAGCACCGCTCCGCTGGGCCCTTCATCTCAAGCACCGCTCCGCTGGGCCCTTCATCCCAAGCACCGCTCCGCTGGGCCCCGCCATCTCAAGCACCGCTCCGCTGGGCCCTTCATCCCAAGCACCGCTCCGCTGGCCACCGCCGTCTCAAGCACCGCTCCGCTGGGCCCCGCCGTCTCAAGCACTGCTCCGCTGGGCCCTCCATCCCAAGCACTGCTCCGCTGGGCCCGCCGTCTCAAGCACCGCTCCGCTGGGCCCTTCATCCCAAGCACCGCTCCGCTGGGCCCCGCCGTCTCAAGCACCGCTCCGCTGGGCCCCGCCGTCTCAAGCACCGCTCCGCTGGGCCCCTCATCCCAAGCACCGCTCCGCTGGGCACCGCCGTCTCAAGCACCGCTCCGCTGGGCCCCGCCGTCTCAAGCACCGCTCCGCTGGGCCCTTCATCTCAAGCACCGCTCCGCTGGGCCCTTCATCTCAAGCACCGCTCCGCTGGGCCCTTCATCCCAAGCACCGCTCCGCTGGGCCCCGCCATCTCAAGCACCGCTCCGCTGGGCCCTTCATCCCAAGCACCGCTCCGCTGGGCCCTTCATCCCAAGCACCGCTCCGCTAGGCCCTTCATCCCAAGCACCGCTCCGCTGGGCACCTCCATCTCAAGCACCGCTCCGCTGGGCACCACCATCTCAAGCACCGCTCCGCTGGGCCCTTCCTGCATGCACTGTTAACGGTTCACTGTGCCCACCATGCCTCCTCCTTGACCAGTGGAGACTGTAATCCACCTGATGGACTGTTGCTTTGCACTCCCCAGGATTGATCAGTGGGCAACCCACCCACTGTAGAGACTTGAGAGACTGTGGCTTTGCACTCCCCAGGATGGCCGAGTGGGGATGGTGGCCCCTTCGTGGATCTGGCGTCGTGGAATCATGTGGCTGTGGTGCCCCCCCCTTCCCTTCCCCCTGAGGTGCCTGTAGTTTTTTCATGAGATGCCCCTGCAGTGTTCTCTCCAAAGGACTCAGGTCTCCTGTGTGGGCTTTGCCCTTGTGTTGCTACACTTTGGCCCACGGACACTTTGAATCTCGTTAGTTGTGCAGGACTTATTGCCTCGGTTTTTCGTATGCACTGGATATTGAATTTGGATTTTTGAGTTGTTATTGCTATTTGACCGTGACTTATCAGTGTTTTTCCCATAAATTTCGAGTCACTATTTAATTATGTCCTTGTTTTCTTTACGGGGGTTTGGGTGGTTTCACTGTGACTTGTTGCTCTGCATTGGTGTGTACATGGTTTGGGGGGGTGGGTGTATCGCGTATGTGTGTGCACGTGACCTTTCGTCCTCCCCCCTCCCCTGTGTCGTAGGTGCAGTACTCACCGTTGTTGTCTGCGCCGGCGTTCGTACTCGTGGTAGATGAGCAGGTAGACAAGAGCAGGTAGGATGTTTAATTCGGGTTCCATGCTGTCCTCCTTCCTCGTGGAGTGCGTAGAGGTGCGCGTTTTCCCGTTCGTAGTCTGTTTCCGCCGTGTTTTTATCGGCGGTGCTCCCGCCCCGGAAAAGGTGGCGGATTGGCCGGTCATGATAGTGTGGGCGGAACATTGTCTGCCGCCTGGCTGTTGGCGGTGACCGCCGCGCTGTTTGTCGGTCTCGCCGTGGCGGTTGGAGTGTTAATGTGGCGGGCTGTGTTGGCGGTTCCCGCCAGGGTCAGAATTCCATTTTTTGGACCGCCGGCCTGTTGGCGGGTTGGCCGCCGCTTTATCACCGACCGCCAGGGTTAGAATCACCCCCAAAGTGTCCCAGTTCTATTGCCTGGGCAGGAAAGCCCATCAAGGAATTGATTAGCTACACTATCTTTTGTCTGGGGGGCTGTGTTGGAAATATAGCCTTTCTCCAAAATCAACCCTGATTTATTTGCTTTTCTTGCTGAAGCCCATGTTTGTTGGATATAGAACTCTGTATACTTTACCCCTGCTAACCAGTGATAATGTGCTTGCGCTCCTTCTTTCAACATGGTGTAAGAAATTCTGCTACTGGTTGAGGAGGGTGAAACTATACTCAAGCAGGAACAACAATCCTTGTCAGGGTGAAGTCACAAGCAGACTTCAAATTAACCTGTGCTCATCCCTCTGGTAGCTTAGCACAGAACAGTCTGGGTTAACTAAGAGGCAATGTTTAAAGTATGTATGCAGCACTTTAAACAGTAACAAAGTGAAAACACAACCCAAGAAAAATCCAACATCAATTTAGGAAAAATAGAGTAATTTGGAATAAATAAATCACAACAAAAATCCAATCAGTATAACCAGAGAGATGCTATGTTAAAGATTTCAATGAATGGTGCTAAAAAGCACAAAGTTTCGACTGTGGTTATCTGGTTGCACTAGACTGGGACAAAATCACAAGTTCAGGGCAACCACAATGGAGTGTGTGCCAGCTGCAGGGACCCAGCAAGGCCCACTGAAGAAGAGTACCTTAAATCCTGGTTGTGAAATTATACAGAGTTCCTTGTTGAGGATGATCAGTAGAGGTGAGGCGAGTAGATGTGTCGTGCAGCAGGGGTTCTGGGGAGCTTCAAAGTATGAAGCAAAGTCCTTGGGTGGATGATTATTGCGCAACAGCGATTTCAAGGGGCTGTGTTGGGCGAGTCGCTGCCATTGCCTAAAGGCGAGTCATGCAGTAGTGGTTCTGATGGGCTGCATTGAATGAGATGATGCCCTTGTGTGGAGTGGGGTCACACAGCAGTGGTTTTGATTGTTTGCAGTAGGTGATGCAGACTTCTTGAAGTCCGCACTGCAGAAGTGATGCGTCCATTCCGAGAGCAATGCATTGAGCAGCAGAAGCAGTGCACAGGATCCTATGGGAGATGCACTATGCTGCAGGGGAGATGTGTTGGTTGTGCTGGATCCACAGATAGATCTACAGATAGGCTGGCAAAGCACCTTCTGCCAAATTCCAAGGCTGCAAGACTTGGGTGGCACCACTTGGGAGAGCATGACTCACAGATGGCAGAGTCCAGGGACAAGGATCAAAGCTGTTGGAATCCTGTATGCCCATGAGGTGTCTGATCAGTAGACCAACAAACAAGACCTTGAAGTCACTCTGGGCCCTGGGTTCAGAGATGCATGTCCAGACTTTTTTATCCGGACAAGAGGGCAGCAGGGCAGGAGACCAGTACAGCAGGGCAGCAGTACTTAAAAACAGCAGTCCAGCAGAGCAATGGTCTTTTCAGCAGCACAACAGTCCTTCCTGACACAGTCCACAGTTCCAAAAGTGCACTGAAGAGTTGGTTCTAAGGGTCCAATATTAATGCACTTTGAAATAGAGGAAGCTTCTAGAGGTTTCCATCCCCTTCTGGGGTGTCAAGCACCCCCTTCCTCCCTGTCCTGGACCCAGCTTGTCTGGGGCCACAAAAGACTAGCGACAACCCCTTGTGAGCGTGCTCAGGAAGGACCTTTGTAATGTACAAATGTGGTTTATGACAGCCCTCCCACTCATTATCTCAGACTGGTTCACCCTGCCAACACTTGTTTTCCTTTTGCCTCACTGTCTGGGAACAATACCCAAAGACCAACTGCTAGCTACACCTAGTAATTTGACCCAGGATCAGGCTGCAGGCAACAAGTGGTTACGACAAGCAAAGGCCAACTTTCTAAAAATGTCATTTTCAGAACTTTGATTAAATAGCTGAGTTTACCATTATAGAGGGCTTTCAATTACAATTCTTTAGACACCAAACTCGGACTGTATACCTGCTCCCAACTGAAAGATAGTGCTCATTTTTATTTACTCTAATAAGGTAACTCCAATGTGTTCCTCTGCGAGATGATGGTCGTTGCAGAAATGAAAAATTACTTTATAAGTTTTCACTACCAGGACATTTAAAAAGGAAAAGTACATGTCTGACCTTTTGAACGCACTGCACCATACCCTCTGGGCTTTTCAGGGCCTGCCCAAGTGGTGATATATGTATTAGAAAGAAATGTTTGGTCCTTGCAAAAGGTTTAATTTGTCAGGTCGAATTGGCAGTTTAAACCTGCACACACAGGCTCAAATGGCAGACCTGAGTCCTCTTTAAAGGGATTCCTAAGTGGTTTGCTCTCTCAGTTCTGCAAGCCTATTAGTAGCATTTAATTTACAAAGCCTGGGCAGGTAGTAGTAATTATATAGGGACACAGAAGTAAATTAAATAGGCTAGTTGGATATAAGCCAATTCTACCATACTTTAAACTTTAAAGAGAGACCACAAGGCCTTTAACACTAGTGATAAAGTGCAGAAAGTCCTAAGACCAGCAAAAATGATGTCAGCGAAACAAGAGGGTTGAAGCCAAAAAGGTAGACGAGAACCACACCAAAAGTGCCAGGTCCAACACATGGAAAAATTGGTATACACCTGATTGGTTTATTTAATTTGCTTATAAGTTCCTAGTATATAGTACCAAGGGTACCCAGGGCCTGTAAATTAAATGTGATCAGTGGACTGAAGCACTCATTGTGCTATCCACTCCAGTGGCACTGCTATGCATATCTCCAGTTCTACTATTATACCCTGCAAATTTGACCTGTTCAAATAACCCCTTATTAGAGGCCTAAGCCTTGCTTTCAAATATGTCAACCCTAAGTAGACCTTACAGTCCATAAGTCGAGGCGTCTGGTATTTAAAAGTAGGCCATGTACGAGTTCAATGTAAGACCTTACATAGAAAAGGCCCTGAAAGCTATTTTCACTGTAGCAGAGTTGGCTGTTCTATAGAAAGGACTGACATACAATATTAAGTTTAGTAAATGTTATCTCGACTAGGAAACAGCTACTAATTAAACTTCTTGACTTTTTGAACTATGTATTACAAGTCCAGTTCAAGTCAGATTTGTAATGAATACTTTGTAAAAGGGCCTTTTAGGTGATCTTTTTTCCTTGGAAGCTAAATGTGCATTTTCCTCTCCCACTTTTGCGAACCAGTAATTAACATTTGAAAAGATGTGAATGAGGTATGAACTTGCTCCCAGGAGTAAACATAGTCTGACCTGATTGGGTAGAGATGATGCAACTAAACATGATAGAATATGTAGGATGAGGCTGTGAGAATCCCTTTTTTTTACACCCCGAAAAGTCAAATCCTGCTTGAACGCTACACTTGCATGACCTGTATGCTGGCATTTTAAATGTGACACTTGGGGAACACTTCAAAAAAAGGCAAAGACAGGATGAAAAATAATTTTTGTTTATTCTCTGTCTGATTGCTGAAAACCTAGCCTTGTTCTACACATTTTAATTGCATTTGTCACATCAAGAGGGGTGGTCATCAACATTGCATTTGTGTTATGGTTTTCATATGCAAACATGCACATACTTTTAACCAGTCTATTGGCCAGTACTTTGACAAGGCCCTTAAGGTCAAACTTCAATAGTGAAATTGGTCTGCAGGAGGAACAATTTCCAGGATCCTTCTTTTCTATGTTGTCACTGACCTAATAACTACCTTCAGTATAGAAGAAAACATAATGCCCTTCAGATCATGGGTATTCACAAAACTTTTCTCAGGGGCCACAAATTGTGGTCTGTAATGTGACCAAGGGCCGCATTGATGCCTGCAGGGTGGCATTCAGGGTTTGGGGGGTGGGATGCTGGGGGTATGGTGGGTGTGGGGGAAGCAAAGCATATACATCTAGTATCAAAAACTCAGAATTAATCCTGGCTTCTCCACTTGACCAATTACTGTGAGCCTATGCAATTGTTTTCTTTCACTTTCTCTCCTTATTCTTCATGATCATTTATGAGAATGTTGAAATACATGTCTTTAGGATGTGTGCAGTACTGATCCTTCTCCTGTGTTGGATTTAATAAACTATAATGTTGTTTGTGTATAATGGAAACACCGGCCATGCAAAGAGTACACATGACTGAATTGCCTCTTAGTTCACTACTGGCATTGTTGCAATCAATCAATCAATCAATCAATGCATTTATAGAGCGCACTACTCACCCAAGAGGGTCTCAAGGCGCTGGGGGAGGGAGTGGGTTACTGCTGGTCAAAAAGCCATGTCTTGAGGCGCTTCCTGAAGGCGAGATGGTCCTTGGTAGTTCTTAGGTGTGAGGGGAGGGAGTTCCATGCTTTGGCTGCCAGGTAGGCAAAGTATTTACCTCCTGCGGTGGTTCTGCGGATACGTGGGATGGTGGCGAGGGCAAGGCTGGCTGAGCGAAGCTGACGGGTGGGCGTGTAGAACGAGAGGCAGCTGTTGAGGTATTCGGGGGCCCATGTTGTGGAGAGCTTTGTGTGCGTGGGTGAGGAGCCTGAAGGTGATCCTCTTGTTGACGGGGAGCCAGTGCAGGTGTTTCAGGTGGGCAGATATGTGGCTGTGGTGCGGTATGTCAAGGATGAGGCGTGCGGAGGCGTTCTGTATGCGTTGAAGACGTTTCTGTAGCTTTTCGGTGGTCCCTGCGTATAGGGTGTTTTCGTAATCCAGACGGCTTGTGACGAGGGCATGAGTAACTGTATTTCTGGTTTCGGCAGGGATCCATCGGAAGATCTTTCGGAGCATGCGAAGGGTGTGGAAGCATGATGACAAGACGGCGTTGACTTGCTTGGTCATAGTGAGGAGGGGGTCCAGGATGAATCCGAGGTTGCGTGCGTGGTCTGAGGGGGTAGGTGCAGTGCCCAGAGCCGTGGGCCACCAGGAGTCGTCCCAGGCGACGGGGATTGTCTGAGGATGAGGACTTCCGTCTTGTCTGAGTTCAGCTTCAGGCGGCTGAGCTTCATCCATTCTGCAACGTCTTTCATTCCTTCATGTAGGTTGATTTTGGAGGTGGTTGGGTCTTTGGTGAGGGAGAGTATCAGCTGGGTGTCGTCAGCATAGGAGATGATGTTGATGTTGTGTTTGCGAGCGATGTCGGTGAGGTGGCTCATGTAGATATTGAAGAGGGTTGGGCTGAGCAATGAACCTTGGGGTACAACGCAGATGATTTCGGTGGGTTCTGAGCGGAAGGGCGGGAGGTAGACTCTTTGGGTTCTGTCAGAGAGGAACGAGATGATCCATTCAAGGGCCTGTCCTAGGATTCCAGTGGAGCGGAGGTGGGTTATTAGGATGCGATGGCACACGGTGTCGAAGGCAGCCGAGAGGTCCAGGAGGATGAGGGCAGTTCTGATGTTGTTGGTGACTGCGATGAGGGCGGATTCCGTGCTGTGGTTGGCTCGAAATCCTGATTGGGAAGGGTCGAGCGAGTTGTTAGCTTCAAGAAACTTGGTCAGCTGCTTGTTGACGGTCTTCTCAATGACATTGGCCGGGAAGGGGAGAAGAGAGATGGGGCGGAAGTTCTTTAGGTCGTTGGGGTCAGCCGTGGGTTTTTTCAGGAGGGCGTTGACTTCTGCGTGTTTCCAGCTCTCGGCGAAGGTGGCAGATGAGAACAAGCTGTATATGATGCTCCGGAGATAGGGGGCGATGATGGAGTCGGCTTTGTTGAAGATGTGACGGGGGCACAGGTCCGAGGGGGAGCCGGAGTGGATGGTGTTCATGGTGATTCTGGTCTCTTCAGAGCTGATGGGGGTTCAGGCGTTGAGTGTAGTGGTGGGAGTTGTTGGTTCGGTGGTGGGCGGCGGGGTCTGGGGTCCGAAGCTGTTGTGTAGGTCTGCGATCTTTCGATGGAAGAAAGTAGCGAGGGAGTTGCAGAGTTCTTGTGAGGGCTTGATGACGTTGGAGCTGGCGCTGGGGTTGGAGAGCTCTTTGACGATGTTGAAGAGTTCTTTGCTGTTGTGGGTGTTGTTGTCTAGTCTCTCTTTGAATGACGTCCTTTTGGTGGAGCGGATCAGCTGGTGGTGTTCCCGGGTGGCGATCTTGAGGGCTGACATGTTTTCTGTGGTGCGCTCTCTGTGCCAGGTTTTTTCGAGGGTACGGCAGGATTTCTTGGATTCTTTGAGGGTGTCCGTAAACCACGGGGGTTTCCTGATGCTGGTCCCGCTTGGGTGGCTTTTAAGTGGAGCGAGGTTTTCGGCACAGTTGGTGATCCACTGCGTGAGGCTGAGGGCTGCGTTGTTGGCGTCGGTGGTGATGGCATGTGGGTTTTGGTTCAGTGTTGAGAGGAGCTGCTCTATGGAGATTTTGCTCCATTGTTGCAAGAGGGCGGTGAGTAATAAATGAATGTTTCTAAATAAATGTTTCAAGGCATATTACTTTAGAAAAAAAATCTTCTTAATGCACTGCTATTATCGGATACATGAAGGTGAAATGGTTCTGGATGTTAACGAAATACACTTTTTGAATCGTGAACGGACTTCATCACACTCTTACACTTTTGCTGCAAGATGTCTTTGAAAAAGAAGGTGTTTCCGAAGGTAAGTGGTAAGGGCACCCTAGTTACATCCTTTTTTTACTTCAGTTAGCCTATAAATAAATGCTTGACAGCTTAATATATTTTTATTCTTAGTGAGAGTCGAGTAAACAGCAGCCCAGTGCTGCTGTTGTCAGCCAGCTGCATGTGAAAGTCAGGAGGATCGTATGTGGCCGCCCGGCCGTACTTTGAGTATCACTGCTTCAGATCTTAGTTGAATAATTAAGAAAGAAGTGTGTTCATATATAATTTCCCTACAAAGTAACCAAACCTTCCCTTAGGTGCACTGCCTACACGTGGCTTTTAATGCCTTCCTAATCATCTTCAATACAGAGTTTGCACAGGAATCAGAATTACAAGTTGTGTGGTAATTATCACACCTCACAGTTTCCCCTAATAGATTCTGGCCTGCCAAAATGTATCAGGGCAAAATACCCAATACATAGATAAAACATGTTGCATTCAGTATGTTAAATAATGATTCTACATGTTATGCCTCATTTTTCTGTTTAAAACTCTGAAATAGAGGTATTTCTATCACATGGTGACTACCTTAACTGGGGTTATGGTACTTACCAAAGCTGAAAATACCACACCCTATTCCTCCTCTCTTCTATGTAAAGCCTGTGGGATAATATCTGTTCACACCACTCTGTACAACTCGATCCTGCTTACCTGAAGGCATCTGGACTCGCTCCAAGTTGCTCCAACTATATTCCAGTGTAGGTTATGATTCATCGAAGACATGCAGCATTCGCCACATACATTAAGTGCAGGACAGCTGTTTTATTTCTACTGTTTTGCACAACCAAACAATGCCAGTAGTGTTTGGCTGAGAGGCTCACGAGTAAATCGGGGGTGGCTTCCTGTGAGTAGTGAAAGTCCATTTTTTGGCCATATCAAACTAGGAAGTGTGACTACATGATTATCTGATTATCTCTCTCCTTCCACTGCTTTTTTCAACCTCTAAATTCAACTTACTATTTAAATTGTTTCTCATTGGTCCGAAAATGTTGAAGAAAGTGGGGGCATGATTGTTTTTTGTTTATTGTCCATTGGCAGGAGACAACTTCCAACTCCCCATCTTGTGAGGAAGGTTCTTCATTTCTGCAGGGATGGCTTTGGTAGGGCACGTCATCCTCTGGTGGTTTCGTGTGTTAGAATTTGCTTTAATTTATCTACACATAAACTGCTTGAACCAGAGCTTAGGACTACGACACCAAAAATCAATTACTGGTAAAATCGAATAAATACATATATAATGTAGCGTACATTTAGAAATATTATTTGCAAAAATAAAAATCACTAATAATCAACGTGAGTGTTGCAAGGAACATTTCTATCGATACTCGGATTCGCAGCTGGTGGAGACCAATCAGATGTTATGAAATCTTTCCTGAAGGAGGAGACATTGATCAGTATTTTATTAATGATGATGACACCTCGAGGAAACCCTAAAGACGGAGCGTTTTGTTTTCTTGTAGCCCATTACACACGTTTATCTTAAAAGAAATGACAATGTTTTAACCTAATGATATTAAAGTCATGCATTGTAATTGGAAAATACGAATACAGACACAAATTAATTTGCTTTTGCTGGGTGAATAAAGGGTTCTTTGCTTCAGGGTTCAACACGGCGTAATGTAAACATTTTCTGATAGATAAAGCAACCGAATCCATTAGCAGCATTCCATTTCCATTGGAAAGTTGACCTGGCATATAACTGAAGTCAAGACACTGCCAAGATAAAGTGAAAATATAAACAAAATTCTTCAATACATTTGGACAAGAAAATTTAGCACAGTGTGGTGTGAAATATTCACCTCTTATGTGTTGTTTGAAAAATACTCAGTTTATTCACTTGTTATTAGAAGCGGGTTTAAAAATGTCACAGTATTAAAAATGTGTTTCTTATTTGAAGGCAGTTGGCGAATCTGCCACAAAGGTTTATTTTGAATGTTATCATATAAATTATAGCGCTCACAGTGGAATGGAAAATATTATAAAACACTGAGGGGCATATTTATACTCCGTTTGCGCCGGAATTGCGTCGTTTTTTTTGATGCAATTTCGACGCAAAACTAACTCCATATTTATACTTTGGCGTTAGACGCGTCTAGCGCCAAAGTCCATGGAGTTAGCGTCATTTTTTAGCGTGGACACCTACTTTGCGTTAATTATATGCAAGGTAGGCGTTCCCGTCTAAAAAAATCGACTCAGAGGCATGTGCGTCGGATTTATACTCCCGGGCAAAATTCACGCCCGGGAGTGGGCGGGTCAAAAAAAATGACGTACGGCCGCTTTTGCGTCGTTTTTTTGCGCCTGCAAAAGGCAGGCGTTAAGGGACCTGTGGGCTCTGAAGGAGCCCAGAGGTGCCCTCCCATGCCCCCAGGGACACCCCCTGTCACCCTTGCCCACCCCAGGAGGACACCCAAGGCTGGAGGGACCCATCCCAGGGACATTTAGGTAAGTTCAGGTAATTGTTTTTTTTTTTTTTTTTTGTGAATAGGGGGGCCTGATTTGTGCCCCCCTACATGCCACTATGCCCAATGACCATGCCCAGGGGACAGAAGTACCCTGGGAATGGCCATTGGGCAAGGGGGCATGACTCCTGTCTTTGCAAAGACAGGAGTCATTTCTATGGGGGTTGGGAGTGAAAATAAATGGCGCAAATCGGGTTGAGGTGAAAAAATTGCCTCAACCTGACTTGCCCCATTTCTTGACGCCCAAGCCCCATATCCCCCTACGCCGGCGCTGCCTGGTGTACGTCTTTTTTTTAACGCACACCAGACGGCGACAGCGGCTAACGTCGGCTAACGTCATTCAATAAATACGGCGCCCGCATGGCACTTCAGAATGGCGTTAGCCAGCGCTAATTTTTTTGACGCAAAACTGCGTTGGCGCAGTTTTACGTCAAAAAGTATAAATATGGGCCTGAATATTGAAAATTATGAAACACTTATTTTTCACATTTTCATTTGAAACCTTTTTATTAAAGTCAGTGACAGAATATGTTTGTATCCAAGTAAATAAACAATCAGTAGACTTAACCCCTTCGCTGCCAGGCCTTTTCCCCTTCCTGTGCCGAGCCTTTTTTTGGCTATTTGGAGCAGTTCGCGCTTAGGCCCTCATAACTTTTTGTTCACATAAGCGACCCATGCCAAATTTGTGTCCTTTTTTTCCAACATCCTAGGGATTCTAGAGGTACCCAGACTTTGTGGGTTCCCCGAAGGAGGCCAAGAAATTAGCCAAAAAACAATGAAAATTTCGTTTTTTTCAAAAAAATTGGAAAAATGGGCTGCAGAAGAAGGCTTGTGGTTTTTCCCCTGAAAAGGGCATCAACAAAGGGTTTGCGGTGATAAAATCACCAGCTTCCCAGCTTTCAGGAACATGCAGACTTGAATCAGAAAACCCAATTTTTCAACACAATATTGGCATTTTACTGGGACATACCCCATTTTTACGATTTTTTGTGCTTTCAGCCTCCTTCCAGTCAGTGACAGAAATGGGCAACGCTGGATCCCAGAAACCGCAACATTTCTGAAAAGTAGACAAAATTCTGAATTCAGCAAGGGGTAATTTGTGTAGATCCTACAAGGGTTTCCTACAGAAAATAACAACTGAAAAAGAAAAATATTGAAATTGAGGTGAAAAAAACATCAATGTTTCTCTAAGTTTTACTCTGTAACTTTTTCCTGCAATGTCAGATTTTCGAAAGCAATATACCGTTACGTCTGCTGGACTCTTCTGGTTGCGGGGATATATAGGGCTTGTAGGTTCATCAAGAACTCTAGGTACCCAGAGCCAATAAATGACCTGCACCCTGCAGTGGGTTTTCATTCTATGCCGGGTATACAGCAATTCATTTGCTGAAATATAAAGAGTAAAAAATAGCTATGAAGAAAACCTTTGTATTTCCAAAATGGGCACAAGCTAAGGTGTTGAGAAGCAGTGGTTATTTGCACATCTCTGAATTCCGGGGTGCCCATACTAGCATGTGAATTACAGGGCATTTCTCAAATAGACGTCTTTTTTACACACTGTCTTACATTTGGAAGGGAAAAATGTAGAGAAAGACAAGGGGCAATAACACTTGTTTTGCTATTCTATGTTCCCCCAAGTCTCCCGATAAAAATGATACCTCACTTGTGTGGGTAGGCCTAGCGCCCGCGACAGGATATGCCCCAAAACACAACGTGGACACATCACAGAAAACAGAGCTGTTTTTAGCAAAGTGACTACCTGTAGATTTTGGCCTCTAGCTCAGCCGCCACCTAGGGAAACCTACCAAACCTGTGCATTTCTGAAAACTAGAGACCTAGGGGAATCCAAGATGGGGTGACTTGTGTGGCTCGGACCAGGTTCTGTTACCCAGAATCCTTTGCAAGCCTCAAAATTTGGCTAAAAAAACACATGTTCCTTACATTTCTGTGGCAGAAAGTTCTGGAATCTGAGAGGAGCCACAAATTTCCTTCCACCCAGCGTTCCCCTACGTCTCCCGATAAAAATGATACCTCACTTGTGTGGGTAGGCCTAGCGCCCACGACAGGAAACGCCCCAAAGCGCAACGTGGACACAGCCACATTTTTGAAGGAAAACAGAGGTGTTTTTTGCAAAGTGCCTACCTGTAGATTTTGGCCTGTAGCTCAGCCGCCACATAGGGAAACCTACCAAACCTGTGCATTTCTGAAAACTAGAGACCTAGGGGAATCCAAGATGGGGTGACTTGGGTGGCTCGGACCAGGTTCTGTTACCCAGAATCCATTCCAAACCTCAAAATTTGGCTAAAAAAACACATGTTCCTCACATTTCTGTGGCAGAAAGTTCTGGAATATGAGAGGAGCCACAAATTTCCTTCCACCCAGCGTTCCCCCACGTCTCCCGATAAAAATGATACCTCACTTGTGTGGGTAGGCCTAGCGCCCGCGACAGGAAACGCCCCAAAGCGCAACGTGGACACAGCCAAATTTTTGAAGGAAAACAGAGGTGTTTTTTGCAAAGTGCCTACCTGTAGATTTTGGCCTGTAGCTCAGCCGCCACCTAGGGAAACCTACCAAACCTGTGCATTTCTGAAAACTAAAGACCTAGGGGAATCCAAGATGGGGTGACTTGTGTGGCTCGGACCAGGTTCTGTTACCCAGAATCCTTTGCAAACCTCAAAAATTGGCTAAAAAAACACATGTTCCTCACATTTCTGTGGCAGAAAGTTCTGGAATCTGAGAGGAGCCACAAATTTCCTTCCACCCAGCGTTCCCCCACGTCTCCCGATAAAAATGATACCTCACTTGTGTGGGTAGGCCTAGCGCCCGCAACAGGAAACGCCCCAAAGCGCAACGTGGACACAGCCAAATTTTTGAAGGAAAACAGAGGTGTTTTTGCAAAGTGCCTACCTGTAGATTTTGGCCTTTAGCTCAGCCGCCACCTAGGGAAACCTACCAAACCTGTGCATTTCTGAAAACTAGAGACCTAGGGGAATCCAAGATGGGGTGACTTGTGTGGCTCGGACCAGGTTCTGTTACCCAGAATCCATTGCAAACCTCAAATTTGGCTAAAAAAACACATGTTCCTCACATTTCTGTGGCAGAAAGTTCTGGAATATGAGAGGAGCCACAAATTTCCTTCCACCCAGCGTTCCCCCACGTCTCCCGATAAAAATGATACCTCACTTGTGTGGGTAGGCCTAGCGCCCGCGTCAGGAAACGCCCCAAAGCGCAACGTGGACACAGCCAAATTTTTGAAGGAAAACAGAGGTGTTTTTTGCAAAGTGCCTACCTGTAGATTTTGGCCTGTAGCTCAGCCGCCACCTAGGGAAACCTACCAAACCTGTGCATTTCTGAAAACTAAAGACCTAGGGGAATCCAAGATGGGGTGACTTGTGTGGCTCGGACTAGGTTCTGTTACCCAGAATCCTTTGCAAACCTCAAAATTTGGCTAAAAAAACACATGTTCCTCACATTTCTGTGGCAGAAAGTTCTGGAATCTGAGAGGAGTCACAAATTTCCTTCCACCGAGCGTTCCCCCACGTCTCCCAATAAAAATGATACCTCACTTTTGTGGGTAGGCCTAGCGCCCGCGACAGGAAACGCCCCAAAGCGCAATGTGGACACAGCCAAATTTTTTAAGGAAAACAGGTGTTTTTTGCAAAGTGCCTACCTGTAGATTTTGGCCTGTAGCTCAGCCGCCACCTAGGGAAACCTACCAAACCGGTGCATTTCTGAAAACTAGAGACCTAGGGGAATCCAAGATGGGGTGACGTGTGTGGCTCGGACCAGGTTCTGTTACCCAGAATCCTTTGCAAACCTCAAAATTTGGCTAAAAAAACACATGTTCCTCACATTTCTGTGGCAGAAAGTTCTGGAATCTGAGAGGAGCCACAAATTTCCTTCCACCCAGCGTTCCCCCACGTCTCCTGATAAAAATGATACCTCACTTGTGTGGGTAGGCCTAGCGCCCGCGACAGTAAACGCCCCAAAGCGCAACGTGGACACAGCCAAATTTTTGAAGGAAAACAGAGGTGTTTTTTGCAAAGTGCCTACCTGTAGATTTTTGCCTGTAGCTCAGCCGCCACCTAGGGAAACCTACCAAACCTGTGCATTTCTGAAAACTAGAGACCTAGGGGAATCCAAGATGGGGTGACTTGTGTGGCTCGGACCAGGTTCTGTTACCCAGAATCCTTTGCAAACCTCAAAATTTGGCTAAAAAAACACATGTTCCTCACATTTCTGTGGCAGAAAGTTCTGGAATCTGAGAGGAGCCACAAATTTCCTTCCACCCAGCGTTCCCCCACGTCTCCCGATAAAAATGATACCTCACTTGTGTGGGTAGGCCTAGCGCCCGTGACAGGAAACGGCCCAAAACACAACGTGGACACATCAAATTTTTTCATAGAAAACAGTGCCTACCTGCGGATTTTTGCCTCTAGCTCAGCCGGCACCTGGGGAAACCTAGCAAACCAGCGCATTTTTGAAAACTAGAGACGTAGGGGAATCCAAGATGGGGTGATTTGTGGGGCTCTGACCAGGTTCTGTTACCCAGAATCCTTTGCAAACATCAAAATTTGGCCCAAAAACACTTTTTCCTCTCATTTCGGTGACAGAAAGTTCTGGAATCTGAGAGGAGCCACAAATTTCCGTCCACCCAGCGTTCCCCTAAGTCTCTCGATAAAAATGGTACCTCACTTGTGTGGGTAGGCCTAGCGCCCACGAAAGGAAATGGCCCACAACACAACGTGGACACAACATATTTTTTCACAGAAAACAGAAATGTTTTTTGCAAAGTGCCTACCTGTGGATTTTGGCCTCTAGCTCAGCCGGCCCCAGGGGGGGGCGAAATGCCCTAAAATAAATTTGCCCCGCGAACCCCCACCCCCCCCGGGAGCGACCCTTGCCTACGGGGTCGCTCCCCATGCGTGACATTGGCGCCAAAAAACAAATCCCCGGTGCCTAGTGGTTTCTGCCCCCTTGGGGCAGATTGACCTAAAATCGACCAATATGCCCCCAAGGGGGGCAGAAATGGTCTAAATACAGTTTGACCCCCCATGGGAGCGACCCTTGCCTGATGGGTCGCTCCCCATCTCTAAAAAAACAAACATACCAAAAAAAAAAAACAGACAAAAAAAAATTGCCCTGGCGCCTACAGGTTTCTGCCCCCAGGGGGGGCAGAAATGGCCTACAATAAATTTGCCCCCCCAACCCCCACCCCCCACCCCTTCGGAGCGACCCTTGCCTACGGGGTCGCTCCCCCTGCGTGACATTGGCGCCAAAAAACAAATCCCCGGTGCCTAGTGGTTTCTGCCCCCTTGGGGGCAGATTGACCTAAAATCGACCAATCTGCCCCCAAGGGGGGCAGAAATGGTTTAAATACAGTTTACCCCCCAGGGGAGCGACCCTTGTCTGATGGATCGCTCCCCATCTCTAAAAAAACAAACAAACCAAAAAAAACACAAAAAAAAAAAATTGCCCTGGCAACAAGAGGTTTCTGCCCCCCCTGGGGGCAGAAATGGCCTAAATTAAATTTGCCCCCCCAACCCCCACCCCTCCACCAGGAGCGACCCTTGCCTACCGGGTCGCTCCCCCTGCGTGACATTGGCGCCAAAAAACAAATCCCTGGTGCCTAGTGGTTTCTGCCCCCTTGGCAGATTGACCTAAAATCGACCAATCTGCCCCCAAGGGGGGCAGAAATGCTCTAAATACAGTTTGCCCCCCAGGGGAGCGACCCTTGTCTGATGGATCGCTCCCCATCTCTAAAAAAACAAACAAACAAACAAAAACAAAAATTGCCCTGGCGCCTAGAGGTTTCTGCCCCCCTGGGGGCAGAAAAGGCCTAAAATAAATTTGCCCCCCCAACCGCCACCCCCCACCCCCTCGGAGCGACCCTTGTCTACGGGGTCGCTCCCCCTGCGTGACATTGGCGCCAAAAAACAAATCCCCGGTGCCTAGTGGTTTCTGCCCCCTTGGGGGCAGATTGACCTAAAATCGACCAATCTGCCCCCAAGGGGGGCAGAAATGGTCTAAATACAGTTTGCCCCCCAGGGGAGCGACCCTTGTCTGATGGGTCGCTCCCCATCTCTAAAAAAACAAAAAAACAAAAAACAAAAAAAAAAAATTGCCCTGGCAACAAGAGGTTTCTGCCCCCAGGGGGGGCAGAAATGGCCTAAAATAAATTAGCCCCCCAACCCCCACCCCCCCACCAGGAGCGACCCTTGCCTACGGGGTGGCTCCCCCTGCGTGACATTTGCGCCAAAAAACAAATCCCCGGTGCCTAGTGGTTTCTGCCCCCTTGGCTGATTGACCTAAAATCGACCAATCAGCCCCTAAGGGGGGCAGTAATGCTCTAAATACAGTTTGCCCCCCAGGGGAGCGATCCTTGTCTGATGGGTCGCTCCCCATCTCTTAAAAAACAAACAAACAAACAAAAAAAAAATTTGCCCTGGCAACAAGAGGTTTCTGCCCCCCCTGGGGGCAGATCGGCCTAATAATAGGCCGATCTGCCCCCAGGGGGGGCAGAAATGGCCTAAAATAAATTTGCCCCCCCAACCCCCCCCCCCCGGAGCGACCCTTGCCTACGGGGTCGCTCCCCCTGCGTGACATTGGCGCCAAAAAACAAATCCCCGGTGCCTAGTGGTTTCTGCCCCCTTGGGGGCAGATTGACCTAAAATCGACCAATCTGCCCCCAAGGGGGGCAGAATTGGTCTAAATACAATTTGCCCCCAGGGGAGCGACCCTTGCCTGATGGGTCGCTCCCCATCTCTAAAAAAAACCAACCAAACAAAAAAAAAAACACAAAAAAAATATTTGCCCTGGCGCCTAGAGGTTTCTGCCCCCCCTGGGGGTAGATCGGCCTAATACCAATAGGCCGATCTGCCCCCAGGGGGGGCAGATATGGCCTAAAATAATTTTGCCCCCCCTACCCCCCACCCCGGGGAGCGACCCTTGCCTACAAGGTCGCTCCCCTTGCGTGACGGCGCAAAAAAAAGATCCCTGGTGCCTAGTGGTTTCTGCCCCCCTTGGGGGCAGATTGACCTAAAATCGGCCGATCTGCCCCCAAAGCGGGCAGAAATGGCCTAAATATAATTTGCCCCCTAGGGGAGCGACCCTTGCCTAAGGGGTCGCTCCCCACCTAAAAAAAACGAAAACATAACAAAAAAAAAAAAAAAAAAATGATCCCTGGTGCCTAGAGGTTTCTGCCCCCCCTGGGGGCAGATCGGCCTAATAATAGGCCGATCTGCCCCAGGGGGGGGCAGAAAAGGCTTTCCTAAAAAAATGCCCCCCCTGGGAGCAACCCTTGCCCAAGAGGTCGCTCCCTTTTGACAGTTTCATTGAAAAAAATAATAATCCCTGGTGTCTACTGGGTTTCAAAAGCCGGATTGCAAGCAATCCGGCTTTTGAAACCCTGTGAGAGACTTCAAAGGGAAGGAAATACATTTCCTTCCCTTTGAAGCCTCTCGGGGCCTTACCCATGGGATTGAAAGAGAAATGCAAAGCATTTCTCTTTCAATCGCGCTGGAAGCTCTGCTTCCAGCGCTATGGGGGAGACCCTGTGACTAATCAGCGCGCAGGTGGGGTTGGGGGGGTCGGGGGTGGGAGGGGAAGGGCTTCCCCTTCCATCCCTGACTTGGGTGGGTGGGGGGGAACCCCACAGAGGGAGCGCTAGCGCTCCCTCTGGGCTCTGTGCACAGGACGTAATGGTTACGTCCTGGGCACAGCAGCACTGTGCCTCAGGACGTAACCATTACGTCCTGGGCACAGAAGGGGTTAAGGAACTACTTTTACATCCCAAAACTTCATTAACGCACTTTTAATATAACATACTACATTACCCATTTTGGTTAGTGTTAAACTTTGCATCCTTGACGTGGTCTCCCCTAACTTTTTGCCTCTGTTTCCCAGGTTAATAATGTGTGCTGCACTCTGTTTTTGTTAGGCTGGGCAATTTACCACTGCTAACCAATGCTAAAGTGCAAGTGTTCCTATACAAAATGTGTATATAATTGGTTCATCCATGATTGGCATATTTGATTTACTGGTAAGTCCCTAGTACAGTGCACTAGAGGTGCCCAGGGCCTGTAAATCAAATGCTACTAGTGGGCCCTCCAGCACTGGTTGTGCCACCCACCATAGTAGGTCTGTAAACATGGCTCAGACTTACCACTGCAGTGTTTGTGTGTGCAGTTGTAATTTGCCAATTCGATTTGGCAAGTGTACCCACTTGCCAGGCCTAAACCTTCCCTTTTCTTACATGTA
The DNA here is from genome assembly GCF_031143425.1 of Pleurodeles waltl. Taxonomy (NCBI): domain Eukaryota; kingdom Metazoa; phylum Chordata; class Amphibia; order Caudata; family Salamandridae; genus Pleurodeles; species Pleurodeles waltl. The sequence goes on along the minus strand of NC_090437.1, from coordinate 722,999,329 downwards.
AGATGCCCCTAATGTAGGTCAAAGGTAGCCCCCATGGGCAGGGTGCAGTGTATGTTTAAGGTAGGACATATACTAATGTGTACTATATGTCCTAAGAGTGAAATACTGCTAAATTTGGTTTTCACTGTTGCAAGGCCTATCCCTCTCACAAGTTGACATGGGGGCTGCCTTTAAAAAGTATTAAAGTGTTTGGGAGCGGATAGACATGTGGAGTTTGGGGCCTCTGAACCCACAATTTAAAAATGCATCTATTAGTAAAGTTGATTTTAAGACTGTGTGTTTGAAAATGACACTTTTAGAAAGTGAGCATGTTTTTGCTTAAACCATTCTGTGACTCTGCCTGTTTATGGATACCCTGTCTGGGTCAGTTTGACACTTGTGCTGTTTGCACCTCTCTCTAGACAGTGACACAAAGGGAGCTGGGATGTAGCCTGCATATACTGATGAGCTATCTATGCTAGGAGGGAGGGGAGGAGTGGTCACTCACACCTGAAAGGGCAGTGCCTGCCTCACACAATGCAGTCTCCAACCCCCTGGTGTTTGTCTGGGGCCTGGCCTGGGCAAGGAAGGATTTCACAAACAAAAGAGACTTTTCTTTGAAGTAAACCTACTTCAAAGGCCAAAATGGGTATAAGAAGGGCACCCAAAACCACAGACTTTAGATCACTTCTGGAAACCAAGAGGAGCCTCTGCCTGGAGAAAAGCTGAAGAGCTGAGGAAGAAGAGCTGCCCTGCCTGTGACTGTGCTTTGTGGAGCTATCCGGCAGTTGCTGCTTCTGCCAGACTAAGAGGGCAAAGACTGAACTTTGTGTGCCTTCCATCTTGTGAAGATCTCCAAGGGCTTGATTTAGAACTTGCTTCCTGTTGTTTGTAGTCTTAGGGATAGCAAAGACGTCTCTCTTCCAGCACCTGGAGTCTCTGGAGAGACTCCGACTCTACCAAGTGGTGCCCATCCAGTTCCTGGGACCCTGAAAGGAGAATCTGGCAGCCTAAGAGGAAGAAATCCACGCACAGAACGATGTGCAGTTTAAAGATCGACGCAACTCGATCTGCGGCTGAAAAATCGATGCGCCGCCGGCTTCACGGCTGAAAATCAACGCTCGCCTGCAACGCGACCGAAGAATCGACGCACGGAGCTGGAGAAACAACGTGCAGCATTGCTGATGGAGGCTGGTGAGATCCGAACCTGCGCTGTGTGGTTTTCGGATCATCGTGTGGCTGAATTTCCGACGCAAGTAACACTGGCCGTGTAAAAACAAAGCAAGGCCTGCCCGAACCCAAGAGTGCTGACTGGATCGGTGCATCGCTCTCCTGCGGAGAGAAGAAACGAGGCGCCTGACCTGACGAAAGGAGAAACGACATAAGGTCTCGCTCGTGAGTGAAATCGACGCATCGCAAGCCCTTTTGACGCACACTCGACCGTGTGGGGTTATTTTTGACGCACTCAAGGTACATTTTCACGCTAACAGTGTTAGTGTGTGTTTAAAACCACATGAAGACTCTTTTTGCTTTTTAGTTGATAACTTGACTTGTGTATTGTGGATTTGTGTTGTTTTGGTCTTGTTTCGTTTAGATAAATATTTTCTGTTTTTCTAAACCTGTGTTGTGTCATTTTGTAGTGTTTTCATTAAGTTACTGTGTATGTTGGTGCAAATACTTTACACCTAGCACTCTGAAGTTAAGCCTACTGCTCGTGCCAAGCTACCAAGGGGGTTAACAGGGGTTAGCTGAGGGTGATTCTCTTTTACCCTGACTAGAGTTAGGGTCCTTGCTTGGACAGGGGGTAACCTGACTGCCAACCAAAGACCCCATTTCTAACAAGAGCTATACAGTGGCTCAGTTGAAGCAGTTCTGTAAAGATTTTCCCTGTCCCATTAAGAGCTCATCCAAGAAGGAGGAGCTGCAAAAGGCGCTGAGGGCCTAGGTGACAGCCAAAGAAGCTGAGGGGCATACAGAGGAGGAGCAAGAAGGGGAGGAAGGGGGGCAAGTCACTCACAATAATGTAGTGGGTGGGCCTGTTATGTCCAGGGAGAGAGACTCCAAGGCAGGTAGCAGTGTGTCATCCAAGGGTCTGATTCCTGAAGAGCTAGAGGACAGACAGGCAGGGAGAGAGTACCAATTGGAGCTGGAGAGGCTCCAAGCTCAAGATGGAGAGGGAGAGGGAAGACAGAAGGATGGCCATTGAGGAAAAGAAGATACTGATGGCTCATGAGCTTAGCTTGAGCTAGATCAGAGGAGCCAGTCCAGTAGAGATGGTGGCAGCAACAGCACAGTGCAGTCTGAAAGAAGGGTACACATTCCAAAAGACCTCGTAAAGGATTACAAGAGGGAGGATTACATATACTTGTGGTACAAGGGGTATGAGTCTGCTCTCCACATGAATCTGGTCCCTGAAGCCCACTGGGGGGCAGGTCTGTGGAAGCACTTTGAGGTTGAGGGGAGGGATACTCTGACATCCTTAGGGGATTCTCAGGGGCTCACTTACTCTTTCATGAAGGATGTCCTACTCACAAGATATGGTCTCACCCCTGAGCAGTATAAGGACAAGTTTAGGTCCTATAAAGAAGGAGGAATCCCAAACATGGTTGGAGTGTGTTGATTCATTGTGCAGGTCACTGGATGGTTGGGTGAAGGGCAGTAAGGTGCAACGGCTTTACAGTTTGATTGCTTGGGAGCACTTGTACAGTTTATCTTTTGCAGAGCTGCACCACCACCTAATTGACAGCAAGCTGACTGATCCCAGGAAGCTTGCACAGGAAGCGGACTGCTGGGAGAGCACCAGGGTCCTCAAGAGGTATGGGGGGAGACCACGCCAAGGGTGAGCAGGGTCCCTTTCAGATAAAAGGGGGGTAAGGGTAAACAGGGGGGGTTCTCTAAAGGGCCCCAATCTGATTCCCAGGGTAAGGATTCCCAGCTCCCCAGTGAGAAGAAGCCATAGTTCTCCAAAGGGAAGCCAGTGGCAGGGGGACCCCCACGTAAGTGTAATGCATGTGACCAAGTGTGTCATGTAAGGGAGGACCTCAAATGCCCCAAGATTACACCTGCACCCACTGTTGTGCAGTCCTAGGTTTTGGCTAATGTAGCACTTGGGGAGGAGTTGGTTATACGTGGGTGGGAGCCAGCTGAGATGAGGGCAGTGAGATGGTCCAGAGAACCCTCGTGTGTGAGAACACTAAGAAGTACAGGCAGTGGGTGACCATCAATGGACAGAGGGTGGAGGGTCTGGGAGACACAGGAGCCAGTATGACTACAGTGAGGAGTCACCTGGGGTCTGAAGAGCAGATTGATCCCTGTGTACTTCACCAAGTAGTTGCAGTGGACAACTCAGACCACCTGTGTAGAGTGGCACAGGTTCCCTTTGAATGGAGGGGTCTCAGGTTCCTTGAAGGTAGCTGTGTGTCCAACCATGCCTGTAGATTGTTTGCTTGGCAATGACCTGGAGGATTCCCTTTGGAAGGAGGTGGAACACAGATCTCACTTGGAGATGTTTGGTCTGCCTGGGTGGGTATACATATCCACCAGGTCAATGGCAGCCCATCAGGGTAGTCAAGAGCCCCTCTAGCCTGAAACAGTGGCCCAGGGGACCACCAAAAAGAGGAAAGGTGGGGGTGCGGGAAACCGGCCCCAGAAGTACCCACCGTCTGGGAGGAGGCAGAGCCTGAGGGTGACGCCCCGGAGCCTACAAGGGAACAGGTGGCTGAATTGGGGAAGGTCCCTGAGCTGTTGCAGTGGCAGCAGGAAGGGGGGCACACCAGGGAAGCATTCTGTGCAGTACAGAAGACATGCCCCACTCTGGAGGGTTTGCGGCAGCATGCTGCAGACCAGGTGTCTGGCAAAGAGCCAGGATCTTACCTGATCTCCTGGGAGGATGACCTTCTGTATAGTTAGCCTAAGGTTCCCGAACCTGGGTCAGCCCGGTTGCAGGTGGTACCCCAGTGCTTCAGGGCCTTCCTACTAGGGTTGGCTCATGATGTGCCTTTAGCTGGACATTTGGGGCGGGATAAGACCTTTGACAGGCTTGTTACCCACTTTCACTGGCCCCTAATGCGCAGGCACTCAGATGCACATTGTAGGTCTTGCCAAACTTGTCAGGCAAGTGGCAGGAGCAGGGGGAAATGTAAGGCTCACCTCCAACCTTTTCCTGTTATTAGTACCCGCTTTGAAAGGGTTGGTATTGACACTGTGAGGCCTCTGGATCCCAAGACAGCCATGGGCAACAGATTCATCCTGGTCTTGGTGGACCATGCCACCCGGTACCCAGAAGCCATTCCTCTGAGGTCAATCACTTCCCCTGTGGTGAGTTGTGCTTTGATGGTTTTTTTTTTACCTGCATGGGGTACCCCAAGAAAATTGTATCTGATAGGGGTACCAACTTCATACCTACCTATAAGAGGTCTCTGTGGAAGGAGTGTGGGGTAACCTACAAGTTCACCACCCCTTACCACCCCCCAAAGTAATGGTCTGGTTGAAACATTCAACCACACCTTGAAAGGCATGATTATGGGCCTGTCAGAGCCCTTGAGGCGGAAGTGGGGTGTCCTCTTGCCATGCCTTCTGTTCGCTTACAGGGAGGTGTCTCAAAAGGGACTTGGGTTTAGTCCCTTTGAGCTTATCTATGGCCACCATGTGAGGGGACCTTTAAGTCTGGTGAAGGAGGCTTTGGAAAAAGTTCCTAGTAAACACCCCTAGGATGTATTTAGCTACATGCTGGCTCTGAGAAACCATACTGCCCGCTTCAGGAGTCTCGCACAAGAGATCCTGGAAGCAGGCCGGGAGGATATGAAACAGTGGTATGACCAGAATGCCACTCTGGTCTAGCTTCAACCTGGTCAAAAAGTGTGGGTGATGGCACCAGTGGACTGGGCCTTTTGAGGTGGAGCGCAAGAGTGAAGTCACCTATCTGGTGGACTTGCCGACTCCCAGGAACCCTTTAAGGGTCCTACATGTTAATCGCCTCAAACCACACTTTGAGCGGACTGAACTCTCCATGCTCCTTGCAACAGATGATGGGGTGGAGGAGGAGAGTGAGCCTCTTCCTGGCCTCTTGTCTGCAGGAGAAAACGATGGGTCTGTGGAGGAAGTGATCCTCTCCCCTTCCCTGACTGAAGAGCAGCAGAGGGGCTGTTTCCAGGTGTTGGGACAGTTTGCATCACTGTTTTCCCTGATCCCAGGAGGTCACACACTTGTGCACACATGATGTGGACACTGGGGACAGTCCTCCCATTAAACAGAAAGTTCATAGAATGACTGTCAGGGTCAGGGCTAGCATTAAGGATGAGGTATCCAAAATGTTCACCCCAGGGGTTATTGAGCTTTTTGGCAGTCCTTGGGCCAGCTCAGTGATATTGGTCCCAAAGGCTGCTGCACCTGGTTCCACTCCAGAACTCAGGTTCTGTGTGAACTACCGGGGATTCAATGCGGTCAGCAAGACTGACGAACACCCCATCCCCCGAGCTGATGAGCTCATTGATCAGTTGGGAGCTGCCACCTACCTCAGCACATTTGACTTAACGTCTAGGTACTGGCAGATTGCCTTAACTGAGGGGGCCAAGGAGAGGTCTGCATTTTCTACTCCAGATGGGCACTTTCAATTTAAAGTGATGCCATTGGGGATGAAGAATGCCCCTGCAACCTTTCAGAGGTTGGTCAACCAGGTGTTGGCTGGGCTAAATGAGTTCAGTGCCGCCTACCTGGATGACATTGCTGTTTTTAGTTTCACATGGGAGGAACATCTGCAACACCTCTGCAGAGTGTTGGAGGCCCTGCAGAAGACAGGCCTCACTATTAAGGCAAGCAAGTGCCAAATAGAGCAGGATTCTGTGGTGTACTTGAGACACCAAGTAGGGAGTGGCCAGGTGGCACCCCTACAGATAAATTGACACCATTCTGGCTTGGGAGGCCCCCAAAACCCAGACTGAGGTGAGAGCCTTTTTAGGCCTCACTGGCTAATACAGGAGGTTTTCAAGGGGTATAGTACTATTGTTACCCCCTTGAATGAGGTGACTTCTAAGAAGCAACCCAAGAAGGTGATCTGTACAGAGGCTTGCCAGACCGCTTTTGATGCCCTGAAGGCTGCCATGTGCACAGCACCTGTGCTAAAGGCATCTGGCTACTCCAAGGAGTTTGTGGTGCAAACAGATGCCTCAGAGCATGGTAATGGAGCAGTAATCTAACAGTTTAATGAAGAGGGCCTAGATCATCCTGTAGCCTTCATTAGCAGGAGGTTACTTCCCAGGGAACGTAGGTGGAGTGCCATAGAACGTGAAGCGTTTGCTGTGGTCTGGGCGCTGAAGAAGCTTAGACTCTACTACAGACCACAGGCCCCTCAGATGGTTAATGCAGATGAGGGGTGAGAATCCAGAACTGTTGAGATGGTCCATTTCCCCACAGGGGATGGACTTTACGGTGGAACACGGCCCTGGTACAGAACAGGCCAATGCTGATGGTCTGCCCAGATTCTTCCGCGTTAGTGATGAGAAATCCCATGAGGTTGGGTAATAGCTTCCAACTTTCAGCTCGGGGGCACGTGTTAGACTTTTCACCCTTGTTGTAGTCTCCCCTAACTTTTTGCCTCTGTTTCCCAGGTTGATGATGTGTGGTGGACTCTATTTTTGCTGTTTTTGTTACTCTGGGCACTTTACCACTGCTAACTGGTGCTAAAGTGCAAGTGCTCCTATACAAAATGTGTATGTAATTGGTTTATCCATGATTGGCATATTTGATATACTGGTAAGTCCCTAGTACAGTGCACTAGAGGTGCCCAGGGCCTGTAAATCAAATGCTACTAGTGGGCCTGCAGCACTGGTTGTGCCACCCACCATAGTAGTCCTGTAACATAGCTCAGACCTGCCAATGCAGTGTCTATGTGTGCAGTTTTAAACTGCCAATTCGACTTGGCAAATGTATCCACTTGCCAGGATTAAACCTTCCCTTTTCTTACATGTAGGACACCCCTAAAGTAGGCCCTAGGTATACCCATGGGCAGGGTGCAGTGTAGGTTTAAGGTAGGACACATACTAATGTGTTACATAAGTCCTAACAGTGAAATACTGCTAAATTCATTTTTCACTGTTGCAAGGCCTATCCCTCTTATGGATTAACATGGGGGCTGCCTTTAAATATGATTAAAGTGTAGATTCCCTTTGGGAGCGGAAAGACATGTGGAGTTTGGGGTCTCTGAATTCACAATTTAAAAATACATTTTTTAGTAAAGTTGATTTTAAGATTGTGTGTTTGAAAATGCCACTTTTAGAAAGTGAGCATTTTCTTGCTTAAACCATCCTTTGACTGCCTGTTTGTGGATTCCCTGTCTGGGTCAGTTTGACAGTTGGGCTGGTAGCACCTCTCTCTAGACAGTGACACAAAGGGAGCTGGTGTGTAGCCTGCATATCCTGATGAGCCATCTGTGCTAGGAGGAAGGGGAGTAGTGGTCAATCACACCTGAAAGGGCTGCGCCTGCCCTCACACAATGCAGTCTCCAACCCCCTGGTGTGTGTCTGGGGCCTGGCCTGGGCAAGGCATGATTTCACAAACAAGAGGGACTTTTCTTTGAAGTAAGCCTACTTTAAAGGCCAAAATGGGTATAAGAAGTGCCCCCAAAACCACAGACTTTAGATCACTTCTGGAAACCAAGAGGAACTTCTGCCTGGAGAAGAGCTGAAGAGCTGAGGAAAAAGAGCTGCCCTGCCTGTGACTGTGCTTTGTGGAGCTATGCTTCGGTTGCTGCTTCTGCTCGTGCAAGAGGACAAAGACTGGACTTTGTGTGCCTTCCATCTTGCGAAGAAATCTCCAAGGGCTTGTCCTGAGCTTGCCTCTTGTTGTTGAAGTCTCAGGGCCATCAAAGACTTGCCAGCACCTGGACTCTCTGCTGAGACTCCTGCCCTGCCAAGTCATGCACTATCCAGTTCCTGGGGCCCTGACAGTTGAAGCTGGCAGACCAAGCCTGAAAATCCACACACAGACCGCTGTGCGGGGAAATTCCCGACGCAATGTCCAAGATCGGTTAAAGAAATGACACGCCGCCAGCTCCGCGGCTGAAATCAGTGCAGCGCTTGCATCACGGTTGGGAGATTGACGCACGTGGCTGGAGAAATCATGCACCACATTACTCATGGAGGCTGGTATCGTCACAACCCACGCAGCGTGGTTTTGCAATAACCACGCGGCAGGATTTTTGACACAAACCTTGCTGGGCGTGGAAAAATGACACAAAGACTTCCCGGACCTGAGTGCTGCCCGGAACGACGCATCGCTCACCTGTGGGGAGGAAAAACGATGCACGCCGGTCTGACCATAGAAGGAGAAACGACGCACAAGCTCACTTGCGGGTGAGAAATCGACACACCGCTTACCTTTTTTGATGCACACTCGCCCGTGCATGTTATTTTAACACGACCCAGGTACTTTTCAATGCTAACAGTGTTAGCATTGTTTTCTAAAGGATTTAAGACTCTTTTTGCATTTTAATTAATAACTTGACTTGTGTAAGTTGGATTTTTGTTGTTTTGGTCTTGTATTGTTCAGATAAATATTTCCGATTTTTATAAACCTGTGTTGTGTCATTTTGTAATGTTTTCATTAAGTTACTGTGTGTGTTGGTACAAATACTTTATACCTAGCACTCTGAAGTTAAGACTGCCTGCTCGTGCCAAGCTACCAAGGGGGTGAGCGGGGTTTCTCTTTTACCCTGACTAGAGTGAGGGTCCTTGCTTGGACAGGGGGTAACCTGACTGCCAACCAAAAACCCCATTCCTAACAGTTAGGCTGTTTTTCCAAACTCTGGCTGGTTGATTGACTCTATAGCAGTCTCAAATGCCCCCTATCTTGAATGGCTTATTTATGTGTACGAGTCAAAACATATTATAATCCTGATTTACAAAATGAACAGCATCCAATTGTTATGTACATGTCTCAACTACGGAACAGATGCTATACGCAAGGATTATGCTACTCATGTATCAATCATACTTTTTGCTGGGGTAAATGCAGTCTTTCCTGGAAAGATATTTTGTGTTTTGTTATGTCTGATCCCAAGTGGCAGCTGGGAGCATTTGGCTTGGTTCCTTAGCTGAAACTTCTTCCAACCATCAATGTGTCCAATGCCAATGTACGAGCCTACCTGGGAAAATAGGAGTGGAAACGTACAGACTGCTATATGGGATTTAGCTGCACTCACGTGATACCTTCAACAGGAAGTATCCAAAGCAAACAAACCAGAGACCTTTTGGAATTTTCCTTGGCTGGATTTTTTTTATTAACTGCTAAGCTCAAGACTCAGGAAGTTCTTGGTCATGCATTAATCAACAAATGGAGATGTATCCTTTTAGAAGAGTAAAAATATAGGTAGAAATCAATGTTTTAACCAAAATAAAGACATATCATCTACATATATCTAGAAAAATTAGACAAAATTGTAATGGAATCCAACTTTTCAAATAAAGTGATTGAGGACAATTACTGAAATGAAGGGCAAAAGGATGTGTGGAAGATGATGTCAAACATCTGGCACCTGAGTTAATGAGTCTAGTATGGTGCTGGGAATTTGGCACAGTGCAACAACAAAACCTCAGATCGTAGCTGTTTTCATCAAAGCTCAGTTCAACCCAGAAGTAGTGGTTGGCCCAACTCTGTGTAGCAAGCATAGGTTCCACAAAATCTGAGATGCCAAGTCACAGGCCATTGTGACAAATCCTTGCCAACAGCACAAAAACTCAGGCCAGAAGCAAAGCACCTCCGGGAAGGAAATCAGCCTTGATTGATATTGCGGGAGGGGTGGTGTCTTTGGTTGTTTCTTTTGTTAATGGTTTTACTGGATTTTCTCAGTTTAGTGGTAGCACTCTGCAATGAAAGTTTGTGAGTGAAAAACTCTAAGCAGGTTCTGCGGTCCATTGTGCATTAACCTAAAAAAAGACAAGGGTACACAGTTCCAAACAATGGGTTCTGTACAGAATCTAAAGAAACTGATGGATCCAAAGAATCAATTTGATTTAGAACAAGAGCCCTCACTCACCAAATGGTGACATGCTTCATCATCGGGCTTTTGCTCCTTTTCAGGCCGGCACTGCAATGCCTGACGGGCCCCTAGCGGGAGCTCTTTGCCGGAGATCTTTTAAATATAGAAATGCCGGTTGGTGAACGTCAGAAAATGGGATTGATATATAGGTGTGTGAGGATAAAAATGGCTAGAGGTCTAGAGAGATTATTTTAATTAAACATCGACCTCTGTCATGATTAAAAAAGCAAGAGCGGGTAATAATTAGAAATCCTCAAAAAAATTAAGAAAGGATCAGCAGTCCCAAAATTCAGGGAAAGCAAAAAGTAAGCACAGAAATCACCATGCTAATACTATAATGGTCAACATGTTTCTCGCAAATAGTGTCAATTAAGATCGGTGCGATTCATCAGGACCAAAACATGCCTAATCCACATGTTATAACCCAATTAGGAATCTATGCTTATCACAGGAACCTGAAAAGAGAAAATGTACAGAATAAAATTATGATTTTTTTTTTCTTTTGTGCACAGTGATTTCAATCAGGTGAAGATCCCTAATGTGCAGTGTATCACACAGGTGACAAATATTCTGAGAAAACCCCCACAACTCAGAGGATGTATAATTACCCTCCTTGTATTAAAGGATGGTCCGCATCGGGAAAACAGCGAGCATCAGTAGTCCAGGCTGGTTTAATGAACTGGGTGTAAATGCAGAAAGAGTGTCATACATAATAGTAAAATATAGAGAAATGTATAGATATGCTGGCAGAAGTGTGAACATACACAGAGTATGAATCAAAAATATCCCATGTTAGTCAAAAACATCCACAGTATTGAGGCATCAGCTTATTTAAATTCAAGAGTATATCATTAGTCATAACAAAAACGTAACATGGAAACATATACATCAGTCTTGAATGTATTGGTCATTATTAAACTTGTAAGAACGAGTAATGATAGCTCCCATCAAGCGTGGAGAGTTAATAGTAGCGGCATAAACTCACTAATGTTCGGAGATATGTTGCCCCCTGCAAATGACAGCTCACACCAAGCGTAAACGGTTCCTCACGCCCTGTTGCCTCGTGTCACTGTGTCCGCAATAGTTTAAAGAGATAGTGATGGTCCAAGAACTGGGCGATCATCAAAATTAGCTCACATGCTAAAGGGGAACACTTACCCTGAGATATAAGACCACCAGGCGGCTCAGCACCTACCCCCAGCTCTGCGTTCCCAGAAAAGTGAGAACGGGACCGGAGAGGGGCAGATAAATGGAGGTCAGCCATGAACATAGAAGTAGGACTGCGGTTCACTCAAGGTGGTGGCCATGATAGAACAACATTATGTCTGAAATATAAAAAGGACTAAAAAACTCGATCCCAGGGTGGCAGCCATCTTGATAGTCAAAAATAGAGTAACTGTCTCTCTTGGAAAAAACGACAAAAGCATAGGGCACAAGTAAAACAGGAAGCATCAATCATATTAGAGCAACGTATGGATAATGCAAAAAAGAAGGAATTTATGTCCAAACAAGATATCATCATGAATGGTCAGAAGATGTGATAAACGACTACAGAGAAAAAAAGTCTCTAAATCAAAAAATATTTTTTGATAGCCAGTAGGTAAAGAAATGTCGTCAGCACAAAAAGTTCTTTAATAAATAAGTCATCTATAGGTAATAACTAAACAGATGAGGACAGAATGGCAAAAGGAAGTTCAAATCTGGTCCTCAAAGAAATGGTCAGTACCTAGTAATACCATCAGGAAATTACAGTGGTAGGTGTTCTAGGTAGATGTCTATTTAAAGTAGAAAATCATGATTCTCATAGACCCGATACACAAAGAGGACTATCATTAGAATCTCCATATCTCTCTACATAAACCATAATAAGATATATCACTAGCAATTGGTAAACTCTAACCAGGGTATGTCATCATTTAATCCTGTCTGGTGAGTTCCTAATCTAAACACCCAGCGTTGTTCTTTCTCAAAAAGTCTTCTGGTATTATTTTTAATATTAGTTACGCATTCCAGTACCACTCAAGTGAGATCGTCTGGTGTATGGTGGAGTTCAATAAAGTGTTTGGTAAGTTTAGTTGCTGCTCGTTGGCATCTTATGGTGCTCCGATGTTCATTAATACGTGTTTTGACCATTCTGGTGGTCATCCCTATGTATCGAGGACTGCATGGACAGGTGATCATATAAATGCAGTTCTTGGTGCGACTAATAGTGTGTGCACTCAGTCGCCATGATGTCCTTTCGCCCAAGTCCACTTCTTGTGTGTGCATCGAGAAGGGGCACACATTGCAGTTGCGACAGAGATAATGGCCTACGACCCCTAACCAAGGTACAGGCTTCGTGTTATCACGATGTTGGTGATGCAATGGTCTGGTGTGGACTACTAGATCTCAAATATTTTGTGTGCGCTTAAATGCAAAGGGTGCGCTAAAGCATCTCCTGAAATGTTCAAGATAGACCAATGTTTTTTAATAGTCTTTCTTACTTGGTTACTCAAGGGAGTGAAAGTAGTAACACATGTTAGTCTTGACTGTGGTTCGCGTGGATTAGTGTTCAGAAGAGTGTCTCTAGGTATGTTTCAGTCTCTTTTTCTGGCCTAATTGATAATCCGTAGTGGATATTTAAGGTTTGTTAACTTCTGGCTCAGAATTTCTGATTGATCATTAAAACCAGAGACCTCTGTACAGTTGCGTCTAAGTCTAAGGAATTGGGCAAATGGTAAATTCTGTTGTAATGATCTTGGATGGTGACTGTCAAACAGTAGTAAACTATTCCTATCTGTGGGCTTCTGAAAAATGGATGAATGTAAGATCCCATTAGATAGGATAATTCGTAAGTCAAGAAAAGAAACTTCATCTGAGGAAAAATTAGCACTAAACCGTAAATTGCAGTCCAAAGTGTTGATCCTCTCAATAAATGTTTTTGTCTGGTCAATATCCCCCTTCCATACGACTAGTATGTCATCAATGTATCAACGCCATAGTCGGATATTAGAAGCGAAAGGTTGAGTAGGTGGTAGAATGTATCTTGATTCAAAAGTGTACATATACAAACAGGCCAGGCTGGGAGCGAATGTGCTGCCCATTGAGGCCTTGAATTTGATAATATAGTTGGTTCTCAAATTGAAAGAAGTTCTCTTTAAGGGCTAAACTCGCACATTGTAGAATGAATGAAACTGGAGTTTTGTAAGGCCATGTCATTGAGCAAAGAATGTCTTCAACTGCTTCTAAGGTAGCATCTTGCGGTATGTTGGTGTAGAGAGCCTCTACATCCAACATATCAACATGTCAGTAGTTCCACTTTTGTTGACTTCGTCTAACAAGATCAAAGTATCTTTGGTGTCCGTCAAAAATGTAGGTACTTCCTGAACAATAGGTTGTAAATAGAAATCACAAAATTTTGATAAGGGGTCTAGCAAAGATCCTTTCCCTGATACAATTGAAGGTCCTGGTGGTGGAGTACCCTTATGAATTTTAGGGAGACAATAAAAATTAGGGATTCTTGGTTCTTTTGTGTCCAGAAAGTGTGCCTCTGCATGAGATATCCAGTCGAGACCTTCCGCTTCCATTATCATTCCTCTAATTTTCTTTTGTAGACGCGGGGTCGGATCAGAGGGTATAGGTTCATAGTATGAAGTGTCACTCAACAGTCTAAGACATTCCTATCTGTAAGCCATTATGTTCTGGATCACAATAGCTCCTCCTTTATCAGCTGGTTTGATGATGATTTCTGGATGAACGGACAATGTCTGGATGGCTTTTCTTTCATTGTTGGACACATTTTGAAAGTGTGTTACAGAGTTTAACAACTCAACCTCATGTCGTACTGCCTTTTCAAATGCAAGAACTTCCACAGGTACTGATGAGGGTGGTGGCATAAATGTGGAAGGATTTCTTAAATTGGTGTCTCCTACCTGTGGTAACATTGGTTGATTTTTAAATAAGAAACGTCAACGGATCTTCCGGAATAATGCAGTGATTTCACAGTTAAGGTGGAAACGATCCTCTTTGGGAGTAGCACAAAGCCTAAACCCCTATTAAGTACCGCAATTTCTTCTGGTGAAAGAATAGTATCAGATAGGTTAACAACCAAGTTTTCCTTGATGGTCTCGCGCTGCGACTCCTGGTCACCATCTGGGGTTCTTCTTGGGACCAATGCATATTCCTGCCTCTTCCTCTGTTTCTTCTTCTGCCCCTGTCCCGGCCTCTTCCTAAAAAAGGATGGTACGCCATCTGGGCTTGTGGTTGAAAGAATGGGTAGGAAGGTTGCTGCTACACTGGAAACTGAGCATATGGGAATGGAGGAGTTAAGCCAAAGGGAGGTGGCTGGCGGTTTCGGTACGGTTGTCGCTCTTCATCGCTACTCCAGCCGTCAGAACTAGAGCTGTACTGAGGTGTACGTACTTTCCGGTGCGGATCATATGTGTCATCTGAGGTCTCCGAACCACCCTCTTGTTGGTAATCATGTTTGGTGTATGGGTAAATCTTCTCTCTACTGAATTTTTAATGTCCTTTTGGAGTTTGGAGATCTTCTGGCGAGTCAGATGTTCTTTAGTCTCTTTGAGTTCTGTATTGATCTCAGCCAGACGAGATTTGAATTGTGATAGTTGAATAGTGGTTCTAATGGACAACTCCATCATGGAAATCTGTATTGTGATGGAATCATCCAGACGTTTGGAGGTGTTGATAATGAGAACTAGCCATTCACATGTACATTTCCATGACACCTGTGCCCAGTCTTTGGGATAATGTAAATCCTGTAGAAAAATTCTGGAGACATTGGTGACTACCAGGCCCTGAGGTGAGATATTAGCCCAGAGGTATTCTTTCATTATTGTGCGGTGTAAGACTGTTTTGATAAGTTCTTTCTTTAAACTGTACAATTTGTCCCACTCCTCTTTAGAACAACCTGATGGACCACTGTGGTCACCATCTAGTATCAATGGTGCTTGTAGAATTGCTTGGACAGTGTCCTCATCAAAATTCAGACCCTGAAGGTCAGCCATAACTTATACTGGTGTGATTCCACCAGAGTAGAAGTATTAGAACATTGTGCATTAACCTTCATTCTGATCAGGTTATATATATATTTCAAAACAATTATAGGAGTTAAGTAGTCTTTAGGTACTATAAACCTGATACCAGGAATGCAGAATATCCCTCACCCAGGCTTTGTCATTGTGCTTTACTCCTTTGGATGCTAAGTGCGCAAAATGCCTCTCTATTCAAACATTGAAGCAGTGTGGTATGCAATAGTGCTAAGATACGTTTTTGATGAGATCGTCAAAGCAATCATTAACATTTAGAGTCCATTTTCCAGTAACTACTTGTGGCATGAGAACACGCATGAGGAATGGCTGGGGAAAAGTAACCATTCATGAATTTATGAAATTGAATGCCTGAAATGATATAACAAATATCAATTCAAGTTTAAGGGCTGTTTATAGATGTCACTGTACCTTGCCAGAATGAAAAAGATAAAACTGACACCAAAACCGTGAACAATACAAATGTAATTCAAATTACAGGTTCAATGCGCAGTGGCCAGCAGCACTGTGCATAGTCCTGTGTGTCATAACAAAGGGACAAGTTAACATAGCAGGGATTAATGTGTGTTGGTGTGTGCTTTTAGACTTTTTCCTGTCAAGTGCCAGTAACACTTTATGGATTGATGACAGAAATAATTCTTAATAAAGCACGTTAACGTTGAGATAACAAGGCCTCAGATTTATTTTGAGTGTCTGTCATACACCTTTCTCTGTCTTTACTCTGAGAGTCAGAATGTCCTTAACAATAAAATACATTGTTTAAGTCTGCATATGTATATAACAAACCTAATTCTGGGCTTTATCCTTATTGCACTGAAAACATGTCCTTTGAAAGTTACGCCCTTTAATTCATTAAATATTCAAAATATGCTCTGTTCAGTAGTAATGTTTGTTTTAGCTGTAACAATTTACCAGCTCACTAGGAGGGGCATACATTCAGTTTTTAATCATTCAAGACTGCTGTCTTTAAGGTAAAACATGGTTTACCTATATTTTCAAATAGCTATTGATTAGTGGTGCAATGCATATCCACTTTTTTTGTAGAGTGAAAAGACTCATAGACTATTCATTTTGGGAGAGTTTCTAGAGTGAGTTTGTTTTATGTAGTGTAAAATAAAAGATGATTGGATTGTTGGAATGTGAGCTTTACAGATCATGGAGCCACTTCACAGAATGGTTTGGGCTTGAATCTCTGCTTATAAAATTCTATAAAAGTTGTATTTGGGAAGTGTGCCAATGCCCTTTCTCCCACTTTTAGAGACAGTTCATATGTCAGACCTTTGTTTGGCTTTGAAGTTTGAATATTTTCATGATTCTCCCAAAATAATCAATCAGTTGACTTGTAGAGCGCGACTTCTCACCCATAAGGGTATCCAGGCACTGGCAGAGTCCAGGGTCTCAGTTGAAGAGTCAGGTTTTCAGCATCCTAGGGAACTCCAGGAGAAAAGGGGAGGCCCTGAGGTGCAAAGGGCAGCCGTTCCAGGCTTTGGAAGTGAGGTAGGAGAAGGAGAGTCCTCCTGCTCTGCTGCTTTGTATGCAGGAGATATTGGCTGCCACGGGGGAGGCGGAGTGGAGGTGTCTGGAGTGTTAGCAGAATCTGAGGGAGTGGATGATGTAGGTGAGTATGGAGTTGTGTAGGACCTTAAACACGTGAGTGAGGAACTTGAACTGGAATCTCTTGTAAACTAAGAGCCAGTGTAGTTTTTAGAGGTGGGTTGATGTTGGTTAGATGAGGGAGATCCAGTATGAGTCTTGCTGCAGCATTCTGGAAGGTCTTTAGTCTTTGAACTAGTTGGGCCTTGATTCCAAAGGCCTCTCAATTCCAAGGGTGTTTCCATAGTCCAGTCATCTGATGATGAGGGCTTGGATGATGGTGCGGCTCACGTTTTGGGGAATCCACTTGAAAATCTTACATAACAAATGAAGGATGAAAAGCATTGACTTGGGACCTCATAGTGAGTTTGCTGTCCAGGATGATACGAAGGTTTCTGGTTTGCTCAACTGGGGTTGGTGTGGGCCCTCATTCTGTGGGCTACGAGGAGGATCCCCAGGGGGAGTTGTTGCTGCTAATGAACAAGACTTCTGTCTTGTCTTTTTTTAACCTGAGACGGTTATTCCTCATTCAATTGGCGCCCCTGGTCATGCATTGGTGGAAGTTGGTTCTGGCTCCAGTGGATTTTTCGGAGAGGGAGAGGATGAGTTGTGTTTTGTCAGCGCAGGATATAATGTTGAGTCTGTAGGTTCTGACTATCCTGGCAAGAGGGGTGTAGATGTTGAAGAAGATTGGGCTGGTGATGAGCCTTGAGGGAACCTGAAGAATGATTGGTTTGGGTTTGGAGGTGTAGGATGGTAGGTGAACTTGTTGTAATCTGTCGGTGAGGAAGGAGGTGATCCATCTGAGGGTGGCTTCTTGGATGCCGTTGTTGTGAAGTCTGCTGATGCATGTAGTGGGGGGTAGTGTCAGAAGCCGCTGAGAGATTGAGAAGGATAAGGGTGGCTTTGTGGAGGAGGGCCTGGATGTCATCTGTTGCCACGATCAGGGCTGTCTGGGTGCTGTGATTACTGCGGAATCAGGATTGGGTGTTGTCTATGAGATGATTGGGCTCTCCTACCTTTAAAATGAGCAGTGACTAAGACTATTTTCTCTTTGATTTATTATTAATCTTGCCCTACACTGTACTTGGTTCAGCAATGGACTAGTCTAGGGATCAGCTTCCATTGTCTATGCTGATGCATATTTATTTGCATTTTGAGTATCTTAAATTGAATTGATTAACTATTGCCTTTTTGCCTTCTGAAGGGAGTTTTAAATTTTAAATTAACCTTCATAATTTGTATCTGAACCTTGTTCTACATTGATTCCCAGCGTGGATTTTCTGTATGGGTTTCCCTACCTCGGTATCCAGGTTTCCTTGAAAATTATGTCAAGGTCTCTCATCCTTTGGGACTTACACATAGATACAATCCTGAATCAGTTATTTTAATGCAGAAAACGCTCAGACAGTATCAAAGAGAATACTTGTAAGATAGCATATCATTGATAATATAGGAATTTAGCAGACTTCAAGTGCTCTCATTGTACATGGCTCTCATTATGATGAAGGTAAGAAATTTATCATTGTAGTAGTGGTGAAACAGAAAGGAAAAGCATAGCACGTTACCAGAGGCTCTACCATACCTCATGTCAGGTATTGATTGACAGAGATGAACCATGTCTTCAGTTGCTTCAAGTTCAAACATTAGTTCTTTGGTCAAGGTCACATTTTAAAGACAGGCGAAGGAAATCATCTGTAGTGAAGCTTCAGTGTAAAACAACTCAGATATGCTCAAATTATAGGCATGCCCTCATTAATTTGCATGTTTTTGTGTATGGCATTATAGTATGTAGATTGATTGTAATGCCCTGACACTGAAATCTGTAAAAGCATTGACAATGTAATCGCAGATGCAATGAATGGCAGAATAAAGCAGTAACACCCATCAACCAATAAGTTCCAAAGGGAACATAATAAGGACAGTGGGCAAGTGCATTTTAGGACTATTGCAATGGAAAAAGAGTGCATTTTAGTGTTGGTTGAAGTCAATAGTTATTGGAAAACATCAGAGAAACTTAATTTTTTTTCAGACAGTGTTAGACAGTCCTACATCCAATGTGTAGATATAGTATACCGTAGGTCCTATGACTGTAAAAGGTTATATCCCCCAAAAAAGTAAGTGATCCCCCGTATACTGAAGAGGGATCTCTACTTTTGCACTGAATCATGATTCACTCCTATATGGCACATATGTTTCTTATAATTACTGTATGTAATAAGTGACTTTTACTTCTGTGTATTGCATTATTTTATCCAATGGTGCTAATACTGTGCCATGGCAGTTCCCTAAGTATAAATAATGAATACCTGCAAAATTCCTAGATGTGGAGAAAAGACTTCAGTTTTTCCAGACTTGTTCAGCAGGCTCTAGTACATTTTTCTACTGCCAGCTGCCACCAGGGCCTGTCAAATGTATCTCCCAGTATGGGACCTAGCTTAGGCTGTGTGAGAGTCACTGTGGCTATGCAACTGTGGCACTGTGCCCACTCCCTGTACACTAGCAGATCTTGGCATGAGTACAATATAATGCTCTAGTGGCAAAACATGTCCTGAATGCCTCAGTCCAATGACTAGATTAGGAATGGATACAGAGGGAAATTCCTTTTTGCATCCATGGAGGTTAATGCCCATCAGAATAAGAAGCTATAGAGAGCCATCGCCCAGAAGGTGAAGACCCGCTGGCCCAGAAGATCACAGACATCCACCTGGGGCTGTCCTCAAAGTGTGGATAGGGCGCATGTCGTACCATGATCCCCCAAATGGCCCACATTCATTCTGGCGGTGGCCTACCTAGATCTTGATGTGCATTTGAGGACAACACAGCAGCCACAAAGGGGTGAGTACAGGGCAAATTCCTTTCAGTCACATTTCCAATTAAATGTGGTAGGGTCTGACAACTCCCCCTGATAATTAGGGATGAGCCAGGTGTAACACAGTTGATGAGTGATTGTTTGTGTAGACATGTCATGTGCAAAGTGCAGTGTGTCCCAGTGCAGCATCCTTCCCTGAGTGCTCCTGATGCCCCTATTCCTGTTGTGCAGGTATTGTTTGCATTGTGAGCCTTGTATATTTGTCTCTCCATTGTGTTGCAATGTGGGCGATTTTGGTCATGAGTGTCTCCATTGCAGGGCTGTTTAATGGGTGTGGTGTTTGTGTTCCATCGCACATCTATACATATGTGTTGAATGTGACGGCAGTCCATGTCATGTGAAGAACGTGAGGGTGTCAGTTATATTTGTAGATATGTTGTTGCTGTGTTGTTGGTGTTGTGTGATACATTGTTGTGTACACTTCACTATCCCTGTGCCTGAGATGGTCAGACATGTATTTTTGTGTTGTGTTGCTGTGCAGCATGAAGGACTGTTCAAAGGGGGCATTTTGTGGCTGTGAATGTGTCTGTCTTTGTGAATGACTTGGGCTGTGCACACAATGACACGTGTACTTGGTCCCCATAGTGTGACCCCTATATCATATGCATGACGGTGCGACGATCTGTTGTTGAACGTAATGACACAGGTAGGAGTGTGTACTTGTGGTTGGGTTGCGTCCACGGTTATGTGGATTTAGGGCTCTTTGGTGATCAGCAACAGTGGCAGGACCTGTGTGATGGGTTACAAGGTTGCCTGCTGTTGAGTTGCTCCCTTTATGCTCTCCATTTCCTCCTGCTGGGACGTGATGGTGGTAGGACAGCCATGATCACATTGGCGGTGTGCAAACTCTTAATGTGTCAGATGGAAACACTGTCTCTGTGGGCCTGTTTGTGCTGCTCCCTAGAAGTGGTGGTCTGTGCTGCCTAGCGGTGCCGGTGGGACCGTGGCAGTCTTTGCTCCGTATAAACATCAAAGATAGAAGCCTTAGAAGATCCTGATTGGGCATGCTAAATGGAGCCCTTTGCATGCGCCCACACCAACTGATCCAGTTTATATTAAGCAATACCATTTAACTAGAGGACATAAAGAGATTTCAGAGACTATTCTGGGGTTGTTTGAAGTACTTTTATCTTCCCTATCAGATGGTACACACAGAACGACTGTTAATTAATAACAATGGAACAAGGTAGTCTCACCTTTGATGACAGACGTTCCTGACAATATCACACTAGCTGAGAATTTGAACAAAGAGCTGAATGAGTGTCAAGCGGTTATTGATTTGGTGAATGCATTTTACTCCCTCTACATCGATGATGCCAGTCAGAATCAATTTTCAATAAGTTGGAATAATAGGCAGATCACATTCAGAACATTGCCTTTAGGGTATGGACAGAGTCCTACATTGTATCATGGATTGATAGCCAGGCTGGCCAAATTCTCA
The DNA here is from genome assembly GCF_031143425.1 of Pleurodeles waltl. Taxonomy (NCBI): domain Eukaryota; kingdom Metazoa; phylum Chordata; class Amphibia; order Caudata; family Salamandridae; genus Pleurodeles; species Pleurodeles waltl. Next base: position 722,978,366 of record NC_090437.1, on the reverse strand, counting down.
GCAGGGGACACTTGACTTGCACAATACATTGATTATGTCATGATTGCAGGGGAAACCAAGAACAGGTCAGTGAGACATTAGAAAGGCTGATTGACTACTTACAAAAGGGAAGGCAGGCTATCAACCCTAAAAAGGTGCAATGTGCTGCATAAGAAGTAAGATTTGTGGGTACTATTTGGTCAGAACCAGTAAAAAGAATACCTCAGAAAGTGATCAATACGGTACAACAGTTGACAATTCCTACAACAAAGGCAAAAGCTTTGAAGGTTCATTGGGTTGATGGGGTTTTAGACACAGCATGTTCCTCATTGAGGATTACTACTGAAACCATAGTATCAAGTGACCAAGAAGAAGCACTCTTTTCAGTAGGGGCCTGACCAGCAAGAAGCCTTTAAGGGAGCAAGCGACGCATTATGAAATTAGTTTGTCTTAGGTCCTATCACAGAGAGGTATGTGATGGAGTTCTTAGTGGTGATACAGAATGAAGTGACACTGTGAAGTCTGTGGCTAAGGCAGGGAAAGAAGAAAGTTCCACATGCATTCTGGTCCAGGAAACTGACACCCTCAATGGGTAATTACACCCTTCTAGAGAAGATGTTAGCAGGAGCATAGTTGGCACTAGTAGACACTGAGGCCCTCATTCTGACCCTGGCGGTCTTTGACCGCCAGGGCGGAGGACCGCGGGAGCACCGCCGACAGGCCGGCGGTGCTCCAATGGGGATTCCGACCGCGGCGGTAAAGCCGCGGTCGGACCGGCACCACTGGCGGGGTCCCGCCAGTGTACCGCGGCCCCATTGAATCCTCCGCGGCGGCGCAGCTTGCTGCACCGCCGCGGGGATTCCGACCCCCTCTACCGCCATCCAGATCCCGGCGGTCGGACCGCCGAGATCCGGATGGCGGTAGGGGGGGTCGCGGGGCCCCTGGGGGCCCCTGCAGTGCCCATGCCACTGGCATGGGCATTGCAGGGGCCCCCGTAAGAGGGCCCCTACATGTATTTCACTGTCTGCTGTGCAGACAGTGAAATACGCGACGGGTGCAACTGCACCCGTCGCACATGTTCCACTCCGCCGGCTCGATTCCGAGCCGGCTTCATCGTGGAAGCCTCTTTCCCGCTGGGCTGGCTGGCGGTCTGAAGGCGACCGCCAGCCAGCCCAGCGGGAAAGTCAGAATTACCGCCGCGGTCTTTCGACCGCGGAACGGTAACTTGACGGCGGGACTTTGGCGGGCGGCCTCCGCCGCCCGCCAAGGTCAGAATGACCACCTGAGTGTATAACTGGGGACCGGTCAGTCATCCTAGGAACACAAGTTCCTCTGTTGAGCTGGGTGAGAGAAGTAGGAGCAGGTGCTAGAGTAGGTAGGGCACAGAAGTCTACCATTGTAAAGTGGAAATGGTATTTGCAGGAGAGAGTAAAGTCTGGGACTATGGGAGTATCTAAGATACAAATGGATATGTTATAAGCTGTGGAATTTCAGACAATAGGCTCTCTACCAAAGGTGACTGAGATGGAGACCTCTCCATTCAAAACAGCCCCAGTGAGGAAGAGAAGCTGAATGTATGGCTTACAGATGGGACTGATTGATACAAGCAGGGCAAAAGACAATGGCAATCAGTTGCATTCCAACTTGCTACAGAAACAGTGCTGCTGAGAGGAGGAGACAATGGTTCAAGCAGTTTGTTGAATTGCAAGGGGTAGTGGCAGTGACTAAGTAAGCCTCCCCTGGAGTAAAACATTTGATATGTACTGACAACTGGGCCACTCATCAAGGACTGGTGATCTGGGCACTAACCTGGCAGAGAGATGGATGTAAAATCAGAGGCACCCCTATTAGGGGGGTTGTGCAGTTGTAGGAAGAGATGTGGAAGAAAGGACAACCATGTCAAATCTATATGGTTCATGTAGATGCCCACAAGCCTCCCTTGCATCTCTCTTCAATAATGAGGTGGGTCAAATGGCCACAACATGGTCCATTGTTGTTAATGAAGAAGCTGAGGTGGACTCAGCAAACCGGGCTTACACAACTTCAGAGCATCTGGGAGAGAATGGTACTTATGCATGGGCACAACAACAACAAATCCCAGTCTCCAAGGAGCAAGTGCAACAAGCAGTGAATGAGTGCCCTACTTGTAACCAGATCAGACAGATGCCCTTGCACAAGAGACCACATGGACATATCAAAAGAGGAACTTCAGCTTCCACAGTGTGCCAAATGGACTATATTGGGCACCTGCCAAAGAAAGGGGGGAAAAGCTATGCATTAACTATGGTGAGCACTATGGAGTGCCAGAGGAAATCCAGACAAACATAGTTGCACATTTTTCATGGAAAGCTCTACGGAACTGGGCTCATGAACAAGTGATTCAGTGGGCGTTACACCTTAGCTATTACCCACAAGCAGCAGGAATGATTGAGAGATTTAAGGGTTTGCTGAAAGGACAATAGAGGAATTTATCAGTACATCAGAACTTAAAAGGATGGAGTAGCAATCTAAACCGAGCATTGGTCGAGTTAATCAGTAGGCCAGTAGGACAATAGACTGCATTTATTCGAATGACAGGACAAGGCACTAAACCTTCACCCACTATGATTACGTGAAAAACAGACCCCGTAGCAAGACTTCTATGACAGGTCACTCCAGGTAAAATATGACTAGAGCTATTTGCCCTAAAGGAGGGTGAAATTCAGACAGGACTGACAAAGGCAATACCCTTGGGAATAGGGTGTGAAATTGGCAACTGGAATATATGGCAGGATTGCCCCATGGTCTAGCCTAGCTATCAAAGGAATATCAGTGCTGTGAGGAGTTATTGATCCATATTACAGAGGGGAAATCAAAGCAGTGCTACTGAATTAAGGGGATACTGATGTATCATATCACAAGCATGATAGAATTTCACAGTTAATTCATGAGAAAATGCAAAGCTTACACGTAGAGGAAAAATCTAGACCCTCAGATACTATTCAAAGAGAGGAGGGGAGATTTGGAAGTACTGGAATGAAGATATGGGTATACTATCCAGGAAACAAAAATATGTAAGAGTATGTTGTGCCTTTGAAAAATTCTGATGTGCCTGTATTTATACTTTCAGTGAGGCTCAATCCACGAACATAAATGGGAAATAAATCACAAAGATGTGGTTTCTGGCTGCTCTGAAGATTGTAACTGTGGAAGCCATATAGGTACAACCAAACGTACACAAGAATGTCACCTATGACCTCTGCATCATTGTGCACCACGAGCAACCAACAATACTGACCAGGAAAGAGAGCTGTAATGTGCCGGTGCTTGGAAACACATGGATGGCCGCCGAGGTGATGATCTGTAAGGTGACAGAACAACTTATCTGCCATGCTGAAAGACTAAGGAACTCATTATGACATTGGCAGTAAATCCTGCTAACCGCCATGCCGACTGCCGCCAACATAGTGCCACCGCCACGGATAACCGCCAAGCATATTATGACACACACATACCAAACCGTCACTATACAGCCACACACACATGCCTGCCAGCCCAAAGGTCAGTGATAAACTGGCGCTATCCAAACCCACACTGTTACGCCAACAGAACTACGCCCACAACACTATGACCCATGAATCACCACGGCAGCCACTCAATGGCGGTAAACCATTGGCGTTACATACCGCCCAGCTCAAAATACACACACACACTAACAAAACAGGACCACATTGGACAATTAAAACTACACACCTGACACACATACACATGCCACACCCACACCACTATAAAACACACACCCACACTACCCACAACCCTTTACAACTAGAAAGAATTGACAACAGAGAGAGACAGCAAGAGCACACACACAACCAGAGGCACATAAGATCATCACCTATACACCATCCACGCAATTTACATCACACACCCCAACACATCAACCCACACACCCTCACCCTCACCAATCACACTACACCCATGGCACCACAACGACACCCCAGATTCTCTGAGGAGGAGCTTAGGGTCATGGTGGAGGACATCATCCGGGTAGAGCCACAGCTATTTGGAGCACAGGTGCAGCAGACATCCATTGCTAAGAAGATGGAGCTATGGCAGAGAATCGTGGACAGGGTCAACGCCGTGGGACAACACCCCAGAACAAGGGGTGACATCAGGAAGAGGTGGAATGACCTACAGGGGAAGGTACGTTCCACAGCACCAAGACACCAACTAGCTGTACCGAGGACTGGCGATGGACCCCCACCTCCTCCCCCACAATTAACAACATGGGAGGAGTAAGTCTTGGCAATACTGCATCCTGAGGGCCTGACAGGAGTACGAGGAGTACTGGACTCTGGTAAGTCAACTCTTTACTACTATCACCCCCACTACCTGCATGCCATCACAAACCCCCACCCCTACTCTCACTCCCATCACTGCACAACCTCCTACATACCCCACTATCACAACCCACTCATCCCAATACCAAGCCCTGCATGTAACACCAATGCATGGACACTCCTCACAGACCTGCATGGACACCTATCACCACTGCATGCAAACTGGCTAGAATCACCTAGCCCAAAAAATAGCTACTCACTCAAAGACAAATCTGCCAGGGCAACAACAACCATAGAGGGCAACACACCCATCACATTATGCCACACCAAGAAACAATAACACTGCATTTACATGCCCACAGGTCCCCCAGCCAATGTCATTGGAGAAGAGGTGCCAGCAACATCCAGTATCCCCCCAGAAGAGGCCCACAGTGATGACTGCAGCTCTGATCGCCTGGATCTAGATGACCAACCTGGCCCATCAGGGATCTCTAGGCAGTCGGTTACCTAGGCACTCTCTCACACCACCGCAGAGCCTCCCCCTCAGGAAACACCACCACAGTACCTACCCAGTGGGCCCATACCTCTGTCCCCATGACACGTCAATAAGCAGTGTGTCCACCACTAGAGGGACACCAGGCCACCCCACAAACACAGGACGATCAGGGACCTGTGGTCAGTGGCAGTGGGCACACAGTTCAGGGGACAGAGGCACAGGACAACAGGGATGCTGGGAGGACTGCTGTGCGACAGGGGGAGGACAGGCCCAGGGAACCGACTCTCCAGGAGGCACTCACAGTGATCCTGGGAGCATACCACCATTCCCAGGAGATGATGGGCCAGATACTGGACAAGTTGCAGGAGAAAATGTGGCTGCAGGATGGACAGTGCCTGGGATCAGGGAGGGCTTAAAGAACATTAACACCACCCTGGTCTCCACTGCAGGGGTGCCGGCAGACATGTCCAACACGATGAGGGAGTCAGTGGCACCCCACCGGGCCTCTGCCACTAGCCAAACCGATGAACAGCCCTCCACCTACACTGCAGCTAGTGGACAGGAGGCCCCGCCACAGGAACAACAGGCCACCAGCACTCCTCCCCCTGCAGAAAGAGAACCACCCCGCAAATGTTCCCTGCAATCCAGGAAGAAGCCAGAGACTATTGCCAAGACCCCCGCTAGGATATAAGACTCTCCTGATTGTCAACCTTGTGTCCCACTCCGTCGCCCTGTCCACCTTGAACTGCCATTGATCCCCTTCCTATGCCCCCTTGGACAAAGCACCTGTGATACAAATAGACTGGAACTATACCCTGGACTTTCCTCCATCGTCACCCCAGCCCATTGCTTATCCCCTTCTACCTCTTCGCACCTAAATAAACAACCTTTGAAAAAATAGAAGTATGGAGTATGTCAAATGAATTAAGTATGTATTAGTTCAACAAGGTTTAAACATTGAAAATCAACTGTGCAGAAATTTAAACATAGGAATGACCTGTAATTGGCTGCAGTCAACAGACCAGGAGCAGTAGTGGGGAACAAATATCTGCAAATAGAGATGCCAAAGGTTACAGTGAGTGGCTATAGAAGTAGTAAAAGCAGCCTACCAGTGATAATGTCAAACACAAAAATGTCAATTAAACGTGAAGTTACACATTCTTACCTGTGTGTCATTGGAAGAATTGACAAATTATTGCACTTCTGTTGTCCTCATCCTTAGCTTCTGCCTCCTCATCTTCATTGTCCACAGGGTCCACTGCTGCCACTTCTTGTTTCTCCCATGTGCATTGTAACGCTTCTCTGCCCTTGTCCTGGGATTCCTCACAGGGGTCAGTAGCCATGAGAGGTTGGGGTAACCAGAGTCACCTGCAAATATAGAGGGACAACTGTTAGCCACACACCAACCCTTAGGGCCTACACCAAACCCATACACCAACACCCACTGGGTGGGAACCAGGGCTCACCTATTAGCCACACCCTGTGTCTCTAGCGTTGAGCCATCACATATGGGATGCTGATATTCCTCAGGATAAAGGCATAATGCACAGATCCAGGATATTTCGCATTGACGTGGGAGATGTAGTGGTCCGCCAGACACACCATCTGCACATTCATGGAGTGAAAGCTCTTTTGATTTCTGAACACCTGTTAATTTCGCCGGGGGGGACAAATGCTATATGTGTACCATTAATTGCCCCAATAATGTTGGGGATATGTCCCATTGCATAGAAGTCAGCTTTCACAGTGGATAAATCCTCCACCTGGGGGAAAACAATATTGTCGTGTATGTGTTTAATCAGGGCAGACAACACTCTGGTCAGTACTATTGAGAACATTGGCTGAGACATTCCTGCTGCCAAGCGCACTATCACTTAGAAGGACCCAGTTGCCAGGAAATGGAGCACTGATAGCACTTTCACAAGAGGTGGGATTCCAGTGGGGTGACTGATAGCAGATATCAGATCAGGCTCCAATTGGGCACACAGCTCTGTGACTATGGCTCTGTCCAGTCTATAGGTGAGGATAATGTGCCTGCTCTCCATTGTAGCCAAGTCCACGAGGGGTCTGTACACAGAGGTATGTCTCCATCTCCTATTCATCCGCAGTGGTTGCAATCTATGGGGCAAAATGGGGAGGAGTGGTTAGTATCTCTTATTTCCAAGCCCTACACTTCAATGCATGTCGTGACTGTAACAGTATTTTGTTGGAGAGGTCCAAATGGTGCATATGTGTACTGTGACACAGTTATGAGCCATGGCCTGCCCCCCCCCCTTGAAACGGCATCCGCCTGTCCTGTTTGGAGGGACAGGTGGAAATGAGGTAATTCCGCTGATGTTTTGTGCCATTGCAGAAGGCGGTCGCCATGCAAATCCTCACTGATTAACATTGGGCCCTATGTGTTACAGTGGCCAATGGTGATGTATGCTGGCGGTGAAGGTATGCACCACCGCAGACATGACTGCCGTTTTCTATCTGTTCACTCACTTGCTACCTGACCTTCAACAGGAGAGGACCTACACTGCAAGTCCTGCTGTGACCTGTGTCTGGAATTGACCATGGCTCGTGTCACTGGGGAAAGGGCCCCTGCCTTAACCTCGATGGAGTTGGAGAGACTGGTGGATGATGCCGTACCCAGTACTGAATGCTGTATGGGCCTCCAGACCAACAGGTGAGTACATCATGAGTATGATGCATGGGGCGTGAATGCATGGAGTGATGTGTGTGAAGGCCTTATGTAGGGGGGAGTTGGTGGATGGGCCCTGGGCAGCGTGCTGCATGTATGGTGGGCCTTGTCTGTGCTAATGGGGATGGGAAGGGCCATGGTGGGCCATGAGTTTAACAGGCAGGACGGTTGGACTAATGTCTTTCCTTGTGTCCATTTCCCTGCAGGTCAGCACCCATCAGAAAAAGGGTATATGGTGTGCCATCACCAAGGACATGCAGACCCTGGGGGTCTACGGCAGGCGGAGCACCCACTGTCACAAATGGTGGGAGGACCTGAGACGTTGGGAATGGAAGATGGCGGAGGCCCAGCTGGGGATGGCCTCCCAACGAGGAAGGGGTGCCCGTCGAACCCTCACCCCCTGATGGCCTGCATACTGGCAGTGGCCTATCCGGAGCTGGATGGGCGCTTGGGGGCATCACAGCAGCCACAAGAGGGTGAGCACAGTGCCCCAATGTACAACTTGCACATGGTCGGGTCGTATTCGGGTGGAGGATGTGCGCCTGTGGGTGCCCCTAGGCCAAGCCTGACATTGCAGTGTAGGTCCCATGTTGGGCAGTGTTCTGATGTAAAATACCTTCAACCAAGCTAGTAGGCATCCACTACTGGGCAGGGGTCTGTGGGTCTCAGGTATGCTGCAAGTGGCGTTAGGTGTCCCTATCCTTGGGCTGGTGACTAACATTGTGACTGGTAGTGCATTGCAGAGTGCATAGGGCTGTTCCCTGTGTGTGTGTGTGTGTGTCATGTACGACAACATTGGTTTTGTTTGCGCCATTGACCAAGTGTATCATTTGTCTCGCCCTCCCTCTTTTTGTTTTGTCACCCTGTCCTTATGTGCATTAGCATCATCTGGCGGAGGAACTGAGGCACCAGTGACAGAGGGAGCTGCATCCCACAGGGCCCAGGAGGCAGAATCCACCAACGGTGAGGGCACCAGTGGGACGGAGGGCGAGGGGAGCACTACGGTGGAGACAGGAGGGGACGGAACTGACACAGATTCCTCCTCCGAAGGAAGCTTCCTGGTGGTGGCAGACACCTCTGTGCCCACCCCAGCTACAGGTATAGCCACCACATCCCGTACCAGCACTGCCCTCCCAGCAGCCCCTCAACGTGTTTCCTGTGCCTGCTCACCCAGGAGAGTGGGCATCTCCTTCGCCCCAGGCACCTCAGGCCCTGCCCCAGTTAGCCCTGATGCCCTGAGTGAGGAGTCTATTGACCTCCTGTGATCCATCTCTGTTGGGCAGTCAACCATTGTAAATGCCATCCAGGGACTGGCAGCCCAATTGCAACAGAAAAATGCATTACTGGAGGGCATTCACACTGGCATGGCGGCCCAACATAGATCAATCCAGGCTCTGGCCTCCCTCTGATGGCAGCCATTGTCCCTGTGTCTAGCCTCCCCCTCCAACTTTCTCTACCCAATCCCATTCCCCTCAACCCCAAACTATCCCAAGCACACAGTCAGATGAGCATGCACCCAGGACAACACACAAGAGTGGACATGGCAAACACAAGCACCACACTTTATCCCACAGGCACTCACACAAACACCATCAAGATGCAGACATACCAACATCCACTGCCTCCACTGTGGCCCCCACCTGCATGCACTAAATCCTCATCCACTACCCCCATCACCACCACACCTATCAGCATATGCCCCTCATTGGCAGTCACCACCCCCACATCCATGCACATGTCCCCTGTGTCCTCTCCCATTGTGTCTGTGCCCCCACCTCCCAAAGTGCACAAACGCAAGCACTCAGACACCCAACAGCCATCCACCTCACAACAGTATCCAGCCCATGCACCTGCACCCAAATACAGCAGACACCTCCTACAACCACTCCCTCTACCTCCACTCCCAAACCATCTCCCCCAATGTCCCTAACAAGCTTTTCCTCTCCACCTTTTACCTCTTCCCTATCTCTCCCCCCCCATCCCTCACGTCAGGCCAGGGTGGTCAGAACCCAGGCAGGCACCTCAGCCATCCAGTCCGGGGGCACAGTAGTGTCAACAGCTACACCAGGTGGGAGAGGATCCCGGGCACCAGGCAGCCATACTGATAGGGTGCCTGCACCAAGTGCTGCAAGGAAGGGCAAGAAGGCACCCCCAGCTGCTGCAAAGAGGGCAAGGCGGTATCCCCAGCTGCTGCAAAGAAGGGCAAGGTGGCACCCCCAGCTGCTGCAAAGAAGGGCAAGGAGGCACCCCCAGCTGGTAAAAGGAAGGGCAAGGAGCAGCCCCCAGCTGCTGCCAAGAGGAGCAAGGAGCTATCCCAAGCTGCTGGCAACAAGGACAAGAGGCCTGGTGCTGTGACTCAGTCGGAGCCACCACCACCAACCTTGGTGGGTCAGCCATCTGACGGCTGCAGGGGATGGGCTGGAGCCTCCCCCCACCACTGCCAGAACCGCCACCAGCACCGCCACCAGCACCACTGCCAGCAGCAGCAGCCCGAGTGGGCAGCCGTCTGAGGCTGCAGGGGAAGGGCTGAAGCCTCCCCCCACCACTGCCAGCACCTCCACCAGCACCGCCACCAGCACGACTGCCAGCAGCAGCAGCCCGAGTGGGCAGCCGTCTGAGGCTGCAGGGGAAGGGCTGGAGCCACCCTCACCCCTGCAGCACTGCCACAAGCACCAATCCAAGTAGCAGCAGCCCGAGTGGGTAGCCGTCCGAGGCTGCAGTTGATGGGCTGGAGCCTCCCCCACCACTGCCAGCACCTCCACCAGCACCACCACCAGCACCACTGCCAGTAGGCCGAGTGGACAGCCGTCTGAGGCTGCAGGGTAAGGGCTGAAGCCTCCCACCACCACTGCCAGCACAGCCACCAGCACCACAGCCAGCAGCAGCAGCCCAAGTAGGCAGCTGTCTGAGGCTGCAGGGGAAGGGCTGGAGCCTCCCCCCACCACTGCCAGTACCGAAACCAGCACCGCCACTGCCTCCACTGAGCATCCGTCCACGCCGGCTTACATTGTGTAGTCCTGCATCCATGGGCTGTAGTGTGGCCTGGCCCCTGCAAATCCTGTGAGTCTGACACCCAGGTGAGAGACTGTGACCTTGCACTCCCCAAGATCTGCATCACAGTGCACAATGCCCATTCCAGAACCAGTGGAGAAGCCATCCTCTCATGCATCCTTCCCAGGATGAAGCACACTGGGCACAATGCCCCCTCCAGAACCAGTGGGAGGAGCCATCTACTCACCGCATCCTTCCCAGGGTGAAGCACACTGGGCACAATGCCCCCTCCAGAACCAGTGGAAGAAGTCATCCACTCACCGCATCCTCCCCATGATGAAGATAACTGGGCACAATGCCCCCTCCAGCACCAGTGGAGAAGCCATCCACTCACCGCATCCTTCCCAGGATGAAGCACACTGGGCACAATGCCCCCTCCATAACCAGTGAAGAAGCCATCCACTACAGAGACTGTGGCCTTGCACTCGCCAGGACCAAGCAGTGGGCAAGTCACCCACTTGAGAGACTGTGTCCTTGCACTCCCCAGGGACAAGCAGTGGGCAGATCACCCACTTGAGAGACTGAGTCCTTGCACTCCCCAGGACCAAGCAGTGGGCAAATCACCCACTTGAGAGACTGTGGCCTTGCACTCCCCAGGACAGAGTGATGGCCATGTTGCCCCCTCCAGGACCAATGGCGTTGTACCATCTTCCGGTTGAGGTTCCTCCCCATGCCCCATACCCCTGAGGTGCCTGTCTATTTTTGACCTGATGCCCCAGCAGTGTTATCTTCGTGTTGTTGCAGGAGTGAGGTTGGGCCTTGGACATTGTGTTGTGGCCCTGTGGCCCACAGACATTGAGGACTGGGCAGTGTCCCTTGCATTGTAAATATGTATATACTTTTTGATTTGGATGCACGTTTTACTAATATATTAGTCTTATTACACTCTTTTGACTTTATATTGGTTGTCCTTGCATTATTCCTGAGGGGCACGGGGTGAATATGTAATGTTATTGTATCTGGTTGTGTGTGTGGTGTTGGGGGTGAAGTTGTTGCATGTGTGTGTGTGTCACTCTCTTTTTCCTCCCCCCCTCCCCTGTGTGCTAGGCAGCAGTACTCACCGTGATCGCCTCCTTGCGGCGTTGGTGTTCATAGTGGAGCAGAAGGTAAAAGAGCACGGGGAAGACATGCAACTCGGGCTCCATGGCAGCGTGGTTCTCCCTTGAGTGTCCAGAGGTGAGTTGTTTCCCTTCTGTGCAGTGTTTCTGCCAGTCTTTTGCTCTCGTTGGTACTGCCCCGGAAAAGGTGGTGGATAGCTGGGTCATATTACTGTGAGTGGTACTTTGTCTTCCTCCTGGCTGTTGGCGGTTACCCCCGTGGTGCCTGTTGATTTCGCCCTGGCGGTCGGTATGTTAAAGTGGCAGTCTGTCTGAGCGGTTTCTGCAGTGGCCATAATTTCATATTTCTTACCGCCGGCCTGTTGGCGGTATTACCACCGCTTTATCACCGACCACCAGGGTTGTAATAAGGGTCTTAATGAGGTACAAGGGACACTCACCAGGCACTCTATCCTCAACATGACATGCAAGTACTGTAATGCAATTATGCCTTTTGTCCCATCATAAGCGTATCCATGTAAACAACATGAGTGATCCAAGGAGCAAATCATCTTACCAGGGCACATGGTTATAAATACTATGCACAATGGAATAATGGGGGCTTGAAGCTAAAAAACAACAGGTACTTTGTATCCAGAAAGCACATGGTTAGCAATTACTCTTCGGTTAGATGTAAGATAGGTTGTAAAAAAGGCTTGCATGCAAGTATTATTAATCAAATCATATTGCAGAACAATGTCACCAAGGGGAATGATACAGACTATAATCCACTGTGCTGAGTGAACTTCACAGTTATGACCCTCAACAATTTTGCAAATTAGAAGAGATTTCGGATCTCTAATAGCAAGAGCTACTAGAATAGGAGGTGAAGTTCTTGATTCCTTTGACACTGAAGATATTACAAAGAAATTATCCTCCTCAGAATATAGTACAGGTGAAGCTATCAACGTTATATCTCAGTGGAACGCCATTAGGTCACAGGAAGTATGGAAAGTCCTTGGAGGACTGTACCAAGATTGGCACTGGCACAATTTTAAAAATGAGCAGTTTGGAGAGGTTTTCAGAAACATGCTTAGATTGGGTTCATAGGCTTCTAATCTATAATATGGCAGAATGTTGTGAGTCAACAGAGTTCGAAGCCAAGTGGAGACAGTTACAGGGGGAATACTAGAAACAACATTGGAGGGTGGGAGAAACAGAAAGGGAGGAAATTATGATAACCCACACATCCACTTCACATGCAAACAATACATATTACAGCCTCTGCCGGTCAAACAAAAAACCATTTAGCAATTATTTACAATTGAGTCATGCAAGCAATATCCAAACTCATCACCTCAATCCTGAAGCCTAAACACCTGAATGAAGACCACTACATGCCTATCAACTGCCTAAATGACATATCCAACAATCTAGCCAAGGAACATACCCATCCACGTCATCCATTATGGGATGACACAAATCTGAGCACAGAGGGATTGAGCACACTAACTAACTGACAGGAATGTGTGGAGTACATGTGGCACAGAGGTCCATTGATGTAGCAAGTGAAGCAATTGCAATGTTCATGTAACATGCCTGTCATTTCCCATATACAGTGCCAATATGACCACCTTGTACTACTACAGTACATGCAGAGATGGAGGATGCAGCCAGTGACATGCTAGTATACTTGAGCGACCCATACGTACAGGTGAATGTCTGTCACAGTACCACCCCTTCTTTTCCTGCATGGCTCAACATAGCTAATGTGACACACTCCTACATAATTGGTGTGACAACCAGGACTGTGCAATCCCTAAATCTCATCTGACCATGTAAATTCCAAGTCCAGTGAGGGTCACAGTACACAACCATGCAGAGGTCACCTGACAGTCAACACTTACCCCCTTGTGGCTGCTGTGCTGCCTTCAAATGCCCATCTAACTCTGGATAGGCCACAGCCAGTATGCGGGCCATTAGGGGGGTCAGGGTCTGACAGGCACCCCTCCCACGTTGGGAGGCCACCCCAAGCTGGGCCTCTGTGGTCTTCCAGGCCCAGCGTCTCATATCCTCCCATCACTTCCTGCAGTGGGTGCTCTGCTGGCTATGGACCCCCAGGGTCCGCACTTCCTTGGTGATGGCTCTCCATAACCCTTTTTTCTGGTGGGCGCTGACCTGTATGGGAAACATTCTGAAAATGGGAGACATGATGTAAATAATACCAATATAGCAGTTACATTTGGCAACACACAACAAACAAGGACCATGCACACTGCCAATTTCCCACACATATCATATGCACGCAAAACACCTGATCAATAGTTCATGTCAATTTGCACACACACATACATCATCAAACACCACCCGACATGTGGTACAGAGGACGTTGTACTAATCTGTTGCCCTGGAGCACCGCACAACCGCTCATACATGGGTAGGACCCTTTCCACCAGTTTCTCAAGTTCCTCCGCAGTGAAGGATGCGGTCCTATCCCCTGCAGTGCGTGCCATCGTTGCTCCTAGATACAGGACACAGCAGCACACAAAGTGGAGGTCTGTCTTGCCAGAATGGCAGGAGTAAAGTGAGCTTTCCCATACAAAATGGTGGTTTCGACTGCAGCAGTCATGACCGTCACAGCCGGTGATGATCGTCATTGGTACCAGTGTCCCATAGACATTAATGTTATCCAATGAGGAGTTGCACAGCTGTTCAGACCGCCTTCCGCCATGACGACTTCCGCCGGAGGAACAAGGTCACTTCCAGCTGTCCAATGCATGTCAGACAGGCGGATGCCATATTAGTCTGTAACATGACCGTCCTGGGCTCACACTGCGTAATTAGCTGCATCTCATCACAAATAGATACATTAGGTCACACATTGTGGATAATGACACATGTAGTGAGTGTCAGTGACGTCACCACACTTGTCATTACAGTTGGCAGCATATATATCCCTATAGTGGAACACATGGAATGTATACATGTACATGTCCCATATACATCCATTGCCACAAGGATTATATGCCATTGTCTGGTTAGGAATGGAGTGTGGAGTAATGTGTCTTCCCACAACATAACAGCCAACTTGCATGATCAAAACTTTGTGACTGTTGTATGTCATACTTGGTGCCCTACATTATGAGAGGTTCCCAGATTGTTGTTTGTGTCCCCGCACAGATATTGCCACAATGGATTGTTGAGGAATGCACTAGTTTACAGGCCACTCGTAGATTTTGATACCATGGAAAAATGTCACATCACCCTGACCTATTGACTGAACCGTTTGTGCTTCGAGGAACTAGTAACCAAGTTGAAGCCAGACCTCCGGCCGGTTTGAGAAATCCCCATGCCATTCCTCCAACAGTCCAGGTGTGGTCAGTCCTGCATTCTCTTGTGAGTGTCTCTTTTTAGGTTACAGCTGGACTGGCAGCAGAGTTTTATAGGTATGTGTGAATTGTATGTCATCTGCACATGGGAGATGTATTGCTGAAGCCAGTCTGTAGCAAGTATTTGCATGCATCAAGGTGTGTGTGGGGGCTACAGCATTCCATCTTCCTTTACAATCCTGAAAGGTAGGTGACTTACCATGAGGGGCAGTGGAAATGCATTGCTGCTAAGGACATGTGTGGAATTCTGGTGCCATTGCGGTACAGCCTTATAGTTGTACCAAAGGTTTAGGGTCCTCAGTCTGCCTATTTGGGGAAATGTTAGGGGGACTTATCATTCTTGTCCTGCTGTGTAGGCATGTCATGCTGCATTGTCAGCTGCTGTGTGGCAAGCACCTGTTCCTGACTACTCAGGGAGGTGAAAAATAGAGGATATTCCCTATGTAACACCTTTCCTGTCCCACACATGTGTGAGTGCCTATGCAGTCTTTTACATATGTGGTATCATAGCTTCTGGGCCAGTCATTCTGTGCATGTATTCAAATGCTGTGGATATGTGACTTGGTTCACATGCCTTACAACATTGTGCCTGTTTCCATTATATTTTCCCTCTTCAGGTCACATCTCTGTCTGCAAGCTGATTACTGTATTTTCTGTTGACATCGTTGACACTGGATATCATTACATTTTGGATGTACTTAAACACCTGCTGGGTTGTCCCACTACATCTGTCACTTTAACATTGTTGTTATGCCGACATGTGTATATATTTGCTGCTTGGAAATATGATTGCCACTACATACAATGAAGAGACGTGCACCATGACTTGTGTGAATATGCGTTTATTTGGGATAAGACATCACAGTCCAGAGGAGTGGGGTAATGGTCGGGGTGCTGATCAGAGTGGGTGGTACAGCTGTTTGTCTCACATGTCCTGTATCCATTTGCCCGGTATGATGTGAACTTGGTTTTGGACAGCCAGCAGGTTGCAACAGTGGCACACGGGCACACGGATGACAGTTCAGAAGAGTGATCCCTTCCTGGTGGGGGATTGGTCTTGGCCTCAGGTCCTGCAGAATGTCAGGATGGGTGACCTCTTTTACGGTGGGGAACCTCAGCTGCAGGGGTAGGGGTGCTGGTGGCCTCTGGGTACTCCAGCTGGGCCTCCATTCCAGTAGCAGGTGCTGATGTTGTTTTCAGTGTTGTTGCCTGACTACATGGTGGGGCCTGCTGTTGGGTTGAGGATGTCCACAGAGTATTGTTCAATTCCTTGAACTCCCCTAATTTTGAGACCATGGTGGCATTCAGTACCTGCCACTGCTGCATAGCCTCTTGGTGGTATTCCCCCTGCAAACTCTGGGTGTCCTGCAAGGTGGTGAGTATCTGCCCCATTTTGTCCTGGGTTGGCTGGTAGCCTCACAAGACTCTGGAGACGGCTCCCTGGCTGGTTGTCTCCTGTAACTGCCTTGTTCCTTGGCCCACGATTGCTCTCCCACCAGCCCTTGCCCCCTGTGCCGGGGCCCTGTCACAGTATGCCCCTTCACACTGACACCAGGACCATCATTGTCTTCGGTTTGCACAGTTGACTCCTGCCCCTGTCGTGTGGGGTACACTGATGTTTGATGTGACCTTGGGACACTGGTATGGGAAGGTGGGCTCTGCTGTGCATTGGCTGCCACAGGGGAGGTGGGTTCAGTTGTGGGCAGGGTGAGGCTGGTGGTGGTGGACTGACTACTCATGCCTGATGGGCCAGGTTTGTTGTCCATATCCAGACTTCCAGGGGAGTCCTTCCCTATTGGACCTGCTTACAGGCCTGGGATTTCTGTCACTGGGCTCCTCTGCTGTGTGGCAGTACTTGGGAGACCTGTGTACTGAAAGGTATTATGTCAGATTATGGTATTGCAGCATTGACACACATGGTTGTATGCCAAGTTTGACTGGATTTGCAGGGCATTAATGGCATTGACAGTTACCAGTCCACTGCTTGTGTTACTATCAGTGGAATGTTTCAATGGGCCTATTTTAGAAAATAGTTAATGTTTGCCTTGCTACTGTCATTGCCATGTACTGATGTGCGTTCCTTATACTTATTGGTGATGGTCAGTGACATGGTTTAACGTGCAATTGCAGAGATGTGATGTGGATGTAGCAGTCATGCAAGGGTAGGGAGTATTGCATTGTGGTAGTTGCGGTACTTGCTGCAGTATGAGGTATCCATGCACTGGGTGGGCCTGTGAGGGAATGGCATCAGTAGGGTGCTGTGGCACGCAAGGAATGGTATTGGGTCCATGGTGGGCATGTGCAAGTTAGGGTAGTGTGAGGGGGTGAGAGGGTGGTGGGGATACATGCTGGGCACGGGGGCATGTTGGCTGGGAAGTACAGATGGCTTACCATGTCCAGTCCACTAGGTATTCCAGTCAGCCCTTCTGGATATAGAATGGCCAGGACCTTCTCCTCCCACAGTGACATTTCTGGGGGAGTCAGTGGGGATCCACCAACAATCTTCATGAAGGCGATTTGGTGCCTGGAAGCCATGGCCTGTACCTTTCCCCCTAGGTCGTTCCACCTCTTTCTAATGTCCTCCCTTGTGCGTGGATGGTTCCCCACTGTATTCACCCTGATGACTTTCCTCTGCCACATGTAGTTCTTCAAGGCTATGGATGTCTGCTGGACCTGTGCTCCAAACAGTCACGGCTCCACTCATTACCCTCAGCTCCTCTTCTGTGCATCGTGTTTTTTTTGTGGTGCCATGGTGGTTGTTTTGTGGGTAGGGTGTATGTTGTGCATGGATTTTTGATGTGCTGTTTGTTGGTGTGAGTTTGGACAGTGGTATGTTCAAGTGCTAGGTGCAGTACCTCCTTTCAGTGTGCTCTTGCCTCACTCTATCAGAGTTTCTGGCTGCAAAGGGTTCTGGGTATGTGTGGGGGGTGTTTTGTAGTGCTGTGGACAGGTGTGTGTATGTGTCTCAGGTGTTGGGTAATGGTATTGTCCAATGTGGCGCAGTGTTCTGGTGGTGGTGTCTTTTTTGCCCATGGTGGTTTGGACCTCCAATGGATTGCTGCCGTGTTGGAACCACGGTGCTGATTTATGAATCGTTATTTGGTGGGTGCTGGTAGTATAGTCGCCTCCTTCACACTGTTGTTTCGGCCGATGGTGTCGTTTTTGGGAGTACTTTGGGGGGTGTTGTGTGGGTAACTTGTAGTGAGGCAGTCGTCACACCGCCATCACTGGTGGTCTTTCGGCGGCTGCTTGCATGACAGTCTTTGGTAATGACCACCAAACTCGAAATGACCACCTCAGTCATGTGACCCAGGTAGAGGCTACAGGCACCAGATGGCTAAGAAAGGAAAATGCCAACTTTCTAAAAGTGCCATTTGCAAAATTGTAATTAAATGTCCAGCATAATTGAAGATTTCTCATTACAATTCTAAAGATAGCAAACATGAACTGAATATTTGCTCCCATTTGAAAGTTGTAGCTTATTAAGTGTAATCGGGTAGCTCCAATTTTGGTCCTTGAGAGCGGTAGCCCTTACAGTCTTGAAAAATGAATTTAAGATTTTTTCATTACCCAGACTTGCAAAACATGTACATGTCCAACTTTCCCAATACACTGCACCCTGCTATCTAGTCTGTCCAGGGCCGACCTTAGAGGTGACATAAGTATTAACAAGCATTTGCAATGTAATAGGTCTCACATTTGTGAGAGTAAGAGCTATTGGCATTGTAAATGACATTGGGGCATAATTAAGAAAAGTGGTGGTGCAACCAGTGCAGCACCACTTTCCTTGTGCCCCTTAACATCCCATACCACCACCATGTGTGCACCGTATTTACACAGCATGGCACAGGGTAGGGGGCATAGCGTCAGAATTTATAATGCTGTTGATGTACTGTACAGGTAAACGCCAACATTTTGGGCAGGCGTTAAAAATGACGAAAATAATGGTGCTAATATTTTAGATTTCTTTGCGACAGTTTTATGCCCTCCTATTGAGGGAATGCTCCCCTTGCATACATAATGCCTGGTGCAGGCATAATGTGGTGGAAGGGGTTACAAAGTGGCACAATGAATGCATTAGACTACTTTGTAAATCTGGCACAGCAATTATGGCCTCGATGGCCCGCATTAGCATAAAAAAGTGACGCTAATGTAGAGCAAGGAGGCGCTAGGCCCTCTTAAACCTGGGCCAATGTTTTTTACCTATGTGTTTAGATTTGCAGTTTAGTGGATGTATGCCAGGTGCTAAAGCAACCCACACAGGCCTGTCGCTGAAGCAGAGAGGACATAACAAGGCCACCATCTTGGGAATGTTTTTGCTTCATTCCTACAGACTAGCTGTGATACCCTAGAGATGCAACCCTTTCTAGTGTGTTTACCTAAACTTTTGTAGCACCAAACAAGCCTCAAGGAGGCACCTTCAGAGGCATTTAACCCAGAAAATGAAGGGATCAAAAGAGTGAGGAGCAAAGGAAAGGCAGCAGACATATATTTCTGGGTTTTAAACTTTTGAAGGAATTTTTCCTCCACATTGGCAATTCCAGCCTAACTTTTAAAAACATTGTATACAAAGAGAATAACAGAAGAGGCAGCTTAACTGAACAGGAAACCTAAAATGCGTGCAGATTGGTGAACTAGAGCTTTAGTGGTAGATGGGCTGACAGGATAGCTTCCAGAGGTGCGAAATCTGTGACCTAGGATCAGTGTTTTAAATGGAAATATAGAAGGGCTGGTACTCTGTATTCATTTAAAGCACTCCCTTGGGTTAATAGTCTTACGGCAGTCCTCGGCTCAGGACTAGACTCTGTAGATTAGATGCATGTATCTGAATCTCCTGGGCCTTGCCAGTGCCTTTTCGGTGGATACATTTGTGCACTGGCTGATGGTTTTGAAGTCAGAATTTTCTCTGTTTAGGTAGCTGCTCAAAATTTGAAGTCTTGGCCTTGCCATCTGGAACACTCGTAGTAGAACGGGAAGCCAGGGTTTGAATTATGGAGTGTTTTTGCCTCCTGCCTCCTATTTTTACTGACCTATTTTTGTTGGCTTTAGAACTCTGAACACTTTACCACTTCTAACAAGTGCTAAAGTGCATATGATCTCTGTGTAAATTGAATGGTTGATTGGTTTATCCATGATTGGCATATTTGATTTACTGGTAAGTCCCTAGTACAGTGCACTAGAGGTGCCTAGGGCCTGTAAATCAAATGCTACTAGTGGGTCGGCATCACTGGTTGTGCCACCCACATTAGTAGCCCTGTAATCTTATCTCAGACCTGCCACTGCTATGTCTGTGTGTGTAGTTTTAAACTGCCAAAGTATATCCACTTGCCAGGCCTAAACCTTCCCTTTTCTTACATGTAAGACACCCCTAAGGTAGGCCCTAGGTAGCCCCATGGGCAGGGTGCAGTGTATATTTAAGGTAGGACATATACCTGAAGTGTTTTATATGTCCTAACAGTGAAATACTGCTAAATTCAGTGTTCACTGTTGCAAGGCCTAGCCCTCTCATAGGTTAACATGGGGGCTGCCTTTAAATATGATTAAAGTATAGATTTCTTTTAGGAGTGGATAGACATGTGGAGTTTGAGGTCTCTGAGCTCACAATTTAAAAATACATCTTTTGGTAAATTTTATTTTAAGATTGTGTGTTTGAAAATGCCACTTTTAGAAAGTGAGCATTTTCTTGCTTAAACCATTCTGTGACTCTGCCTGTTTGTGGATTCCCTGTTTGGGTCAGTTTGACAGATGGGGTGTTTGCACATATCTCTAGAAAGTGACACAAAGCGAGCTGGGGTATAGCCTGCATATCCTGATGAGACATCTTTGCTATGAGGGAGAGGAAGAGTGGACACTTACACCTGAAAGGGCTGTGCCTGTCCTCACACAATGCGGTCTCCAACCCCCTGGTGTGTGTCTGGGGCCTGGCCTGGGCAAGGCAGGATTTCACAAACAAGAGAGACTTTCCTTTCAAGTAGGCCTACTTCAAAGGCCAAAATGTGTATAAGAAGGGCACCCAAAACCACAGACTTTAGATCACTTCTGGACATCAAGAGGAACCTCTGCCTGAGAAGAGGTGAGGAGAAGTGCTGCCCTGTCCGAGACTGTGCTTTTTGGAGCTATCCTGCAGTTGCTACTTCTGCCTGTGCAAGGGGACAAAGACTTGACTTTGCGTGCCTTCCTGCTTGTGAAGAAATCTCCAAGGGCTTGTCCTGAGCTTGCCTCCTGTTGTTGAAGTCTCAGGGCTATCAAAGACTTCTCCTGCCAGCACCTGGACTCTCTGCTGAGACTCCTGCCCTGCCAAGTGGTGCCTATCCAGTTTCTGGGGCCTTGGAAGGTTAAGCTGGCAGACCAAGACTGAAAATCCATGCACAGACCGCCGTGCGGGGAAAAATTTGATGCACCTTTCGAGACGTGGCTGAAAAACGACGCGCCACCAGCTTCGCAGCAGAAATCAACACACCACCCGCATTGCAGCTGGAAATTCGACGCACGGAGCTGGAAGAATGATGTGCAAACACCCGCTGATGGAGGATGTTAACTTCGCAACCCACATTGCGTGGTTTTGCTGATACCGTGCGGCAGGATTTTTGATGCAAACCTTGCTGGGCACGGAAAAATTACGCAACGCCTGCCCAGAACCAAGTGCTGCCAGGACTCGACTGGAGAAGGAGAAACAACACACGGTCTCGCTTGTGAGTGAGAAATCGATGCACTGCTTACCTTTTTTGACGCACACTCGCCTGTGCGTGTTATTTTGATGCTACCCAGGTACTTTTCAATGCCAACAGTGTTTTACCTGTTTTCTTAGGGTTTTAAGACTCTTTTTGCTTTTTAACTAGTATCTTAACTTGTGTATGTTGGATTTTTGTCATTTTGGTCTTGTTTTGTTTAGATAAATATTTTCTATTTTTCTAAACCTGTGTTGTGTCATTTTGTATTGTTTTCATTAAGTTACTGTGTGTGTTGGTACAAATACTTTACACCTAGCACTCTGAAGTTAAGCCTGTCTGCTTGTGCCAAGCTACCAAGGGGGTGAGCAGTGGTTAACTGAAGGTGATTCTCCATTACCCTGATTAGAGTGAGGGTCCTTGCTTGGACAGGGGGTAACCTGACTGCCAACCAAAGACCCCATTTCTAATAGGTTCCTACAGGGCTGGTTTATTGGCATTTTATTGGGCTACGAAAGGATTCAAATATGTACTTTCTTTCGGAATCCAGGGTAGGTCCAGAACCATGTCAAACTTTCTTGAAACCCAAATAAGATAAATTGCGTAAAAATAATGTAAATGGAACCTATATACACAGTGGTTACCCTGCAAGCCTGGCATGGATCCTGCCTGTCTGCTGTCTTATACAAAGAACACTTCAGTCACAATTACATATTTGGGTTACATAAGTACAAGCAGTGGCTGATCCTGGTGGCCACAGTTTGTGAAGCAACAGTTCTCCAGCTTAAAACATCTTCTGTTCATGGAGTCTTTACTTTTACTGTCAATAATTGACTTTGAGTTGTAGTCCTTGAGGCGCGTACCATATAAACAAACACACGTATACTCCTATAGACACAGGAAGGCGTGGAGAAGCACTGAGAGGAACACCAGTAGAAGCAGGAGTGAGCAAAGGCCCACTTGATAGGGTCAGAAATACATTTTCTTTACAGGTTGTGCAGGGCTTTGTGTGCATGGGTGAGGAGTCTGAAGGTGATCCTCTTGTTGACTGGTAGCCAGTGAAGTTTCTTCAGGTGTCCGGAGATGTGGTGGTGGCGGGGTATGTTCAGGATGAGTCGTGCGGCAGCGTTCTGGATTCGTTGAAGTTTCCTCTGCAGCTTGATGGTGATGCCGGCATACAGAGCGTTCCCATAGTCCAAGCGACTGGTGACGAGGGCGTGGGTGACGGTCTTCCTGGTGTCGGTGGGGATCCAGCGGAAGATCTTGCGGAGCATGCGGAGGGTGTTGAAGCATGCCGAGGTCACTGAGTTGACCTGTCTGGTCATGGAGAGGGAAGAGTCCAGGATGAAGCCGAGGTTGCGTGCGTGGTCAGTGGGTTGGGGAGTGCTGCCTAGGGCGGGAGGCCACCAGGAGTCGTCCCAGGCGGTTGGTGTAGGGCCGAGGATGAGGACCTCCGTCTTCTCTGTATTCAGTTTAAGCCGGCTGTCTGTCATCCAGTTCGCTACTTCCTTCATGCCTTCGTGTAGTCTGGCTCTTGCTGAGGTGGGGTTGTTGGTGAGGGATAAGATGAGCTGGGTGTCGTCGGCGTAGGATATGAGGTTGAGTCCGTGTTTTCGTGCGATGTTCGCCAGGGGGGTCATGTAGATGTTGAAGAGGGTGGGGCTGAGGGAGGATCCTTGGGGGACGCCGCAGATGATCTCCGTGGCTGTGGATCTGAAGGGGGGGAGGCGGACTCTCTGAGTTCTTCCGGAGAGGAAGGAGATGATCCATTCCAGGGCCTTGCCTCTGATGCCGGCGTTGCTGAGGCGGCGTATCAGGGTACGGTGGCATACCGTGTCGAAGGCTGCAGAGAGGTCCAGGAGGATGAGGGCCACAGTTTCTCCTTTGTCGGTCAGGGATCTGATGTCGTCCGTGGCTGCAATGAGGGCGGTCTCGGTGCTGTGATTAGCTCTGAAGCCGAACTGTGAGGGGTCGAGAGAGTTGTTGGTTTCCAGGGCAGTGGTGAGTTGAGCGTTGACGATTTTCTCAATCACTTTGGCGGGGAACGGTAGGAGCGAGATGGGCCGGAAGTTTTTGAGTTCGGTGGAGTCTGCTGTTGTTTTTTTTAGGAGGGCGTTGATTTCGGCGTGTTTCCAGTTCTCCGGGAAGGTGGCGGTGGTAAAGGACGCGTTGATGACGTCTCGGAGGTGGGGTGCGATGATGTTGTCGGCTTTGTTGAAGATGTGGTGCGGGCAGGGGTCAGATGGTGATCCTGAGTGGATGGAGTTCATGATGCGGGTGGTTTCCTCGGTGGTGGTTGGGTTCCAGGTGAGGATGGTGGTGTTGTCGGTGGCGGGTTCCAGTGGTGGGTTCGTGTTGGTAGTGGTGAAGCTGTTGTAGATGTCGGTGATCTTGTGGTGGAAGAAGGCTGCGAGGGAGTCGCAGAGGTCCTGTGAGGGAGGGATGGAGTTGTTTTCTGCGTCGGGGTTGGAGAGTTCTTTGACGATGCCAAATAGTTCCTTGCTGTTGTGGGCGTTGTTGTCTAGTCTGTTCTGGAAGGCTGATTTTCGTGCGGTGCGAAGGCGTTGGTGGTGTTGGTGGGTGGCGTTCTTGAGAGCAGACATGTTCTCTTTGGTCTGGTTGAGGCGCCAAGTCTTCTCGAGGGTGCGGCATTCTTTTTTGGAGTCCTTGAGGTCGGAGGTAAACCAGGAGTTTTTCTTGTGGTTGTTGGCGTTTGCTTGGGTCTTCAGGGGGGCCCGGAGGTTGGCGCAGTCGGAGATCCAGCTCGTGAGGTTGTTGGCGGCTTCGTTGGGGTCTGTGGTGCTGGTGGGTTGGTTCTGGGAGAGGGTCGATGTGAGTTGTTCCGTGGTGATTCGATTCCATTGTCTTCTTGGTGGTTGCTGGGTGTGGTGGCGCATGGTGGTCTTCTTGAAGCTGAAGTGGACACAGCTGTGGTCCGACCAGGCGAGTACGGTGGTGTGGCTGAAAGAGATGTGTTTGCTGGAGGAGAAGATGGGGTCGAGCGTGTGTCCGGCGTAGTGGGTGGGGGTGTTGACTAGCTGTTTCAGTCCCAGGTTGGCGAGGTTGTCCAGTAAGGCGGTGGTGTTGTTGTCGGTGTGGTTCTCCAGGTGGAAGTTGAGGTCCCCTAGGAGGATGTAGTCGGAGGACGGGAGTGCGTGTGGGCTGACGAAGTCTGCGATGTCTTCGCTGAACTTAGTGCGTGGTCCTGGTGGTCTGTACATGAGGGTGCCTCTGAGGGCGGTCTTGGGGTCGCTGTGGATTGCGAAGTGGAGGTGTTCGGCGTCGGGGAGTGAGTCGTCGACGTGGGTCGAGATGCGGATGGAGTTTTTGTGTGCGATGGCGATGCCTCCTCCGGTGCGGTTGGTGCGGTCTGTCCGGATGATTTTGTAGCCGTCAGGGATGCTATGGCGATGTCGGGTGCCGAGGAGGGGTTCATCCAGGTCTCGGTGAGGAAGGCGATGTCCGGGTTTGTTGAGTCAATGAGGTTCCACAGTTCGGTGGCGTGCCTGTGGACGGATCGGGTGTTGATCAGGATGCAGTCGAGGTTGTTTCCGTGGGAGTCGTTCTTGATGGGTGCGATGTGTGTTCGTGGGCAGGTGAAGCGGCAGTTGCGGCAGGTGAAGGGTCCGTGGGTCCGCTTCGGGGTGGCGCGGTAGCAGCCCGGCGTGCGGCCGGGGTTGAGGGCGGTGAGGGTGGTGGTGTTGTAGGTCAGGTGGTGGTGGAGGGTGGGGTGGGGGTCGTGGGGACCAGGGGTTCGGGCGCTGGGCGCGGTCCAGGCGCGCAGCGGGCGCAGTCGGGCTTGCCTTAGGCGCGCAGCAGCCGCCATTTAAGGGGTAGCCGGGGAGGCGGGGTCAGCTGGGAGGCGGGAGGCGGGCGGGCGGGTAGGGAAAAAAGCAGGAAAAAAAGCGGCGGGAGGTCTTGAGAACGGCGAGGAGGCCTGAAAAACGAAAAGTACCTCAAAAAGGTACGAAAAAGAGGAGAAAAACGGCGGAAGGACGAGGGGGACGGCGGGGGCACTCAGGCGAGCAGACACTCGGGAGACACGGAGTAAAGGGAGCGCGATCACACACAGGCAGCAATCGGGGACAGACACTCGGGAAACAAGGAGAGAAGGGGAGCGCGATCACACACAGACAGGCACTCGGGAAGCAAGGATCACACACAGGTAGACAGCGAGGGGGAAGGCACGCAGGATCTGGTGGCGCTGTGAGGACAGGGGAGCGACCTACCCTGGGGTCAAGGGTCGCTACCACTGCCTCGCAGCAGCCGCCATTTAAGGGGTAGCCGGGGAGGCGGGGTCAGCTGGGAGGCGGGCGGGTAGGGAAAAAAGCAGGAAAAAAAGCAGCGGGAGGTCTTGAGAACGGCGAGGAGGCCTGAAAAACGTAAAGTACCTCAAAAAGGTACGAAAAAGAGGAGAAAAACGGCGGAAGGACGAGGGGGACGGCGGGGGCACTCAGGCGAGCAGACACTCTGGAGACACGGAGTAAAGGGGAGCGCGATCACACACAGGCAGCAATCGGGGACAGACACTCGGGAAACAAGGAGAGAAGGGGAGCGCGATCACACACAGACAGGCACTCGGGAAGCAAGGATCACACACAGGCAGACAGCGAGGGGGAAGGCACGCAGGATCTGGTGGCGCTGTGAGGACAGGGGAGCGACCTACCCTGGGGTCAAGGGTAAGTGGCAACGGTGGCACAGGAATTAACAAGGAACAGTGGAAGAAAGGTGATTGGGTGGAGGGACAAGCAAGAATGTGGCATGGGGGAGTGCTATTTAGGTGCTATGGATGAGGCAGTAGGGTGCGCGTACAGTGCCCCTGAGCTCTGCATTGTAAGCACATTGACTCATCGGAGCAGGAAACAAAGAAACAATTGGTCTCCCACACAACAAGGTGTAATTATACAATAGTTAGTCCCTGCTCCCAAAGAGAAAAAGGGGAGACAAAGAGGCATGACTGACCGCTAGCAAGCAAGGATTTTAAATGACACTGAAATAAACAAATGAAATGCCTTTAAGCCTACTGAAGTAATTATACTAAAAGTATACAAGAGGCAGTTCACTTATGCTCAACCTAAAAAGGAAGATTTGAGTATGACAAAAGTTTGATTTGCTATGCCAAAATGACAGTTTTAAAACTGCACTCACAGGTTGCAATGATAGGCCTTGGAACTGCTTACAGGGCTACTTAAGAGGGTGGCACAATAAGTGCTGCAGGCTCACTACTAACATTTAATTTACAGACCCTGGTACATGTAGTATCACTTTACTAGGGACTTGAAAGTAAATTAAATATGTCAATTGGGTGTAAGCCAATTTAAGCAGTGAGCACATGCACTTAAGCAGTGGTTACCAGTGTGTGCAGAGTCCTATGGCTGCAAAATTGTGATCAGCAAAATTGGATGAGAAAGGCAAACTTTTTGGGGAAGACCACCCTAAGGCAGACATGTCTTACCGTGATGTTTGTCCTTGACAAATAAAAGGCAATAGTGGATATTCCATTTCTTGTGTGTTTCTTCTGTCACTTCTGGCTCATCCACCTCATGGCACACACTAATAGGGCACCAGACACGGTTTAAATAGGTAACTCTTTTATGCCCTAATTTGACTCCTATTGTAATGCACACTGGGTAGGGCACTGTAGATTTGTTCAGCCAATGAAGAATGGATATGAATCTGTACTGAAAAAGGTGCTTCTGGGCAACTTTACAGTAACACAAAGAAGTGCTGCTAAAGTGAAAAAGTGGCAATCGCTGGCCAGTGGACAATATAAACCTGACACATCGACTGGGAAAACTCCACCTAAAGAAGAAGTCCCTGCCGGAAGAATACCTCGGACTCTTGATGGAAGAAGAGGACTTACACAAGCTGGCACCTAGGCACTGCAACAGCTCTCCAAGAGTGAAGTAGTTCATCTCCTTTTTGACCACTTCAGGGGCACAAAAAGCAAAATGACTCTTGACTCCAAGACGGCCTAGATGATCTCACAGCAATGGATGCTGCAGGAGGCCTAACTGGAGAAAGACCTGGGCCTAGATGTTGGCCCTGAGGTGTGCAAGGCTAGTTACAGGACTGACCAGAGGGAACATTCTAAGTATCTGGAGAAAAGTGAGACTTAGGGCCTGATTTAGATCTTGGCAGTAACGGTCCCGTCATCAAGTTTGTCGAAAACCCATACACCTTTGTAGTCAGTCCGCTCTACTTAAATGTTGGTGGGACCAAAGGTGATAGACCGCCCGACTCCCATCGACTCTGTCAGGAATCTCCACCCATGTGGAAGGTGCAGTTTGAAATAGTGACTGACGATAGGACTCCAGCTACTGTTCACACCAAACCAATCATGATGTGCCTTCCTGCCAAGCGAATTGTGGGGGTGTTACCGCCACACATGAGCTGGCAGATTAAAAGGGAAATTAGGTAAAAATGTACCTTTTTCCATTTCCACTTCTGTTTCCAACTGGACATGACTGGACAAGACCTGCTGTTGCTTTTTCCACTGGACCAAGGAGTATACATGACCCCATTGTCACTGGACTCGAAGGTAAGCATTCTGTATTACTTCTGTAAGTTGGTTAATTTCTTCACATTAGCTCGGGACCAATGCAGACATATACATGCAACAGTAGTTTAAAAAAAAAAAAATCTTGTGACATGTATATGTCTGTAAAACATCTATGTCAGTCATTAATGGGTACAAATTGATTACATACACAATTTTTATATTTGTGTCAGCTTTTATTAGCAAATGAATGCTTGCAGCAACATAAAAATAACATCATGATTTTTAACTATATCCATGTGTGTCATAGTCTCATATCGGGCAGAAGGCGGCTCAGTGGCAATACATCTAAATACGCCAGTTGGAACTCCATCGACAAGACCGAGTACTCGGGTCTGCTGTCGCGGCAGGATAGTGGTAATACCGTTAAGATCGAAGTCAGGCCGTAGGACTACTGAATTTGCACAGGAAGGCTGCACTCAAGAAGAGCAAGAAAAACAGGTTAATTCCATTTGGAGCTTTTGCCATGCCAAAAACAGATTGAGCAGGAGCACACATCAAATGTATCAGGCCTCAGGCATCCCTGCCTAGGTACAAGAGGACTTTGGCTTCCAAAAGAGTAACAAAGTTCAAAGGTAAAACTTTAGCAGTCTAAAGTTTTGCCTTTGAGCTTTGTCACTCTGCACTCCGCAGATAGTCAACATGTGAAGTGACCTTGGCTTCTGTGAAATCCATGTATTGCCGGCTCCTTGCATATGTTGCCAAAACCAACGGTTTCCACTGACCACTTATCCAACTTAGATGGATATGTGGCAACCACAGCAATGGACCTTGCCCTGCTTCCCAATTTTAGCTTCCACTTTAGAGACTAAGGCCCTCATTATGACATTGGCAGTAAATCCACTTATCGCCAAGCTGACGGCTGCCAACTTACTGCTGCCGTGGCAGATATCCATTCACCATATTATGGCACACACACACCAATCTGTCAGTATTCAGCCAAATACACAAATCTGCCACACCAAAGGTCAGTGATAAACTGGCGGCATCAAAACCCACACCGTTAAGCCAACAGAACTACGCCCACCACATTATGACCGACGAATCACCATGGCGGACATTCAACGGCGGTAAACCATTGGCAGTACATACTGCTGCGCTCACAATGGTCACCTACATACAAAACAACACCACATAGGACAATTCAAGCAGCGCACACCTGACACCCATACATACACCACACACCACACCCACACACCCACACCACTATAAAACACATACCCACATTACCCACAACCCTTTACAAACAACAATTACTGCTAGGAGATAGACACCAAGACCACTGACACAATTCGATCTGCACACTATTCACACCTAAACACCACTCACGCACTACACATCACACACCCCAACACATTACCCAACACACCCTCACCAACACACCTCACAGAACACCCATGGCACCACAAAGACACCCCTGTTTTACAGAGGAGGAGTTAAGGGTCATGGTGGAGGAAAATGTCAGGGTAGAGCCACAGCCATTTGGAGCACAGTGTGCAGCAGATATCTATAGCTAGGAAGATGGAGCTATGGCGGAGAATCGTGGACAGGGTCAACACTGTGGGACAGCACCCATAAACTAGGGATAACATCAGGAAGAGGTGGAATGACCTACGGGGGCAGGTACGTTCCATTGCAGCAAGATAACCAGCTCACGATCCAGAGTACTGGCGGTAGACCCCCACCTCCTCCCATTCAACTCACAGCATGGGAGGAGCAAGTCTTGGCAATCCTGCATCCTGAGGGCCTGGCAGGAGTGGGACGAGGACTGGACTCTGGTAAGTCAACTCTCTACTCTCACATACCTTCAACCTCACTCCCATCCCTCCACCACTTTCCACACACCCCACCATCACATCTCACTCATCCCAATGCCAAGCCCTGCATACTGTACCAATGCATGGACACCACTCACAACCCTGCATGGGCACTCATCACTAAAGCATGCACACCATAGAGAATTAACAATCACACCATACACTAACATACACAAGTGAAAGCTGGCAGGGCAAATCCATCCAAAGAGGGGAAGCCACAGATGTACAATATGTCAGACATAGAAACCATAACACATTATTTACATCCCCACAGGTACCCCAGCCAATGTCACTGGAGAGGAGGTGCCAGCAATATCCTGTCCCCCAACTGAAGAGGCCCACAGTGATGACAGCAACTCTGGTCTTGAGGATCTAGATGACCTACCTGGCCCATCAGGGACCACTGGACAACTGGTTACCCAGGCCCAGTCACACGCCACCACTGAGTCTCCCCCATCAGGAAACACCACCACTGCACCCACCCAGCGTACCCATACCTCTGTATCCAGAACATGTCAGTCAGCAGTGTGTCCACTTCTACAGGGACCCCAGGCCACACCTCACCCACAAGAAATTCAGGGACGTGGAGTCAGTGGCAGTGGGCACACGGTTCAGGGGACAGAGGCACAGGCCAACAGGGACACTGGGAGAACTGCTGTGCTCCAGGGGGAGGACAAGAACACGGAACCTACTCTCCAGGAGGCTCTCGCAGAGATCCTGGGAGCTCATCAACATTCCCAGGACTCGATGGGCCAGATCCTGGACAATGTGCAGGAGAACAGGTGGCTGCAGGACGGACAGTGCCAGGGGATCAGGGAAGACTTGCAGGCCATTAACAACACCCTGATTCTATTGCAGGGGTGCTGGCTGACATGGCCAACATTATGAGGGAGGCAGTCACACCAGTGGGCCCCTGGCACTAGCCAGACATCTGAACAGCCTTCCACTTCCGCTAGTGGCCGGGAGGCCCCACCATAGGACACATAGGCAACCAGCACCCCTCCCCCTGCAGAAGGTGAATGACCCCGCAAACATTCCCTGTGATCCAGACAGAAGCCAGAGACAATTGCCAAGACCCCCTGCCAGGAAATGAGACTCTCCTGAGTCTCCCCCTGGTGTCCCACTCTGTCACCCTGTCCACCTTGAACTGCCACTGCTCCCCTTCCTATGTCCCCTTGGACAATGCAGCTGTGCTGCAAACAGACTGGAACAATACCTGGACTTTCCTCCATCATCACCCCATCCCACTTTCACTTGCCCCTCCATATATTAGCACTTCAATAAACACACTTAAAAAAAAACATTTTGGAGTATGTCATATATGTAAAATATGTATTCATTGAAATAAGTACAAACATTGCAAATCAACTGTACAGAGAATGAGCATAGATTAAGGACCTGTAGCTGGCTGTAGTGATCATACCAGGAGTGTATGTCAGGTCATTAACATTTGCAAAATGAATTGCCAGAGGGAACAGTAAGTGGGCTTAGAAGTTGAAAATATCAGCATGCCATTGCCACACAATTTAAAACAAATGTCATTGAAATGTGAAGTAACACTGTCCTACCTGTGTGTCATTGGAAGTATTGTTGGATCACATTTGTTCTGTTGTCCTCATCCTCATCCTCTGCCTCTTCATCCTCACTGTTCACAGGGTCTACTGCTGCCACACAGGCATCTCCAGCCTCCTCCTGCAGGAATGGGACATGGCGTCTAAGGGCCAGGTTATGCAACATGCAGTATGCCACAACTATCTGGCAGACCTTCTTTGGTGAGTAGCACAGGTGTTAGATGGATGCACTGTAACCTGGCCTTCAGGAGGCCAAAGGTCCTTTCTATGATCTTTCTGGTTCACCCATGTGCCTCATTATAATGTTCTTCTTCCCTTGTAATGGCATTCCTCACAGGGGTCAGCAGCCATGATAGGTTTGGGTAACCAGAGTCACCTGCAAATATTGAGGGACACTATTTAGCCACACACTATCCCATATGGTCCACACCATACCCATACACCAATATATACTGGGTGGGAACCAGGGCTCACGTATTAGCCACACCCTGTGCCTCTGTAGTTGGGCCATCACATTTGGGATGCTGCTATTCCTCAGGACAAAGGCATCATGCACTGACCCAGGATACTTAGCATTGACGTGGAAGATGTACTGATCCGCCAAGCACACCATCTAAACAGTCATAGAGTGGAAACTCTTACGATTCCTGAACACCTGTTCATTCTGACAGGCGGGTCAAATGCAATATGTGTTCCATCAATCACCCCAATTATGTTGGAGATATGTCCCATTGCATAAAACTCGGCCTTCACTGTGGCCAAATCCTCAACCTGGGGGAAAACGATGTAGCTGCACATGTGTTTTATCAGGGCAGACAACACTTGTATCAGCCCTATTGAGAACATTGGCTGTGACATTCCTGCTGCCAAGCCCACTGTCACTTGGAAAGAACCAGTTGCCAAGAAATGGAGCACTGATAGCACTTGCATAAGAGGGGGGATCCCAGTGGGATGACGGATAGCAGATATCAGGTCAGGCTCCAATTGGGCACACAGGTCTGTGATTGTGGCCCTGTCAAGTCTGTAGGGGAGGATAATGTGCCTGTCCTCCAGTGTAGCCAAGTCTACCAGGAGTCTGTGCACGGGGGTATGTCTCCATCTCCTATTCATCTGCAGTGGTAGAAATCTAAGGGACAAAAACGTGAGGAGCCAGTCACAAACTGAACAATGGAACAAGAACAGAACTTTGCATCCTGTAAACATGAAATGGGTCAATATGATTTGTCCAGTATGTGCTAATATTTCCTGTGATGCTGCATTACTCCAGGGCCTGCCCACCCCCGAAATGACGGCAGCCTGTCCTGTGTGGAGGGACAGGTGGAAGTGAGGTAATTCCGCTGACGTTGTGCGCCGTTGTGGGAGGCGGTCGGGAACCGCCGTGCAACTCCTCATTGGTTAACATTGGGCCCTATGGGTTACAGTGGCCAACGGTGATCTACGCCAGAGGTGACGGTATGCACTGGCACGGACGTGACTGCCATTTTCTATCATATTTCTCACTGGTTACCTGACCTTCCATAGGCGAGGACCCACACTGCATGTGCTGCTGTGACCTGTGTCTTGAACCCACCATGGCCCATGTGACCAGGGAAAGGGCCCCAGCCTTCACTTTGGAGGAGTTCCAGAGACTGGTGGATGGGTTCCTACCCCATCACAGACTGCTGAATGGGCCTCCAGACCAACAGGTGAGTACACTGTGAGCACAATGCATGTGGCATGAATGCATGGAGTTGTGTGTGTGAAGGCCTCATGTAAGGGGGGGGTGTGGATGTCCTCTTGGCGACGTGCAGGTTGTGTGCTGGGCCACGTGTGTAAATGGTGATGGGAACGGGTATGGTGGGCCATATGTGTATAACGCAGTAATGTTTGTGTAATGGTATTTTCCTGTGTGCATTGCCTCTGCAGGTCAGCGCCCATCAAAAGAAGGGTATATGGCATTCCATTGCCAAGGATGTGCGGACCCTTGGGGTCTATGGCAGGCTTAGCACCCACTGTCGGAAATGGTGGGAGGACCTGAGACGCTGGGCACGGAAAACTGCAGAGGCCCAGCTGGGGATGGCTTCCCAATGAGGAAGGGGTGCCTGTCGGACTCTGACCCCCCTGATGGCCTGCATACTGGCGGTGGCCTATCCAGAGCTGGATGAGCACTTGAGGGCATCACAGCAGCCACAGGGGGTAACTACAGTGCCCATCATTACAACTTACGCATGGTAGGGTGGTATCCGGTGGGGGATGTGTGTCAGTGGGTGCCCTTAAGCCAGTCTGACATTGCAGCGTAGGTCCCCTGGTGGCTAGGGTTCAGAATGGAAAACTTTGCTACCTAGCTCGTAGGCATCCACTACTGGTCAGGGCTGCGTGGGTCACAGGTGTGCTGCATTTGGCGGTGTGTGCCTCTCCCCATGCCTTGGTGGCTAACTATTCTCTGGTAGTGCAATACATATTGCATAGGCCTGTTCCCTGTCTGTGAGTGTGCTGTATACGCCAACGGTGGTGTTGGTGCAACCATTGACCCTGTGTGTCCTTTGTCTCCCCCCACCTTTCTTGTTTTGTCATCCGGTCCTTATGTGCATTAGCATCATCTGGTGGAGGAGCAGAGCACTGGCGACGGAGGGAGCTGCATCCCACAGGAGCCAGAGTCCAACGATGCTGAGGATACCAGTGAGATTGAGGTTGAGGGGAGGACCATGGCGGAGACTGGAGGGGACAGTTCTGACCCAGATACCCCCTCCAATGGAAGCTCCCTAGTGGTGGTGGACCTCAATGTCCCTAAAAAACTGTTTCTATCCACCATTCCCTACCCCTCACCCCGTCCTGCACATATGGGCAGGGTATCAAGAACCCAGGCAAGCACCTCAGCCACACAGTCGACGAGCCCAGTCCTAACCGCACCCCCTCGTGGTGGAAAGGGATCCAGGCCACATGTACTGAAGGAGAAGGAGCCTACACCAGCCAGCCTAAAGGGGAGAGGCACTGCCTCAGCCGGCAAGAAAGGCAAGGAGCCTGCATATGCCACACAAAAGGCCAAGGAGTCTGCCCCAGCAGGCAAGAAGAGCAAGGAGCCTGCACCAGCAAGCAGGAAGTGCAAGGAGCCTGCACCAGTAAATGTGACAGAGCCCCCCCCCCAACTGTCGTGATCACCTTTTCCTCTGAATCTGCGGGTTGCTGAACAAGATTGCCCACCTCCCCGCAGCACCAAACTCAGAATGCTTTAATAGCACTGAGCCTAGGAGATGCCAGGCGAGGGGAAAGGGAATTAGGAAGGGAACAGCAGGAGGGAGATCTGAAAGACAAAAAGTTAGTGCAAACATAAACGCAATGACTCAATTGCTATCCTTCAGCACAAACAATGATTATCGTCATCAAATTGTGCAATTGAGAAAATGTTCGAGAGTTCAAAAAAACAACCACTGTCCAAATCTTTCCAATTTCACTGCAATGAAGTTATATATATATATATATATATGTTACTTTCCTAATAAAGGTTTTTTATAAAACAACCTAAACCCTAAAAAACCTCTACATATGTCGAAAGACCTAATTTTCATTTTACAAGCTAAACTAGGACGGAACGGCTTTCATCAGAAATAATAATTAAAACTGTAGCCGAAAGCAAGCGCTGGGAAATAGCGGCCTCTTGACAATAATTCTGAAGCAAAGGTTAAGAATCGTTCATGCGCTTTGATTGGAAATACAATGTTTCACTTTTGCCTTTGAGAAAACCAAGTAATCACATTATCAGCTGAAACTGTATCAATGGAAAAGGCTTGCGAACAAACAAAACGCTCACCCTCGATTTCGGAAAACAGAACAGCAGAGAGACACGTGCCGCCTGAAGATTCCGAAAGACCGAGGATACAAAGTATCCTAAAGAAGGGCGAGCGAAGAACACTTCCAAGAAAAAACTTACCTGAATGAGTACGACCTACTCGTTAAATCTCTGCCGAAAATAGCAAAGAACACGCGGAGCAGAAACTCGCTCCAGCTCTGCAGAATAGTGAGCAAGCCTAGAAGGGTGTGGCTGCTATTTATAGAGCGGACACACCCAAAGATGGCTGCCGCCCCGGTGGAACTGGGAATAATAGTTCTTTAAAGGTTCAAGTCTCATTCTCCACGAGATGCATGACAGAGTTACAGCGTAACCACCATTGACCTGTCCCCGCAGCCCAATGTGCTCTACCACACGGGGAGCACAGCAAACGCAACTTTGCACAAGAAGGGATTATAACTGGTGACATCATATGGGAGTCGTGGGTAGTCATTATGGAAACGCTAATGGGGGCGGGTCCTAGACCGCAGGATGCTCTACCCTTGACACCAACCATGGTTGTGCAGCCTACCGAGGTTGCAGGGGATGGGAAGGAGCCTCCCCCCACCAGCAGCACCACCACTGTGCAGCCATCCGAGGTTGCAGGGGATGGGCAGGAGCCTCACCCCACCAGCAGCACCACCACTTTGCAGCCATCACCGCCGGCGGATGGTATGTAATCCTGCCTCCATGGGCTGCTGTGCGGCCTGTCCACTCTAGAACCAGTGGGTATGACACACTCCTGTGAGACTGTGATCTTGCACTCCCCAGGATCAAGCATAGGGCACCTTGCCCCCTCCAGAACCAGTGGGTATGACACCCACCTGTGAGACTGTGGCCCATCACTCCCCAGGATCAAGCACAGGGCACTTTGTCCCCTCCAGAACCAGTGGGTATGACACCCGCCTGTGAGACTGTGGCCCATCACTCCCCAGGATCAAGCACAGGGCACATTGCCCCTTCCAGACCAGTGGTCTTGTTACATCTCCCAGCTGAGGTGCCCCGTCCCCCGTCCTCCTGAGGTGCCTGCCTATTTACCAGCTGATGCCCCTGCAGTGTTCTCTCCATGTTGAAGTAGGGGACATGTGTGGCCTTGGACTTTGGCCTGTGGCCATGTGGCCCATGAAAATTGAGGACTGGGCTGTATTCCTTTTTCTGTAAGTATGTATATATCTATTATCTTTCCTAACTTATTATTTCTACTGTGTTGATCTTATTACAAACACTTTTGCAAAATTGTTTTGTCCCTGCATTATTCAGCAGAGTTACGGGGTCAACTTGTTTTTGTAATGCATCTGGTTGTGTGTGTGGGGTGTGTGTTATGCATGTGTGTCACTCTCTTTTTCCTCCCCCCTCCCTTGTGTGCTAGGCGGCTGTACTCACCGTCATCGTCTTCACCGACATTGGTGTTCGTGGTGGAGCAGAACATAGAATATAATTGGAAAAACATGCAATTCTAGTTCCATAGCGGCGTGGTTCTTTCCTGTATCTCCAATGGTGAGTCCTTTGCCTTCTGAGCTCAGTTTCTGCCAGGCTTTTGATGTCGTTGGTACTACCCCGGAAAAGGTGGCAGATTGTGTTCTTGTAATATAGTGGGCAGTACATTGACTTCCGCCTGGCTGTAGGTGGCTACCACTGTGGTGCCTGTTATTTCTGCCCTGGCAGTCGGTGTGGTACATTGGCTGTCTTTCGGAGATCTTTCCGCCCTGGTCATAATTTGCGGTAATTACTGCCACTTTATCACCGACCACCAGGGTCGTAATGAGGGCCTAAGTCGGAAGGTTATGAATTTGACTAGCGTGACCTGCTTGGAGCATCCGACCTCCATTCCATTGTGGTCAGCGGTGAAGTTGTGTCAAGTGCCAACAGTGACCTTTAACTGGTACATTATCATTCCTTGTTTTTTTTTTTTTTACCTTAAAACTGTAAAAATTCACATTTCAGCGTTTACTATCTTATGTTAATGATGTGAGTTTCTTATTCCTTGTTATTTTTTCAAATCCTTCTAAACTAGTGTGGTAATTGTGTGTTCTGTAGTAACCTTTTACAATTAATACACACTTCTCTGGGAATTGTCTGCTGCTTGTGCCAGATCTACTGGGGTTTTAGCAGAGATTATCTCAGAACTGTGTTTTGACCTACTTGGAGATGATTCACTAAATTGATATGGGTACTCCTTCCAAGTTAATAATCTCATTCTTGTTAGTTGACAATTTGAAATGCCTCTGAAGAGAAAGAAGAAAAAAATCTCCGAGCTGATACCAAATTATTTAAGTGTGCAAGAAGTGATGCAAAAAAGACCTCCCACAGTTCCACACAGAAAGGGTATGAGAATTTGTAAGTCATTTATGGGCCTGGAGAATGGGAAGCAGACACTGCAGTTTTACATGAGCACAGTGCGTTATTTCCCTAGACTATTTGCGCAGGGCAGAAATGCCATAGCCTGTCTGCCTGGACATCCAGGCCCATATTTATACTTTTTTAGCACATCATTTGCATCATTTTTTTACGCAAAAGTTGCGAAAACGTACAAAATATAATGGTATTTTGTAAGTTTGCGCCACTTTTGCATAAAAAATTATGCAAATGATGTGCTAAAAAAGTATAAATATGGGCCCCAGATTCCGAATGAAGGGAGCCTGAACATACTCCGGAGATGAGAAATTATCCATTACATTTTTAAAACTTCAAAGAAATATTTTGATTAATGTAAAAAGTATTTAAGTGCCACGTAAGTTAACCTCCTGGTTTATGAGAATTCTTGCCACTGTGTTTCATCATTGTTCTTTTTTTACTGTCGTTTTAACAGTTCAGTAGTTCAGTTCAGTAGTTCAGCTTCCATACGTTCATACTTTTCACATTTTGAAATGTCAGGTCAGTCACACCAGAATTTAACTTTGGCATTAATATGTTGGTATTTCTACTCGTATGTTCAGGCTCCCTTCATTCGGAATCTGGGGCCCATATTTATACTTTTTTAGCACCACATTGCATAATTTTTTATGCAAAAGTGGCGCAAACTTACAAAATACCATTATATTTTGTACGTTTTCGCAACTTTTGCGTAAAAAAATGATGCAAATGAGGTGCTAAAAAAGTATAAATATGGGCCTGGATGTCCAGGCAGACAGGCTATGGCATTTCTGCCCTGCGCAAAAAGTCTAGGGAAATAACGCACTGTGCTCATGTAAAACTGCAGTGTCTGCTTCCCATTCTCCAGGCCCATAAATGACTTACAAATTCTCATACCCTTTCTGTGTGGAACTGTGGGAGGTCTTTTTTGCATCACTTCTTGCACACTTAAATAATTTGGTATCAGCTCGGAGATTTTTTTTCTTCTTTCTCTTCAGAGGCATTTCAAATTGTCAACTAACAAGAATGAGATTATTAACTTGGAAGGAGTACCCATATCAATTTAGTGAATCATCTCCAAGTAGGTCAAAACACAGTTCTGAGATAATCTCTGCTAAAACCCCAGTAGATCTGGCACAAGCAGCAGACAATTCCCAGAGAAGTGTGTATTAATTGTAAAAGGTTACTACAGAACACACAATTACCACACTAGTTTAGAAGGATTTGAAAAAATAACAAGGAATAAGAAACTCACATCATTAACATAAGATAGTAAACGCTGAAATGTGAATAAATGTGCCGGTAAAGAAAGTAACTCAAAAATAGAGCCTAGTGGAGTGAAATGAAGTTGCAGTCTTGATGCAAACATGACTTTTGTCAGTAAATGATCAATGTTTCTGACAGATGCTCAACAAATCCATCTGACTCCGAGGCATTGAAAAGTCCACTCATTAAAAAGAGTGATTTTGCAGCAGTTGTCTGATAGAAATTCTGCGTTAGCAATATTGTGTAGACAGAATATTGTTTCAAAAATATTGAGGAACAATATATATATATATATATATATATATATATATATATATATATATATATATATATATATATATATATATATATATATATATCGTCAATGTACATATAAGTGGTGTTAAGTAAAATTTTGCTTACCCATAGAATCTTACCTTCACAATATTTTTGTCCTTGATATTCTTGGCAAGGTATTTGGTCGACACAATATTTTGGACTCAATATTTTTTCCAAATTCTGTGGTAGCACACCTGCATTTGAGGCTCGCTGAGATGGACAGAGGAGACAATACTTTCATCTGAAAAGTGATATCACCACCTGTCAGAGCTGTCAGATTTGAGGGCTATGCAGACTGCTTGATGTGCTTAATGGTTGGCTGAGATTGGCTACTTAATGCTCCTGATGATATCACGGATCTCTTATATGAGAACAGGATAAGAGTATAAAACAATAGGCACAAGTTCAAAACAAAGAACCACATTCTCCAAAAAAAAAAAAACTATATGTAGAGATCTCTGCACACTTACATTTCTGCCTCTGCCTGGTCGCAAATTGCACCTAGATGTATCCTAGCAACTTAAGGCAGCAACTTACTCCCAATAGTAGGTGTATAGGGTTGGGGACACACATAATTCAATATACTACCAAGACTGCTAGTAAATATATATATATGCATATTTTAGGAGTACGTCACCAAAAGATAGTCCTACATAGCATTGCTGTAGATCTCTGTGAGCTACGTAGAACTAAGAATTGAAAAGAATAGTACAACAGGCATGTCATGAATAAAAATACCCATACCTGACAAACATTACTCCCTGCAAAGTGATATTTAAATACACTAATATTGATGCTCCTTCACAAAAAGGCACAGATTCCACACATGCCATTCAGGTACAGCTTGCTCCCCACAGAGCGCAGTTTGAATATACTTTTTTTGATGCTTTCAACTTTTCATTTCTACAGTCCTGATGTCTGCTGTATTGTAGGTGACAGTTGCAGCAGCAACACCTACTCCTTTGGTACAGCCACAATCAGGCCCAGTATGAAAATGCAATCCTTTCAATCAAATAGGAAGGCTTTACATGTTTTAGCTGCAGTGATAAGTGTTCCTGTGTTGCAGACTATGGGGCATATTTACAAGAAAACGGTGCATCAGCTCTGATGCGCCATTTTTCTTGCGTCGCCCTGTGCCACACTAATGTCATCAATGGTAGTTTTGTATATATTATACAGTGTACCATGGCACACATAAGCACAATAGCATCATTATTTATGACGCTATTGTTGTGCTTTGCTCGATTAGCGCCATCAATTATGGAGCTAGTCCAGAAAATCACAGGGAGGCCCATAGGTTATTATGGGAGTGTCAGTTTAACGCCGGCCCTGTACAGGTGTTAAACAGATGGAAAAAATGTCATAGTAAATTTCACTGCACCATTTGTTTGGGCTCCCTGTGTGGCAAAACCCCCTTGCGTACATTATACTTGGCGTAGGAATAATGTGGCACAATGTGGCACAAGGGGTTACAATGTGGCACAATGCATGCATTGAGCCACTTTGTAAATATGGCTCACGGTCGGGGCCACCTTAACACTTCCTTAGCATCAAAAATATGATGCTAGGGTGGCGCAAGAAGGTGCAAAGGGCTTGTAAATATGCCCTAAAATGTGTGAGATAAATTTGCCTGTTTGGATCTTGTAAATATGTGCAGTTTTGTTAAATCGGGCACTATTGTTTTTTAATTCTTGTTTGCTCTTGGTATGAAAGCGGCATGGACACATCAAAACATGTTTAATTTACTCCATTCATCACCATTTATCAGAGATCATCTTTCAAGGATTCCTAAATCTTTTCCACCTTCCAGTTTCTCCGTATTCATAGTTTCTCTCCCATGGCTGGTCTTTTTTCATCTTGACTTTTACAACATTTTACACTTCTGACTTCTCCTATTTTTCTTTCTTGCTATTGAAACCAGTTTGACATGCCTAAATAATACATTTTGAATAGTCTTTCTTCACACATTATATGCCTCTGCTCTAAAAACATTGTCTCCGCATTTATGTTTAGTTTCCTCATCATGCCTCTATTATTTTACATTGGCATCTTCCTCAGTCCTTAGTGTTTGTATTCATCCACCTTTCCCATTTTCTTTTCCATCACATACCACTTTAACACTGCTGTCTTTTGCATCAGGGCTGACCAGTACAGACATAAAAACAGCACCTTTCTCAGTGGGTCGTGTCTTCTCTTAAGATGACTGCCACTTTCATTGCTCTTATCTGCTGGCTTTCTATCCATATTTTAAGTTAGGGCTCGCTATACAGGTATTTGTTCAACATGCTAAATCTTGTTGTTCAAGTCAAGAATATCTTTATTTGCCGCAATTCTGTGTCATAAAAGATTTTTTTTTAAAGACAAAATACACTACATACATAATAAATAAAAAAACACCAAAATTCAGTTATAAAGTGTACAGCGTACCAAAATATAACAGTATTGCACATTTCCTTAGTTTAGTGCCTGTAAGGTGGAAAAGGCGACCGTACATCATATCAAAATGCAATTATAAATCTTACAGCGAACATAAATATCACAATATTGCACATTTCCTTAGTTTTAGTATATGCCAGACAAAAGAGGCAAAGACACAACATATCAAAGGACTGTGTAGTTGCCTTAAAAGCAGTCAGGCAGGTCTGCATTGGTGACATTGAACAACTTTCTTCTCGGCGTTTAATGAAAGCAAACAACATATAGGTCGACTGACTATATCCCCCATCAGAGGAACAATGACTCCACATAATTGCTGCATTTAGCAAGGAACCCGACCTACAAAGGTAGGAGGTTAAAACGGAACATAGTGAGATCAAATCGCTGCTGTCTGTTTAAGATTAAGGAAAGATACTGTTGAAGCCATCATATGTGTGAACCAAGCTGTATGAGCATACTGTAGATTTTTGATTATCAGCGTAATCTCTAGACAAGGAGCCCTTATCACAAAATAGTTGTTTTTAGGTTCCTTTATCAAAAATGTAGCAAAACTCAGGAATAGCAAATAAACCTGGCTACCCAATCTCCTCACAGGTTAATTTCACGTAGGCAACGCATGGGATATCTGAAACCGATTCTAGTTGGAGGCAATGCTTCATAACTCATTTATTGAGTACAGTCTCCTCCCTTGCCCAGATGGTATTCAATAGTAAGAGGGGGATAATTTAATTCGATCCTCTATTAAAGGAATGCCCAATGTGGCGTGGCAAATAGAATTGGCACAACAGCATGTGACAGCCAATACATTTTTCCACAAAAAAAAAATCACTAGGTGTGAGATTTTTACATTACTCATGCCCAGTATGGTGCAATTGCCACGTATTTCCTGGAATAAACCACAGATAGGTCTTTCATTGGTTTTGAGCCAAAAGTTTTGGAAAAAAACAATGCAAGCCATTAATAGATGTTTCAAAGATGGCATTCCTATTCGCCAGCAGTGGTTGCCAGTTATATTTGGTTCAAACAGGATTCCTAAATAAGAAAAATATGTGGCCGCTAATACCTTAGTATTGTCAATAAAATAGGAGGGTTTTTTGCGGTGCTTGATTTTTAAATAAAAACGTGCTGGTGCCCAAAGCCCTCCTCCTAAACACGAGGCTGCTGCATGTAAATGTGCGAGCACAGAATTCTGAGGCAGCCTAATCCTGAAGCCATCTTGGGCCTCTTCAATCCATGTAAAAAAAAGTGTTGTTGCATTCTCCATCTTTGCACACAAGCAAAGGTCTCCTTGTAAAGTTTTCTATTAATGGTATGATACCCTGCTCAGCTCCCAACTCACTCGTAAGGGACTATAATTTGGGATGTGTAACACAGTCAAAGGTTGAGTGACATATACAAAGCACCCTTATTTACAGTAGTGTGTATACCGCTAACTAAGATAAGGTGTTGGCACCGGTCTACAGTGCTTTTCAAAGCCAGATTGGTTATCAGTTAACATGTCATGCTTGGCCGCTCAGTCCTTCCACCTATGCAAAAGAATACATCCCATAACTTTAGCTGTTGTGTTTAAGAAAGATATGGGCTTGTAATTCTTTGGCTGAGCTTAATCACCTATTTTTGTGTATGGGAATTATGACTGATCTATTCCTTGTAGGAGGGGGCTCCCTTACCTCGGGCATTAAACACATTAAATCTGGTTTATCTGTAAAAAGGTCGAGTGGGACCCCGTCTGGGTATGGCGCCTTACCCTTCTTACTTTTAGCCAATGCCCTACAGACCTCAACATATTCAAACACCAGGGGTGAGCTAGTGACCTCCATAGAACCCACTGGACTATTACCTATTTGGTCCTCCAGACATGTGTGGGTATTCTAAATATCACTGAAGTATTCTACCCACAAGTGTGCCGGGATGTGGATGTCTATAGAGGGACCTGGTGGGTCACTAAAATATGGGGCGTTGACCAAACTCAAGAAAGCAGCACTATTTATTTGTAGACTGGTCATTTGCAGAGTGTTCCAAGCCTCCTCCTTTATCTGCTTTTTCCTTGTGGCCAGGGCACATTTATAAACTGCACATGCTTTCCTAATTAACTCCCTAGCTCAGGGTCTGACATGGCGAGCGTATTGTAGAGCCAGATGGGCTTTAGTACAGGCACTATCGAACCAGACAAAAGTCTTTCGAATGGGAGATCTATAAAGGTGAATTAAGACCTGCCTAATGTTCTCGGAAATAACTATTAAAGCTAGCCTAAACTTGTTGACCTCTGCTTGTGAATCAGGCAGATTGACACTTCTGGGTACTTTTCCTGCTTTATAGATGTAAACAGGTTAGTGGTGTTTACCTTGGGCCATTTAATGGTAAATCTGTTTTTCCGCTCCAGTTCAGGTTTAAAACTAACTTTAGGGCGTGTTTTGGTCAGAGACCTCCACCCACAAAGTTAGAGCCCCGAGGTCATGGCATGCAAAGTAAGTCTCAACATCACTGATAAAATGTACGTGAACGTGAACTTTGAACCTATATGATTTGTCATGATAAAGTTAGACATGAAAAATAAATTATTCAATGTATTCCCATGAGTATCATATGTAAAGTGGGTCAAATGCTTCCCTTCAGTGTTAAATAGTCCACAAACGTGCTTGGCTGGCCATTTACAGTGGTGGGTGATAAAATCCCCTGCGCAACACAATTGCAAAAGCTTTGGGTGTTCCTTGAAGATCTTTAGAATAGTCTCATCTACGTCAGCCACCACCTTACTATTTTTGGATCCAAAACAGTTGTTAAACAGATTGACCAAGAGTGTATTTTACTCTTCCTGCATGGCAAACAGAAGTAATTTGGAGAACGTAGATTCATTTAATGAGTTTCCCTGGTAAGGTGTTTACGATATATATATTAGGGCCCCCCCTTGGCTCTACCTGAACAAGTAGACATAGCCGGTGTGCAAAACATGAAATAACTGTCAATGTGACCACCTTCGGAACCCAAGTTTCTTGACAACAAAGTTCATGAAGCCCAGAAATGTATTACCTCAAATCAGCGATGGCCAGCTTTTTCTTCAACCCCACTGTATTCCATGACAGGAGTCCAACCTTTTTCGAGG
Source organism: Pleurodeles waltl (assembly GCF_031143425.1). Lineage (NCBI taxonomy): Eukaryota > Metazoa > Chordata > Amphibia > Caudata > Salamandridae > Pleurodeles > Pleurodeles waltl. The sequence continues at coordinate 722,933,514 of NC_090437.1, read as the reverse complement.
CTCTCATAGTACTAAGATTCTTAGGAGAACTATTTGGCCAATGTGTTTGAACAGATATAAAGGGGTTAGTCATGGTTAAGGTGCTGGGCAGAGGGCGGGAGGGTTAAACAGGGACTACAGAATCGGTAGAGAGAATATCATGGATGCTCTTCTTCCCATTTTGGGGGATCAATCCAGATTGTTTTGGTCACTCAAACATCCGAACCAATTACCCCTTCCCCATCCATTATTATTTTGTGAGCAGGCTCTGACGTTAGACTGAGCAGGGCGACGGTGCTCAAGGAAGGCATTCACTGTGGGTAGTCTATAGAACAATGATGGTCTAAGACATATTTTGAGCAGTAGAAAATATAGGAGGAATCTTCTCAGCCACACAGGCTGACTAAAATCCAAAACAATGCAATCCCCTGAGTGTGTTTTCTCTCCTCTACCCACCCAATTTACACAACTGATCATGATTACATTGTAAGATAGCATTAGTTAATCCAACCTTACACCCCAACCATTGTAAACATTTGTTTTTAGCTCCATTGATGACTCCTGTTTACCCTCTGAAAGAGGGGGAACCCCTAACAAAATGAGTACATACAGAGTTGACTCAGGCGGTAAGTCCAGATTAATCATTGAAGGCTGAACAAGATTGTCTGGGTGATCTGGAGAGCTGGAGACCCTGTGTCAAATGAAATCTGAACTGGGAGGGTCTGAGTAGCCTTCTGAAGTCTAAGTAGAGTTGTAGAAATAATTTTGCCAACACTTACAGAGTCGATGACAACTGAGCTGACAGACTTATCAGTTCGGACAGGAGACTACACTTTTGCCTAGGATCTCAAGGAACCCACACAGCCTTCTAAGAAGGTTTCTACAGATGTAGATGGACGAAGGATGTGCAGGTGTTTTTTTTTTTTTTTTATATCTAGGCCCAGATTTACTAACACTTTGCTCCGGGTCTGTGTTACTTTTTGCTCCAGGTTTGTGCTACTTTTGTAATGCAAACCCAGAGCTCAGGTATTATTTGCCAATGCACATAGGGATTTGCATTGGAAAGTTGGTGAAAGTAACACAAAGTAGCACAGTGTGCTACTTTTCATAAAGGGGGCCTTCTGTGAATCGGTTCAAGAGCATTCCCATGCAGAAACCCATGGGTTTTGATGCAAATCTCTAATACTACCATTGGTAGACACTGAATTGCGTCAAAAACCTATGCCACCTTGAGGAAGGTGTAACTGTGGAGCAAGATTTAAAAGTCCACCTTTTTTCAACTTTGAATGGGGGCTGCACTGTACACTGTACAGCATACATATATAAACTGGGAAACATATTAAAACATCATTTGTGCACTGAATAGGTCTCAATCTTGTACAAAAACTTTGCTTAATAGACTTTACGATGGTTCAAGGGTGTGAGTATTGCCACATGGCAACCTAAAGTGCACCAGCGCAGGGAGAAAGGAAAAGACTCTTAACTAATATGAGGCTGTTATGCTCTCCTCATTTCACACAGCATAGCACAACAACTTTAGCTGCTGCACTGTATTGCAAGAAAAATGAGTAAATATGTCTCCAAGGGCGAGATTTACAAACATGTTTCGCCAGGTTAGCTTTACGAAAGTGATGCTAACCAGCACAGAATGTTTTTTTTTCTAACATACTTTCAAACGCAAAACTTTTTTTGCACTGGAAAATACCCTAAAAGTAGCACAAAGCAAGGCAAAGCACTGGTTTATGATACTTAGGGGCATATTTAAAAGGAACTGGCGCATCGGCTCCGATGCGTCAGTTTCCTTGTGTCGCCCTGCGCCGCCCTTAACAACCCAATGATAGCACATTATTTACAATGTAGTGCACCATGTCATACGTTTAGACAATAGTGTCAGAATTTTTTACACTTTTGTGGCGCTTTTGCTGAACTAGCACAAAAAATGTTGACGCTAGTCTAGCAAAGCACAAGGAGGCCCATAGGCTAATGCACTAGTGTCACTTTAATGCATGCCGTGAGCAGGTGTTAATAAATTCTGCTAGAATGGTGCAGTCAAATTTTGAAAATTTCACTGCACCATTTTTTGGGCATCCCTGCAGGGGAATGCCACCCTGGTGCAGGTATAATGTGGCACAAGGAGTTACAAAGAGGCACAATGCTTGCATTGCGACACTTTGTAAATATGGTGCAGGGAGGGGTACTGGTTAGTGCCGCCTTAGTGTAAAAACAATTACGGAAAGGCAGCACTAGGGGCTTCTAAATATGCCCCTTAGTGCCAAGGAGCTGTTACATGGGTGGTACATGGGCATTCCCTTGCAACCACTGATGCTTTTCATGTAAAACCCTATCTACAAACAATAGTCGAAAGGGTTTTGCACCAAAAGTTAATGCCATTTAAAGGCAGGCGTTAAAAGGAGAAATGTTTTCATTTCTCCTTTCTTTTCCGACTTTGCATGCATGCTGATCTCTGCAACATGTATATAAAGTAGGAAAAGTTTTAAAGTGTGTTTAAGCGTAGTATTTGGTAAAGGACGGTACGTTTCCAGTATAAAACCTATGCTAGACTCACGCACACACCCTTGCACTGTGGTGCAAAGGTGTGTGCATGGCGCAACGCAGCTAAAATCAGTACAGGTACTAGGGAGAGGAGAGTGTCATATCTTTGTAGATATGGCGCTTTCCTGTTCCCTCCCTGTCACGCAACGCAGCATTTTTTGCTACCGCTTTGTGTTCCGTGCCTTTTCTGTAAATCTGGGCCCTAGTCTCTTTATATTCACATATCACGTCTTCATGGCTGCCTTTTGCAGTAATGCTTTCACGGACGGAGTAATACAGACAAAAAAAGACCTTCTTCAGCCTCTTAAAATGGCTTTCAATTTCATTGTCCCGGTTGGTGGGGGTTCTGTCTTGATATAATACTAGGACTCTCCGAGCAGAGGTTTGCTCACAAGTCCAACCAGCATTGTTCTTGCCTGCTTAAGTAAGCTTTCTTTCTCAGTACTGGTTAGGCCATTTGAACATTTTTCATTGCCAACATTCTTGCAATTCTTCGTTCTTTTCCTTTTGTGTACAGAACAACCCCCATCCATGTTTTTCTGACCCGGGTAGGTCAGTCATTTATTCTCACACTTACATGTCTCATATGACTGTCTTACTGTTTCATGATTTTATATACTCTGTAGCATCTTTGAGATGGAGTGTGTAATGTCGCTGGCCAGTGATGGAACTGGCCAGCACAATTAGTATACGGGTGTGGGGATGGCGAGTTCAGTGGGTGAAATACCCGGATCTGTTCGGGGCATTTCCCCTGTTAATTGTTGTTGTTTGGTTTGCTCCTCATCCTGCGGCCGGGAGCTATATAATAAAGAAGGGCGTGGCTGGGTGCGACAGAAGCGCACGGAGACACGCCAGTAAAGCAAGCCCGTGCGGACGGGCTGAGAACGAAACGCGCACGCACTCGCCCGCGCCTTAATAAAACAAAGGCCGGTTGTAATTGTTTTATTGCCGCGCGTCGCGCGCAACGCTTACCGAATGTCCCAGCCCTTATAAGGGCTGAGGACATAACAATTGGCGACGAGGGGAGAAGCACCCCGCCTCGAGGGTCGAACCCTGCTGCGGCCGCGTGTGTACGGCGGTGCTCGTGCAGCAGGGCAAGCACCCAGGAAGTATTTTGGACACCTGTGGTTCAGAAACAAGGAAAGAAAAGTACCTGCAGTAAATATTTAAGGCATGAAGGCATTTCTGAAATAGTGCACCATCGCCAGGACGTGGAAGAAGGAGAAATAGCAGGACACAGTGAGTGAAAAAAAAAATATATATATATACTCTCAGTGCGAGCATAGGAGCAAGTACCCGGCTCATCACCACCCCAACCACAATGTCAGCAATTCCACCGGTAGAGCCTTTTGTGGTGGTAGGGGCTCCCTCGACACAAGCGCCCAAGTGGAGAGAATGGGTGGAAAGAGTGTTGGTGTTTTTTGAAGCCACAAAAGTAGCGAATGACCAGAAACGGGCCCTGCTCATTCATATAGGAGGCAAGGACATATACAAAATTGTGAAAAATATCGTGGAAGATACACCCAAGACACATAAAACACTCATAGCTGCCCTTAACCGCCATTTTGAGCCAATGGTCAATACTGATTATGAAAGATTCATATTTAGACAGGCGAGACAACGGACGGATGAGTCGCTGGATGCTTTTCACCTAAGATTAAGAGAGCTAGCGAGCACGTGTAGATTTAATGACGAAACTGAGGAAGTCCGAGGACAATTAATACAAGGGTGTGCTTCCCTTCCCCTCAGGGAACGCATCCTGGAAGAATCAGGGAAATCGCTTCCGGACATTCTACAATTAGGTCGAACGAAGGAGCTCTCGAAAGCCAGGGCTTCCCACATGGAGGCAGCTTTACAACGCCCTATAAAAGAAGAGGTCATCAATGCAGTGGTGACACTGCGGAAGAAAACTCCACAAAAAGTGAGTAGTCCGCAACCAAGACAATGTGGGTACTGTGGGGGTGTGCCACACCGAGCCTCTGAGTGCCCAGCGAGGGGAAAGATTTGTGCGAGCTGCGGAAAGATGAATCATTTCGCAAAGGTGTGCAGGTCCAAAGACGCCCGGAAGGCGACGGTGAATGTGGCGCTTGAAGACGCCCCTCGTGAAAAATCAGAGCGAGGGAGTGACATGGATGATGATGATGATGAGACAGTCATTCATGTCATTCACTCCTTATTTGCGACCACACCTACTAATTATCGCCAAGCACAACTTCCGAAGTGTCAGATACAGATGGGTCGTCATGAGGTAGTAGCTGTCGTGGATACAGGAGCATCCATAAATTTACTAGCGCCTGATGAACATCGCCAGATGTCCCCGACCCCACCTTTAACCAAGACAAATGTTAAAGTATATGCCTATGGACAAAACACCCCCCTATCCCTAAGGGGTATGTTCCACACCACGATTACTCATGGACAAAACTCGATAGCAGCAAAGGTCTACGTGACCGAAGGAGGAACTGGCATGCTGTTAGGTTGTCAGGCGGTGGAGGAGTTACAAATAGTGACATTCGCGCTCAGCATTCATCAAGAATCGGTGACGGAGTTGGTTGCCAGGTATGAGGGAGTTTTCAATGGCATAGGTTGTCTACGGGGACGGGAGGTCAAACTCCATATTGATCATACCATCCAGCCGATAGCTCTCCGCCATAGGCGAGTGGCGTTCCATCTCAGGCCCCAGGTGGAGAAAGAGTTAGATAATCTGGAAAAAGCTGGGATTATTGAGAAGGTGTCTGGGCCCACTCCCTGGGTGTCGCCCATTGTGGTAGCTCGGAAGCCTAAACAACCAGGCGAGGTGAGAATCTGTGTGGACATGCGTCTTCCAAATGCGGCTATCAAAAGAGAAAGACATGACGCCTACGATAGATGACATTTTGGGAGAGCTCAGTGATTCGAGGTGGTTCTCGAAGCTGGACCTCCGGTCGGGGTACCACCAGCTGGTATTGGCCCAGGAGTCCCGCTACATAACAACGTTCTCGACTCATGTTGGACTCCGGAGGTACAGGCGTCTACGTTTTGGGATATCAAGTGCGGCGGAAGTATTCCAAAACGTGATTCAGGAGCTGTTGGTGGGTTTGCCAGGAACCATAAATGTCAGTGACGACATCCTGGTACATGCTCCCACCGTTGCGGAACACAATGCCAGGTTACAAAAGGTCCTACAACGCATCCAGGATTCTGGACTAACCTTGCACCGCCAAAAGTGTGAGTTTCTGAGAGACCGGATACAGTTTTTTGGTTACATGTTCTCTGCGAAAGGAGTGGCCCCTGATCCTGTGAAGGTCAATGATATTAAAGAGGCATCACCGCCCACAACGGTCACGGAAGTCCGAAGTTTCTTAGGAATGGTTAATTACTGTGGTCGATTCATAAGAGATCTGTCTAATCTGACCCAACCCCTGAGGAATCTTCTCAAAACGTCTGAGTCGTGGCAGTGGGGGCCGGCTGAACAGACAGCGTTTGAAAAAATCAAAGAGGCGTTATCCAGTGACACTGTACTGAAATACTTTGACCCGAGAAGAAATACCAAAATTGCCGTGGATGCGGGACCCAAAGGTTTAGGAGCTGTACTGTTGCAGGAACAACGCGAAGGGAAGTGGGCTCCTGTCGCATATGCCAGCAGGTCGCCGACTGACACTGAACAGCGTTACTCGCAGATTGAGAAGGAAGCCATTGCGGTCCATTGGGGGTGCAAGCATTTCCACATTTATGTATATGGCCGCCCGTTTGTGGTTACTACTGACCACAAGCCTCTCCTTCCATTATTCAACGGAACTGCTTCCAAACCCCCACCGAGGATAGAGAAGTGGATGCTACAATTGCAAGATTATAGATGCCAGTTAGAGTATCGCCCGGGATCCGAAAATCCGGCTGACTATCTATCGAGGCATCCCAGGAGTGCCTCCGAAGTAGAAGTCGAAGAAGCCAGAGAGACTGAAGAATATGTCCGATACGTGGCTGATCGTTCCCGGCCCTTACCTATGACCATGGGGGAAATCCAACAAGCGACCCAATCGGATGAGTGTTTGCAGAAAGTTATGGAGGCTGTCCTGACCGGTCAGTGGTACCGAATTAAAAGTCAGTTACCATTATTGAACTCTGAAGCTCAACGCATCATTGAAAGCCGGTCTGGCGTAAAGGGTGAGCTGACCATTGACTCTCAAGGCTGTTTGTTAAGGGGAAGTCGTCTGGTCATCCCCTCCTCTCTTACCAACAAAGCGGTGGAATTGGCCCACAATGGCCATCAGGGTATGGTCAAGACCAAGAGCCGACTAAGATCCAAGGTGTGGTTTCCTCTCATGGATGAAAAGGTTGAGCAGGTGGTCAGGTCATGCCGTTGGTGTCAGGCCACTGGTGAATCAGCGAAGCCTGTTCCTATTGAAACTGAACCAACCCCTACCGGTCCATGGGCCTCGGCAAGTATGGATTTTGGTAGTCTACCTGATGGTCGCCACACCATGGTGGTAATCGATGACTTTTCAAAGTATCCGGAGGTTGAAATCATTCCGTCCCTTACCGCTGCTGTGGTAATCGCTAGATTGGAAAAGATGATGGCTACCCATGGTCTTATTGCGGAGATAAAAACTGACAATGGACCACCGTTTCAGAGCAGTGAATTTGCGGAGTACATGAAGATTACTGGCACCCGTCATCGCCGAATCACTCCACGCTGGCCTCAGGCCAATGGTGAGGTGGAACGGTTCATGCAGACTTTAAATAAGGTAATCAGAATTGCGGTGGCTGGTGGCCAGGCTGTGGAGTATGCGATCTTTTAATTTTTACAGAATTATCGCCAAACACCTCATTCCACCACTAGTTTGGCTCCAGGTCATGTTGCGTTTGGAAGGGCGTCTGTTGACGCGATTCCCCATCATCCTTCATGGTGTCCTCCGGAAATGGCTCGGAGCGTGGTCGAAGAGAAGAGGCGGATGTCAAA